>NW_028250060.1:0-703918 GCF_964263255.1 Lissotriton vulgaris
AACTGATTTTCATGCTTCCAGGGGCCCAAAACACAAGATTTATGGAATGGTTAAAAGTGCATGAAAATGGCCAATTTACTCACTCTGAGTTCTCAAAAAGGGTTTCTTCACCCCGGGAAGTTAATTAAATACCATTTGGAGGCATTTAATGTTCGAGCAAAAACGGCTGATTTTCGACAAAAGAGATAACACCCCCCCATTACGTCATGCTTCAGAAATGTGGAAAATGGTCCGTTTTCAAATGTTTTATTTTTGAATGTCAGTTCACATTTGTAGGTGGATCATCAGTGTTAGAGCTAAAATTAGCATGTTTAAAGTGATTTTCATGCTTCCAGGGGCCCAAAACACAAGATTTATGGAATGTTTAAAAGTGCATGAAAATGGCCAATTTACTCACTCTGAGTTCTCAAAAAGGGTTTCTTCACCCCGGGAAGTTAATTAAATACCATTTGGAGGCATTTAATGTTCGAGCAAAAACGGCTGATTTTCGACAAAAGAGATAACACCCCCCCATTACGTCATGCTTCAGAAATGTGGAAAATGGTCCGTTTTCAAATGTTTTATTTTTGAACGTCAGTTCACATTTGTAGGTGGATCATCAGTGTTAGAGCTAAAATTAGCATGTTTAAAGTGATTTTCATGCTTCCAGGGGCTCGGGAAGTGAAATAAATACCATTTGGAGGCATTTAATGTTTGAGCAAAAACGGCTGATTTTCGACAAAAGAGATAACACCCCCCCATTACGTCATGCTTCAGAAATGTGGAAAATGGTCCGTTTTCAAATGTTTTATTTTTGAACGTCAGTTCACATTTGTAGGTGGATCATCAGTGTTAGAGCTAAAATTAGCATGTTTAAAGTGATTTTCATGCTTCCAGGGGCCCAAAACACAAGATTTATGGAATGGTTAAAAGTGCATGAAAATGGCCAATTTACTCACTCTGAGTTCTCAAAAAGGGTTTCTTCACCCCGGGAAGTTAATTAAATACCATTTGGAGGCATTTAATGTTCGAGCAAAAACGGCTGATTTTCGACAAAAGAGATAACACCCCCCCATTACGTCATGCTTCAGAAATGTGGAAAATGGTCCGTTTTCAAATGTTTTATTTTTGAACGTAAGTTCACATTTGTAGGTGGATCATCAGTGTTAGAGCTAAAATTAGCATGTTTAAAGTGATTTTCATGCTTCCAGGGGCTCGGGAAGTGAAATAAATACCATTTGGAGGCATTTAATGTTCGAACAAAAACGCATGATTTTCGACAAAAGAGATAACACCCCCCCATTACGTCATGCTTCAGAAATGTGGAAAATGGTCCGTTTTCAAATGTTTTATTTTTGAACGTCAGTTCACATTTGTAGGTGGATCATCAGTGTTAGAGCTAAAATTAGCATGTTTAAAGTGATGTTCATGCTTCCAGGGGCTCGGGAAGTGAAATAAATACCATTTGGAGGCATTTAATGTTCGAGCAAAAACGGCTGATTTTCGACAAAAGGGATAACACCCCCCCATTACGTCATGCTTCAGAAATGTGGAAAATGGTCCGTTTTCAAATGTTTTATTTTTGAACGTAAGTTCACATTTGTAGGTGGATCATCAGTGTTAGAGCTAAAATTAGCATGTTTAAAGTGATTTTCATGCTTCCAGGGGCCCAAAACACAAGATTTATGGAATGGTTAAAAGTGCATGAAAATGGCCAATTTACTCACTCTGAGTTCTCAAAAAGGGTTTCTTCACCCCGGGAAGTTAATTAAATACCATTTGGAGGCATTTAATGTTAGAGCAAAAACGTCTGATTTTCGACAAAAGAGATAACACCCCCCCATTACGTCATGATTCAGAAATGTGGAAAATGGTCCGTTTTCAAATGTTTTATTTTTGAACGTCAGTTCACATTTGTAGGTGGATCATCAGTGTTAGAGCTAAAATTAGCATGTTTAAAGTGATTTTCATGCTTCCAGGGGCCCAAAACACAAGATTTATGGAATGGTTAAAAGTGCATGAAAATGGCCAATTTACTCACTCTGAGTTCTCAAAAAGGGTTTCTTCACCGCGGGAAGTTAATTAAATACCATTTGGAGGCATTTAATGTTCGAGCAAAAACGGCTGATTTTCGACAAAAGAGATAACACCCCCCCATTACGTCATGCTTCAGAAATGTGGAAAATGGTCCGTTTTCAAATGTTTTATTTTTGAACGTAAGTTCACATTTGTAGGTGGATCATCAGTGTTAGAGCTAAAATTAGCATGTTTAAAGTGATTTTCATGCTTCCAGGGGCCCAAAACACAAGATTTATGGAATGGTTAAAAGTGCATGAAAATGGCCAATTTACTCACTCTGAGTTCTCAAAAAGGGTTTCTTCACCCGGGGAAGTTAATTAAATACCATTTGGAGGCATTTACTGTTCGAGCAAAAACGGCTGATTTTCGACAAAAGAGATAACACCCCCCATTACGTCATGCTTCAGAAATGTGGAAAATGGTCCGTTTTCAAATGTTTTATTTTTGAACGTCAGTTCACATTTGTAGGTGGATCATCAGTGTTAGAGCTAAAATTAGCATGTTTAAAGTGATTTTCATGCTTCCAGGGGCTCGGGAAGTGAAATAAATACCATTTGGAGGCATTTAATGTTCGAGCAAAAACGGATGATTTTCGACAAAAGAGATAACACCCCCCCATTACGTCATGCTTCAGAAATGTGGAAAATGGTCCGTTTTCAAATGTTTTATTTTTGAAAGTCAGTTCACATTTGTAGGTGGATCATCAGTGTTAGAGCTAAAATTAGCATGTTTAAAGTGATTTTCATGCTTCCAGGGGCCCAAAACACAAGATTTATGGAATGGTTAAAAGTGCATGAAAATGGCCAATTTACTCACTCTGAGTTCTCAAAAAGGGTTTCTTCACCCCGGGAAGTTAATTAAATACCATTTGGAGGCATTTAATGTTAGAGCAAAAACGTCTGATTTTCGACAAAAGAGATAACACCCCCCCATTACGTCATGCTTCAGAAATGTGGAAAATGGTCCGTTTTCAAATGTTTTATTTTTGAACGTCAGTTCACATTTGTAGGTGGATCATCAGTGTTAGAGCTAAAATTAGCATGTTTAAAGTGATTTTCATGCTTCCAGGGGCCCAAAACACAAGATTTATGGAATGGTTAAAAGTGCATGAAAATGGCCAATTTACTCACTCTGAGTTCTCAAAAAGGGTTTCTTCACCCCGGGAAGTTAATTAAATACCATTTGGAGGCATTTAATGTTCGAGCAAAAACGGCTGATTTTCGACAAAAGAGATAACACCCCCCCATTACGTCATGCTTCAGAAATGTGGAAAATGGTCCGTTTTCAAATGTTTTATTTTTGAACGTAAGTTCACATTTGTAGGTGGATCATCAGTGTTAGAGCTAAAATTAGCATGTTTAAAGTGATTTTCATGCTTCCAGGGGCTCGGGAAGTGAAATAAATACCATTTGGAGGCATTTAATGTTCGAACAAAAACGCATGATTTTCGACAAAAGAGATAACACCCCCCCATTACGTCATGCTTCAGAAATGTGGAAAATGGTCCGTTTTCAAATGTTTTATTTTTGAACGTCAGTTCACATTTGTAGGTGGATCATCAGTGTTAGAGCTAAAATTAGCATGTTTAAAGTGATGTTTATGCTTCCAGGGGCTCGGGAAGTGAAATAAATACCATTTGGAGGCATTTAATGTTCGAGCAAAAACGGCTGATTTTCGACAAAAGAGATAACACCCCCCCATTACGTCATGCTTCAGAAATGTGGAAAATGGTCCGTTTTCAAATGTTTTATTTTTGAACGTCAGTTCACATTTGTAGGTGGATCATCAGTGTTAGAGCTAAAATTAGCATGTTTAAAGTGATTTTCATGCTTCCAGGGGCTCGGGAAGTTAATTAAATACCATTTGGAGGCATTTAATGTTCGAGCAAAAACGGCTGATTTTCGACAAAAGAGATAACACCCCCCATTACGTCATGCTTCAGAAATGTGGAAAATGGTCCGTTTTCAAATGTTTTATTTTTGAATGTCAGTTCACATTTGTAGGTGGATCATCAGTGTTAGAGCTAAAATTAGCATGTTTAAAGTGATTTTCATGCTTCCAGGGGCCCAAAACACAAGATTTATGGAATGGTTAAAAGTGCATGAAAATGGCCAATTTACTCACTCTGAGTTCTCAAAAAGGGTTTCTTCACCCCGGGAAGTTAATTAAATACCATTTGGAGGCATTTAATGTCAGAGCAAAAACGGCTGATTTTCGACAAAAGAGATAACACCCCCCCATTACGTCATGCTTCAGAAATGTGGAAAATGGTCCGTTTTCAAATGTTTTATTTTTGAACGTCAGTTCACATTTGTAGGTGGATCATCAGTGTTAGAGCTAAAATTAGCATGTTTAAACTGATTTTCATGCTTCCAGGGGCCCAAAACACAAGATTTATGGAATGGTTAAAAGTGCATGAAAATGGCCAATTTACTCACTCTGAGTTCTCAAAAAGGGTTTCTTCACCCCGGGAAGTTAATTAAATACCATTTGGAGGCATTTAATGTTCGAGCAAAAACGGCTGATTTTCGACAAAAGAGATAACACCCCCCCATTACGTCATGCTTCAGAAATGTGGAAAATGGTCCGTTTTCAAATGTTTTATTTTTGAATGTCAGTTCACATTTGTAGGTGGATCATCAGTGTTAGAGCTAAAATTAGCATGTTTAAAGTGATTTTCATGCTTCCAGGGGCCCAAAACACAAGATTTATGGAATGTTTAAAAGTGCATGAAAATGGCCAATTTACTCACTCTGAGTTCTCAAAAAGGGTTTCTTCACCCCGGGAAGTTAATTAAATACCATTTGGAGGCATTTAATGTTCGAGCAAAAACGGCTGATTTTCGACAAAAGAGATAACACCCCCCCATTACGTCATGCTTCAGAAATGTGGAAAATGGTCCGTTTTCAAATGTTTTATTTTTGAACGTCAGTTCACATTTGTAGGTGGATCATCAGTGTTAGAGCTAAAATTAGCATGTTTAAAGTGATTTTCATGCTTCCAGGGGCTCGGGAAGTGAAATAAATACCATTTGGAGGCATTTAATGTTTGAGCAAAAACGGCTGATTTTCGACAAAAGAGATAACACCCCCCCATTACGTCATGCTTCAGAAATGTGGAAAATGGTCCGTTTTCAAATGTTTTATTTTTGAACGTCAGTTCACATTTGTAGGTGGATCATCAGTGTTAGAGCTAAAATTAGCATGTTTAAAGTGATTTTCATGCTTCCAGGGGCCCAAAACACAAGATTTATGGAATGGTTAAAAGTGCATGAAAATGGCCAATTTACTCACTCTGAGTTCTCAAAAAGGGTTTCTTCACCCCGGGAAGTTAATTAAATACCATTTGGAGGCATTTAATGTTCGAGCAAAAACGGCTGATTTTCGACAAAAGAGATAACACCCCCCCATTACGTCATGCTTCAGAAATGTGGAAAATGGTCCGTTTTCAAATGTTTTATTTTTGAACGTAAGTTCACATTTGTAGGTGGATCATCAGTGTTAGAGCTAAAATTAGCATGTTTAAAGTGATTTTCATGCTTCCAGGGGCTCGGGAAGTGAAATAAATACCATTTGGAGGCATTTAATGTTCGAACAAAAACGCATGATTTTCGACAAAAGAGATAACACCCCCCCATTACGTCATGCTTCAGAAATGTGGAAAATGGTCCGTTTTCAAATGTTTTATTTTTGAACGTCAGTTCACATTTGTAGGTGGATCATCAGTGTTAGAGCTAAAATTAGCATGTTTAAAGTGATGTTCATGCTTCCAGGGGCTCGGGAAGTGAAATAAATACCATTTGGAGGCATTTAATGTTCGAGCAAAAACGGCTGATTTTCGACAAAAGGGATAACACCCCCCCATTACGTCATGCTTCAGAAATGTGGAAAATGGTCCGTTTTCAAATGTTTTATTTTTGAACGTAAGTTCACATTTGTAGGTGGATCATCAGTGTTAGAGCTAAAATTAGCATGTTTAAAGTGATTTTCATGCTTCCAGGGGCCCAAAACACAAGATTTATGGAATGGTTAAAAGTGCATGAAAATGGCCAATTTACTCACTCTGAGTTCTCAAAAAGGGTTTCTTCACCCCGGGAAGTTAATTAAATACCATTTGGAGGCATTTAATGTTAGAGCAAAAACGTCTGATTTTCGACAAAAGAGATAACACCCCCCCATTACGTCATGATTCAGAAATGTGGAAAATGGTCCGTTTTCAAATGTTTTATTTTTGAACGTCAGTTCACATTTGTAGGTGGATCATCAGTGTTAGAGCTAAAATTAGCATGTTTAAAGTGATTTTCATGCTTCCAGGGGCCCAAAACACAAGATTTATGGAATGGTTAAAAGTGCATGAAAATGGCCAATTTACTCACTCTGAGTTCTCAAAAAGGGTTTCTTCACCGCGGGAAGTTAATTAAATACCATTTGGAGGCATTTAATGTTCGAGCAAAAACGGCTGATTTTCGACAAAAGAGATAACACCCCCCCATTACGTCATGCTTCAGAAATGTGGAAAATGGTCCGTTTTCAAATGTTTTATTTTTGAACGTAAGTTCACATTTGTAGGTGGATCATCAGTGTTAGAGCTAAAATTAGCATGTTTAAAGTGATTTTCATGCTTCCAGGGGCCCAAAACACAAGATTTATGGAATGGTTAAAAGTGCATGAAAATGGCCAATTTACTCACTCTGAGTTCTCAAAAAGGGTTTCTTCACCCGGGGAAGTTAATTAAATACCATTTGGAGGCATTTACTGTTCGAGCAAAAACGGCTGATTTTCGACAAAAGAGATAACACCCCCCATTACGTCATGCTTCAGAAATGTGGAAAATGGTCCGTTTTCAAATGTTTTATTTTTGAACGTCAGTTCACATTTGTAGGTGGATCATCAGTGTTAGAGCTAAAATTAGCATGTTTAAAGTGATTTTCATGCTTCCAGGGGCTCGGGAAGTGAAATAAATACCATTTGGAGGCATTTAATGTTCGAGCAAAAACGGATGATTTTCGACAAAAGAGATAACACCCCCCCATTACGTCATGCTTCAGAAATGTGGAAAATGGTCCGTTTTCAAATGTTTTATTTTTGAACGTCAGTTCACATTTGTAGGTGGATCATCAGTGTTAGAGCTAAAATTAGCATGTTTAAAGTGATTTTCATGCTTCCAGGGGCCCAAAACACAAGATTTATGGAATGGTTAAAAGTGCATGAAAATGGCCAATTTACTCACTCTGAGTTCTCAAAAAGGGTTTCTTCACCCCGGGAAGTTAATTAAATACCATTTGGAGGCATTTCATGTTCGAGCAAAAACGGCTGATTTTCGACAAAAGAGATAACACCCCCCCATTACGTCATGCTTCAGAAATGTGGAAAATGGTCCGTTTTCAAATGTTTTATTTTTGAACGTCAGTTCACATTTGTAGGTGGATCATCAGTGTTAGAGCTAAAATTAGCATGTTTAAAGTGATTTTCATGCTTCCAGGGGCTCGGGAAGTTAATTAAATACCATTTGGAGGCATTTAATGTTCGAGCAAAAACGGCTGATTTTCGACAAAAGAGATAACACCCCCCCATTACGTCATGCTTCAGAAATGTGGAAAATGGTCCGTTTTCAAATGTTTTATTTTTGAACATCAGTTCACATTTGTAGGTGGATCATCAGTGTTAGAGCTAAAATTAGCATGTTTAAAGTGATTTTCATGCTTCCAGGGGCCCAAATCACAAGATTTATGGAATGGTTAAAAGTGCATGAAAATGGCCAAATTACTCACACTGAGTTCTCAAAAAGGGTTTCTTCACCCCGGGAAGTTAATTAAATCCCATTTGGAGGCATTTAATGTTAGAGCAAAAATGGCTGATTTTCGACAAAAGAGATAACACCCCCCCATTACGTCATGATTCAGAAATGTGGAAAATGGTCCGTTTTCAAATGTTTTATTTTTGAACGTCAGTTCACATTTGTAGGTGGATCATCAGTGTTAGAGCTAAAATTAGCATGTTTAAAGTGATTTTCATGCTTCCAGGGGCTCGGGAAGTTAATTAAATACCATTTGGAGGCATTTAATGTTCGAGCAAAAACGGCTGATTTTCGACAAAAGAGATAACACCCCCCCATTACGTCATGCTTCAGAAATGTGGAAAATGGTCCGTTTTCAAATGTTTTATTTTTGAACGTCAGTTCACATTTGTAGGTGGATCATCAGTGTTAGAGCTAAAATTAGCATGTTTAAAGTGATTTTTCATGCTTCCAGGGGCTCGGGAAGTGAAATGAATACCATTTGGAGGCATTTAATGTTCGAGCAAAAACGGCTGATTTTCGACAAAAGAGATAACACCCCCCCATTACGTCATGCTTCAGAAATGTGGAAAATGGTCAGTTTTCAAATGTTTTATTTTTGAACGTCAGTTCACATTTGTAGGTGGATCATCAGTGTTAGAGCTAAAATTAGCATGTTTAAAGTGATTTTCATGCTTCCAGGGGCCCAAAACACAAGATTTATGGAATGGTTAAAAGTGCATGAAAATGGCCAATTTACTCACTCTGAGTTCTCAAAAAGGGTTTCTTCACCCCGGGAAGTTAATTAAATACCATTTGGAGGCATTTAATGTTCGAGCAAAAACGGCTGATTTTCGACAAAAGAGATAACACCCCCCCATTACGTCATGCTTCAGAAATGTGGAAAATGGTCCGTTTTCAAATGTTTTATTTTTGAACGTAAGTTCACATTTGTAGGTGGATCATCAGTGTTAGAGCTAAAATTAGCATGTTTAAAGTGATTTTCATGCTTCCAGGGGCTCGGGAAGTGAAATAAATACCATTTGGAGGCATTTAATGTTCGAACAAAAACGCATGATTTTCGACAAAAGAGATAACACCCCCCCATTACGTCATGCTTCAGAAATGTGGAAAATGGTCAGTTTTCAAATGTTTTATTTTTGAACGTCAGTTCACATTTGTAGGTGGATCATCAGTGTTAGAGCTAAAATTAGCATGTTTAAAGTGATGTTTATGCTTCCAGGGGCTCGGGAAGTGAAATAAATACCATTTGGAGGCATTTAATGTTCGAGCAAAAACGGCTGATTTTCGACAAAAGAGATAACACCCCCCCATTACGTCATGCTTCAGAAATGTGGAAAATGGTCCGTTTTCAAATGTTTTATTTTTGAACGTCAGTTCACATTTGTAGGTGGATCATCAGTGTTAGAGCTAAAATTAGCATGTTTAAAGTGATTTTCATGCTTCCAGGGGCTCGGGAAGTTAATTAAATACCATTTGGAGGCATTTAATGTTCGAGCAAAAACGGCTGATTTTCGACAAAAGAGATAACACCCCCCATTACGTCATGCTTCAGAAATGTGGAAAATGGTCCGTTTTCAAATGTTTTATTTTTGAACGTCAGTTCACATTTGTAGGTGGATCATCAGTGTTAGAGCTAAAATTAGCATGTTTAAAGTGATTTTCATGCTTCCAGGGGCCCAAAACACAAGATTTATGGAATGGTTAAAAGTGCATGAAAATGGCCAATTTACTCACTCTGAGTTCTCAAAAAGGGTTTCTTCACCCCGGGAAGTTAATTAAATACCATTTGGAGGCATTTAATGTTAGAGCAAAAACGGCTGATTTTCGACAAAAGAGATAACACCCCCCCATTACGTCATGCTTCAGAAATGTGGAAAATGGTCCGTTTTCAAATGTTTTATTTTTGAACGTCAGTTCACATTTGTAGGTGGATCATCAGTGTTAGAGCTAAAATTAGCATGTTTAAACTGATTTTCATGCTTCCAGGGGCCCAAAACACAAGATTTATGGAATGGTTAAAAGTGCATGAAAATGGCCAATTTACTCACTCTGAGTTCTCAAAAAGGGTTTCTTCACCCCGGGAAGTTAATTAAATACCATTTGGAGGCATTTAATGTTCGAGCAAAAACGGCTGATTTTCGACAAAAGAGATAACACCCCCCCATTACGTCATGCTTCAGAAATGTGGAAAATGGTCCGTTTTCAAATGTTTTATTTTTGAATGTCAGTTCACATTTGTAGGTGGATCATCAGTGTTAGAGCTAAAATTAGCATGTTTAAAGTGATTTTCATGCTTCCAGGGGCCCAAAACACAAGATTTATGGAATGGTTAAAAGTGCATGAAAATGGCCAATTTACTCACTCTGAGTTCTCAAAAAGGGTTTCTTCACCCCGGGAAGTTAATTAAATACCATTTGGAGGCATTTAATGTTCGAGCAAAAACGGCTGATTTTCGACAAAAGAGATAACACCCCCCCATTACGTCATGCTTCAGAAATGTGGAAAATGGTCCGTTTTCAAATGTTTTATTTTTGAACGTCAGTTCACATTTGTAGGTGGATCATCAGTGTTAGAGCTAAAATTAGCATGTTTAAAGTGATTTTCATGCTTCCAGGGTCTCGGGAAGTGAAATAAATACCATTTGGAGGCATTTAATGATTGAGCAAAAACGGCTGATTTTCGACAAAAGAGATAACACCCCCCCATTACGTCATGCTTCAGAAATGTGGAAAATGGTCCGTTTTCAAATGTTTTATTTTTGAACGTCAGTTCACATTTGTAGGTGGATCATCAGTGTTAGAGCTAAAATTAGCATGTTTAAAGTGATTTTCATGCTTCCAGGGGCTCGGGAAGTTAATTAAATACCATTTGGAGGCATTTAATGTTCGAGCAAAAACGGCTGATTTTCGACAAAAGAGATAACACCCCCCCATTACGTCATGCTTCAGAAATGTGGAAAATGGTCCGTTTTCAAATGTTTTATTTTTGAACGTCAGTTCACATTTGTAGGTGGATCATCAGTGTTAGAGCTAAAATTAGCATGTTTAAAGTGATTTTCATGCTTCCAGGGGCCCAAAACACAAGATTTATGGAATGGTTAAAAGTGCATGAAAATGGCCAATTTACTCACTCTGAGTTCTCAAAAAGGGTTTCTTCACCCCGGGAAGTTAATTAAATACCATTTGGAGGCATTTAATGTTAGAGCAAAAACGTCTGATTTTCGACAAAAGAGATAACACCCCCCCATTACGTCATGCTTCAGAAATGTGGAAAATGGTCCGTTTTCAAATGTTTTATTTTTGAACGTCAGTTCACATTTGTAGGTGGATCATCAGTGTTAGAGCTAAAATTAGCATGTTTAAAGTGATTTTCATGCTTCCAGGGGCCCAAAACACAAGATTTATGGAATGGTTAAAAGTGCATGAAAATGGCCAATTTACTCACTCTGAGTTCTCAAAAAGGGTTTCTTCACCCCGGGAAGTTAATTAAATACCATTTGGAGGCATTTAATGTTCGAGCAAAAACGGCTGATTTTCGACAAAAGAGATAACACCCCCCCATTACGTCATGCTTCAGAAATGTGGAAAATGGTCCGTTTTCAAATGTTTTATTTTTGAACGTAAGTTCACATTTGTAGGTGGATCATCAGTGTTAGAGCTAAAATTAGCATGTTTAAAGTGATTTTCATGCTTCCAGGGGCTCGGGAAGTGAAATAAATACCATTTGGAGGCATTTAATGTTCGAACAAAAACGCATGATTTTCGACAAAAGAGATAACACCCCCCCATTACGTCATGCTTCAGAAATGTGGAAAATGGTCCGTTTTCAAATGTTTTATTTTTGAACGTCAGTTCACATTTGTAGGTGGATCATCAGTGTTAGAGCTAAAATTAGCATGTTTAAAGTGATGTTCATGCTTCCAGGGGCTCGGGAAGTGAAATAAATACCATTTGGAGGCATTTAATGTTCGAGCAAAAACGGCTGATTTTCGACAAAAGAGATAACACCCCCCCATTACGTCATGCTTCAGAAATGTGGAAAATGGTCCGTTTTCAAATGTTTTATTTTTGAACGTAAGTTCACATTTGTAGGTGGATCATCAGTGTTAGAGCTAAAATTAGCATGTTTAAAGTGATTTTCATGCTTCCAGGGGCCCAAAACACAAGATTTATGGAATGGTTAAAAGTGCATGAAAATGGCCAATTTACTCACTCTGAGTTCTCAAAAAGGGTTTCTTCACCCCGGGAAGTTAATTAAATACCATTTGGAGGCATTTAATGTTAGAGCAAAAACGTCTGATTTTCGACAAAAGAGATAACACCCCCCCATTACGTCATGCTTCAGAAATGTGGAAAATGGTCCGTTTTCAAATGTTTTATTTTTGAACGTCAGTTCACATTTGTAGGTGGATCATCAGTGTTAGAGCTAAAATTAGCATGTTTAAAGTGATTTTCATGCTTCCAGGGGCCCAAAACACAAGATTTATGGAATGGTTAAAAGTGCATGAAAATGGCCAATTTACTCACTCTGAGTTCTCAAAAAGGGTTTCTTCACCGCGGGAAGTTAATTAAATACCATTTGGAGGCATTTAATGTTCGAGCAAAAACGGCTGATTTTCGACAAAAGAGATAACACCCCCCCATTACGTCATGCTTCAGAAATGTGGAAAATGGTCCGTTTTCAAATGTTTTATTTTTGAACGTAAGTTCACATTTGTAGGTGGATCATCAGTGTTAGAGCTAAAATTAGCATGTTTAAAGTGATTTTCATGCTTCCAGGGGCCCAAAACACAAGATTTATGGAATGGTTAAAAGTGCATGAAAATGGCCAATTTACTCACTCTGAGTTCTCAAAAAGGGTTTCTTCACCCGGGGAAGTTAATTAAATACCATTTGGAGGCATTTACTGTTCGAGCAAAAACGGCTGATTTTCGACAAAAGAGATAACACCCCCCATTACGTCATGCTTCAGAAATGTGGAAAATGGTCGGTTTTCAAATGTTTTATTTTTGAACGTCAGTTCACATTTGTAGGTGGATCATCAGTGTTAGAGCTAAAATTAGCATGTTTAAAGTGATTTTCATGCTTCCAGGGGCTCGGGAAGTGAAATAAATACCATTTGGAGGCATTTAATGTTCGAGCAAAAACGGATGATTTTCGACAAAAGAGATAACACCCCCCCATTACGTCATGCTTCAGAAATGTGGAAAATGGTCCGTTTTCAAATGTTTTATTTTTGAACGTCAGTTCACATTTGTAGGTGGATCATCAGTGTTAGAGCTAAAATTAGCATGTTTAAAGTGATTTTCATGCTTCCAGGGGCCCAAAACACAAGATTTATGGAATGGTTAAAAGTGCATGAAAATGGCCAATTTACTCACTCTGAGTTCTCAAAAAGGGTTTCTTCACCCCGGGAAGTTAATTAAATACCATTTGGAGGCATTTCATGTTCGAGCAAAAACGGCTGATTTTCGACAAAAGAGATAACACCCCCCCATTACGTCATGCTTCAGAAATGTGGAAAATGGTCCGTTTTCAAATGTTTTATTTTTGAACGTCAGTTCACATTTGTAGGTGGATCATCAGTGTTAGAGCTAAAATTAGCATGTTTAAAGTGATTTTCATGCTTCCAGGGGCTCGGGAAGTTAATTAAATACCATTTGGAGGCATTTAATGTTCGAGCAAAAACGGCTGATTTTCGACAAAAGAGATAACACCCCCCCATTACGTCATGCTTCAGAAATGTGGAAAATGGTCCGTTTTCAAATGTTTTATTTTTGAACGTCAGTTCACATTTGTAGGTGGATCATCAGTGTTAGAGCTAAAATTAGCATGTTTAAAGTGATTTTCATGCTTCCAGGGGCCCAAAACACAAGATTTATGGAATGGTTAAAAGTGCATGAAAATGGCCAAATTACTCACACTGAGTTCTCAAAAAGGGTTTCTTCACCCCGGGAAGTTAATTAAATCCCATTTGGAGGCATTTAATGTTAGAGCAAAAATGGCTGATTTTCGACAAAAGAGATAACACCCCCCCATTACGTCATGATTCAGAAATGTGGAAAATGGTCCGTTTTCAAATGTTTTATTTTTGAACGTCAGTTCACATTTGTAGGTGGATCATCAGTGTTAGAGCTAAAATTAGCATGTTTAAAGTGATTTTCATGCTTCCAGGGGCTCGGGAAGTTAATTAAATACCATTTGGAGGCATTTAATGTTCGAGCAAAAACGGCTGATTTTCGACAAAAGAGATAACACCCCCCCATTACGTCATGCTTCAGAAATGTGGAAAATGGTCCGTTTTCAAATGTTTTATTTTTGAACGTCAGTTCACATTTGTAGGTGGATCATCAGTGTTAGAGCTAAAATTAGCATGTTTAAAGTGATTTTCATGCTTCCAGGGGCTCGGGAAGTGAAATGAATACCATTTGGAGGCATTTAATGTTCGAGCAAAAACGGCTGATTTTCGACAAAAGAGATAACACCCCCCCATTACGTCATGCTTCAGAAATGTGGAAAATGGTCCGTTTTCAAATGTTTTATTTTTGAACGTCAGTTCACATTTGTAGGTGGATCATCAGTGTTAGAGCTAAAATTAGCATGTTTAAAGTGATTTTCATGCTTCCAGGGGCTCGGGAAGTGAAATAAATACCATTTGGAGGCATTTAATGTTCGAGCAAAAACGGCTGATTTTCGACAAAAGAGATAACACCCCCCCATTACGTCATGCTTCAGAAATGTGGAAAATGGTCCATTTTCAAATGTTTTATTTTTGAACGTCAGTTCACATTTGTAGGTGGATCATCAGTGTTAGAGCTAAAATTAGCATGTTTAAAGTGATTTTCATGCTTCCAGGGGCTCGGGAAGTGAAATAAATACCATTTGGAGGCATTTAATGTTCGAACAAAAACGGCTGATTTTCGACAAAAGAGATAACACCCCCCCATTACGTCATGCTTCAGAAATGTGGAAAATGGTCCGTTTTCAAATGTTTTATTTTTGAACGTCAGTTCACATTTGTAGGTGGATCATCAGTGTTAGAGCTAAAATTAGCATGTTTAAAGTGATGTTCATGCTTCCAGGGGCTCGGTAAGTGAAATAAATACCATTTGGAGGCATTTAATGTTCGAGCAAAAACGGCTGATTTTCGACAAAAGAGATAACACCCCCCCATTACGTCATGCTTCAGAAATGTGGAAAATGGTCCGTTTTCAAATGTTTTATTTTTGAGCGTAAGTTCACATTTGTAGGTGGATCATCAGTGTTAGAGCTAAAATTAGCATGTTTAAAGTGATTTTCATGCTTCCAGGGGCCCAAAACACAAGATTTATGGAATGGTTAAAAGTGCATGAAAATGGCCAATTTACTCACTCTGAGTTCTCAAAAAGGGTTTCTTCACCCGGGGAAGTTAATTAAATACCATTTGGAGGCATTTACTGTTCGAGCAAAAACGGCTGATTTTCGACAAAAGAGATAACACCCCCCATTACGTCATGCTTCAGAAATGTGGAAAATGGTCCGTTTTCAAATGTTTTATTTTTGAACGTCAGTTCACATTTGTAGGTGGATCATCAGTGTTAGAGCTAAAATTAGCATGTTTAAAGTGATTTTCATGCTTCCAGGGGCTCGGGAAGTGAAATAAATACCATTTGGAGGCATTTAATGTTCGAGCAAAAACGGATGATTTTCGACAAAAGAGATAACACCCCCCCATTACGTCATGCTTCAGAAATGTGGAAAATGGTCCGTTTTCAAATGTTTTATTTTTGAACGTCAGTTCACATTTGTAGGTGGATCATCAGTGTTAGAGCTAAAATTAGCATGTTTAAAGTGATTTTCATGCTTCCAGGGGCCCAAAACACAAGATTTATGGAATGGTTAAAAGTGCATGAAAATGGCCAATTTACTCACTCTGAGTTCTCAAAAAGGGTTTCTTCACCCCGGGAAGTTAATTAAATACCATTTGGAGGCATTTCATGTTCGAGCAAAAACGGCTGATTTTCGACAAAAGAGATAACACCCCCCCATTACGTCATGCTTCAGAAATGTGGAAAATGGTCCGTTTTCAAATGTTTTATTTTTGAACGTCAGTTCACATTTGTAGGTGGATCATCAGTGTTAGAGCTAAAATTAGCATGTTTAAAGTGATTTTCATGCTTCCAGGGGCTCGGGAAGTTAATTAAATACCATTTGGAGACATTTAATGTTCGAGCAAAAACGGCTGATTTTCGACAAAAGAGATAACACCCCCCCATTACGTCATGCTTCAGAAATGTGGAAAATGGTCCGTTTTCAAATGTTTTATTTTTGAACGTCAGTTCACATTTGTAGGTGGATCATCAGTGTTAGAGCTAAAATTAGCATGTTTAAAGTGATTTTCATGCTTCCAGGGGCCCAAAACACAAGATTTATGGAATGGTTAAAAGTGCATGAAAATGGCCAATTTACTCACACTGAGTTCTCAAAAAGGGTTTCTTCACCCCGGGAAGTTAATTAAATCCCATTTGGAGGCATTTAATGTTAGAGCAAAAATGGCTGATTTTCGACAAAAGAGATAACACCCCCCCATTACGTCATGCTTCAGAAATGTGGAAAATGGTCCGTTTTCAAATGTTTTATTTTTGAACGTCAGTTCACATTTGTAGGTGGATCATCAGTGTTAGAGCTAAAATTAGCATGTTTAAAGTGATTTTCATGCTTCCAGGGGCTCTGGAAGTTAATTAAATACCATTTGGAGGCATTTAATGTTTGAGCAAAAACGGCTGATTTTCGACAAAAGAGATAACACCCCCCCATTACGTCATGCTTCAGAAATGTGGAAAATGGTCCGTTTTCAAATGCTTTATTTTTGAACGTCAGTTCACATTTGTAGGTGGATCATCAGTGTTAGAGCTAAAATTAGCATGTTTAAAGTGATTTTCATGCTTCCAGGGGCTCGGGAAGTGAAATGAATACCATTTGGAGGCATTTAATGTTCGAGCAAAAACGGCTGATTTTCGACAAAAGAGATAACACCCCCCCATTACGTCATGCTTCAGAAATGTGGAAAATGGTCAGTTTTAAAATGTTTTATTTTTGAACGTCAGTTCACATTTGTAGGTGGATCATCAGTGTTAGAGCTAAAATTAGCATGTTTAAAGTGATTTTCATGCTTCCAGGGGCTCGGGAAGTGAAATAAATACCATTTGGAGGCATTTAATGTTCGAGCAAAAACGGCTGATTTTCGACAAAAGAGATAACACCCCCCCATTACGTCATGCTTCAGAAATGTGGAAAATGGTCCATTTTCAAATGTTTTATTTTTGAACGTCAGTTCACATTTGTAGGTGGATCATCAGTGTTAGAGCTAAAATTAGCATGTTTAAAGTGATTTTCATGCTTCCAGGGGCTCGGGAAGTGAAATAAATACCATTTGGAGGCATTTAATGTTCGAACAAAAACGGCTGATTTTCGACAAAAGAGATAACACCCCCCCATTACGTCATGCTTCAGAAATGTGGAAAATGGTCCGTTTTCAAATGTTTTATTTTTGAACGTCAGTTCACATTTGTAGGTGGATCATCAGTGTTAGAGCTAAAATTAGCATGTTTAAAGTGATGTTCATGCTTCCAGGGGCTCGGGAAGTGAAATAAGTACCATTTGGAGGCATTTAATGTTCGAGCAAAAACGGCTGATTTTCGACAAAAGAGATAACACCCCCCCCATTACGTCATGCTTCAGAAATGTGGAAAATGGTCCGTTTTCAAATGTTTTATTTTTGAACGTAAGTTCACATTTGTAGGTGGATCATCAGTGTTAGAGCTAAAATTAGCATGTTTAAAGTGATTTTCATGCTTCCAGGGGCTCGGAAGTGAAATAAATACCATTTGGAGGCATTTAATGTTCGAGCAAAAACGGCTGATTTTCGACAAAAGAGATAACACCCCCCCATTACGTCATGCTTCAGAAATGTGGAAAATGGTCCGTTTTCAAATGTTTTATTTTTGAACGTCAGTTCACATTTGTAGGTGGATCATCAGTGTTAGAGCTAAAATTAGCATGTTTAAAGTGATTTTCATGCTTCCAGGGGCCCAAAACACAAGATTTATGGAATGGTTAAAAGTGCATGAAAATGGCCAATTTACTCACTCTGAGTTCTCAAAAAGGGTTTCTTCACCCGGGGAAGTTAATTAAATACCATTTGGAGGCATTTAATGTTCGAGCAAAAACGGCTGATTTTCGACAAAAGAGATAACACCCCCCATTACGTCATGCTTCAGAAATGTGGAATACGGTCCCTTTTCAAATGTTTTATTTTTGAACGTCAGTTCACATTTGTAGGTGGATCATCAGTGTTAGAGCTAAAATTAGCATGTTTAAAGTGATTTTCATGCTTCCAGGGGCTCGGGAAGTGAAATAAATACCATTTGGAGGCATTTAATGTTCGAGCAAAAACGGATGATTTTCGACAAAAGAGATAACACCCCCCCATTACGTCATGCTTCAGAAATGTGGAAAATGGTCCGTTTTCAAATGTTTTATTTTTGAACGTCAGTTCACATTTGTAGGTGGATCATCAGTGTTAGAGCTAAAATTAGCATGTTTAAAGTGATTTTCATGCTTCCAGGGGCCCAAAACACAAGATTTATGGAATGGTTAAAAGTGCATGAAAATGGCCAATTTACTCACTCTGAGTTCTCAAAAAGGGTTTCTTCACCCCGGGAAGTTAATTAAATACCATTTGGAGGCATTTCATGTTCGAGCAAAAACGGCTGATTTTCGACAAAAGAGATAACACCCCCCCATTACGTCATGCTTCAGAAATGTGGAAAATGGTCCGTTTTCAAATTTTTATTTTTGAACGTCAGTTCACATTTGTAGGTGGATCATCAGTGTTAGAGCTAAAATTAGCATGTTTAAAGTGATTTTCATGCTTCCAGGGGCTCGGGAAGTGAAATAAATACCATTTGGAGGCATTTAATGTTCGAGCAAAAATGGCTGATTTTCGACAAAAGAGATAACACCCCCCATTACGTCATGCTTCAGAAATGTGGAAAATGGTCCGTTTTCAAATGTTTTATTTTTGAACGTCAGTTCACATTTGTAGGTGGATCATCAGTGTTAGAGCTAAAATTAGCATGTTTAAAGTGATTTTCATGCTTCCAGGGCCTCGGGAAGTTAATTAAATACCATTTGGAGGCATTTAATGTTCGAGCAAAAACGGCTGATTTTCGACAAAAGAGATAACACCCCCCCATTACGTCATGCTTCAGAAATGTGGAAAATGGTCCGTTTTCAAATGTTTTATTTTTGAACGTCAGTTCACATTTGTAGGTGGATCATCAGTGTTAGAGCTAAAATTAGCATGTTTAAAGTGATTTTCATGCTTCCAGGGGCCCAAAACACAAGATTTATGGAATGGTTAAAAGTGCATGAAAATGGCCAATTTACTCACACTGAGTTCTCAAAAAGGGTTTCTTCACCCCGGGAAGTTAATTAAATACCATTTGGAGGCATTTAATGTTAGAGCAAAAATGGCTGATTTTCGACAAAAGAGATAACACCCCCCCATTACGTCATGCTTCAGAAATGTGGAAAATGGTCCGTTTTCAAATGTTTTATTTTTGAACGTCAGTTCACATTTGTAGGTGGATCATCAGTGTTAGAGCTAAAATTAGCATGTTTAAAGTGATTTTCATGCTTCCAGGGGCTCGGGAAGGTAATTAAATACCATTTGGAGGCATTTAATGTTCGAGCAAAAACGGCTGATTTTCGACAAAAGAGATAACACCCCCCCATTACGTCATGCTTCAGAAATGTGGAAAATGGTCCGTTTTCAAATGTTTTATTTTTGAACGTCAGTTCACATTTGTAGGTGGATCATCAGTGTTAGAGCTAAAATTAGCATGTTTAAAGTGATTTTCATGCTTCCAGGGGCTCGGGAAGTGAAATAAATACCATTTGGAGGCATTTAATGTTCGAGCAAAAACGGCTGATTTTCGACAAAAGAGATAACACCCCCCCATTACGTCATGCTTCAGAAATGTGGAAAATGGTCAGTTTTCAAATGTTTTATTTTTGAACGTCAGTTCACATTTGTAGGTGGATCATCAGTGTTAGAGCTAAAATTAGCATGTTTAAAGTGATTTTCATGCTTCCAGGGGCCCAAAACACAAGATTTATGGAATGGTTAAAAGTGCATGAAAATGGCCAATTTACTCACTCTGAGTTCTCAAAAATGGTTTCTTCACCCCGGGAAGTTAATTAAATACCATTTGGAGGCATTTAATGTTAGAGCAAAAACGGCTGATTTTCGACAAAAGAGATAACACCCCCCCATTACGTCATGCTTCAGAAATGTGGAAAATGGTCCGTTTTCAAATGTTTTATTTTTGAACGTCAGTTCACATTTGTAGGTGGATCATCAGTGTTAGAGCTAAAATTAGCATGTTTAAAGTGATTTTCATGCTTCCAGGGGCTCGGGAAGTTAATTAAATACCATTTGGAGGCATTTAATGTTCGAGCAAAAACGGCTGATTTTCGACAAAAGAGATAACACCCCCCCATTACGTCATGCTTCAGAAATGTGGAAAATGGTCCGTTTTCAAATGTTTTATTTTTGAACGTCAGTTCACATTTGTAGGTGGATCATCAGTGTTAGAGCTAAAATTAGCATGTTTAAAGTGATTTTCATGCTTCCAGGGGCCCAAAACACAAGATTTATGGAATGGTTAAAAGTGCATGAAAATGGCCAATTTACTCACTCTGAGTTCTCAAAAAGGGATTCTTCACCCCGGGAAGTTAATTAAATACCATTTGGAGGCATTTAATGTTAGAGCAAAAACGGCTGATTTTCGACAAAAGAGATAACACCCCCCCATTACGTCATGCTTCAGAAATGTGGAAAATGGTCCGTTTTCAAATGTTTTATTTTTGAACGTCAGTTCACATTTGTAGGTGGATCATCAGTGTTAGAGCTAAAATTAGCATGTTTAAAGTGATTTTCATGCTTCCAGGGGCCCAAAACACAAGATTTATGGAATGGTTAAAAGTGCATGAAAATGGCCAATTTACTCACTCTGAGTTCTCAAAAAGGGTTTCTTCACCCCGGGAAGTTAATTAAATACCATTTGGAGGCATTTAATGTTCGAGCAAAAACGGCTGATTTTCGACAAAAGAGATAACACCCCCCATTACGTCATGCTTCAGAAATGTGGAAAATGGTCCGTTTTCAAATGTTTTATTTTTGAACGTCAGTTCACATTTGTAGGTGGATCATCAGTGTTAGAGCTAAAATTAGCATGTTTAAAGTGATTTTCATGCTTCCAGGGGCTCGGGAAGTTAATTAAATACCATTTGGAGGCATTTAATGTTCGAGCAAAAACGGCTGATTTTCGACAAAAGAGATAACACCCCCCCATTACGTCATGCTTCAGAAATGTGGAAAATGGTCCGTTTTCAAATGTTTTATTTTTGAACGTCAGTTCACATTTGTAGGTGGATCATCAGTGTTAGAGCTAAAATTAGCATGTTTAAATTGATTTTCATGCTTCCAGGGGCCCAAAACACAAGATTTATGGAATGGTTAAAAGTGCATGAAAATGGCCAATTTACTCACTCTGAGTTCTCAAAAAGGGTTTCTTCACCCCGGGAAGTTAATTAAATACCATTTGGAGGCATTTAATGTTCGAGCAAAAACGGCTGATTTTCGACAAAAGAGATAACACCCCCCCATTACGTCATGCTTCAGAAATGTGGAAAATGGTCCGTTTTCAAATGTTTTATTTTTGAACGTCAGTTCACATTTGTAGGTGGATCATCAGTGTTAGAGCTAAAATTAGCATGTTTAAAGTGATTTTCATGCTTCCAGGGGCCCGGGAAGTTAATTAAATACCATTTGGAGGCATTTAATGTTCGAGCAAAAACGGCTGATTTTCGACAAAAGAGATAACACCCCCCCATTACGTCATGCTTCAGAAATGTGGAAAATGGTCCGTTTTCAAATGTTTTATTTTTGAACGTCAGTTCACATTTGTAGGTGGATCATCAGTGTTAGAGCTAAAATTAGCATGTTTAAAGTGATTTTCATGCTTCCAGGGGCTCGGGAAGTTAATTAAATACCATTTGGAGGCATTTAATGTTCGAGCAAAAATGGCTGATTTTCGACAAAAGAGATAACACCCCCCCATTACGTCATGCTTCAGAAATGTGGAAAATGGTCCGTTTTCAAATGTTTTATTTTTGAACGTCAGTTCACATTTGTAGGTGGATCATCAGTGTTAGAGCTAAAATTAGCATGTTTAAAGTGATTTTCATGCTTCCAGGGGCCTAAAACACAAGATTTATGGAATGGTTAAAAGTGCATGAAAATGGCCAATTTACTCACTCTGAGTTCTCAAAAAGGGTTTCTTCACCCCGGGAAGTTAATTAAATACCATTTGGAGGCATTTAATGTTCGAGCAAAAACGGCTGATTTTCGACAAAAGAGATAACACCCCCCCATTACGTCATGCTTCAGAAATGTGGAAAATGGTCCGTTTTCAAATGTTTTATTTTTGAACGTCAGTTCACATTTGTAGGTGGATCATCAGTGTTAGAGCTAAAATTAGCATGTTTAAAGTGATTTTCATGCTTCCAGGGGCTCGGGAAGTGAAATAAATACCATTTGGAGGCATTTAATGTTCGAGCAAAAACGGCTGATTTTCGACAAAAGAGATAACACCCCCCCATTACGTCATGCTTCAGAAATGTGGAAAATGGTCCGTTTTCAAATGTTTTATTTTTGAACGTCAGTTCACATTTGTAGGTGGATCATCAGTGTTAGAGCTAAAATTAGCATGTTTAAAGTGATTTTCATGCTTCCAGGGGCTCGGGAAGTGAAATAAATACCATTTGGAGGCATTTAATGTTCGAGCAAAAACGGCTGATTTTCGACAAAAGAGATAACACCCCCCCATTACGTCATGCTTCAGAAATGTGGAAAATGGTCCGTTTTCAAATGTTTTATTTTTGAACGTCAGTTCACATTTGTAGGTGGATCATCAGTGTTAGAGCTAAAATTAGCATGTTTAAAGTGATTTTCATGCTTCCAGGGGCTCGGGAAGTTAATTAAATACCATTTGGAGGCATTTAATGTTCGAGCAAAAACGGCTGATTTTCGACAAAAGAGATAACACCCCCCCATTACGTCATGCTTCAGAAATGTGGAAAATGGTCCGTTTTCAAATGTTTTATTTTTGAACGTCAGTTCACATTTGTAGGTGGATCATCAGTGTTAGAGCTAAAATTAGCATGTTTAAAGTGATTTTCATGCTTCCAGGGGCCCAAAACACAAGATTTATGGAATGGTTAAAAGTGCATGAAAATGGCCAATTTACTCACTCTGAGTTCTCAAAAAGGGTTTCTTCACCCCGGGAAGTTAATTAAATACCATTTGGAGGCATTAAATGTTAGAGCAAAAACGTCTGATTTTCGACAAAAGAGATAACACCCCCCCATTACGTCATGCTTCAGAAATGTGGAAAATGGTCCGTTTTCAAATGTTTTATTTTTGAACGTCAGTTCACATTTGTAGGTGGATCATCAGTGTTAGAGCTAAAATTAGCATGTTTAAAGTGATTTTCATGCTTCCAGGGGCCCAAAACACAAGATTTATGGAATGGTTAAAAGTGCATGAAAATGGCCAATTTACTCACTCTGAGTTCTCAAAAAGGGTTTCTTCACCCCGGGAAGTTAATTAAATACCATTTGGAGGCATTTAATGTTCGAGCAAAAACGGCTGATTTTCGAAAAAAGAGATAATACCCCCCCATTACGTCATGCTTCAGAAATGTGGAAAATGGTCCGTTTTCAAATGTTTTATTTTTGAACGTAAGTTCACATTTGTAGGTGGATCATCAGTGTTAGAGCTAAAATTAGCATGTTTAAAATGATTTTCATGCTTCCAGGGGCCCAAAACACAAGATTTATGGAATGGTTAAAAGTGCATGAAAATGGCCAATTTACTCACTCTGAGTTCTCAAAAAGGGTTTCTTCACCCGGGGAAGTTAATTAAATACCATTTGGAGGCATTTAATGTTCGAGCAAAAACGGCTGATTTTCGACAAAAGAGATAACACCCCCCATTACGTCATGCTTCAGAAATGTGGAAAATGGTCCGTTTTCAAATGTTTTATTTTTGAACGTCAGTTCACATTTGTAGGTGGATCATCAGTGTTAGAGCTAAAATTAGCATTTTTAAAGTGATTTTCATGCTTCCAGGGGCTCGGGAAGTGAAATAAATACCATTTGGAGGCATTTAATGTTCGAGCAAAAACGGATGATTTTCGACAAAAGAGATAACACCCCCCCATTACGTCATGCTTCAGAAATGTGGAAAATGGTCCGTTTTCAAATGTTTTATTTTTGAACGTCAGTTCACATTTGTAGGTGGATCATCAGTGTTAGAGCTAAAATTAGCATGTTTAAAGTGATTTTCATGCTTCCAGGGGCCCAAAACACAAGATTTATGGAATGGTTAAAAGTGCATGAAAATGGCCAATTTACTCACTCTGAGTTCTCAAAAAGGGTTTCTTCACCCCGGGAAGTTAATTAAATACCATTTGGAGGCATTTCATGTTCGAGCAAAAACGGCTGATTTTCGACAAAAGAGATAACACCCCCCCATTACGTCATGCTTCAGAAATGTGGAAAATGGTCCGTTTTCAAATGTTTTATTTTTGAACGTCAGTTCACATTTGTAGGTGGATCATCAGTGTTAGAGCTAAAATTAGCATGTTTAAAGTGATTTTCATGCTTCCAGGGGCTCGGGAAGTTAATTAAATACCATTTGGAGGAATTTAATGTTCGAGCAAAAACGGCTGATTTTCGACAAAAGAGATAACACCCCCCCATTACGTCATGCTTCAGAAATGTGGAAAATGGTCCGTTTTCAAATGTTTTATTTTTGAACGTCAGTTCACATTTGTAGGTGGATCATCAGTGTTAGAGCTAAAATTAGCATGTTTAAAGTGATTTTCATGCTTCCAGGGGCCCAAAACACAAGATTTATGGAATGGTTAAAAGTGCATGAAAATGGCCAATTTACTCACACTGAGTTCTCAAAAAGGGTTTCTTCACCCCGGGAAGTTAATTAAATCCCATTTGGAGGCATTTAATGTTAGAGCAAAAATGGCTGATTTTCGACAAAAGAGATAACACCCCCCCATTACGTCATGCTTCAGAAATGTGGAAAATGGTCCGTTTTCAAATGTTTTATTTTTGAACGTCAGTTCATATTTGTAGGTGGATCATCAGTGTTAGAGCTAAAATTAGCATGTTTAAAGTGATTTTCATGCTTCCAGGGGCTCGGGAAGTTAATTAAATACCATTTGGAGGCATTTAATGTTCGAGCAAAAATGGCTGATTTTCGACAAAAGAGATAACACCCCCCCATTACGTCATGCTTCAGAAATGTGGAAAATGGTCCGTTTTCAAATGTTTTATTTTTGAACGTCAGTTCACATTTGTAGGTGGATCATCAGTGTTAGAGCTAAAATTAGCATGTTTAAAGTGATTTTCATGCTTCCAGGGGCTCGGGAAGTGAAATGAATACCATTTGGAGGCATTTAATGTTCGAGCAAAAACGGCTGATTTTCGACAAAAGAGATAACACCCCCCCATTACGTCATGCTTCAGAAATGTGGAAAATGGTCAGTTTTCAAATGTTTTATTTTTGAACGTCAGTTCACATTTGTAGGTGGATCATCAGTGTTAGAGCTAAAATTAGCATGTTTAAAGTGATTTTCATGCTTCCAGGGGCTCGGGAAGTGAAATAAATACCATTTGGAGGCATTTAATGTTCGAGCAAAAACGGCTGATTTTCGACAAAAGAGATAACACCCCCCCATTACGTCATGCTTAAGAAATGTGGAAAATGGTCCGTTTTCAAATGTTTTATTTTTGAACGTCAGTTCACATTTGTAGGTGGATCATCAGTGTTAGAGCTAAAATTAGCATGTTTAAAGTGATTTTCATGCTTCCAGGGGCTCGGGAAGTGAAATAAATACCATTTGGAGGCATTTAATGTTCGAACAAAAACTGCTGATTTTCGACAAAAGAGATAACACCCCCCCATTACGTCATGCTTCAGAAATGTGGAAAATGGTCCGTGTTCAAATGTTTTATTTTTGAACGTCAGTTCACATTTGTAGGTGGATCATCAGTGTTAGAGCTAAAATTAGCATGTTTAAAGTGATTTTCATGCTTCCAGGGGCTCGGGAAGGTAATTAAATACCATTTGGAGGCATTTAATGTTCGAGCAAAAACGGCTGATTTTCGACAAAAGAGATAACACCCCCCCATTACGTCATGCTTCAGAAATGTGGAAAATGGTCCGTTTTCAAATGTTTTATTTTTGAACGTCAGTTCACATTTGTAGGTGGATCATCAGTGTTAGAGCTAAAATTAGCATGTTTAAAGTGATTTTCATGCTTCCAGGGGCTCGGGAAGTGAAATAAATACCATTTGGAGGCATTTAATGTTCGAGCAAAAACGGCTGATTTTCGACAAAAGAGATAACACCCCCCCATTACGTCATGCTTCAGAAATGTGGAAAATGGTCAGTTTTCAAATGTTTTATTTTTGAACGTCAGTTCACATTTGTAGGTGGATCATCAGTGTTAGAGCTAAAATTAGCATGTTTAAAGTGATTTTCATGCTTCCAGGGGCTCGGGAAGTGAAATAAATACCATTTGGAGGCATTTAATGTTCGAGCAAAAACGGCTGATTTTCGACAAAAGAGATAACACCCCCCCATTACGTCATGCTTCAGAAATGTGGAAAATGGTCCGTTTTCAAATGTTTTATTTTTGAACGTCAGTTCACATTTGTAGGTGGATCATCAGTGTTAGAGCTAAAATTAGCATGTTTAAAGTGATTTTCATGCTTCCAGGGGCCCAAAACACAAGATTTATGGAATGGTTAAAAGTGCATGAAAATGGCCAATTTACTCACTCTGAGTTCTCAAAAAGGGTTTCTTCACCCCGGGAAGTTAATTAAATACCATTTGGAGGCATTTAATGTTAGAGCAAAAACGGCTGATTTTCGACAAAAGAGATAACACCCCCCCATTACGTCATGCTTCAGAAATGTGGAAAATGGTCCGTTTTCAAATGTTTTATTTTTGAACGTCAGTTCACATTTGTAGGTGGATCATCAGTGTTAGAGCTAAAATTAGCATGTTTAAAGTGATTTTCATGCTTCCAGGGGCTCGGGAAGTTAATTAAATACCATTTGGAGGCATTTAATGTTCGAGCAAAAACGGCTGATTTTCGACAAAAGAGATAACACCCCCCCATTACGTCATGCTTCAGAAATGTGGAAAATGGTCCGTTTTCAAATGTTTTATTTTTGAACGTCAGTTCACATTTGTAGGTGGATCATCAGTGTTAGAGCTAAAATTAGCATGTTTAAAGTGATTTTCATGCTTCCAGGGGCCCAAAACACAAGATTTATGGAATGGTTAAAAGTGCATGAAAATGGCCAATTTACTCACTCTGAGTTCTCAAAAAGGGATTCTTCACCCCGGGAAGTTAATTAAATACCATTTGGAGGCATTTAATGTTAGAGCAAAAACGGCTGATTTTCGACAAAAGAGATAACACCCCCCCATTACGTCATGCTTCAGAAATGTGGAAAATGGTCCGTTTTCAAATGTTTTATTTTTGAACGTCAGTTCACATTTGTAGGTGGATCATCAGTGTTAGAGCTAAAATTAGCATGTTTAAAGTGATTTTCATGCTTCCAGGGGCCCAAAACACAAGATTTATGGAATGGTTAAAAGTGCATGAAAATGGCCAATTTACTCACTCTGAGTTCTCAAAAAGGGTTTCTTCACCCCGGGAAGTTAATTAAATACCATTTGGAGGCATTTAATGTTCGAGCAAAAACGGCTGATTTTCGACAAAAGAGATAACACCCCCCATTACGTCATGCTTCAGAAATGTGGAAAATGGTCCGTTTTCAAATGTTTTATTTTTGAACGTCAGTTCACATTTGTAGGTGGATCATCAGTGTTAGAGCTAAAATTAGCATGTTTAAAGTGATTTTCATGCTTCCAGGGGCTCGGGAAGTTAATTAAATACCATTTGGAGGCATTTAATGTTCGAGCAAAAACGGCTGATTTTCGACAAAAGAGATAACACCCCCCCATTACGTCATGCTTCAGAAATGTGGAAAATGGTCCGTTTTCAAATGTTTTATTTTTGAACGTCAGTTCACATTTGTAGGTGGATCATCAGTGTTAGAGCTAAAATTAGCATGTTTAAAGTGATTTTCATGCTTCCAGGGGCCCAAAACACAAGATTTATGGAATGGTTAAAAGTGCATGAAAATGGCCAATTTACTCACTCTGAGTTCTCAAAAAGGGTTTCTTCACCCCGGGAAGTTAATTAAATACCATTTGGAGGCATTTAATGTTCGAGCAAAAACGGCTGATTTTCGACAAAAGAGATAACACCCCCCCATTACGTCATGCTTCAGAAATGTGGAAAATGGTCCGTTTTCAAATGTTTTATTTTTGAACGTCAGTTCACATTTGTAGGTGGATCATCAGTGTTAGAGCTAAAATTAGCATGTTTAAAGTGATTTTCATGCTTCCAGGGGCCCAAAACACAAGATTTATGGAATGGTTAAAAGTGCATGAAAATGGCCAATTTACTCACTCTGAGTTCTCAAAAAGGGTTTCTTCACCCCGGGAAGTTAATTAAATACCATTTGGAGGCATTTAATGTTCGAGCAAAAACGGCTGATTTTCGACAAAAGAGATAACACCCCCCCATTACGCCATGCTTCAGAAATGTGGAAAATGGTCCGTTTTCAAATGTTTTATTTTTGAACGTCAGTTCACATTTGTAGGTGGATCATCAGTGTTAGAGCTAAAATTAGCATGTTTAAAGTGATTTTCATGCTTCCAGGGGCCCAAAACACAAGATTTATGGAATGGTTAAAAGTGCATGAAAATGGCCAATTTACTCACTCTGAGTTCTCAAAAAGGGTTTCTTCACCCCGGGAAGTTAATTAAATACCATTTGGAGGCATTTAATGTTAGAGCAAAAACGGCTGATTTTCGACAAAAGAGATAACACCCCCCCATTACGTCATGCTTCTGAAATGTGGAAAATGGTCCGTTTTCAAATGTTTTATTTTTGAACGTCAGTTCACATTTGTAGGTGGATCATCAGTGTTAGAGCTAAAATTAGCATGTTTAAAGTGATTTTCATGCTTCCAGGGGCCCAAAACACAAGATTTATGGAATGGTTAAAAGTGCATGAAAATGGCCAATTTACTCACTCTGAGTTCTCAAAAAGGGTTTCTTCACCCCGGGAAGTTAATTAAATACCATTTGGAGGCATTTAATGTTCGAGCAAAAATGGCTGATTTTCGACAAAAGAGATAACACCCCCCCATTACGTCATGCTTCAGAAATGTGGAAAATGGTCCGTTTTCAAATGTTTTATTTTTGAACGTCAGTTCACATTTGTAGGTGGATCATCAGTGTTAGAGCTAAAATTAGCATGTTTAAAGTGATTTTCATGCTTCCAGGGGCCCAAAACACAAGATTTATGGAATGGTTAAAAGTGCATGAAAATGGCCAATTTACTCACTCTGAGTTCTCAAAAAGGGTTTCTTCACCCCGGGAAGTTAATTAAATACCATTTGGAGGCATTTAATGTTCGAGCAAAAACGGCTGATTTTCGACAAAAGAGATAACACCCCCCCATTACGTCATGCTTCAGAAATGTGGAAAATGGTCCGTTTTCAAATGTTTTATTTTTGAACGTAAGTTCACATTTGTAGGTGGATCATCAGTGTTAGAGCTAAAATTAGCATGTTTAAAGTGATTTTCATGCTTCCAGGGGCCCAAAACACAAGATTTATGGAATGGTTAAAAGTGCATGAAAATGGCCAATTTACGCACTCTGAGTTCTCAAAAAGGGTTTCTTCACCCGGGGAAGTTAATTAAATACCATTTGGAGGCATTTAATGTTCGAGCAAAAACGGCTGATTTTCGACAAAAGAGATAACACCCCCATTACGTCATGCTTCAGAAATGTGGAAAATGGTCCGTTTTCAAATGTTTTATTTTTGAACGTCAGTTCACATTTGTAGGTGGATCATCAGTGTTAGAGCTAAAATTAGCATGTTTAAAGTGATTTTCATGCTTCCAGGGGCTCGGGAAGTAAAATAAATACCATTTGGAGGCATTTAATGTTCGAGCAAAAACGGATGATTTTCGACAAAAGAGATAACACCCCCCCATTACGTCATGCTTCAGAAATGTGGAAAATGGTCCGTTTTCAAATGTTTTATTTTTGAACGTCAGTTCACATTTGTAGGTGGATCATCAGTGTTAGAGCTAAAATTAGCATGTTTAAAGTGATTTTCATGCTTCCAGGGGCCCAAAACACAAGATTTATGGAATGGTTAAAAGTGCATGAAAATGGCCAATTTACTCACACTGAGTTCTCAAAAAGGGTTTCTTCACCCCGGGAAGTTAATTAAATCCCATTTGGAGGCATTTAATGTTAGAGCAAAAATGGCTGATTTTCGACAAAAGAGATAACACCCCCCCATTACGTCATGCTTCAGAAATGTGGAAAATGGTCCGTTTTCAAATGTTTTATTTTTGAACGTCAGTTCACATTTGTAGGTGGATCATCAGTGTTAGAGCTAAAATTAGCATGTTTAAAGTGATTTTCATGCTTCCAGGGGCTCGGGAAGTTAATTAAATACCATTTGGAGGCATTTAATGTTCGAGCAAAAACGGCTGATTTTCGACAAAAGAGATAACACCCCCCCATTACGTCATGCTTCAGAAATGTGGAAAATGGTCCGTTTTCAAATGTTTTATTTTTGAACGTCAGTTCACATTTGTAGGTGGATCATCAGTGTTAGAGCTAAAATTAGCATGTTTAAAGTGATTTTCATGCTTCCAGGGGCTCGGGAAGTGAAATGAATACCATTTGGAGGCATTTAATGTTCGAGCAAAAACGGCTGATTTTCGACAAAAGAGATAACACCCCCCCATTACGTCATGCTTCAGAAATGTGGAAAATGGTCAGTTTTCAAATGTTTTATTTTTGAACGTCAGTTCACATTTGTAGGTGGATCATCAGTGTTAGAGCTAAAATTAGCATGTTTAAAGTGATTTTCATGCTTCCAGGGGCTCGGGAAGTGAAATAAATACCATTTGGAGGCATTTAATGTTCGAGCAAAAACGGCTGATTTTCGACAAAAGAGATAACACCCCCCCATTACGTCATGCTTAAGAAATGTGGAAAATGGTCCGTTTTCAAATGTTTTATTTTTGAACGTCAGTTCACATTTGTAGGTGGATCATCAGTGTTAGAGCTAAAATAAGCATGTTTAAAGTGATTTTCATGCTTCCAGGGGCTCGGGAAGGTAATTAAATACCATTTGGAGGCATTTAATGTTCGAGCAAAAACGGCTGATTTTCGACAAAAGAGATAACACCCCCCCATTACGTCATGCTTCAGAAATGTGGAAAATGGTCCGTTTTCAAATGTTTTATTTTTGAACGTCAGTTCACATTTGTAGGTGGATCATCAGTGTTAGAGCTAAAATTAGCATGTTTAAAGTGATTTTCATGCTTCCAGGGGCTCAGGAAGTGAAATAAATACCATTTGGAGGCATTTAATGTTCGAGCAAAAACGGCTGATTTTCGACAAAAGAGATAACACCCCCCCATTACGTCATGCTTCAGAAATGTGGAAAATGGTCAGTTTTCAAATGTTTTATTTTTGAACGTCAGTTCACATTTGTAGGTGGATCATCAGTGTTAGAGCTAAAATTAGCATGTTTAAAGTGATTTTCATGCTTCCAGGGGCTCGGGAAGTGAAATAAAAACCATTTGGAGGCATTTAATGTTCGAGCAAAAACGGCTGATTTTCGACAAAAGAGATAACACCCCCCCATTACGTCATGCTTCAGAAATGTGGAAAATGGTCCGTTTTCAAATGTTTTATTTTTGAACGTCAGTTCACATTTGTAGGTGGATCATCAGTGTTAGAGCTAAAATTAGCATGTTTAAAGTGATTTTCATGCTTCCAGGGGCCCAAAACACAAGATTTATGGAATGGTTAAAAGTGCATGAAAATGGCCAATTTACTCACTCTGAGTTCTCAAAAAGGGTTTCTTCACCCCGGGAAGTTAATTAAATACCATTTGGAGGCATTTAATGTTAGAGCAAAAACGGCTGATTTTCGACAAAAGAGATAACACCCCCCCATTACGTCATGCTTCAGAAATGTGGAAAATGGTCCGTTTTCAAATGTTTTATTTTTGAACGTCAGTTCACATTTGTAGGTGGATCATCAGTGTTAGAGCTAAAATTAGCATGTTTAAAGTGATTTTCATGCTTCCAGGGGCTCGGGAAGTTAATTAAATACCATTTGGAGGCATTTAATGTTCGAGCAAAAACGGCTGATTTTCGACAAAAGAGATAACACCCCCCCATTACGTCATGCTTCAGAAATGTGGAAAATGGTCCGTTTTCAAATGTTTTATTTTTGAACGTCAGTTCACATTTGTAGGTGGATCATCAGTGTTAGAGCTAAAATTAGCATGTTTAAAGTGATTTTCATGCTTCCAGGGGCCCAAAACACAAGATTTATGGAATGGTTAAAAGTGCATGAAAATGGCCAATTTACTCACTCTGAGTTCTCAAAAAGGGATTCTTCACCCCGGGAAGTTAATTAAATACCATTTGGAGGCATTTAATGTTAGAGCAAAAACGGCTGATTTTCGACAAAAGAGATAACACCCCCCCATTACGTCATGCTTCAGAAATGTGGAAAATGGTCCGTTTTCAAATGTTTTATTTTTGAACGTCAGTTCACATTTGTAGGTGGATCATCAGTGTTAGAGCTAAAATTAGCATGTTTAAAGTGATTTTCATGCTTCCAGGGGCCCAAAACACAAGATTTATGGAATGGTTAAAAGTGCATGAAAATGGCCAATTTACTCACTCTGAGTTCTCAAAAAGGGTTTCTTCACCCCGGGAAGTTAATTAAATACCATTTGGAGGCATTTAATGTTCGAGCAAAAACGGCTGATTTTCGACAAAAGAGATAACACCCCCCATTACGTCATGCTTCAGAAATGTGGAAAATGGTCCGTTTTCAAATGTTTTATTTTTGAACGTCAGTTCACATTTGTAGGTGGATCATCAGTGTTAGAGCTAAAATTAGCATGTTTAAAGTGATTTTCATGCTTCCAGGGGCTCGGGAAGTTAATTAAATACCATTTGGAGGCATTTAATGTTCGAGCAAAAACGGCTGATTTTCGACAAAAGAGATAACACCCCCCCATTACGTCATGCTTCAGAAATGTGGAAAATGGTCCGTTTTCAAATGTTTTATTTTTGAACGTCAGTTCACATTTGTAGGTGGATCATCAGTGTTAGAGCTAAAATTAGCATGTTTAAAGTGATTTTCATGCTTCCAGGGGCCCAAAACACAAGATTTATGGAATGGTTAAAAGTGCATGAAAATGGCCAATTTACTCACTCTGAGTTCTCAAAAAGGGTTTCTTCACCCCGGGAAGTTAATTAAATACCATTTGGAGGCATTTAATGTTCGAGCAAAAACGGCTGATTTTCGACAAAAGAGATAACACCCCCCCATTACGTCATGCTTCAGAAATGTGGAAAATGGTCCGTTTTCAAATGTTTTATTTTTGAACGTCAGTTCACATTTGTAGGTGGATCATCAGTGTTAGAGCTAAAATTAGCATGTTTAAAGTGATTTTCATGCTTCCAGGGGCCCGGGAAGTTAATTAAATACCATTTGGAGGCATTTAATGTTCGAGCAAAAACGGCTGATTTTCGACAAAAGAGATAACACCCCCCCATTACGTCATGCTTCAGAAATGTGGAAAATGGTCCGTTTTCAAATGTTTTATTTTTGAACGTCAGTTCACATTTGTAGGTGGATCATCAGTGTTAGAGCTAAAATTAGCATGTTTAAAGTGATTTTCATGCTTCCAGGGGCTCGGGAAGTTAATTAAATACCATTTGGAGGCATTTAATGTTCGAGCAAAAATGGCTGATTTTCGACAAAAGAGATAACACCCCCCCATTACGTCATGCTTCAGAAATGTGGAAAATGGTCCGTTTTCAAATGTTTTATTTTTGAACGTCAGTTCACATTTGTAGGTGGATCATCAGTGTTAGAGCTAAAATTAGCATGTTTAAAGTGATTTTCATGCTTCCAGGGGCCTAAAACACAAGATTTATGGAATGGTTAAAAGTGCATGAAAATGGCCAATTTACTCACTCTGAGTTCTCAAAAAGGGTTTCTTCACCCCGGGAAGTTAATTAAATACCATTTGGAGGCATTTAATGTTCGAGCAAAAACGGCTGATTTTCGACAAAAGAGATAACACCCCCCCATTACGTCATGCTTCAGAAATGTGGAAAATGGTCCGTTTTCAAATGTTTTATTTTTGAACGTCAGTTCACATTTGTAGGTGGATCATCAGTGTTAGAGCTAAAATTAGCATGTTTAAAGTGATTTTCATGCTTCCAGGGGCTCGGGAAGTGAAATAAATACCATTTGGAGGCATTTAATGTTCGAGCAAAAACGGCTGATTTTCGACAAAAGAGATAACACCCCCCCATTACGTCATGCTTCAGAAATGTGGAAAATGGTCCGTTTTCAAATGTTTTATTTTTGAACGTCAGTTCACATTTGTAGGTGGATCATCAGTGTTAGAGCTAAAATTAGCATGTTTAAAGTGATTTTCATGCTTCCAGGGGCTCGGGAAGTGAAATAAATACCATTTGGAGGCATTTAATGTTCGAGCAAAAACGGCTGATTTTCGACAAAAGAGATAACACCCCCCCATTACGTCATGCTTCAGAAATGTGGAAAATGGTCCGTTTTCAAATGTTTTATTTTTGAACGTCAGTTCACATTTGTAGGTGGATCATCAGTGTTAGAGCTAAAATTAGCATGTTTAAAGTGATTTTCATGCTTCCAGGGGCCCAAAACACAAGATTTATGGAATGGTTAAAAGTGCATGAAAATGGCCAATTTACTCACTCTGAGTTCTCAAAAAGGGTTTCTTCACCCCGGGAAGTTAATTAAATACCATTTGGAGGCATTTAATGTTAGAGCAAAAACGTCTGATTTTCGACAAAAGAGATAACACCCCCCCATTACGTCATGCTTCAGAAATGTGGAAAATGGTCCGTTTTCAAATGTTTTATTTTTGAACGTCAGTTCACATTTGTAGGTGGATCATCAGTGTTAGAGCTAAAATTAGCATGTTTAAAGTGATTTTCATGCTTCCAGGGGCCCAAAACACAAGATTTATGGAATGGTTAAAAGTGCATGAAAATGGCCAATTTACTCACTCTGAGTTCTCAAAAAGGGTTTCTTCACCCCGGGAAGTTAATTAAATACCATTTGAGGCATTTAATGTTCGAGCAAAAACGGCTGATTTTCGACAAAAGAGATAACACCCCCCCATTACGTCATGCTTCAGAAATGTGGAAAATGGTCCGTTTTCAAATGTTTTATTTTTGAACGTAAGTTCACATTTGTAGGTGGATCATCAGTGTTAGAGCTAAAATTAGCATGTTTAAAGTGATTTTCATGCTTCCAGGGGCTCGGGAAGTGAAATAAATACCATTTGGAGGCATTTAATGTTCGAGCAAAAACGGATGATTTTCGACAAAAGAGATAACACCCCCCCATTACGTCATGCTTCAGAAATGTGGAAAATGGTCTGTTTTCAAATGTTTTATTTTTGAACGTCAGTTCACATTTGTAGGTGGATCATCAGTGTTAGAGCTAAAATTAGCATGTTTAAAGTGATTTTCATGCTTCCAGGGGCCCAAAACACAAGATTTATGGAATGGTTAAAAGTGCATGAAAATGGCCAATTTACTCACTCTGAGTTCTCAAAAAGGGTTTCTTCACCCCGGGAAGTTAATTAAATACCATTTGGAGGCATTTCATGTTCGAGCAAAAACGGCTGATTTTCGACAAAAGAGATAACACCCCCCCATTACGTCATGCTTCAGAAATGTGGAAAATGGTCCGTTTTCAAATGTTTTATTTTTGAACGTCAGTTCACATTTGTAGGTGGATCATCAGTGTTAGAGCTAAAATTAGCATGTTTAAAGTGATTTTCATGCTTCCAGGGGCTCGGGAAGTTAATTAAATACCATTTGGAGGCATTTAATGTTCGAGCAAAAACGGCTGATTTTCGACAAAAGAGATAACACCCCCCCATTACGTCATGCTTCAGAAATGTGGAAAATGGTCCGTTTTCAAATGTTTTATTTTTGAACGTCAGTTCACATTTGTAGGTGGATCATCAGTGTTAGAGCTAAAATTAGCATGTTTAAAGTGATTTTCATGCTTCCAGGGGCCCAAAACACAAGATTTATGGAATGGTTAAAAGTGCATGAAAATGGCCAATTTACTCACACTGAGTTCTCAAAAAGGGTTTCTTCACCCCGGGAAGTTAATTAAATCCCATTTGGAGGCATTTAATGTTAGAGCAAAAATGGCTGATTTTCGACAAAAGAGATAACACCCCCCCATTACGTCATGCTTCAGAAATGTGGAAAATGGTCCGTTTTCAAATGTTTTATTTTTGAACGTCAGTTCACATTTGTAGGTGGATCATCAGTGTTAGAGCTAAAATTAGCATGTTTAAAGTGATTTTCATGCTTCCAGGGGCTCGGGAAGTTAATTAAATACCATTTGGAGGCATTTAATGTTCGAGCAAAAACGGCTGATTTTCGACAAAAGAGATAACACCCCCCCATTACGTCATGCTTCAGAAATGTGGAAAATGGTCCGTTTTCAAATGTTTTATTTTTGAACGTCAGTTCACATTTGTAGGTGGATCATCAGTGTTAGAGCTAAAATTAGCATGTTTAAAGTGATTTTCATGCTTCCAGGGGCTCGGGAAGTGAAATGAATACCATTTGGAGGCATTTAATGTTCGAGCAAAAACGGCTGATTTTCGACAAAAGAGATAACACCCCCCCATTACGTCATGCTTCAGAAATGTGGAAAATGGTCAGTTTTCAAATGTTTTATTTTTGAACGTCAGTTCACATTTGTAGGTGGATCATCAGTGTTAGAGCTAAAATTAGCATGTTTAAAGTGATTTTCATGCTTCCAGGGGCTCGGGAAGTGAAATAAATACCATTTGGAGGCATTTAATGTTCGAGCAAAAACGGCTGATTTTCGACAAAAGAGATAACACCCCCCCATTACGTCATGCTTAAGAAATGTGGAAAATGGTCCGTTTTCAAATGTTTTATTTTTGAACGTCAGTTCACATTTGTAGGTGGATCATCAGTGTTAGAGCTAAAATTAGCATGTTTAAAGTGATTTTCATGCTTCCAGGGGCTCGGGAAGTGAAATAAATACCATTTGGAGGCATTTAATGTTCGAACAAAAACGGCTGATTTTCGACAAAAGAGATAACACCCCCCCATTACGTCATGCTTCAGAAATGTGGAAAATGGTCCGTTTTCAAATGTTTTATTTTTGAACGTCAGTTCACATTTGTAGGTGGATCATCAGTGTTAGAGCTAAAATTAGCATGTTTAAAGTGATTTTCATGCTTCCAGGGGCTCGGAAGTGAAATAAATACCATTTGGAGGCATTTAATGTTCGAGCAAAAACGGCTGATTTTCGACAAAAGAGATAACACCCCCCCATTACGTCATGCTTCAGAAATGTGGAAAATGGTCCGTTTTCAAATGTTTTATTTTTGAACGTCAGTTCACATTTGTAGGTGGATCATCAGTGTTAGAGCTAAAATTAGCATGTTTAAAGTGATTTTCATGCTTCCAGGGGCCCAAAACACAAGATTTATGGAATGGTTAAAAGTGCATGAAAATGGCCAATTTACTCACTCTGAGTTCTCAAAAAGGGTTTCTTCACCCGGGGAAGTTAATTAAATACCATTTGGAGGCATTTAATGTTCGAGCAAAAACGGCTGATTTTCGACAAAAGAGATAACACCCCCCATTACGTCATGCTTCAGAAATGTGGAAAATGGTCCGTTTTCAAATGTTTTATTTTTGAACGTCAGTTCACATTTGTAGGTGGATCATCAGTGTTAGAGCTAAAATTAGCATGTTTAAAGTGATTTTCATGCTCCAGGGGCTCGGGAAGTGAAATAAATACCATTTGGAGGCATTTAATGTTCGAGCAAAAACGGATGATTTTCGACAAAAGAGATAACACCCCCCCATTACGTCATGCTTCAGAAATGTGGAAAATGGTCCGTTTTCAAATGTTTTATTTTTGAACGTCAGTTCACATTTGTAGGTGGATCATCAGTGTTAGAGCTAAAATTAGCATGTTTAAAGTGATTTTCATGCTTCCAGGGGCTCGGGAAGTTAATTAAATACCATTTGGAGGCATTTAATGTTCGAGCAAAAACGGCTGATTTTCGACAAAAGAGATAACACCCCCCCATTACGTCATGCTTCAGAAATGTGGAAAATGGTCCGTTTTCAAATGTTTTATTTTTGAACGTCAGTTCACATTTGTAGGTGGATCATCAGTGTTAGAGCTAAAATTAGCATGTTTAAAGTGATTTTCATGCTTCCAGGGGCTCGGGAAGTGAAATGAATACCATTTGGAGGCATTTAATGTTCGAGCAAAAACGGCTGATTTTCGACAAAAGAGATAACACCCCCCCATTACGTCATGCTTCAGAAATGTGGAAAATGGTCCGTTTTCAAATGTTTTATTTTTGAACGTCAGTTCACATTTGTAGGTGGATCATCAGTGTTAGAGCTAAAATTAGCATGTTTAAAGTGATTTTCATGCTTCCAGGGGCTCGGGAAGTGAAATAAATACCATTTGGAGGCATTTAATGTTCGAGCAAAAACGGCTGATTTTCGACAAAAGAGATAACACCCCCCCATTACGTCATGCTTAAGAAATGTGGAAAATGGTCCGTTTTCAAATGTTTTATTTTTGAACGTCAGTTCACATTTGTAGGTGGATCATCAGTGTTAGAGCTAAAATTAGCATGTTTAAAGTGATTTTCATGCTTCCAGGGGCTCGGGAAGTGAAATAAATACCATTTGGAGGCATTTAATGTTCGAACAAAAACGGCTGATTTTCGACAAAAGAGATAACACCCCCCCATTACGTCATGCTTCAGAAATGTGGAAAATGGTCCGTTTTCAAATGTTTTATTTTTGAACGTCAGTTCACATTTGTAGGTGGATCATCAGTGTCAGAGCTAAAATTAGCATGTTTAAAGTGATTTTCATGCTTCCAGGCGCCCAAAACACAAGATTTATGGAATGGTTAAAAGTGCATGAAAATGGCCAATTTACTCACTCTGAGTTCTCAAAAAGGGTTTCTTCACCCCGGGAAGTTAATTAAATACCATTTGGAGGCATTTAATGTTCGAGCAAAAACGGCTGATTTTCGACAAAAGAGATAACACCCCCCATTACGTCATGCTTCAGAAATGTGGAAAATGGTCCGTTTTCAAATGTTTTATTTTTGAACGTCAGTTCACATTTGTAGGTGGATCATCAGTGTTAGAGCTAAAATTAGCATGTTTAAAGTGATTTTCATGCTCCAGGGGCTCGGGAAGTGAAATAAATACCATTTGGAGGCATTTAATGTTCGAGCAAAAACGGATGATTTTCGACAAAAGAGATAACACCCCCCCATTACGTCATGCTTCAGAAATGTGGAAAATGGTCCGTTTTCAAATGTTTTATTTTTGAACGTCAGTTCACATTTGTAGGTGGATCATCAGTGTTAGAGCTAAAATTAGCATGTTTAAAGTGATTTTCATGCTTCCAGGGCCCAAAACACAAGATTTATGGAATGGTTAAAAGTGCATGAAAATGGCCAATTTACTCACACTGAGTTCTCAAAAAGGGTTTCTTCACCCCGGGAAGTTAATTAAATCCCATTTGGAGGCATTTAATGTTAGAGCAAAAATGGCTGATTTTCGACAAAAGAGATAACACCCCCCCATTACGTCATGCTTCAGAAATGTGGAAAATGGTCCGTTTTCAAATGTTTTATTTTTGAACGTCAGTTCACATTTGTAGGTGGATCATCAGTGTTAGAGCTAAAATTAGCATGTTTAAAGTGATTTTCATGCTTCCAGGGGCTCGGGAAGTTAATTAAATACCATTTGGAGGCATTTAATGTTCGAGCAAAAACGGCTGATTTTCGACAAAAGAGATAACACCCCCCCATTACGTCATGCTTCAGAAATGTGGAAAATGGTCCGTTTTCAAATGTTTTATTTTTGAACGTCAGTTCACATTTGTAGGTGGATCATCAGTGTTAGAGCTAAAATTAGCATGTTTAAAGTGATTTTCATGCTTCCAGGGGCTCGGGAAGTGAAATGAATACCATTTGGAGGCATTTAATGTTCGAGCAAAAACGGCTGATTTTCGACAAAAGAGATAACACCCCCCCATTACGTCATGCTTCAGAAATGTGGAAAATGGTCAGTTTTCAAATGTTTTATTTTTGAACGTCAGTTCACATTTGTAGGTGGATCATCAGTGTTAGAGCTAAAATTAGCATGTTTAAAGTGATTTTCATGCTTCCAGGGGCTCGGGAAGTGAAATAAATACCATTTGGAGGCATTTAATGTTCGAGCAAAAACGGCTGATTTTCGACAAAAGAGATAACACCCCCCCCATTACGTCATGCTTAAGAAATGTGGAAAATGGTCCGTTTTCAAATGTTTTATTTTTGAACGTCAGTTCACATTTGTAGGTGGATCATCAGTGTTAGAGCTAAAATTAGCATGTTTAAAGTGATTTTCATGCTTCCAGGGGCTCGGGAAGTGAAATAAATACCATTTGGAGGCATTTAATGTTCGAACAAAAACGGCTGATTTTCGACAAAAGAGATAACACCCCCCCATTACGTCATGCTTCAGAAATGTGGAAAATGGTCCGTTTTCAAATGTTTTATTTTTGAACGTCAGTTCACATTTGTAGGTGGATCATCTTTGTTAGAGCTAAAATTAGCATGTTTAAAGTGATTTTCATGCTTCCAGGGGCTCGGAAGTGAAATAAATACCATTTGGAGGCATTTAATGTTCGAGCAAAAACGGCTGATTTTCGACAAAAGAGATAACACCCCCCCATTACGTCATGCTTCAGAAATGTGGAAAATGGTCCGTTTTCAAATGTTTTATTTTTGAACGTCAGTTCACATTTGTAGGTGGATCATCAGTGTTAGAGCTCAAATTAGCATGTTTAAAGTGATTTTCATGCTTCCAGGGCCCAAAACACAAGATTTATGGAATGGTTAAAAGTGCATGAAAATGGCCAATTTACTCACTCTGAGTTCTCAAAAAGGGTTTCTTCACCCCGGGAAGTTAATTAAATACCATTTGGAGGCATTTCATGTTCGAGCAAAAACGGCTGATTTTCGACAAAAGAGATAACACCCCCCCATTACGTCATGCTTCAGAAATGTGGAAAATGGTCCGTTTTCAAATTTTTATTTTTGAACGTCAGTTCACATTTGTAGGTGGATCATCAGTGTTAGAGCTAAAATTAGCATGTTTAAAGTGATTTTCATGCTTCCAGGGGCTCGGGAAGTGAAATAAATACCATTTGGAGGCATTTAATGTTCGAGCAAAAATGGCTGATTTTCGACAAAAGAGATAACACCCCCCATTACGTCATGCTTCAGAAATGTGGAAAATGGTCCGTTTTCAAATGTTTTATTTTTGAACGTCAGTTCACATTTGTAGGTGGATCATCAGTGTTAGAGCTAAAATTAGCATGTTTAAAGTGATTTTCATGCTTCCAGGGGCTCGGGAAGTTAATTAAATACCATTTGGAGGCATTTAATGTTCGAGCAAAAACGGCTGATTTTCGACAAAAGAGATAACACCCCCCCATTACGTCATGCTTCAGAAATGTGGAAAATGGTCCGTTTTCAAATGTTTTATTTTTGAACGTCAGTTCACATTTGTAGGTGGATCATCAGTGTTAGAGCTAAAATTAGCATGTTTAAAGTGATTTTCATGCTTCCAGGGGCCCAAAACACAAGATTTATGGAATGGTTAAAAGTGCATGAAAATGGCCAATTTACTCACACTGAGTTCTCAAAAAGGGTTTCTTCACCCCGGGAAGTTAATTAAATACCATTTGGAGGCATTTAATGTTAGAGCAAAAATGGCTGATTTTCGACAAAAGAGATAACACCCCCCCATTACGTCATGCTTCAGAAATGTGGAAAATGGTCCGTTTTCAAATGTTTTATTTTTGAACGTCAGTTCACATTTGTAGGTGGATCATCAGTGTTAGAGCTAAAATTAGCATGTTTAAAGTGATTTTCATGCTTCCAGGGGCTCGGGAAGTTAATTAAATACCATTTGGAGGCATTTAATGTTCGAGCAAAAACGGCTGATTTTCGACAAAAGAGATAACACCCCCCCATTACGTCATGCTTCAGAAATGTGGAAAATGGTCCGTTTTCAAATGTTTTATTTTTGAACGTCAGTTCACATTTGTAGGTGGATCATCAGTGTTAGAGCTAAAATTAGCATGTTTAAAGTGATTTTCATGCTTCCAGGGGCTCGGGAAGTGAAATAAATACCATTTGGAGGCATTTAATGTTCGAGCAAAAACGGCCGATTTTCGACAAAAGAGATAACACCCCCCCATTACGTCATGCTTCAGAAATGTGGAAAATGGTCAGTTTTCAAATGTTTTATTTTTGAACGTCAGTTCACATTTGTAGGTGGATCATCAGTGTTAGAGCTAAAATTAGCATGTTTAAAGTGATTTTCATGCTTCCAGGGGCTCGGGAAGTGAAATAAATACCATTTGGAGGCATTTAATGTTCGAGCAAAAACGGCTGATTTTCGACAAAAGAGATAACACCCCCCCATTACGTCATGCTTCAGAAATGTGGAAAATGGTCCGTTTTCAAATGTTTTATTTTTGAACGTCAGTTCACGTTTGTAGGTGGATCATCAGTGTTAGAGCTAAAATTAGCATGTTTAAAGTGATTTTCATGCTTCCAGGGGCCCAAAACACAAGATTTATGGAATGGTTAAAAGTGCATGAAAATGGCCAATTTACTCACTCTGAGTTCTCAAAAAGGGTTTCTTCACCCCGGGAAGTTAATTAAATACCATTTGGAGGCATTTAATGTTCGAGCAAAAACGGCTGATTTTCGACAAAAGAGATAACACCCCCCCATTACGTCATGCTTCAGAAATGTGGAAAATGGTCCGTTTTCAAATGTTTTATTTTTGAACGTCAGTTCACATTTGTAGGTGGATCATCAGTGTTAGAGCTAAAATTAGCATGTTTAAAGTGATTTTCATGCTTCCAGGGGCTCGGGAAGTTAATTAAATACCATTTGGAGGCATTTAATGTTCGAGCAAAAACGGCTGATTTTCGACAAAAGAGATAACACCCCCCCATTACGTCATGCTTCAGAAATGTGGAAAATGGTCCGTTTTCAAATGTTTTATTTTTGAACGTCAGTTCACATTTGTAGGTGGATCATCGGTGTTAGAGCTAAAATTAGCATGTTTAAAGTGATTTTCATGCTTCCAGGGGCTCGGGAAGTTAATTAAATACCATTTGGAGGCATTTAATGTTCGAGCAAAAACGGCTGATTTTCGACAAAAGAGATAACACCCCCCCATTACGTCATGCTTCACAAATGTGGAAAATGGTCCGTTTTGAAATGTTTTATTTTTGAACGTCAGTTCACATTTGTAGGTGGATCATCAGTGTTAGAGCTAAAATTAGCATGTTTAAAGTGATTTTCATGCTTCCAGGGGCCCAAAACACAAGATTTATGGAATGGTTAAAAGTGCATGAAAATGGCCAATTTACTCACTCTGAGTTCTCAAAAAGGGTTTCTTCACCCCGGGAAGTTAATTAAATACCATTTGGAGGCATTTAATGTTCGAGCAAAAACGGCTGATTTTCGACAAAAGAGATAACACCCCCCCATTACGTCATGCTTCAGAAATGTGGAAAATGGTCCGTTTTCAAATGTTTTATTTTTGAACGTCAGTTCACATTTGTAGGTGGATCATCAGTGTTAGAGCTAAAATTAGCATGTTTAAAGTGATTTTCATGCTTCCAGGGGCCCGGGAAGCAAATTAAATACCATTTGGAGGCATTTAATGTTCGAGCAAAAACGGCTGATTTTCGACAAAAGAGATAACACCCCCCCCATTACGTCATGCTTCAGAAATGTGGAAAATGGTCCGTTTTCAAATGTTTTATTTTTGAACGTCAGTTCACATTTGTAGGTGGATCATCAGTGTTAGAGCTAAAATTAGCATGTTTAAAGTGATTTTCATGCTTCCAGGGGCTCGGGAAGTTAATTAAATACCATTTGGAGGCATTTAATGTTCGAGCAAAAACGGCTGATTTTCGACAAAAGAGATAACACCCCCCCATTACGTCATGCTTCAGAAATGTGGAAAAAATGGTCCGTTTTCAAATGTTTTATTTTTGAACGTCAGTTCACATTTGTAGGTGGATCATCAGTGTTAGAGCTAAAATTAGCATGTTTAAAGTGATTTTCATGCTTCCAGGGGCCCAAAACACAAGATTTATGGAATGGTTAAAAGTGCATGAAAATGGCCAATTTACTCACTCTGAGTTCTCAAAAAGGGTTTCTTCACCCCGGGAAGTTAATTAAATACCATTTGGAGGCATTTAATGTTAGAGCAAAAACGTCTGATTTTCGACAAAAGAGATAACACCCCCCCATTACGTCATGCTTCAGAAATGTGGAAAATGGTCCGTTTTCAAATGTTTTATTTTTGAACGTCAGTTCACATTTGTAGGTGGATCATCAGTGTTAGAGCTAAAATTAGCATGTTTAAAGTGATTTTCATGCTTCCAGGGGCCCAAAACACAAGATTTATGGAATGGTTAAAAGTGCATGAAAATGGCCAATTTACTCACTCTGAGTTCTCAAAAAGGGTTTCTTCACCCCGGGAAGTTAATTAAATACCATTTGGAGGCATTTCATGTTCGAGCAAAAACGGCTGATTTTCGACAAAAGAGATAACACCCCCCCATTACGTCATGCTTCAGAAATGTGGAAAATGGTCCGTTTTCAAATGTTTTATTTTTGAACGTAAGTTCACATTTGTAGGTGGATCATCAGTGTTAGAGCTAAAATTAGCATGTTTAAAGTGATTTTCATGCTTCCAGGGGCTCGGGAAGTGAAATAAATACCATTTGGAGGCATTTAATGTTCGAACAAAAACGGCTGATTTTCGACAAAAGAGATAACACCCCCCCATTACGTCATGCTTCAGAAATGTGGAAAATGGTCCGTTTTCAAATGTTTTATTTTTGAACGTCAGTTCACATTTGTAGGTGGATCATCAGTGTTAGAGCTAAAATTAGCATGTTTAAAGTGATGTTCATGCTTCCAGGGGCTCGGGAAGTGAAATAAATACCATTTGGAGGCATTTAATGTTCGAGCAAAAACGGCTGATTTTCGACAAAAGAGATAACACCCCCCCCATTACGTCATGCTTCAGAAATGTGGAAAATGGTCCGTTTTCAAATGTTTTATTTTTGAACGTAAGTTCACATTTGTAGGTGGATCATCAGTGTTAGAGCTAAAATTAGCATGTTTAAAGTGATTTTCATGCTTCCAGGGGCTCGGAAGTGAAATAAATACCATTTGGAGGCATTTAATGTTCGAGCAAAAACGGCTGATTTTCGACAAAAGAGATAACACCCCCCCATTACGTCATGCTTCAGAAATGTGGAAAATGGTCCGTTTTCAAATGTTTTATTTTTGAACGTCAGTTCACATTTGTAGGTGGATCATCAGTGTTAGAGCTAAAATTAGCATGTTTAAAGTGATTTTCATGCTTCCAGGGGCCCAAAACACAAGATTTATGGAATGGTTAAAAGTGCATGAAAATGGCCAATTTACTCACTCTGAGTTCTCAAAAAGGGTTTCTTCTCCCGGGGAAGTTAATTAAATACCATTTGGAGGCATTTAATGTTCGAGCAAAAACGGCTGATTTTCGACAAAAGAGATAACACCCCCCATTACGTCATGCTTCAGAAATGTGGAAAATGGTCCGTTTTCAAATGTTTTATTTTTGAACGTCAGTTCACATTTGTAGGTGGATCATCAGTGTTAGAGCTAAAATTAGCATGTTTAAAGTGATTTTCATGCTTCCAGGGGCTCGGGAAGTGAAATAAATGCCATTTGGAGGCATTTAATGTTCGAGCAAAAACGGATGATTTTCGACAAAAGAGATAACACCCCCCCCATTACGTCATGCTTCAGAAATGTGGAAAATGGTCCGTTTTCAAATGTTTTATTTTTGAACGTCAGTTCACATTTGTAGGTGGATCATCAGTGTTAGAGCTAAAATTAGCATGTTTAAAGTGATTTTCATGCTTCCAGGGGCCCAAAACACAAGATTTATGGAATGGTTAAAAGTGCATGAAAATGGCCAATTTACTCACTCTGAGTTCTCAAAAAGGGTTTCTTCACCCCGGGAAGTTAATTAAATACCATTTGGAGGCATTTCATGTTCGAGCAAAAACGGCTGATTTTCGACAAAAGAGATAACACCCCCCCATTACGTCATGCTTCAGAAATGTGGAAAATGGTCCGTTTTCAAATTTTTATTTTTGAACGTCAGTTCACATTTGTAGGTGGATCATCAGTGTTAGAGCTAAAATTAGCATGTTTAAAGTGATTTTCATGCTTCCAGGGGCTCGGGAAGTGAAATAAATACCATTTGGAGGCATTTAATGTTCGAGCAAAAACGGCTGATTTTCGACAAAAGAGATAACACCCCCCATTACGTCATGCTTCAGAAATGTGGAAAATGGTCCGTTTTCAAATGTTTTATTTTTGAACGTCAGTTCACATTTGTAGGTGGATCATCAGTGTTAGAGCTAAAATTAGCATGTTTAAAGTGATTTTCATGCTTCCAGGGGCTCGGGAAGTTAATTAAATACCATTTGGAGGCATTTAATGTTCGAGCAAAAACGGCTGATTTTCGACAAAAGAGATAACACCCCCCCATTACGTCATGCTTCAGAAATGTGGAAAATGGTCCGTTTTCAAATGTTTTATTTTTGAACGTCAGTTCACATTTGTAGGTGGATCATCAGTGTTAGAGCTAAAATTAGCATGTTTAAAGTGATTTTCATGCTTCCAGGGGCCCAAAACACAAGATTTATGGAATGGTTAAAAGTGCATGAAAATGGCCAATTTACTCACACTGAGTTCTCAAAAAGGGTTTCTTCACCCCGGGAAGTTAATTAAATCCCATTTGGAGGCATTTAATGTTAGAGCAAAAATGGCTGATTTTCGACAAAAGAGATAACACCCCCCCATTACGTCATGCTTCAGAAATGTGGAAAATGGTCCGTTTTCAAATGTTTTATTTTTGAACGTCAGTTCACATTTGTAGGTGGATCATCAGTGTTAGAGCTAAAATTAGCATGTTTAAAGTGATTTTCATGCTTCCAGGGGCTCGGGAAGTTAATTAAATACCATTTGGAGGCATTTAATGTTCGAGCAAAAACGGCTGATTTTCGACAAAAGAGATAACACCCCCCCATTACGTCATGCTTCAGAAATGTGGAAAATGGTCCGTTTTCAAATGTTTTATTTTTGAACGTCAGTTCACATTTGTAGGTGGATCATCAGTGTTAGAGCTAAAATTAGCATGTTTAAAGTGATTTTCATGCTTCCAGGGGCCCGGGAAGCAAATTAAATACCATTTGGAGGCATTTAATGTTCGAGCAAAAACGGCTGATTTTCGACAAAAGAGATAACACCCCCCCATTACGTCATGCTTCAGAAATGTGGAAAATGGTCCGTTTTCAAATGTTTTATTTTTGAACGTCAGTTCACATTTGTAGGTGGATCATCAGTGTTAGAGCTAAAATTAGCATGTTTAAAGTGATTTTCATGCTTCCAGGGGCTCGGGAAGTTAATTAAATACCATTTGGAGGCATTTAATGTTCGAGCAAAAACGGCTGATTTTCGACAAAAGAGATAACACCCCCCCATTACGTCATGCTTCAGAAATGTGGAAAATGGTCCGTTTTCAAATGTTTTATTTTTGAACGTCAGTTCACATTTGTAGGTGGATCATCAGTGTTAGAGCTAAAATTAGCATGTTTAAAGTGATTTTCATGCTTCCAGGGGCCCAAAACACAAGATTTATGGAATGGTTAAAAGTGCATGAAAATGGCCAATTTACTCACTCTGAGTTCTCAAAAAGGGTTTCTTCACCCCGGGAAGTTAATTAAATACCATTTGGAGGCATTTCATGTTCGAGCAAAAACGGCTGATTTTCGACAAAAGAGATAACACCCCCCCATTACGTCATGCTTCAGAAATGTGGAAAATGGTCCGTTTTCAAATTTTTATTTTTGAACGTCAGTTCACATTTGTAGGTGGATCATCAGTGTTAGAGCTAAAATTAGCATGTTTAAAGTGATTTTCATGCTTCCAGGGGCTCGGGAAGTGAAATAAATACCATTTGGAGGCATTTAATGTTCGAGCAAAAACGGCTGATTTTCGACAAAAGAGATAACACCCCCCATTACGTCATGCTTCAGAAATGTGGAAAATGGTCCGTTTTCAAATGTTTTATTTTTGAACGTCAGTTCACATTTGTAGGTGGATCATCAGTGTTAGAGCTAAAATTAGCATGTTTAAAGTGATTTTCATGCTTCCAGGGGCTCGGGAAGTTAATTAAATACCATTTGGAGGCATTTAATGTTCGAGCAAAAACGGCTGATTTTCGACAAAAGAGATAACACCCCCCCATTTCGTCATGCTTCAGAAATGTGGAAAATGGTCCGTTTTCAAATGTTTTATTTTTGAACGTCAGTTCACATTTGTAGGTGGATCATCAGTGTTAGAGCTAAAATTAGCATGTTTAAAGTGATTTTCATGCTTCCAGGGGCCCAAAACACAAGATTTATGGAATGGTTAAAAGTGCATGAAAATGGCCAATTTACTCACACTGAGTTCTCAAAAAGGGTTTCTTCACCCCGGGAAGTTAATTAAATCCCATTTGGAGGCATTTAATGTTAGAGCAAAAATGGCTGATTTTCGACAAAAGAGATAACACCCCCCCATTACGTCATGCTTCAGAAATGTGGAAAATGGTCCGTTTTCAAATGTTTTATTTTTGAACGTCAGTTCACATTTGTAGGTGGATCATCAGTGTTAGAGCTAAAATTAGCATGTTTAAAGTGATTTTCATGCTTCCAGGGGCTCGGGAAGTTAATTAAATACCATTTGGAGGCATTTAATGTTCGAGCAAAAACGGCTGATTTTCGACAAAAGAGATAACACCCCCCCATTACGTCATGCTTCAGAAATGTGGAAAATGGTCCGTTTTCAAATGTTTTATTTTTGAACGTCAGTTCACATTTGTAGGTGGATCATCAGTGTTAGAGCTAAAATTAGCATGTTTAAAGTGATTTTCATGCTTCCAGGGGCCCGGGAAGCAAATTAAATACCATTTGGAGGCATTTAATGTTCGAGCAAAAACGGCTGATTTTCGACAAAAGAGATAACACCCCCCCATTACGTCATGCTTCAGAAATGTGGAAAATGGTCCGTTTTCAAATGTTTTATTTTTGAACGTCAGTTCACATTTGTAGGTGGATCATCAGTGTTAGAGCTAAAATTAGCATGTTTAAAGATATTTTCATGCTTCCAGGGGCTCGGGAAGTTAATTAAATACCATTTGGAGGCATTTAATGTTCGAGCAAAAACGGCTGATTTTCGACAAAAGAGATAACACCCCCCCATTACGTCATGCTTCAGAAATGTGGAAAATGGTCCGTTTTCAAATGTTTTATTTTTGAACGTCAGTTCACATTTGTAGGTGGATCATCAGTGTTAGAGCTAAAATTAGCATGTTTAAAGTGATTTTCATGCTTCCAGGGGCCCAAAACACAAGATTTATGGAATGGTTAAAAGTGCATGAAAATGGCCAATTTACTCACTCTGAGTTCTCAAAAAGGGTTTCTTCACCCCGGGAAGTTAATTAAATACCATTTGGAGGCATTTAATGTTAGAGCAAAAACGTCTGATTTTCGACAAAAGAGATAACACCCCCCCATTACGTCATGCTTCAGAAATGTGGAAAATGGTCCGTTTTCAAATGTTTTATTTTTGAACGTCAGTTCACATTTGTAGGTGGATCATCAGTGTTAGAGCTAAAATTAGCATGTTTAAAGTGATTTTCATGCTTCCAGGGGCCCAAAACACAAGATTTATGGAATGGTTAAAAGTGCATGAAAATGGCCAATTTACTCACTCTGAGTTCTCAAAAAGGGTTTCTTCACCCCGGGAAGTTAATTAAATACCATTTGGAGGCATTTCATGTTCGAGCAAAAACGGCTGATTTTCGACAAAAGAGATAACACCCCCCCATTACGTCATGCTTCAGAAATGTGGAAAATGGTCCGTTTTCAAATGTTTTATTTTTGAACGTAAGTTCACATTTGTAGGTGGATCATCAGTGTTAGAGCTAAAATTAGCATGTTTAAAGTGATTTTCATGCTTCCAGGGGCTCGGGAAGTGAAATAAATACCATTTGGAGGCATTTAATGTTCGAACAAAAACGGCTGATTTTCGACAAAAGAGATAACACCCCCCCATTACGTCATGCTTCAGAAATGTGGAAAATGGTCCGTTTTCAAATGTTTTATTTTTGAACGTCAGTTCACATTTGTAGGTGGATCATCAGTGTTAGAGCTAAAATTAGCATGTTTAAAGTGATGTTCATGCTTCCAGGGGCTCGGGAAGTGAAATAAATACCATTTGGAGGCATTTAATGTTCGAGCAAAAACGGCTGATTTTCGACAAAAGAGATAACACCCTCCCATTACGTCATGCTTCAGAAATGTGGAAAATGGTCCGTTTTCAAATGTTTTATTTTTGAACGTAAGTTCACATTTGTAGGTGGATCATCAGTGTTAGAGCTAAAATTAGCATGTTTAAAGTGATTTTCATGCTTCCAGGGGCTCGGAAGTGAAATAAATACCATTTGGAGGCATTTAATGTTCGAGCAAAAACGGCTGATTTTCGACAAAAGAGATAACACCCCCCCATTACGTCATGCTTCAGAAATGTGGAAAATGGTCCGTTTTCAAATGTTTTATTTTTGAACGTCAGTTCACATTTGTAGGTGGATCATCAGTGTTAGAGCTAAAATTAGCATGTTTAAAGTGATTTTCATGCTTCCAGGGGCCCAAAACACAAGATTTATGGAATGGTTAAAAGTGCATGAAAATGGCCAATTTACTCACTCTGAGTTCTCAAAAAGGGTTTCTTCTCCCGGGGAAGTTAATTAAATACCATTTGGAGGCATTTAATGTTCGAGCAAAAACGGCTGATTTTCGACAAAAGAGATAACACCCCCCATTACGTCATGCTTCAGAAATGTGGAAAATGGTCCGTTTTCAAATGTTTTATTTTTGAACGTCAGTTCACATTTGTAGGTGGATCATCAGTGTTAGAGCTAAAATTAGCATGTTTAAAGTGATTTTCATGCTTACAGGGGCTCGGGAAGTGAAATAAATGCCATTTGGAGGCATTTAATGTTCGAGCAAAAACGGATGATTTTCGACAAAAGAGATAACACCCCCCCCATTACGTCATGCTTCAGAAATGTGGAAAATGGTCCGTTTTCAAATGTTTTATTTTTGAACGTCAGTTCACATTTGTAGGTGGATCATCAGTGTTAGAGCTAAAATTAGCATGTTTAAAGTGATTTTCATGCTTCCAGGGGCCCAAAACACAAGATTTATGGAATGGTTAAAAGTGCATGAAAATGGCCAATTTACTCACTCTGAGTTCTCAAAAAGGGTTTCTTCTCCCGGGGAAGTTAATTAAATACCATTTGGAGGCATTTCATGTTCGAGCAAAAACGGCTGATTTTCGACAAAAGAGATAACACCCCCCCATTACGTCATGCTTCAGAAATGTGGAAAATGGTCCGTTTTCAAATTTTTATTTTTGAACGTCAGTTCACATTTGTAGGTGGATCATCAGTGTTAGAGCTAAAATTAGCATGTTTAAAGTGATTTTCATGCTTCCAGGGGCTCGGGAAGTGAAATAAATACCATTTGGAGGCATTTAATGTTCGAGCAAAAACGGCTGATTTTCGACAAAAGAGATAACACCCCCCATTACGTCATGCTTCAGAAATGTGGAAAATGGTCCGTTTTCAAATGTTTTATTTTTGAACGTCAGTTCACATTTGTAGGTGGATCATCAGTGTTAGAGCTAAAATTAGCATGTTTAAAGTGATTTTCATGCTTCCAGGGGCTCGGGAAGTTAATTAAATACCATTTGGAGGCATTTAATGTTCGAGCAAAAACGGCTGATTTTCGACAAAAGAGATAACACCCCCCCATTACGTCATGCTTCAGAAATGTGGAAAATGGTCCGTTTTCAAATGTTTTATTTTTGAACGTCAGTTCACATTTGTAGGTGGATCATCAGTGTTAGAGCTAAAATTAGCATGTTTAAAGTGATTTTCATGCTTCCAGGGGCCCAAAACACAAGATTTATGGAATGGTTAAAAGTGCATGAAAATGGCCAATTTACTCACACTGAGTTCTCAAAAAGGGTTTCTTCACCCCGGGAAGTTAATTAAATCCCATTTGGAGGCATTTAATGTTAGAGCAAAAATGGCTGATTTTCGACAAAAGAGATAACACCCCCCCATTACGTCATGCTTCAGAAATGTGGAAAATGGTCCGTTTTCAAATGTTTTATTTTTGAACGTCAGTTCACATTTGTAGGTGGATCATCAGTGTTAGAGCTAAAATTAGCATGTTTAAAGTGATTTTCATGCTTCCAGGGGCTCGGGAAGTTAATTAAATACCATTTGGAGGCATTTAATGTTCGAGCAAAAACGGCTGATTTTCGACAAAAGAGATAACACCCCCCCATTACGTCATGCTTCAGAAATGTGGAAAATGGTCCGTTTTCAAATGTTTTATTTTTGAACGTCAGTTCACATTTGTAGGTGGATCATCAGTGTTAGAGCTAAAATTAGCATGTTTAAAGTGATTTTCATGCTTCCAGGGGCTCGGGAAGTGAAATGAATACCATTTGGAGGCATTTAATGTTCGAGCAAAAACGGCTGATTTTCGACAAAAGAGATAACACCCCCCCATTACGTCATGCTTCAGAAATGTGGAAAATGGTCAGTTTTCAAATGTTTTATTTTTGAACGTCAGTTCACATTTGTAGGTGGATCATCAGTGTTAGAGCTAAAATTAGCATGTTTAAAGTGATTTTTATGCTTCCAGGGGCTCGGGAAGTGAAATAAATACCATTTGGAGGCATTTAATGTTCGAGCAAAAACGGCTGATTTTCGACAAAAGAGATAACACCCCCCCATTACGTCATGCTTCAGAAATGTGGAAAATGGTCCGTTTTCAAATGTTTTATTTTTGAACGTCAGTTCACATTTGTAGGTGGATCATCAGTGTTAGAGCTAAAATTAGCATGTTTAAAGTGATGTTCATGCTTCCAGGGGCTCGGGAAGTGAAATAAATACCATTTGGAGGCATTTAATGTTCGAGCAAAAACGGCTGATTTTCGACAAAAGAGATAACACCCCCCCATTACGTCATGCTTCAGAAATGTGGAAAATGGTCCGTTTTCAAATGTTTTATTTTTGAACGTAAGTTCACATTTGTAGGTGGATCATCAGTGTTAGAGCTAAAATTAGCATGTTTAAAGTGATTTTCATGCTTCCAGGGGCTCGGAAGTGAAATAAATACCATTTGGAGGCATTTAATGTTCGAGCAAAAACAGCTGATTTTCGACAAAAGAGATAACACCCCCCCATTACGTCATGCTTCAGAAATGTGGAAAATGGTCCGTTTTCAAATGTTTTATTTTTGAACGTCAGTTCACATTTGTAGGTGGATCATCAGTGTTAGAGCTAAAATTAGCATGTTTAAAGTGATTTTCATGCTTCCAGGGGCCCAAAACACAGGATTTATGGAATGGTTAAAAGTGCATGAAAATGGCCAATTTACTCACTCTGAGTTCTCAAAAAGGGTTTCTTCACCCGGGGAAGTTAATTAAATACCATTTGGAGGCATTTCATGTTCGAGCAAAAACGGCTGATTTTCGACAAAAGAGATAACACCCCCCCATTACGTCATGCTTCAGAAATGTGGAAAATGGTCCGTTTTCAAATTTTTATTTTTGAACGTCAGTTCACATTTGTAGGTGGATCATCAGTGTTAGAGCTAAAATTAGCATGTTTAAAGTGATTTTCATGCTTCCAGGGGCTCGGGAAGTGAAATAAATACCATTTGGAGGCATTTAATGTTCGAGCAAAAACGGCTGATTTTCGACAAAAGAGATAACACCCCCCATTACGTCATGCTTCAGAAATGTGGAAAATGGTCCGTTTTCAAATGTTTTATTTTTGAACGTCAGTTCACATTTGTAGGTGGATCATCAGTGTTAGAGCTAAAATTAGCATGTTTAAAGTGATTTTCATGCTTCCAGGGGCTCGGGAAGTTAATTAAATACCATTTGGAGGCATTTAATGTTCGAGCAAAAACGGCTGATTTTCGACAAAAGAGATAACACCCCCCCATTACGTCATGCTTCAGAAATGTGGAAAATGGTCCGTTTTCAAATGTTTTATTTTTGAACGTCAGTTCACATTTGTAGGTGGATCATCAGTGTTAGAGCTAAAATTAGCATGTTTAAAGTGATTTTCATGCTTCCAGGGGCCCAAAACACAAGATTTATGGAATGGTTAAAAGTGCATGAAAATGGCCAATTTACTCACACTGAGTTCTCAAAAAGGGTTTCTTCACCCCGGGAAGTTAATTAAATCCCATTTGGAGGCATTTAATGTTAGAGCAAAAATGGCTGATTTTCGACAAAAGAGATAACACCCCCCCATTACGTCATGCTTCAGAAATGTGGAAAATGGTCCGTTTTCAAATGTTTTATTTTTGAACGTCAGTTCACATTTGTAGGTGGATCATCAGTGTTAGAGCTAAAATTAGCATGTTTAAAGTGATTTTCATGCTTCCAGGGGCTCGGGAAGTTAATTAAATACCATTTGGAGGCATTTAATGTTCGAGCAAAAACGGCTGATTTTCGACAAAAGAGATAACACCCCCCCATTACGTCATGCTTCAGAAATGTGGAAAATGGTCCGTTTTCAAATGTTTTATTTTTGAACGTCAGTTCACATTTGTAGGTGGATCATCAGTGTTAGAGCTAAAATTAGCATGTTTAAAGTGATTTTCATGCTTCCAGGGGCCCGGGAAGCAAATTAAATACCATTTGGAGGCATTTAATGTTCGAGCAAAAACGGCTGATTTTCGACAAAAGAGATAACACCCCCCCATTACGTCATGCTTCAGAAATGTGGAAAATGGTCCGTTTTCAAATGTTTTATTTTTGAACGTCAGTTCACATTTGTAGGTGGATCATCAGTGTTAGAGCTAAAATTAGCATGTTTAAAGTGATTTTCATGCTTCCAGGGGCTCGGGAAGTTAATTAAATACCATTTGGAGGCATTTAATGTTCGAGCAAAAACGGCTGATTTTCGACAAAAGAGATAACACCCCCCCATTACGTCATGCTTCAGAAATGTGGAAAATGGTCCGTTTTCAAATGTTTTATTTTTGAACGTCAGTACACATTTGTAGGTGGATCATCAGTGTTAGAGCTAAAATTAGCATGTTTAAAGTGATTTTCATGCTTCCAGGGGCCCAAAACACAAGATTTATGGAATGGTTAAAAGTGCATGAAAATGGCCAATTTACTCACTCTGAGTTCTCAAAAAGGGTTTCTTCACCCCGGGAAGTTAATTAAATACCATTTGGAGGCATTTCATGTTCGAGCAAAAACGGCTGATTTTCGACAAAAGAGATAACACCCCCCCATTACGTCATGCTTCAGAAATGTGGAAAATGGTCCGTTTTCAAATTTTTATTTTTGAACGTCAGTTCACATTTGTAGGTGGATCATCAGTGTTAGAGCTAAAATTAGCATGTTTAAAGTGATTTTCATGCTTCCAGGGGCTCGGGAAGTGAAATAAATACCATTTGGAGGCATTTAATGTTCGAGCAAAAACGGCTGATTTTCGACAAAAGAGATAACACCCCCCATTACGTCATGCTTCAGAAATGTGGAAAATGGTCCGTTTTCAAATGTTTTATTTTTGAACGTCAGTTCACATTTGTAGGTGGATCATCAGTGTTAGAGCTAAAATTAGCATGTTTAAAGTGATTTTCATGCTTCCAGGGGCTCGGGAAGTTAATTAAATACCATTTGGAGGCATTTAATGTTCGAGCAAAAACGGCTGATTTTCGACAAAAGAGATAACACCCCCCCATTTCGTCATGCTTCAGAAATGTGGAAAATGGTCCGTTTTCAAATGTTTTATTTTTGAACGTCAGTTCACATTTGTAGGTGGATCATCAGTGTTAGAGCTAAAATTAGCATGTTTAAAGTGATTTTCATGCTTCCAGGGGCCCAAAACACAAGATTTATGGAATGGTTAAAAGTGCATGAAAATGGCCAATTTACTCACACTGAGTTCTCAAAAAGGGTTTCTTCACCCCGGGAAGTTAATTAAATCCCATTTGGAGGCATTTAATGTTAGAGCAAAAATGGCTGATTTTCGACAAAAGAGATAACACCCCCCCATTACGTCATGCTTCAGAAATGTGGAAAATGGTCCGTTTTCAAATGTTTTATTTTTGAACGTCAGTTCACATTTGTAGGTGGATCATCAGTGTTAGAGCTAAAATTAGCATGTTTAAAGTGATTTTCATGCTTCCAGGGGCTCGGGAAGTTAATTAAATACCATTTGGAGGCATTTAATGTTCGAGCAAAAACGGCTGATTTTCGACAAAAGAGATAACACCCCCCCATTACGTCATGCTTCAGAAATGTGGAAAATGGTCCGTTTTCAAATGTTTTATTTTTGAACGTCAGTTCACATTTGTAGGTGGATCATCAGTGTTAGAGCTAAAATTAGCATGTTTAAAGTGATTTTCATGCTTCCAGGGGCCCGGGAAGCAAATTAAATACCATTTGGAGGCATTTAATGTTCGAGCAAAAACGGCTGATTTTCGACAAAAGAGATAACACCCCCCCATTACGTCATGCTTCAGAAATGTGGAAAATGGTCCGTTTTCAAATGTTTTATTTTTGAACGTCAGTTCACATTTGTAGGTGGATCATCAGTGTTAGAGCTAAAATTAGCATGTTTAAAGATATTTTCATGCTTCCAGGGGCTCGGGAAGTTAATTAAATACCATTTGGAGGCATTTAATGTTCGAGCAAAAACGGCTGATTTTCGACAAAAGAGATAACACCCCCCCATTACGTCATGCTTCAGAAATGTGGAAAATGGTCCGTTTTCAAATGTTTTATTTTTGAACGTCAGTTCACATTTGTAGGTGGATCATCAGTGTTAGAGCTAAAATTAGCATGTTTAAAGTGATTTTCATGCTTCCAGGGGCCCAAAACACAAGATTTATGGAATGGTTAAAAGTGCATGAAAATGGCCAATTTACTCACTCTGAGTTCTCAAAAAGGGTTTCTTCACCCCGGGAAGTTAATTAAATACCATTTGGAGGCATTTAATGTTAGAGCAAAAACGTCTGATTTTCGACAAAAGAGATAACACCCCCCCATTACGTCATGCTTCAGAAATGTGGAAAATGGTCCGTTTTCAAATGTTTTATTTTTGAACGTCAGTTCACATTTGTAGGTGGATCATCAGTGTTAGAGCTAAAATTAGCATGTTTAAAGTGATTTTCATGCTTCCAGGGGCCCAAAACACAAGATTTATGGAATGGTTAAAAGTGCATGAAAATGGCCAATTTACTCACTCTGAGTTCTCAAAAAGGGTTTCTTCACCCCGGGAAGTTAATTAAATACCATTTGGAGGCATTTCATGTTCGAGCAAAAACGGCTGATTTTCGACAAAAGAGATAACACCCCCCCATTACGTCATGCTTCAGAAATGTGGAAAATGGTCCGTTTTCAAATGTTTTATTTTTGAACGTAAGTTCACATTTGTAGGTGGATCATCAGTGTTAGAGCTAAAATTAGCATGTTTAAAGTGATTTTCATGCTTCCAGGGGCTCGGGAAGTGAAATAAATACCATTTGGAGGCATTTAATGTTCGAACAAAAACGGCTGATTTTCGACAAAAGAGATAACACCCCCCCATTACGTCATGCTTCAGAAATGTGGAAAATGGTCCGTTTTCAAATGTTTTATTTTTGAACGTCAGTTCACATTTGTAGGTGGATCATCAGTGTTAGAGCTAAAATTAGCATGTTTAAAGTGATGTTCATGCTTCCAGGGGCTCGGGAAGTGAAATAAATACCATTTGGAGGCATTTAATGTTCGAGCAAAAACGGCTGATTTTCGACAAAAGAGATAACACCCTCCCATTACGTCATGCTTCAGAAATGTGGAAAATGGTCCGTTTTCAAATGTTTTATTTTTGAACGTAAGTTCACATTTGTAGGTGGATCATCAGTGTTAGAGCTAAAATTAGCATGTTTAAAGTGATTTTCATGCTTCCAGGGGCTCGGAAGTGAAATAAATACCATTTGGAGGCATTTAATGTTCGAGCAAAAACGGCTGATTTTCGACAAAAGAGATAACACCCCCCCATTACGTCATGCTTCAGAAATGTGGAAAATGGTCCGTTTTCAAATGTTTTATTTTTGAACGTCAGTTCACATTTGTAGGTGGATCATCAGTGTTAGAGCTAAAATTAGCATGTTTAAAGTGATTTTCATGCTTCCAGGGGCCCAAAACACAAGATTTATGGAATGGTTAAAAGTGCATGAAAATGGCCAATTTACTCACTCTGAGTTCTCAAAAAGGGTTTCTTCTCCCGGGGAAGTTAATTAAATACCATTTGGAGGCATTTAATGTTCGAGCAAAAACGGCTGATTTTCGACAAAAGAGATAACACCCCCCATTACGTCATGCTTCAGAAATGTGGAAAATGGTCCGTTTTCAAATGTTTTATTTTTGAACGTCAGTTCACATTTGTAGGTGGATCATCAGTGTTAGAGCTAAAATTAGCATGTTTAAAGTGATTTTCATGCTTACAGGGGCTCGGGAAGTGAAATAAATGCCATTTGGAGGCATTTAATGTTCGAGCAAAAACGGATGATTTTCGACAAAAGAGATAACACCCCCCCCATTACGTCATGCTTCAGAAATGTGGAAAATGGTCCGTTTTCAAATGTTTTATTTTTGAACGTCAGTTCACATTTGTAGGTGGATCATCAGTGTTAGAGCTAAAATTAGCATGTTTAAAGTGATTTTCATGCTTCCAGGGGCCCAAAACACAAGATTTATGGAATGGTTAAAAGTGCATGAAAATGGCCAATTTACTCACTCTGAGTTCTCAAAAAGGGTTTCTTCTCCCGGGGAAGTTAATTAAATACCATTTGGAGGCATTTCATGTTCGAGCAAAAACGGCTGATTTTCGACAAAAGAGATAACACCCCCCCATTACGTCATGCTTCAGAAATGTGGAAAATGGTCCGTTTTCAAATTTTTATTTTTGAACGTCAGTTCACATTTGTAGGTGGATCATCAGTGTTAGAGCTAAAATTAGCATGTTTAAAGTGATTTTCATGCTTCCAGGGGCTCGGGAAGTGAAATAAATACCATTTGGAGGCATTTAATGTTCGAGCAAAAACGGCTGATTTTCGACAAAAGAGATAACACCCCCCATTACGTCATGCTTCAGAAATGTGGAAAATGGTCCGTTTTCAAATGTTTTATTTTTGAACGTCAGTTCACATTTGTAGGTGGATCATCAGTGTTAGAGCTAAAATTAGCATGTTTAAAGTGATTTTCATGCTTCCAGGGGCTCGGGAAGTTAATTAAATACCATTTGGAGGCATTTAATGTTCGAGCAAAAACGGCTGATTTTCGACAAAAGAGATAACACCCCCCCATTACGTCATGCTTCAGAAATGTGGAAAATGGTCCGTTTTCAAATGTTTTATTTTTGAACGTCAGTTCACATTTGTAGGTGGATCATCAGTGTTAGAGCTAAAATTAGCATGTTTAAAGTGATTTTCATGCTTCCAGGGGCCCAAAACACAAGATTTATGGAATGGTTAAAAGTGCATGAAAATGGCCAATTTACTCACACTGAGTTCTCAAAAAGGGTTTCTTCACCCCGGGAAGTTAATTAAATCCCATTTGGAGGCATTTAATGTTAGAGCAAAAATGGCTGATTTTCGACAAAAGAGATAACACCCCCCCATTACGTCATGCTTCAGAAATGTGGAAAATGGTCCGTTTTCAAATGTTTTATTTTTGAACGTCAGTTCACATTTGTAGGTGGATCATCAGTGTTAGAGCTAAAATTAGCATGTTTAAAGTGATTTTCATGCTTCCAGGGGCTCGGGAAGTTAATTAAATACCATTTGGAGGCATTTAATGTTCGAGCAAAAACGGCTGATTTTCGACAAAAGAGATAACACCCCCCCATTACGTCATGCTTCAGAAATGTGGAAAATGGTCCGTTTTCAAATGTTTTATTTTTGAACGTCAGTTCACATTTGTAGGTGGATCATCAGTGTTAGAGCTAAAATTAGCATGTTTAAAGTGATTTTCATGCTTCCAGGGGCTCGGGAAGTGAAATGAATACCATTTGGAGGCATTTAATGTTCGAGCAAAAACGGCTGATTTTCGACAAAAGAGATAACACCCCCCATTACGTCATGCTTCAGAAATGTGGAAAATGGTCAGTTTTCAAATGTTTTATTTTTGAACGTCAGTTCACATTTGTAGGTGGATCATCAGTGTTAGAGCTAAAATTAGCATGTTTAAAGTGATTTTTATGCTTCCAGGGGCTCGGGAAGTGAAATAAATACCATTTGGAGGCATTTAATGTTCGAGCAAAAACGGCTGATTTTCGACAAAAGAGATAACACCCCCCCATTACGTCATGCTTCAAAAATGTGGAAAATGGTCCGTTTTCAAATGTTTTATTTTTGAACGTCAGTTCACATTTGTAGGTGGATCATCAGTGTTAGAGCTAAAATTAGCATGTTTAAAGTGATTTTCATGCTTCCAGGGGCTCGGGAAGTGAAATAAATACCATTTGGAGGCATTTAATGTTCGAACAAAAACGGCTGATTTTCGACAAAAGAGATAACACCCCCCCATTACGTCATGCTTCAGAAATGTGGAAAATGGTCCGTTTTCAAATGTTTTATTTTTGAACGTCAGTTCACATTTGTAGGTGGATCATCAGTGTTAGAGCTAAAATTAGCATGTTTAAAGTGATGTTCATGCTTCCAGGGGCTCGGGAAGTGAAATAAATACCATTTGGAGGCATTTAATGTTCGAGCAAAAACGGCTGATTTTCGACAAAAGAGATAACACCCCCCCATTACGTCATGCTTCAGAAATGTGGAAAATGGTCCGTTTTCAAATGTTTTATTTTTGAACGTAAGTTCACATTTGTAGGTGGATCATCAGTGTTAGAGCTAAAATTAGCATGTTTAAAGTGATTTTCATGCTTCCAGGGGCTCGGAAGTGAAATAAATACCATTTGGAGGCATTTAATGTTCGAGCAAAAACAGCTGATTTTCGACAAAAGAGATAACACCCCCCCATTACGTCATGCTTCAGAAATGTGGAAAATGGTCCGTTTTCAAATGTTTTATTTTTGAACGTCAGTTCACATTTGTAGGTGGATCATCAGTGTTAGAGCTAAAATTAGCATGTTTAAAGTGATTTTCATGCTTCCAGGGGCCCAAAACACAGGATTTATGGAATGGTTAAAAGTGCATGAAAATGGCCAATTTACTCACTCTGAGTTCTCAAAAAGGGTTTCTTCACCCGGGGAAGTTAATTAAATACCATTTGGAGGCATTTAATGTTCGAGCAAAAACGGCTGATTTTCGACAAAAGAGATAACACCCCCCATTACGTCATGCTTCAGAAATGTGGAAAATGGTCCGTTTTCAAATGTTTTATTTTTGAACGTCAGTTCACATTTGTAGGTGGATCATCAGTGTTAGAGCTAAAATTAGCATGTTTAAAGTGATTTTCATGCTTCCAGGGGCTCGGGAAGTGAAATAAATACCATTTGGAGGCATTTAATGTTCGAGCAAAAACGGATGATTTTCGACAAAAGAGATAACACCCCCCCATTACGTCATGCTTCAGAAATGTGAAAAATGGTCCGTTTTCAAATGTTTTATTTTTGAACGTCAGTTCACATTTGTAGGTGGATCATCAGTGTTAGAGCTAAAATTAGCATGTTTAAAGTGATTTTCATGCTTCCAGGGGCCCAAAACACAAGATTTATGGAATGGTTAAAAGTGCATGAAAATGGCCAATTTACTCACTCTGAGTTCTCAAAAAGGGTTTCTTCACCCCGGGAAGTTAATTAAATACCATTTGGAGGCATTTCATGTTCGAGCAAAAACGGCTGATTTTCGACAAAAGAGATAACACCCCCCCATTACGTCATGCTTCAGAAATGTGGAAAATGGTCCGTTTTCAAATTTTTATTTTTGAACGTCAGTTCACATTTGTAGGTGGATCATCAGTGTTAGAGCTAAAATTAGCATGTTTAAAGTGATTTTCATGCTTCCAGGGGCTCGGGAAGTGAAATAAATACCATTTGGAGGCATTTAATGTTCGAGCAAAAACGGCTGATTTTCGACAAAAGAGATAACACCCCCCATTACGTCATGCTTCAGAAATGTGGAAAATGGTCCGTTTTCAAATGTTTTATTTTTGAACGTCAGTTCACATTTGTAGGTGGATCATCAGTGTTAGAGCTAAAATTAGCATGTTTAAAGTGATTTTCATGCTTCCAGGGGCTCGGGAAGTTAATTAAATACCATTTGGAGGCATTTAATGTTCGAGCAAAAAACGGCTGATTTTCGACAAAAGAGATAACACCCCCCCCATTACGTCATGCTTCAGAAATGTGGAAAATGGTCCGTTTTCAAATGTTTTATTTTTGAACGTCAGTTCACATTTGTAGGTGGATCATCAGTGTTAGAGCTAAAATTAGCATGTTTAAAGTGATTTTCATGCTTCCAGGGGCCCAAAACACAAGATTTATGGAATGGTTAAAAGTGCATGAAAATGGCCAATTTACTCACACTGAGTTCTCAAAAAGGGTTTCTTCACCCCGGGAAGTTAATTAAATACCATTTGGAGGCATTTAATGTTAGAGCAAAAATGGCTGATTTTCGACAAAAGAGATAACACCCCCCCATTACGTCATGCTTCAGAAATGTGGAAAATGGTCCGTTTTCAAATGTTTTATTTTTGAACGTCAGTTCACATTTGTAGGTGGATCATCAGTGTTAGAGCTAAAATTAGCATGTTTAAAGTGATTTTCATGCTTCCAGGGGCTCGGGAAGTTAATTAAATACCATTTGGAGGCATTTAATGTTCGAGCAAAAACGGCTGATTTTCGACAAAAGAGATAACAGCCCCCCATTACGTCATGCTTCAGAAATGTGGAAAATGGTCCGTTTTCAAATGTTTTATTTTTGAACGTAAGTTCACATTTGTAGGTGGATCATCAGTGTTAGAGCTAAAATTAGCATGTTTAAAGTGATTTTCATGCTTCCAGGGGCTCGGAAGTGAAATAAATACCATTTGGAGGCATTTAATGTTCGAGCAAAAACGGCTGATTTTCGACAAAAGAGATAACACCCCCCCATTACGTCATGCTTCAGAAATGTGGAAAATGGTCCGTTTTCAAATGTTTTATTTTTGAACGTCAGTTCACATTTGTAGGTGGATCATCAGTGTTAGAGCTAAAATTAGCATGTTTAAAGTGATTTTCATGCTTCCAGGGGCCCAAAACACAAGATTTATGGAATGGTTAAAAGTGCATGAAAATGGCCAATTTACTCACTCTGAGTTCTCAAAAAGGGTTTCTTCACCCGGGAAAGTTAATTAAATACCATTTGGAGGCATTTAATGTTCGAGCAAAAACGGCTGATTTTCGACAAAAGAGATAACACCCCCCATTACGTCATGCTTCAGAAATGTGGAAAATGGTCCGTTTTCAAATGTTTTATTTTTGAACGTCAGTTCACATTTGTAGGTGGATCATCAGTGTTAGAGCTAAAATTAGCATGTTTAAAGTGATTTTCATGCTTCCAGGGGCTCGGGAAGTGAAATAAATACCATTTGGAGGCATTTAATGTTCGAGCAAAAACGGATGATTTTCGACAAAAGAGATAACACCCCCCCATTACGTCATGCTTCAGAAATGTGGAAAATGGTCCGTTTTCAAATGTTTTATTTTTGAACGTCAGTTCACATTTGTAGGTGGATCATCAGTGTTAGAGCTAAAATTAGCATGTTTAAAGTGATTTTCATGCTTCCAGGGGCCCAAAACACTAGATTTATGGAATGGTTAAAAGTGCATGAAAATGGCCAATTTACTCACTCTGAGTTCTCAAAAAGGGTTTCTTCACCCCGGGAAGTTAATTAAATACCATTTGGAGGCATTTCATGTTCGAGCAAAAACGGCTGATTTTCGACAAAAGAGATAACACCCCCCCATTACGTCATGCTTCAGAAATGTGGAAAATGGTCCGTTTTCAAATTTTTATTTTTGAACGTCAGTTCACATTTGTAGGTGGATCATCAGTGTTAGAGCTAAAATTAGCATGTTTAAAGTGATTTTCATGCTTCCAGGGGCTCGGGAAGTGAAATAAATACCATTTGGAGGCATTTAATGTTCGAGCAAAAACGGCTGATTTTCGACAAAAGAGATAACACCCCCCATTACGTCATGCTTCAGAAATGTGGAAAATGGTCCGTTTTCAAATGTTTTATTTTTGAACGTCAGTTCACATTTGTAGGTGGATCATCAGTGTTAGAGCTAAAATTAGCATGTTTAAAGTGATTTTCATGCTTCCAGGGGCTCGGGAAGTTAATTAAATACCATTTGGAGGCATTTAATGTTCGAGCAAAAACGTCTGATTTTCGACAAAAGAGATAACACCCCCCCATTACGTCATGCTTCAGAAATGTGGAAAATGGTCCGTTTTCAAATGTTTTATTTTTGAACGTCAGTTCACATTTGTAGGTGGATCATCAGTGTTAGAGCTAAAATTAGCATGTTTAAAGTGATTTTCATGCTTCCAGGGGCCCAAAACACAAGATTTATGGAATGGTTAAAAGTGCATGAAAATGGCCAATTTACTCACTCTGAGTTCTCAAAAAGGGTTTCTTCACCCCGGGAAGTTAATTAAATACCATTTGGAGGCATTTCATGTTCGAGCAAAAACGGCTGATTTTCGACAAAAGAGATAACACCCCCCCATTACGTCATGCTTCAGAAATGTGGAAAATGGTCCGTTTTCAAATGTTTTATTTTTGAACGTAAGTTCACATTTGTAGGTGGATCATCAGTGTTAGAGCTAAAATTAGCATGTTTAAAGTGATTTTCATGCTTCCAGGGGCTCGGGAAGTGAAATAAATACCATTTGGAGGCATTTAATGTTCGAACAAAAACGGCTGATTTTCGACAAAAGAGATAACACCCCCCCATTACGTCATGCTTCAGAAATGTGGAAAATGGTCCGTTTTCAAATGTTTTATTTTTGAACGTCAGTTCACATTTGTAGGTGGATCATCAGTGTTAGAGCTAAAATTAGCATGTTTAAAGTGATGTTCATGCTTCCAGGGGCTCGGGAAGTGAAATAAATACCATTTGGAGGCATTTAATGTTCGAGCAAAAACGGCTGATTTTCGACAAAAGAGATAACACCCTCCCATTACGTCATGCTTCAGAAATGTGGAAAATGGTCCGTTTTCAAATGTTTTATTTTTGAACGTAAGTTCACATTTGTAGGTGGATCATCAGTGTTAGAGCTAAAATTAGCATGTTTAAAGTGATTTTCATGCTTCCAGGGGCTCGGAAGTGAAATAAATACCATTTGGAGGCATTTAATGTTCGAGCAAAAACGGCTGATTTTCGACAAAAGAGATAACACCCCCCCATTACGTCATGCTTCAGAAATGTGGAAAATGGTCCGTTTTCAAATGTTTTATTTTTGAACGTCAGTTCACATTTGTAGGTGGATCATCAGTGTTAGAGCTAAAATTAGCATGTTTAAAGTGATTTTCATGCTTCCAGGGGCCCAAAACACAAGATTTATGGAATGGTTAAAAGTGCATGAAAATGGCCAATTTACTCACTCTGAGTTCTCAAAAAGGGTTTCTTCTCCCGGGGAAGTTAATTAAATACCATTTGGAGGCATTTAATGTTCGAGCAAAAACGGCTGATTTTCGACAAAAGAGATAACACCCCCCATTACGTCATGCTTCAGAAATGTGGAAAATGGTCCGTTTTCAAATGTTTTATTTTTGAACGTCAGTTCACATTTGTAGGTGGATCATCAGTGTTAGAGCTAAAATTAGCATGTTTAAAGTGATTTTCATGCTTCCAGGGGCTCGGGAAGTGAAATAAATGCCATTTGGAGGCATTTAATGTTCGAGCAAAAACGGATGATTTTCGACAAAAGAGATAACACCCCCCCCATTACGTCATGCTTCAGAAATGTGGAAAATGGTCCGTTTTCAAATGTTTTATTTTTGAACGTCAGTTCACATTTGTAGGTGGATCATCAGTGTTAGAGCTAAAATTAGCATGTTTAAAGTGATTTTCATGCTTCCAGGGGCCCAAAACACAAGATTTATGGAATGGTTAAAAGTGCATGAAAATGGCCAATTTACTCACTCTGAGTTCTCAAAAAGGGTTACTTCACCCCGGGAAGTTAATTAAATACCATTTGGAGGCATTTCATGTTCGAGCAAAAACGGCTGATTTTCGACAAAAGAGATAACACCCCCCCATTACGTCATGCTTCAAAAATGTGGAAAATGGTCCGTTTTCAAATTTTTATTTTTGAACGTCAGTTCACATTTGTAGGTGGATCATCAGTGTTAGAGCTAAAATTAGCATGTTTAAAGTGATTTTCATGCTTCCAGGGGCTCGGGAAGTGAAATAAATACCATTTGGAGGCATTTAATGTTCGAGCAAAAACGGCTGATTTTCGACAAAAGAGATAACACCCCCCATTACGTCATGCTTCAGAAATGTGGAAAATGGTCCGTTTTCAAATGTTTTATTTTTGAACGTCAGTTCACATTTGTAGGTGGATCATCAGTGTTAGAGCTAAAATTAGCATGTTTAAAGTGATTTTCATGCTTCCAGGGGCTCGGGAAGTTAATTAAATACCATTTGGAGGCATTTAATGTTCGAGCAAAAACGGCTGATTTTCGACAAAAGAGATAACACCCCCCCATTACGTCATGCTTCAGAAATGTGGAAAATGGTCCGTTTTCAAATGTTTTATTTTTGAACATCAGTTCACATTTGTAGGTGGATCATCAGTGTTAGAGCTAAAATTAGCATGTTTAAAGTGATTTTCATGCTTCCAGGGGCCCAAAACACAAGATTTATGGAATGGTTAAAAGTGCATGAAAATGGCCAATTTACTCACACTGAGTTCTCAAAAAGGGTTTCTTCACCCCGGGAAGTTAATTAAATCCCATTTGGAGGCATTTAATGTTAGAGCAAAAATGGCTGATTTTCGACAAAAGAGATAACACCCCCCCATTACGTCATGCTTCAGAAATGTGGAAAATGGTCCGTTTTCAAATGTTTTATTTTTGAACGTCAGTTCACATTTGTAGGTGGATCATCAGTGTTAGAGCTAAAATTAGCATGTTTAAAGTGATTTTCATGCTTCCAGGGGCTCGGGAAGTTAATTAAATACCATTTGGAGGCATTTAATGTTCGAGCAAAAACGGCTGATTTTCGACAAAAGAGATAACACCCCCCCATTACGTCATGCTTCAGAAATGTGGAAAATGGTCCGTTTTCAAATGTTTTATTTTTGAACGTCAGTTCACATTTGTAGGTGGATCATCAGTGTTAGAGCTAAAATTAGCATGTTTAAAGTGATTTTCATGCTTCCAGGGGCCCGGGAAGCAAATTAAATACCATTTGGAGGCATTTAATGTTCGAGCAAAAACGGCTGATTTTCGACAAAAGAGATAACACCCCCCCATTACGTCATGCTTCAGAAATGTGGAAAATGGTCCGTTTTCAAATGTTTTATTTTTGAACGTCAGTTCACATTTGTAGGTGGATCATCAGTGTTAGAGCTAAAATTAGCATGTTTAAAGTGATTTTCATGCTTCCAGGGGCCCGGGAAGCAAATTAAATACCATTTGGAGGCATTTAATGTTCGAGCAAAAACGGCTGATTTTCGACAAAAGAGATAACACCCCCCCATTACGTCATGCTTCAGAAATGTGGAAAATGGTCCGTTTTCAAATGTTTTATTTTTGAACGTCAGTTCACATTTGTAGGTGGATCATCAGTGTTAGAGCTAAAATTAGCATGTTTAAAGTGATTTTCATGCTTCCAGGGGCCCAAAACACAAGATTTATGGAATGGTTAAAAGTGCATGAAAATGGCCAATTTACTCACTCTGAGTTCTCAAAAAGGGTTTCTTCACCCCGGGAAGTTAATTAAATACCATTTGGAGGCATTTAATGTTAGAGCAAAAACGTCTGATTTTCGACAAAAGAGATAACACCCCCCCATTACGTCATGCTTCAGAAATGTGGAAAATGGTCCGTTTTCAAATGTTTTATTTTTGAACGTCAGTTCACATTTGTAGGTGGATCATCAGTGTTAGAGCTAAAATTAGCATGTTTAAAGTGATTTTCATGCTTCCAGGGGCCCAAAACACAAGATTTATGGAATGGTTAAAAGTGCATGAAAATGGCCAATTTACTCACTCTGAGTTCTCAAAAAGGGTTTCTTCACCCCGGGAAGTTAATTAAATACCATTTGGAGGCATTTCATGTTCGAGCAAAAACGGCTGATTTTCGACAAAAGAGATAACACCCCCCCATTACGTCATGCTTCAGAAATGTGGAAAATGGTCCGTTTTCAAATGTTTTATTTTTGAACGTAAGTTCACATTTGTAGGTGGATCATCAGTGTTAGAGCTAAAATTAGCATGTTTAAAGTGATTTTCATGCTTCCAGGGGCTCGGGAAGTGAAATAAATACCATTTGGAGGCATTTAATGTTCGAACAAAAACGGCTGATTTTCGACAAAAGAGATAACACCCCCCCATTACGTCATGCTTCAGAAATGTGGAAAATGGTCCGTTTTCAAATGTTTTATTTTTGAACGTCAGTTCACATTTGTAGGTGGATCATCAGTGTTAGAGCTAAAATTAGCATGTTTAAAGTGATGTTCATGCTTCCAGGGGCTCGGGAAGTGAAATAAATACCATTTGGAGGCATTTAATGTTCGAGCAAAAACGGCTGATTTTCGACAAAAGAGATAACACCCTCCCATTACGTCATGCTTCAGAAATGTGGAAAATGGTCCGTTTTTAAATGTTTTATTTTTGAACGTAAGTTCACATTTGTAGGTGGATCATCAGTGTTAGAGCTAAAATTAGCATGTTTAAAGTGATTTTCATGCTTCCAGGGGCTCGGAAGTGAAATAAATACCATTTGGAGGCATTTAATGTTCGAGCAAAAACGGCTGATTTTCGACAAAAGAGATAACACCCCCCCATTACGTCATGCTTCAGAAATGTGGAAAATGGTCCGTTTTCAAATGTTTTATTTTTGAACGTCAGTTCACATTTGTAGGTGGATCATCAGTGTTAGAGCTAAAATTAGCATGTTTAAAGTGATTTTCATGCTTCCAGGGGCCCAAAACACAAGATTTATGGAATGGTTAAAAGTGCATGAAAATGGCCAATTTACTCACTCTGAGTTCTCAAAAAGGGTTTCTTCTCCCGGGGAAGTTAATTAAATACCATTTGGAGGCATTTAATGTTCGAGCAAAAACGGCTGATTTTCGACAAAAGAGATAACACCCCCCCATTACGTCATGCTTCAGAAATGTGGAAAATGGTCCGTTTTCAAATTTTTATTTTTGAACGTCAGTTCACATTTGTAGGTGGATCATCAGTGTTAGAGCTAAAATTAGCATGTTTAAAGTGATTTTCATGCTTCCAGGGGCTCGGGAAGTGAAATAAATACCATTTGGAGGCATTTAATGTTCGAGCAAAAACGGCTGATTTTCGACAAAAGAGATAACACCCCCCATTACGTCATGCTTCAGAAATGTGGAAAATGGTCCGTTTTCAAATGTTTTATTTTTGAACGTCAGTTCACATTTGTAGGTGGATCATCAGTGTTAGAGCTAAAATTAGCATGTTTAAAGTGATTTTCATGCTTCCAGGGGCTCGGGAAGTTAATTAAATACCATTTGGAGGCATTTAATGTTCGAGCAAAAACGGCTGATTTTCGACAAAAGAGATAACACCCCCCCATTACGTCATGCTTCAGAAATGTGGAAAATGGTCCGTTTTCAAATGTTTTATTTTTGAACGTCAGTTCACATTTGTAGGTGGATCATCAGTGTTAGAGCTAAAATTAGCATGTTTAAAGTGATTTTCATGCTTCCAGGGGCCCAAAACACAAGATTTATGGAATGGTTAAAAGTGCATGAAAATGGCCAATTTACTCACACTGAGTTCTCAAAAAGGGTTTCTTCACCCCGGGAAGTTAATTAAATCCCATTTGGAGGCATTTAATGTTAGAGCAAAAATGGCTGATTTTCGACAAAAGAGATAACACCCCCCCATTACGTCATGCTTCAGAAATGTGGAAAATGGTCCGTTTTCAAATGTTTTATTTTTGAACGTCAGTTCACATTTGTAGGTGGATCATCAGTGTTAGAGCTAAAATTAGCATGTTTAAAGTGATTTTCATGCTTCCAGGGGCTCGGGAAGTTAATTAAATACCATTTGGAGGCATTTAATGTTCGAGCAAAAACGGCTGATTTTCGACAAAAGAGATAACACCCCCCATTACGTCATGCTTCAGAAATGTGGAAAATGGTCCGTTTTCAAATGTTTTATTTTTGAACGTCAGTTCACATTTGTAGGTGGATCATCAGTGTTAGAGCTAAAATTAGCATGTTTAAAGTGATTTTCATGCTTCCAGGGGCTCGGGAAGTGAAATGAATACCATTTGGAGGCATTTAATGTTCGAGCAAAAACGGCTGATTTTCGACAAAAGAGATAACACCCCCCCATTACGTCATGCTTCAGAAATGTGGAAAATGGTCAGTTTTCAAATGTTTTATTTTTGAACGTCAGTTCACATTTGTAGGTGGATCATCAGTGTTAGAGCTAAAATTAGCATGTTTAAAGTGATTTTCATGCTTCCAGGGGCTCGGGAAGTGAAATAAATACCATTTGGAGGCATTTAATGTTCGAGCAAAAACGGCTGATTTTCGACAAAAGAGATAACACCCCCCCATTACGTCATGCTTCAGAAATGTGGAAAATGGTCCGTTTTCAAATGTTTTATTTTTGAACGTCAGTTCACATTTGTAGGTGGATCATCAGTGTTAGAGCTAAAATTAGCATGTTTAAAGTGATTTTCATGCTTCCAGGGGCTCGGGAAGTGAAATAAATACCATTTGGAGGAATTTAATGTTCGAACAAAAACGGCTGATTTTCGACAAAAGAGATAACACCCCCCCATTACGTCATGCTTCAGAAATGTGGAAAATGGTCCGTTTTCAAATGTTTTATTTTTGAACGTCAGTTCACATTTGTAGGTGGATCATCAGTGTTAGAGCTAAAATTAGCATGTTTAAAGTGATGTTCATGCTTCCAGGGGCTCGGGAAGTGAAATAAATACCATTTGGAGGCATTTAATGTTCGAGCAAAAACGGCTGATTTTCGACAAAAGAGATAACACCCCCCCATTACGTCATGCTTCAGAAATGTGGAAAATGGTCCGTTTTCAAATGTTTTATTTTTGAACGTAAGTTCACATTTGTAGGTGGATCATCAGTGTTAGAGCTAAAATTAGCATGTTTAAAGTGATTTTCATGCTTCCAGGGGCTCGGAAGTGAAATAAATACCATTTGGAGGCATTTAATGTTCGAGCAAAAACGGCTGATTTTCGACAAAAGAGATAACACCCCCCCATTACGTCATGCTTCAGAAATGTGGAAAATGGTCCGTTTTCAAATGTTTTATTTTTGAACGTCAGTTCACATTTGTAGGTGGATCATCAGTGTTAGAGCTAAAATTAGCATGTTTAAAGTGATTTTCATGCTTCCAGGGGCCCAAAACACAGGATTTATGGAATGGTTAAAAGTGCATGAAAATGGCCAATTTACTCACTCTGAGTTCTCAAAAAGGGTTTCTTCACCCGGGGAAGTTAATTAAATACCATTTGGAGGCATTTAATGTTCGAGCAAAAACGGCTGATTTTCGACAAAAGAGATAACACCCCCCATTACGTCATGCTTCAGAAATGTGGAAAATGGTCCGTTTTCAAATGTTTTATTTTTGAACGTCAGTTCACATTTGTAGGTGGATCATCAGTGTTAGAGCTAAAATTAGCATGTTTAAAGTGATTTTCATGCTTCCAGGGGCTCGGGAAGTGAAATAAATACCATTTGGAGGCATTTAATGTTCGAGCAAAAACGGATGATTTTCGACAAAAGAGATAACACCCCCCCATTACGTCATGCTTCAGAAATGTGAAAAATGGTCCGTTTTCAAATGTTTTATTTTTGAACGTCAGTTCACATTTGTAGGTGGATCATCAGTGTTAGAGCTAAAATTAGCATGTTTAAAGTGATTTTCATGCTTCCAGGGGCCCAAAACACAAGATTTATGGAATGGTTAAAAGTGCATGAAAATGGCCAATTTACTCACTCTGAGTTCTCAAAAAGGGTTTCTTCACCCCGGGAAGTTAATTAAATACCATTTGGAGGCATTTCATGTTCGAGCAAAAACGGCTGATTTTCGACAAAAGAGATAACACCCCCCCATTACGTCATGCTTCAGAAATGTGGAAAATGGTCCGTTTTCAAATTTTTATTTTTGAACGTCAGTTCACATTTGTAGGTGGATCATCAGTGTTAGAGCTAAAATTAGCATGTTTAAAGTGATTTTCATGCTTCCAGGGGCTCGGGAAGTGAAATAAATACCATTTGGAGGCATTTAATGTTCGAGCAAAAACGGCTGATTTTCGACAAAAGAGATAACACCCCCCATTACGTCATGCTTCAGAAATGTGGAAAATGGTCCGTTTTCAAATGTTTTATTTTTGAACGTCAGTTCACATTTGTAGGTGGATCATCAGTGTTAGAGCTAAAATTAGCATGTTTAAAGTGATTTTCATGCTTCCAGGGGCTCGGGAAGTTAATTAAATACCATTTGGAGGCATTTAATGTTCGAGCAAAAAACGGCTGATTTTCGACAAAAGAGATAACACCCCCCCATTACGTCATGCTTCAGAAATGTGGAAAATGGTCCGTTTTCAAATGTTTTATTTTTGAACGTCAGTTCACATTTGTAGGTGGATCATCAGTGTTAGAGCTAAAATTAGCATGTTTAAAGTGATTTTCATGCTTCCAGGGGCCCAAAACACAAGATTTATGGAATGGTTAAAAGTGCATGAAAATGGCCAATTTACTCACACTGAGTTCTCAAAAAGGGATTCTTCACCCCGGGAAGTTAATTAAATACCATTTGGAGGCATTTAATGTTAGAGCAAAAATGGCTGATTTTCGACAAAAGAGATAACACCCCCCCATTACGTCATGCTTCAGAAATGTGGAAAATGGTCCGTTTTCAAATGTTTTATTTTTGAACGTCAGTTCACATTTGTAGGTGGATCATCAGTGTTAGAGCTAAAATTAGCATGTTTAAAGTGATTTTCATGCTTCCAGGGGCTCGGGAAGTTAATTAAATACCATTTGGAGGCATTTAATGTTCGAGCAAAAACGGCTGATTTTCGACAAAAGAGATAACAGCCCCCCATTACGTCATGCTTCAGAAATGTGGAAAATGGTCCGTTTTCAAATGTTTTATTTTTGAACGTAAGTTCACATTTGTAGGTGGATCATCAGTGTTAGAGCTAAAATTAGCATGTTTAAAGTGATTTTCATGCTTCCAGGGGCTCGGAAGTGAAATAAATACCATTTGGAGGCATTTAATGTTCGAGCAAAAACGGCTGATTTTCGACAAAAGAGATAACACCCCCCCATTACGTCATGCTTCAGAAATGTGGAAAATGGTCCGTTTTCAAATGTTTTATTTTTGAACGTCAGTTCACATTTGTAGGTGGATCATCAGTGTTAGAGCTAAAATTAGCATGTTTAAAGTGATTTTCATGCTTCCAGGGGCCCAAAACACAAGATTTATGGAATGGTTAAAAGTGCATGAAAATGGCCAATTTACTCACTCTGAGTTCTCAAAAAGGGTTTCTTCACCCGGGGAAGTTAATTAAATACCATTTGGAGGCATTTAATGTTCGAGCAAAAACGGCTGATTTTCGACAAAAGAGATAACACCCCCCATTACGTCATGCTTCAGAAATGTGGAAAATGGTCCGTTTTCAAATGTTTTATTTTTGAACGTCAGTTCACATTTGTAGGTGGATCATCAGTGTTAGAGCTAAAATTAGCATGTTTAAAGTGATTTTCATGCTTCCACGGGCTCGGGAAGTGAAATAAATACCATTTGGAGGCATTTAATGTTCGAGCAAAAACGGATGATTTTCGACAAAAGAGATAACACCCCCCCATTACGTCATGCTTCAGAAATGTGGAAAATGGTCCGTTTTCAAATGTTTTATTTTTGAACGTCAGTTCACATTTGTAGGTGGATCATCAGTGTTAGAGCTAAAATTAGCATGTTTAAAGTGATTTTCATGCTTCCAGGGGCCCAAAACACAAGATTTATGGAATGGTTAAAAGTGCATGAAAATGGCCAATTTACTCACTCTGAGTTCTCAAAAAGGGTTTCTTCACCCCGGGAAGTTAATTAAATACCATTTGGAGGCATTTCATGTTCGAGCAAAAACGGCTGATTTTCGACAAAAGAGATAACACCCCCCCATTACGTCATGCTTCAGAAATGTGGAAAATGGTCCGTTTTCAAATTTTTATTTTTGAACGTCAGTTCACATTTGTAGGTGGATCATCAGTGTTAGAGCTAAAATTAGCATGTTTAAAGTGATTTTCATGCTTCCAGGGGCTCGGGAAGTGAAATAAATACCATTTGGAGGCATTTAATGTTCGAGCAAAAACGGCTGATTTTCGACAAAAGAGATAACACCCCCCCATTACGTCATGCTTCAGAAATGTGGAAAATGGTCCGTTTTCAAATGTTTTATTTTTGAACGTCAGTTCACATTTGTAGGTGGATCATCAGTGTTAGAGCTAAAATTAGCATGTTTAAAGTGATTTTCATGCTTCCAGGGGCCCAAAACACAAGATTTATGGAATGGTTAAAAGTGCATGAAAATGGCCAATTTACTCACACTGAGTTCTCAAAAAGGGTTTCTTCACCCCGGGAAGTTAATTAAATACCATTTGGAGGCATTTAATGTTAGAGCAAAAATGGCTGATTTTCGACAAAAGAGATAACACCCCCCATTACGTCATGCTTCAGAAATGTGGAAAATGGTCCGTTTTCAAATGTTTTATTTTTGAACGTCAGTTCACATTTGTAGGTGGATCATCAGTGTTAGAGCTAAAATTAGCATGTTTAAAGTGATTTTCATGCTTCCAGGGGCTCGGGAAGTTAATTAAATACCATTTGGAGGCATTTAATGTTCGAGCAAAAACGGCTGATTTTCGACAAAAGAGATAACACCCCCCCCATTACGTCATGCTTCAGAAATGTGGAAAATGGTCCGTTTTCAAATGTTTTATTTTTGAACGTCAGTTCACATTTGTAGGTGGATCATCAGTGTTAGAGCTAAAATTAGCATGTTTAAAGTGATTTTCATGCTTCCAGGGGCTCGGGAAGTGAAATAAATACCATTTGGAGGCATTTAATGTTCGAGCAAAAACGGCTGATTTTCGACAAAAGAGATAACACCCCCCCATTAGGTCATGCTTCAGAAATGTGGAAAATGGTCAGTTTTCAAATGTTTTATTTTTGAACGTCAGTTCACATTTGTAGGTGGATCATCAGTGTTAGAGCTAAAATTAGCATGTTTAAAGTGATTTTCATGCTTCCAGGGGCTCGGGAAGTGAAATAAATACCATTTGGAGGCATTTAATGTTCGAGCAAAAACGGCTGATTTTCGACAAAAGAGATAACACCCCCCCATTACGTCATGCTTCAGAAATGTGGAAAATGGTCCGTTTTCAAATGTTTTATTTTTGAACGTCAGTTCACATTTGTAGGTGGATCATCAGTATTAGAGCTAAAATTAGCATGTTTAAAGTGATTTTCATGCTTCCAGGGGCCCGGGAAGTTAATTAAATACCATTTGGAGGCATTTAATGTTCGAGCAAAAACGGCTGATTTTCGACAAAAGAGATAACACCCCCCCATTACGTCATGCTTCAGAAATGTGGAAAATGGTCCGTTTTCAAATGTTTTATTTTTGAACGTCAGTTCACATTTGTAGGTGGATCATCAGTGTTAGAGCTAAAATTAGCATGTTTAAAGTGATTTTCATGCTTCCAGGGGCTCGGGAAGTGAAAAAAAATACCATTTGGAGGCATTTAATGTTCGAGCAAAAACGGCTGATTTTCGACAAAAGAGATAACACCCCCCCATTACGTCATGCTTCAGAAATGTGGAAAATGGTCCGTTTTCAAATGTTTTATTTTTGAACGTCAGTTCACATTTGTAGGTGGATCATCAGTGTTAGAGCTAAAATTAGCATGTTTAAAGTGATTTTCATGCTTCCAGGGGCTCGGGAAGTTAATTAAATACCATTTGGAGGCATTTAATGTTCGAGCAAAAACGGCTGATTTTCGACAAAAGAGATAACACCCCCCCATTACGTCATGCTTCAGAAATGTGGAAAATGGTCCGTTTTCAAATGTTTTATTTTTGAACGTCAGTTCACATTTGTAGGTGGATCATCAGTGTTAGAGCTAAAATTAGCATGTTTAAAGTGATTTTCATGCTTCCAGGGGCCCAAAACACAAGATTTATGGAATGGTTAAAAGTGCATGAAAATGGCCAATTTACTCACTCTGAGTTCTCAAAAAGGGTTTCTTCACCCCGGGAAGTTAATTAAATACCATTTGGAGGCATTTAATGTTCGAGCAAAAATGGCTGATTTTCGACAAAATAGATAACACCCCCCCATTACGTCATGCTTCAGAAATGTGGAAAATGGTCCGTTTTCAAATGTTTTATTTTTGAACGTCAGTTCACATTTGTAGGTGGATCATCAGTGTTAGAGCTAAAATTAGCATGTTTAAAGTGATTTTCATGCTTCCAGGGGCTCAAAACACAAGATTTATGGAATGGTTAAAAGTGCATGAAAATGGCCAATTTACTCACTCTGAGTTCTCAAAAAGGGTTTCTTCACCCCGGGAAGTTAATTAAATACCATTTGGAGGCATTTAATGTTCGAGCAAAAACGGCTGATTTTCGACAAAAGAGATAACACCCCCCCCCATTACGTCATGCTTCAGAAATGTGGAAAATGGTCCGTTTTCAAATGTTTTATTTTTGAACGTCAGTTCACATTTGTAGGTGGATCATCAGTGTGAGAGCTAAAATTTGCATGTTTAAAGTGATTTTCATGCTTCCAGAGGCTCGGGAAGTGAAATAAATACCATTTGGAGGCATTTAATGTTCGAGCAAAAACGGCTGATTTTCGACAAAAGAGATAACACCCCCCCATTACGTCATGCTTCAGAAATGTGGAAAATGGTCCGTTTTCAAATGTTTTATTTTTGAACGTCAGTTCACATTTGTAGGTGGATCATCAGTGTTGGAGCTAAAATTAGCATGTTTAAAGTGATTTTCATGCTTCCAGGGGCTCGGGAAGTGAAATGAATACCATTTGGAGGCATTTAATGTTCGAGCAAAAACGGCTGATTTTCGACAAAAGAGATAACACCCCCCATTACGTCATGCTTCAGAAATGTGGAAAATGGTCCGTTTTCAAATGTTTTATTTTTGAACGTCAGTTCACATTTGTAGGTGGATCATCAGTGTTAGAGCTAAAATTAGCATGTTTAAAGTGATTTTCATGCTTCCAGGGGCCCGGGAAGTTAATTAAATACCATTTGGAGGCATTTAATGTTCGAGCAAAAACGGCTGATTTTCGACAAAAGAGATAACACCCCCCCATTACGTCATGCTTCAGAAATGTGGAAAATGGTCCGTTTTCAAATGTTTTATTTTTGAACGTCAGTTCACATTTGTAGGTGGATCATCAGTGTTAGAGCTAAAATTAGCATGTTTAAAGTGATTTTCATGCTTCCAGGGGCTCGGGAAGTAAAATAAATACCATTTGGAGGCATTTAATGTTCGAGCAAAAACGGCTGATTTTCGACAAAAGAGATAACACCCCCCCATTACGTCATGCTTCAGAAATGTGGAAAATGGTCCGTTTTCAAATGTTTTATTTTTGAACGTCAGTTCACATTTGTAGGTGGATCATCAGTGTTAGAGCTAAAATTAGCATGTTTAAAGTGATTTTCATGCTTCCAGGGGCTCGGGAAGTGAAATAAATGCCATTTGGAGGCATTTAATGTTCGAGCAAAAACGGATGATTTTCGACAAAAGAGATAACACCCCCCCCCATTACGTCATGCTTCAGAAATGTGGAAAATGGTCCGTTTTCAAATGTTTTATTTTTGAACGTCAGTTCACATTTGTAGGTGGATCATCAGTGTTAGAGCTAAAATTAGCATGTTTAAAGTGATTTTCATGCTTCCAGGGGCCCAAAACACAAGATTTATGGAATGGTTAAAAGTGCATGAAAATGGCCAATTTACTCACTCTGAGTTCTCAAAAAGGGTTTCTTCACCCCGGGAAGTTAATTAAATACCATTTGGAGGCATTTCATGTTCGAGCAAAAACGGCTGATTTTCGACAAAAGAGATAACACCCCCCCATTACGTCATGCTTCAGAAATGTGGAAAATGGTCCGTTTTCAAATTTTTATTTTTGAACGTCAGTTCACATTTGTAGGTGGATCATCAGTGTTAGAGCTAAAATTAGCATGTTTAAAGTGATTTTCATGCTCCCAGGGGCTCGGGAAGTGAAATAAATACCATTTGGAGGCATTTAATGTTCGAGCAAAAACGGCTGATTTTCGACAAAAGAGATAACACCCCCCATTACGTCATGCTTCAGAAATGTGGAAAATGGTCCGTTTTCAAATGTTTTATTTTTGAACGTCAGTTCACATTTGTAGGTGGATCATCAGTGTTAGAGCTAAAATTAGCATGTTTAAAGTGATTTTCATGCTTCCAGGGGCTCGGGAAGTTAATTAAATACCATTTGGAGGCATTTAATGTTCGAGCAAAAACGGCTGATTTTCGACAAAAGAGATAACACCCCCCCATTACGTCATGCTTCAGAAATGTGGAAAATGGTCCGTTTTCAAATGTTTTATTTTTGAACGTCAGTTCACATTTGTAGGTGGATCATCAGTGTTAGAGCTAAAATTAGCATGTTTAAAGTGATTTTCATGCTTCCAGGGGCCCAAAACACAAGATTTATGGAATGGTTAAAAGTGCATGAAAATGGCCAATTTACTCACACTGAGTTCTCAAAAAGGGTTTCTTCACCCCGGGAAGTTAATTAAATCCCATTTGGAGGCATTTAATGTTAGAGCAAAAATGGCTGATTTTCGACAAAAGAGATAACACCCCCCCATTACGTCATGCTTCAGAAATGTGGAAAATGGTCCGTTTTCAAATGTTTTATTTTTGAACGTCAGTTCACATTTGTAGGTGGATCATCAGTGTTAGAGCTAAAATTAGCATGTTTAAAGTGATTTTCATGCTTCCAGGGGCTCGGGAAGTTAATTAAATACCATTTGGAGGCATTTAATGTTCGAGCAAAAACGGCTGATTTTCGACAAAAGAGATAACACCCCCCCATTACGTCATGCTTCAGAAATGTGGAAAATGGTCCGTTTTCAAATGTTTTATTTTTGAACGTCAGTTCACATTTGTAGGTGGATCATCAGTGTTAGAGCTAAAATTAGCATGTTTAAAGTGATTTTCATGCTTCCAGGGGCTCGGGAAGTGAAATGAATACCATTTGGAGGCATTTAATGTTCGAGCAAAAACGGCTGATTTTCGACAAAAGAGATAACACCCCCCCATTACGTCATGCTTCAGAAATGTGGAAAATGGTCAGTTTTCAAATGTTTTATTTTTGATCGTCAGTTCACATTTGTAGGTGGATCATCAGTGTTAGAGCTAAAATTAGCATGTTTAAAGTGATTTTCATGCTTCCAGGGGCTCGGGAAGTGAAATAAATACCATTTGGAGGCATTTAATGTTCGAGCAAAAACGGCTGATTTTCGACAAAAGAGATAACACCCCCCCATTACGTCATGCTTCAGAAATGTGGAAAATGGTCCGTTTTCAAATGTTTTATTTTTGAACGTCAGTTCACATTTGTAGGTGGATCATCAGTGTTAGAGCTAAAATTAGCATGTTTAAAGTGATTTTCATGCTTCCAGGGGCTCGGGAAGTGAAATAAATACCATTTGGAGGCATTTAATGTTCGAACAAAAACGGCTGATTTTCGACAAAAGAGATAACACCCCCCCATTACGTCATGCTTCAGAAATGTGGAAAATGGTCCGTTTTCAAATGTTTTATTTTTGAACGTCAGTTCACATTTGTAGGTGGATCATCAGTGTTAGAGCTAAAATTAGCATGTTTAAAGTGATGTTCATGCTTCCAGGGGCTCGGGAAGTGAAATAAATACCATTTGGAGGCATTTAATGTTCGAGCAAAAACGGCTGATTTTCGACAAAAGAGATAACACCCTCCCATTACGTCATGCTTCAGAAATGTGGAAAATGGTCCGTTTTTAAATGTTTTATTTTTGAACGTAAGTTCACATTTGTAGGTGGATCATCAGTGTTAGAGCTAAAATTAGCATGTTTAAAGTGATTTTCATGCTTCCAGGGGCTCGGAAGTGAAATAAATACCATTTGGAGGCATTTAATGTTCGAGCAAAAACGGCTGATTTTCGACAAAAGAGATAACACCCCCCCATTACGTCATGCTTCAGAAATGTGGAAAATGGTCCGTTTTCAAATGTTTTATTTTTGAACGTCAGTTCACATTTGTAGGTGGATCATCAGTGTTAGAGCTAAAATTAGCATGTTTAAAGTGATTTTCATGCTTCCAGGGGCCCAAAACACAAGATTTATGGAATGGTTAAAAGTGCATGAAAATGGCCAATTTACTCACTCTGAGTTCTCAAAAAGGGTTTCTTCTCCCGGGGAAGTTAATTAAATACCATTTGGAGGCATTTAATGTTCGAGCAAAAACGGCTGATTTTCGACAAAAGAGATAACACCCCCCATTACGTCATGCTTCAGAAATGTGGAAAATGGTCCGTTTTCAAATGTTTTATTTTTGAACGTCAGTTCACATTTGTAGGTGGATCATCAGTGTTAGAGCTAAAATTAGCATGTTTAAAGTGATTTTCATGCTTCCAGGGGCTCGGGAAGTGAAATAAATGCCATTTGGAGGCATTTAATGTTCGAGCAAAAACGGATGATTTTCGACAAAAGAGATAACACCCCCCCCATTACGTCATGCTTCAGAAATGTGGAAAATGGTCCGTTTTCAAATGTTTTATTTTTGAACGTCAGTTCACATTTGTAGGTGGATCATCAGTGTTAGAGCTAAAATTAGCATGTTTAAAGTGATTTTCATGCTTCCAGGGGCCCAAAACACAAGATTTATGGAATGGTTAAAAGTGCATGAAAATGGCCAATTTACTCACTCTGAGTTCTCAAAAAGGGTTTCTTCACCCCGGGAAGTTAATTAAATACCATTTGGAGGCATTTCATGTTCGAGCAAAAACGGCTGATTTTCGACAAAAGAGATAACACCCCCCCATTACGTCATGCTTCAGAAATGTGGAAAATGGTCCGTTTTCAAATTTTTATTTTTGAACGTCAGTTCACATTTGTAGGTGGATCATCAGTGTTAGAGCTAAAATTAGCATGTTTAAAGTGATTTTCATGCTTCCAGGGGCTCGGGAAGTGAAATAAATACCATTTGGAGGCATTTAATGTTCGAGCAAAAACGGCGGATTTTCGACAAAAGAGATAACACCCCCCATTACGTCATGCTTCAGAAATGTGGAAAATGGTCCGTTTTCAAATGTTTTATTTTTGAACGTCAGTTCACATTTGTAGGTGGATCATCAGTGTTAGAGCTAAAATTAGCATGTTTAAAGTGATTTTCATGCTTCCAGGGGCTCGGGAAGTTAATTAAATACCATTTGGAGGCATTTAATGTTCGAGCAAAAACGGCTGATTTTCGACAAAAGAGATAACACCCCCCCATTACGTCATGCTTCAGAAATGTGGAAAATGGTCCGTTTTCAAATGTTTTATTTTTGAACGTCAGTTCACATTTGTAGGTGGATCATCAGTGTTAGAGCTAAAATTAGCATGTTTAAAGTGATTTTCATGCTTCCAGGGGCCCAAAACACAAGATTTATGGAATGGTTAAAAGTGCATGAAAATGGCCAATTTACTCACACTGAGTTCTCAAAAAGGGTTTCTTCACCCCGGGAAGTTAATTAAATCCCATTTGGAGGCATTTAATGTTAGAGCAAAAATGGCTGATTTTCGACAAAAGAGATAACACCCCCCCATTACGTCATGCTTCAGAAATGTGGAAAATGGTCCGTTTTCAAATGTTTTATTTTTGAACGTCAGTTCACATTTGTAGGTGGATCATCAGTGTTAGAGCTAAAATTAGCATGTTTAAAGTGATTTTCATGCTTCCAGGGGCTCGGGAAGTTAATTAAATACCATTTGGAGGCATTTAATGTTCGAGCAAAAACGGCTGATTTTCGACAAAAGAGATAACACCCCCCCATTACGTCATGCTTCAGAAATGTGGAAAATGGTCCGTTTTCAAATGTTTTATTTTTGAACGTCAGTTCACATTTGTAGGTGGATCATCAGTGTTAGAGCTAAAATTAGCATGTTTAAAGTGATTTTCATGCTTCCAGGGGCTCGGGAAGTGAAATGAATACCATTTGGAGGCATTTAATGTTCGAGCAAAAACGGCTGATTTTCGACAAAAGAGATAACACCCCCCCATTACGTCATGCTTCAGAAATGTGGAAAATGGTCAGTTTTCAAATGTTTTATTTTTGAACGTCAGTTCACATTTGTAGGTGGATCATCAGTGTTAGAGCTAAAATTAGCATGTTTAAAGTGATTTTCATGCTTCCAGGGGCTCGGGAAGTGAAATAAATACCATTTGGAGGCATTTAATGTTCGAGCAAAAACGGCTGATTTTCGACAAAAGAGATAACACCCCCCCATTACGTCATGCTTCAGAAATGTGGAAAATGGTCCGTTTTCAAATGTTTTATTTTTGAACGTCAGTTCACATTTGTAGGTGGATCATCAGTGTTAGAGCTAAAATTAGCATGTTTAAAGTGATTTTCATGCTTCCAGGGGCTCGGGAAGTGAAATAAATACCATTTGGAGGAATTTAATGTTCGAACAAAAACGGCTGATTTTCGACAAAAGAGATAACACCCCCCCATTACGTCATGCTTCAGAAATGTGGAAAATGGTCCGTTTTCAAATGTTTTATTTTTGAACGTCAGTTCACATTTGTAGGTGGATCATCAGTGTTAGAGCTAAAATTAGCATGTTTAAAGTGATGTTCATGCTTCCAGGGGCTCGGGAAGTGAAATAAATACCATTTGGAGGCATTTAATGTTCGAGCAAAAACGGCTGATTTTCGACAAAAGAGATAACACCCCCCCATTACGTCATGCTTCAGAAATGTGGAAAATGGTCCGTTTTCAAATGTTTTATTTTTGAACGTAAGTTCACATTTGTAGGTGGATCATCAGTGTTAGAGCTAAAATTAGCATGTTTAAAGTGATTTTCATGCTTCCAGGGGCTCGGAAGTGAAATAAATACCATTTGGAGGCATTTAATGTTCGAGCAAAAACGGCTGATTTTCGACAAAAGAGATAACACCCCCCCATTACGTCATGCTTCAGAAATGTGGAAAATGGTCCGTTTTCAAATGTTTTATTTTTGAACGTCAGTTCACATTTGTAGGTGGATCATCAGTGTTAGAGCTAAAATTAGCATGTTTAAAGTGATTTTCATGCTTCCAGGGGCCCAAAACACAGGATTTATGGAATGGTTAAAAGTGCATGAAAATGGCCAATTTACTCACTCTGAGTTCTCAAAAAGGGTTTCTTCACCCGGGGAAGTTAATTAAATACCATTTGGAGGCATTTAATGTTCGAGCAAAAACGGCTGATTTTCGACAAAAGAGATAACACCCCCCATTACGTCATGCTTCAGAAATGTGGAAAATGGTCCGTTTTCAAATGTTTTATTTTTGAACGTCAGTTCACATTTGTAGGTGGATCATCAGTGTTAGAGCTAAAATTAGCATGTTTAAAGTGATTTTCATGCTTCCAGGGGCTCGGGAAGTGAAATAAATACCATTTGGAGGCATTTAATGTTCGAGCAAAAACGGATGATTTTCGACAAAAGAGATAACACCCCCCCATTACGTCATGCTTCAGAAATGTGAAAAATGGTCCGTTTTCAAATGTTTTATTTTTGAACGTCAGTTCACATTTGAAGGTGGATCATCAGTGTTAGAGCTAAAATTAGCATGTTTAAAGTGATTTTCATGCTTCCAGGGGCCCAAAACACAAGATTTATGGAATGGTTAAAAGTGCATGAAAATGGCCAATTTACTCACTCTGAGTTCTCAAAAAGGGTTTCTTCACCCCGGGAAGTTAATTAAATACCATTTGGAGGCATTTCATGTTCGAGCAAAAACGGCTGATTTTCGACAAAAGAGATAACACCCCCCCATTACGTCATGCTTCAGAAATGTGGAAAATGGTCCGTTTTCAAATTTTTATTTTTGAACGTCAGTTCACATTTGTAGGTGGATCATCAGTGTTAGAGCTAAAATTAGCATGTTTAAAGTGATTTTCATGCTTCCAGGGGCTCGGGAAGTGAAATAAATACCATTTGGAGGCATTTAATGTTCGAGCAAAAACGGCTGATTTTCGACAAAAGAGATAACACCCCCCATTACGTCATGCTTCAGAAATGTGGAAAATGGTCCGTTTTCAAATGTTTTATTTTTGAACGTCAGTTCACATTTGTAGGTGGATCATCAGTGTTAGAGCTAAAATTAGCATGTTTAAAGTGATTTTCATGCTTCCAGGGGCTCGGGAAGTTAATTAAATACCATTTGGAGGCATTTAATGTTCGAGCAAAAAACGGCTGATTTTCGACAAAAGAGATAACACCCCCCCATTACGTCATGCTTCAGAAATGTGGAAAATGGTCCGTTTTCAAATGTTTTATTTTTGAACGTCAGTTCACATTTGTAGGTGGATCATCAGTGTTAGAGCTAAAATTAGCATGTTTAAAGTGATTTTCATGCTTCCAGGGGCCCAAAACACAAGATTTATGGAATGGTTAAAAGTGCATGAAAATGGCCAATTTACTCACACTGAGTTCTCAAAAAGGGTTTCTTCACCCCGGGAAGTTAATTAAATACCATTTGGAGGCATTTAATGTTAGAGCAAAAATGGCTGATTTTCGACAAAAGAGATAACACCCCCCCATTACGTCATGCTTCAGAAATGTGGAAAATGGTCCGTTTTCAAATGTTTTATTTTTGAACGTCAGTTCACATTTGTAGGTGGATCATCAGTGTTAGAGCTAAAATTAGCATGTTTAAAGTGATTTTCATGCTTCCAGGGGCTCGGGAAGTTAATTAAATACCATTTGGAGGCATTTAATGTTCGAGCAAAAACGGCTGATTTTCGACAAAAGAGATAACAGCCCCCCATTACGTCATGCTTCAGAAATGTGGAAAATGGTCCGTTTTCAAATGTTTTATTTTTGAACGTAAGTTCACATTTGTAGGTGGATCATCAGTGTTAGAGCTAAAATTAGCATGTTTAAAGTGATTTTCATGCTTCCAGGGGCTCGGAAGTGAAATAAATACCATTTGGAGGCATTTAATGTTCGAGCAAAAACGGCTGATTTTCGACAAAAGAGATAACACCCCCCCATTACGTCATGCTTCAGAAATGTGGAAAATGGTCCGTTTTCAAATGTTTTATTTTTGAACGTCAGTTCACATTTGTAGGTGGATCATCAGTGTTAGAGCTAAAATTAGCATGTTTAAAGTGATTTTCATGCTTCCAGGGGCCCAAAACACAAGATTTATGGAATGGTTAAAAGTGCATGAAAATGGCCAATTTACTCACTCTGAGTTCTCAAAAAGGGTTTCTTCACCCGGGGAAGTTAATTAAATACCATTTGGAGGCATTTAATGTTCGAGCAAAAACGGCTGATTTTCGACAAAAGAGATAACACCCCCCATTACGTCATGCTTCAGAAATGTGGAAAATGGTCCGTTTTCAAATGTTTTATTTTTGAACGTCAGTTCACATTTGTAGGTGGATCATCAGTGTTAGAGCTAAAATTAGCATGTTTAAAGTGATTTTCATGCTTCCAGGGGCTCGGGAAGTGAAATAAATACCATTTGGAGGCATTTAATGTTCGAGCAAAAACGGATGATTTTCGACAAAAGAGATAACACCCCCCCATTACGTCATGCTTCAGAAATGTGGAAAATGGTCCGTTTTCAAATGTTTTATTTTTGAACGTCAGTTCACATTTGTAGGTGGATCATCAGTGTTAGAGCTAAAATTAGCATGTTTAAAGTGATTTTCATGCTTCCAGGGGCCCAAAACACAAGATTTATGGAATGGTTAAAAGTGCATGAAAATGGCCAATTTACTCACTCTGAGTTCTCAAAAAGGGTTTCTTCACCCCGGGAAGTTAATTAAATACCATTTGGAGGCATTTCATGTTCGAGCAAAAACGGCTGATTTTCGACAAAAGAGATAACACCCCCCCATTACGTCATGCTTCAGAAATGTGGAAAATGGTCCGTTTTCAAATTTTTATTTTTGAACGTCAGTTCACATTTGTAGGTGGATCATCAGTGTTAGAGCTAAAATTAGCATGTTTAAAGTGATTTTCATGCTTCCAGGGGCTCGGGAAGTGAAATAAATACCATTTGGAGGCATTTAATGTTCGAGCAAAAACGGCTGATTTTCGACAAAAGAGATAACACCCCCCATTACGTCATGCTTCAGAAATGTGGAAAATGGTCCGTTTTCAAATGTTTTATTTTTGAACGTCAGTTCACATTTGTAGGTGGATCATCAGTGTTAGAGCTAAAATTAGCATGTTTAAAGTGATTTTCATGCTTCCAGGGGCTCGGGAAGTTAATTAAATACCATTTGGAGGCATTTAATGTTCGAGCAAAAACGGCTGATTTTCGACAAAAGAGATAACACCCCCCCATTACGTCATGCTTCAGAAATGTGGAAAATGGTCCGTTTTCAAATGTTTTATTTTTGAACGTCAGTTCACATTTGTAGGTGGATCATCAGTGTTAGAGCTAAAATTAGCATGTTTAAAGTGATTTTCATGCTTCCAGGGGCCCAAAACACAAGATTTATGGAATGGTTAAAAGTGCATGAAAATGGCCAATTTACTCACACTGAGTTCTCAAAAAGGGTTTCTTCACCCCGGGAAGTTAATTAAATACCATTTGGAGGCATTTAATGTTAGAGCAAAAATGGCTGATTTTCGACAAAAGAGATAACACCCCCCATTACGTCATGCTTCAGAAATGTGGAAAATGGTCCGTTTTCAAATGTTTTATTTTTGAACGTCAGTTCACATTTGTAGGTGGATCATCAGTGTTAGAGCTAAAATTAGCATGTTTAAAGTGATTTTCATGCTTCCAGGGGCTCGGGAAGTTAATTAAATACCATTTGGAGGCATTTAATGTTCGAGCAAAAACGGCTGATTTTCGACAAAAGAGATAACACCCCCCCATTACGTCATGCTTCAGAAATGTGGAAAATGGTCCGTTTTCAAATGTTTTATTTTTGAACGTCAGTTCACATTTGTAGGTGGATCATCAGTGTTAGAGCTAAAATTAGCATGTTTAAAGTGATTTTCATGCTTCCAGGGGCTCGGGAAGTGAAATAAATACCATTTGGAGGCATTTAATGTTCGAGCAAAAACGGCTGATTTTCGACAAAAGAGATAACACCCCCCCATTAGGTCATGCTTCAGAAATGTGGAAAATGGTCAGTTTTCAAATGTTTTATTTTTGAACGTCAGTTCACATTTGTAGGTGGATCATCAGTGTTAGAGCTAAAATTAGCATGTTTAAAGTGATTTTCATGCTTCCAGGGGCTCGGGAAGTGAAATAAATACCATTTGGAGGCATTTAATGTTCGAGCAAAAACGGCTGATTTTCGACAAAAGAGATAACACCCCCCCATTACGTCATGCTTCAGAAATGTGGAAAATGGTCCGTTTTCAAATGTTTTATTTTTGAACGTCAGTTCACATTTGTAGGTGGATCATCAGTATTAGAGCTAAAATTAGCATGTTTAAAGTGATTTTCATGCTTCCAGGGGCCCGGGAAGTTAATTAAATACCATTTGGAGGCATTTAATGTTCGAGCAAAAACGGCTGATTTTCGACAAAAGAGATAACACCCCCCCATTACGTCATGCTTCAGAAATGTGGAAAATGGTCCGTTTTCAAATGTTTTATTTTTGAACGTCAGTTCACATTTGTAGGTGGATCATCAGTGTTAGAGCTAAAATTAGCATGTTTAAAGTGATTTTCATGCTTCCAGGGGCTCGGGAAGTGAAAAAAAATACCATTTGGAGGCATTTAATGTTCGAGCAAAAACGGCTGATTTTCGACAAAAGAGATAACACCCCCCCATTACGTCATGCTTCAGAAATGTGGAAAATGGTCCGTTTTCAAATGTTTTATTTTTGAACGTCAGTTCACATTTGTAGGTGGATCATCAGTGTTAGAGCTAAAATTAGCATGTTTAAAGTGATTTTCATGCTTCCAGGGGCTCGGGAAGTTAATTAAATACCATTTGGAGGCATTTAATGTTCGAGCAAAAACGGCTGATTTTCGACAAAAGAGATAACACCCCCCCATTACGTCATGCTTCAGAAATGTGGAAAATGGTCCGTTTTCAAATGTTTTATTTTTGAACGTCAGTTCACATTTGTAGGTGGATCATCAGTGTTAGAGCTAAAATTAGCATGTTTAAAGTGATTTTCATGCTTCCAGGGGCCCAAAACACAAGATTTATGGAATGGTTAAAAGTGCATGAAAATGGCCAATTTACTCACTCTGAGTTCTCAAAAAGGGTTTCTTCACCCCGGGAAGTTAATTAAATACCATTTGGAGGCATTTAATGTTCGAGCAAAAATGGCTGATTTTCGACAAAATAGATAACACCCCCCCATTACGTCATGCTTCAGAAATGTGGAAAATGGTCCGTTTTCAAATGTTTTATTTTTGAACGTCAGTTCACATTTGTAGGTGGATCATCAGTGTTAGAGCTAAAATTAGCATGTTTAAAGTGATTTTCATGCTTCCAGGGGCTCAAAACACAAGATTTATGGAATGGTTAAAAGTGCATGAAAATGGCCAATTTACTCACTCTGAGTTCTCAAAAAGGGTTTCTTCACCCCGGGAAGTTAATTAAATACCATTTGGAGGCATTTAATGTTCGAGCAAAAACGGCTGATTTTCGACAAAAGAGATAACACCCCCCCCCATTACGTCATGCTTCAGAAATGTGGAAAATGGTCCGTTTTCAAATGTTTTATTTTTGAACGTCAGTTCACATTTGTAGGTGGATCATCAGTGTGAGAGCTAAAATTTGCATGTTTAAAGTGATTTTCATGCTTCCAGAGGCTCGGGAAGTGAAATAAATACCATTTGGAGGCATTTAATGTTCGAGCAAAAACGGCTGATTTTCGACAAAAGAGATAACACCCCCCCATTACGTCATGCTTCAGAAATGTGGAAAATGGTCCGTTTTCAAATGTTTTATTTTTGAACGTCAGTTCACATTTGTAGGTGGATCATCAGTGTTAGAGCTAAAATTAGCATGTTTAAAGTGATTTTCATGCTTCCAGGGGCTCGGGAAGTGAAATGAATACCATTTGGAGGCATTTAATGTTCGAGCAAAAACGGCTGATTTTCGACAAAAGAGATAACACCCCCCATTACGTCATGCTTCAGAAATGTGGAAAATGGTCCGTTTTCAAATGTTTTATTTTTGAACGTCAGTTCACATTTGTAGGTGGATCATCAGTGTTAGAGCTAAAATTAGCATGTTTAAAGTGATTTTCATGCTTCCAGGGGCCCGGGAAGTTAATTAAATACCATTTGGAGGCATTTAATGTTCGAGCAAAAACGGCTGATTTTCGACAAAAGAGATAACACCCCCCCATTACGTCATGCTTCAGAAATGTGGAAAATGGTCCGTTTTCAAATGTTTTATTTTTGAACGTCAGTTCACATTTGTAGGTGGATCATCAGTGTTAGAGCTAAAATTAGCATGTTTAAAGTGATTTTCATGCTTCCAGGGGCTCGGGAAGTAAAATAAATACCATTTGGAGGCATTTAATGTTCGAGCAAAAACGGCTGATTTTCGACAAAAGAGATAACACCCCCCCATTACGTCATGCTTCAGAAATGTGGAAAATGGTCCGTTTTCAAATGTTTTATTTTTGAACGTCAGTTCACATTTGTAGGTGGATCATCAGTGTTAGAGCTAAAATTAGCATGTTTAAAGTGATTTTCATGCTTCCAGGGGCTCGGGAAGTGAAATAAATGCCATTTGGAGGCATTTAATGTTCGAGCAAAAACGGATGATTTTCGACAAAAGAGATAACACCCCCCCCCATTACGTCATGCTTCAGAAATGTGGAAAATGGTCCGTTTTCAAATGTTTTATTTTTGAACGTCAGTTCACATTTGTAGGTGGATCATCAGTGTTAGAGCTAAAATTAGCATGTTTAAAGTGATTTTCATGCTTCCAGGGGCCCAAAACACAAGATTTATGGAATGGTTAAAAGTGCATGAAAATGGCCAATTTACTCACTCTGAGTTCTCAAAAAGGGTTTCTTCACCCCGGGAAGTTAATTAAATACCATTTGGAGGCATTTCATGTTCGAGCAAAAACGGCTGATTTTCGACAAAAGAGATAACACCCCCCCATTACGTCATGCTTCAGAAATGTGGAAAATGGTCCGTTTTCAAATTTTTATTTTTGAACGTCAGTTCACATTTGTAGGTGGATCATCAGTGTTAGAGCTAAAATTAGCATGTTTAAAGTGATTTTCATGCTTCCAGGGGCTCGGGAAGTGAAATAAATACCATTTGGAGGCATTTAATGTTCGAGCAAAAACGGCTGATTTTCGACAAAAGAGATAACACCCCCCATTACGTCATGCTTCAGAAATGTGGAAAATGGTCCGTTTTCAAATGTTTTATTTTTGAACGTCAGTTCACATTTGTAGGTGGATCATCAGTGTTAGAGCTAAAATTAGCATGTTTAAAGTGATTTTCATGCTTCCAGGGGCTCGGGAAGTTAATTAAATACCATTTGGAGGCATTTAATGTTCGAGCAAAAACGGCTGATTTTCGACAAAAGAGATAACACCCCCCCATTACGTCATGCTTCAGAAATGTGGAAAATGGTCCGTTTTCAAATGTTTTATTTTTGAACGTCAGTTCACATTTGTAGGTGGATCATCAGTGTTAGAGCTAAAATTAGCATGTTTAAAGTGATTTTCATGCTTCCAGGGGCCCAAAACACAAGATTTATGGAATGGTTAAAAGTGCATGAAAATGGCCAATTTACTCACACTGAGTTCTCAAAAAGGGTTTCTTCACCCCGGGAAGTTAATTAAATCCCATTTGGAGGCATTTAATGTTAGAGCAAAAATGGCTGATTTTCGACAAAAGAGATAACACCCCCCCATTACGTCATGCTTCAGAAATGTGGAAAATGGTCCGTTTTCAAATGTTTTATTTTTGAACGTCAGTTCACATTTGTAGGTGGATCATCAGTGTTAGAGCTAAAATTAGCATGTTTAAAGTGATTTTCATGCTTCCAGGGGCTCGGGAAGTTAATTAAATACCATTTGGAGGCATTTAATGTTCGAGCAAAAACGGCTGATTTTCGACAAAAGAGATAACACCCCCCCATTACGTCATGCTTCAGAAATGTGGAAAATGGTCCGTTTTCAAATGTTTTATTTTTGAACGTCAGTTCACATTTGTAGGTGGATCATCAGTGTTAGAGCTAAAATTAGCATGTTTAAAGTGATTTTCATGCTTCCAGGGGCTCGGGAAGTGAAATGAATACCATTTGGAGGCATTTAATGTTCGAGCAAAAACGGCTGATTTTCGACAAAAGAGATAACACCCCCCCATTACGTCATGCTTCAGAAATGTGGAAAATGGTCAGTTTTCAAATGTTTTATTTTTGAACGTCAGTTCACATTTGTAGGTGGATCATCAGTGTTAGAGCTAAAATTAGCATGTTTAAAGTGATTTTCATGCTTCCAGGGGCTCGGGAAGTGAAATAAATACCATTTGGAGGCATTTAATGTTCGAGCAAAAACGGCTGATTTTCGACAAAAGAGATAACACCCCCCCATTACGTCATGCTTCAGAAATGTGGAAAATGGTCCGTTTTCAAATGTTTTATTTTTGAACGTCAGTTCACATTTGTAGGTGGATCATCAGTGTTAGAGCTAAAATTAGCATGTTTAAAGTGATTTTCATGCTTCCAGGGGCTCGGGAAGTGAAATAAATACCATTTGGAGGCATTTAATGTTCGAACAAAAACGGCTGATTTTCGACAAAAGAGATAACACCCCCCCATTACGTCATGCTTCAGAAATGTGGAAAATGGTCCGTTTTCAAATGTTTTATTTTTGAACGTCAGTTCACATTTGTAGGTGGATCATCAGTGTTAGAGTTAAAATTAGCATGTTTAAAGTGATGTTCATGCTTCCAGGGGCTCGGGAAGTGAAATAAATACCATTTGGAGGCATTTAATGTTCGAGCAAAAACGGCTGATTTTCGACAAAAGAGATAACACCCCCCCATTACGTCATGCTTCAGAAATGTGGAAAATGGTCCGTTTTCAAATGTTTTATTTTTGAACGTAAGTTCACATTTGTAGGTGGATCATCAGTGTTAGAGCTAAAATTAGCATGTTTAAAGTGATTTTCATGCTTCCAGGGGCTCGGAAGTGAAATAAATACCACTTGGAGGCATTTAATGTTCGAGCAAAAACGGCTGATTTTCGACAAAAGAGATAACACCCCCCCATTACATCATGCTTCAGAAATGTGGAAAATGGTCCGTTTTCAAATGTTTTATTTTTGAACGTCAGTTCACATTTGTAGGTGGATCATCAGTGTTAGAGCTAAAATTAGCATGTTTAAAGTGATTTTCATGCTTCCAGGGGCCCAAAACACAGGATTTATGGAATGGTTAAAAGTGCATGAAAATGGCCAATTTACTCACTCTGAGTTCTCAAAAAGGGTTTCTTCACCCGGGGAAGTTAATTAAATACCATTTGGAGGCATTTAATGTTCGAGCAAAAACGGCTGATTTTCGACAAAAGAGATAACACCCCCCATTACGTCATGCTTCAGAAATGTGGAAAATGGTCCGTTTTCAAATGTTTTATTTTTGAACGTCAGTTCACATTTGTAGGGGATCATCAGTGTTAGAGCTAAAATTAGCATGTTTAAAGTGATTTTCATGCTTCCAGGGGCTCGGGAAGTGAAATAAATACCATTTGGAGGCATTTAATGTTCGAGCAAAAACGGATGATTTTCGACAAAAGAGATAACACCCCCCCATTACGTCATGCTTCAGAAATGTGAAAAATGGTCCGTTTTCAAATGTTTTATTTTTGAACGTCAGTTCACATTTGTAGGTGGATCATCAGTGTTAGAGCTAAAATTAGCATGTTTAAAGTGATTTTCATGCTTCCAGGGGCCCAAAACACAAGATTTATGGAATGGTTAAAAGTGCATGAAAATGGCCAATTTACTCACTCTGAGTTCTCAAAAAGGGTTTCTTCACCCCGGGAAGTTAATTAAATACCATTTGGAGGCATTTCATGTTCGAGCAAAAACGGCTGATTTTCGACAAAAGAGATAACACCCCCCCATTACGTCATGCTTCAGAAATGTGGAAAATGGTCCGTTTTCAAATTTTTATTTTTGAACGTCAGTTCACATTTGTAGGTGGATCATCAGTGTTAGAGCTAAAATTAGCATGTTTAAAGTGATTTTCATGCTTCCAGGGGCTCGGGAAGTGAAATAAATACCATTTGGAGGCATTTAATGTTCGAGCAAAAACGGCTGATTTTCGACAAAAGAGATAACACCCCCCATTACGTCATGCTTCAGAAATGTGGAAAATGGTCCGTTTTCAAATGTTTTATTTTTGAACGTCAGTTCACATTTGTAGGTGGATCATCAGTGTTAGAGCTAAAATTAGCATGTTTAAAGTGATTTTCATGCTTCCAGGGGCTCGGGAAGTTAATTAAATACCATTTGGAGGCATTTAATGTTCGAGCAAAAAACGGCTGATTTTCGACAAAAGAGATAACACCCCCCCATTACGTCATGCTTCAGAAATGTGGAAAATGGTCCGTTTTCAAATGTTTTATTTTTGAACGTCAGTTCACATTTGTAGGTGGATCATCAGTTTAAGAGCTAAAATTAGCATGTTTAAAGTGATTTTCATGCTTCCAGGGGCCCAAAACACAAGATTTATGGAATGGTTAAAAGTGCATGAAAATGGCCAATTTACTCACACTGAGTTCTCAAAAAGGGTTTCTTCACCCCGGGAAGTTAATTAAATACCATTTGGAGGCATTTAATGTTAGAGCAAAAATGGCTGATTTTCGACAAAAGAGATAACACCCCCCCATTACGTCATGCTTCAGAAATGTGGAAAATGGTCCGTTTTCGAATGTTTTATTTTTGAACGTCAGTTCACATTTGTAGGTGGATCATCAGTGTTAGAGCTAAAATTAGCATGTTTAAAGTGATTTTCATGCTTCCAGGGGCTCGGGAAGTTAATTAAATACCATTTGGAGGCATTTAATGTTCGAGCAAAAACGGCTGATTTTCGACAAAAGAGATAACAGCCCCCCATTACGTCATGCTTCAGAAATGTGGAAAATGGTCCGTTTTCAAATGTTTTATTTTTGAACGTAAGTTCACATTTGTAGGTGGATCATCAGTGTTAGAGCTAAAATTAGCATGTTTAAAGTGATTTTCATGCTTCCAGGGGCTCGGAAGTGAAATAAATACCATTTGGAGGCATTTAATGTTCGAGCAAAAACGGCTGATTTTCGACAAAAGAGATAACACCCCCCCATTACGTCATGCTTCAGAAATGTGGAAAATGGTCCGTTTTCAAATGTTTTATTTTTGAACGTCAGTTCACATTTGTAGGTGGATCATCAGTGTTAGAGCTAAAATTAGCATGTTTAAAGTGATTTTCATGCTTCCAGGGGCCCAAAACACAAGATTTATGGAATGGTTAAAAGTGCATGAAAATGGCCAATTTACTCACTCTGAGTTCTCAAAAAGGGTTTCTTCACCCGGGGAAGTTAATTAAATACCATTTGGAGGCATTTAATGTTCGAGCAAAAACGGCTGATTTTCGACAAAAGAGATAACACCCCCCATTACGTCATGCTTCAGAAATTTGGAAAATGGTCCGTTTTCAAATGTTTTATTTTTGAACGTCAGTTCACATTTGTAGGTGGATCATCAGTGTTAGAGCTAAAATTAGCATGTTTAAAGTGATTTTCATGCTTCCAGGGGCTCGGGAAGTGAAATAAATACCATTTGGAGGCATTTAATGTTCGAGCAAAAACGGATGATTTTCGACAAAAGAGATAACACCCCCCCATTACGTCATGCTTCAGAAATGTGGAAAATGGTCCGTTTTCAAATGTTTTATTTTTGAACGTCAGTTCACATTTGTAGGTGGATCATCAGTGTTAGAGCTAAAATTAGCATGTTTAAAGTGATTTTCATGCTTCCAGGGGCCCAAAACACAAGATTTATGGAATGGTTAAAAGTGCATGAAAATGGCCAATTTACTCACTCTGAGTTCTCAAAAAGGGTTTCTTCACCCCGGGAAGTTAATTAAATACCATTTGGAGGCATTTCATGTTCGAGCAAAAACGGCTGATTTTCGACAAAAGAGATAACACCCCCCCATTACGTCATGCTTCAGAAATGTGGAAAATGGTCCGTTTTCAAATTTTTATTTTTGAACGTCAGTTCACATTTGTAGGTGGATCATCAGTGTTAGAGCTAAAATTAGCATGTTTAAAGTGATTTTCATGCTTCCAGGGGCTCGGGAAGTGAAATAAATACCATTTGGAGGCATTTAATGTTCGAGCAAAAACGGCTGATTTTCGACAAAAGAGATAACACCCCCCATTACGTCATGCTTCAGAAATGTGGAAAATGGTCCGTTTTCAAATGTTTTATTTTTGAACGTCAGTTCACATTTGTAGGTGGATCATCAGTGTTAGAGCTAAAATTAGCATGTTTAAAGTGATTTTCATGCTTCCAGGGGCTCGGGAAGTTAATTAAATACCATTTGGAGGCATTTAATGTTCGAGCAAAAACGGCTGATTTTCGACAAAAGAGATAACACCCCCCCATTACGTCATGCTTCAGAAATGTGGAAAATGGTCCGTTTTCAAATGTTTTATTTTTGAACGTCAGTTCACATTTGTAGGTGGATCATCAGTGTTAGAGCTAAAATTAGCATGTTTAAAGTGATTTTCATGCTTCCAGGGGCCCAAAACACAAGATTTATGGAATGGTTAAAAGTGCATGAAAATGGCCAATTTACTCACACTGAGTTCTCAAAAAGGGTTTCTTCACCCCGGGAAGTTAATTAAATACCATTTGGAGGCATTTAATGTTAGAGCAAAAATGGCTGATTTTAGACAAAAGAGATAACACCCCCCCATTACGTCATGCTTCAGAAATGTGGAAAATGGTCCGTTTTCAAATGTTTTATTTTTGAACGTCAGTTCACATTTGTAGGTGGATCATCAGTGTTAGAGCTAAAATTAGCATGTTTAAAGTGATTTTCATGCTTCCAGGGGCTCGGGAAGTTAATTAAATACCATTTGGAGGCATTTAATGTTCGAGCAAAAACGGCTGATTTTCGACAAAAGAGATAACACCCCCCCATTACGTCATGCTTCAGAAATGTGGAAAATGGTCCGTTTTCAAATGTTTTATTTTTGAACGTCAGTTCACATTTGTAGGTGGATCATCAGTGTTAGAGCTAAAATTAGCATGTTTAAAGTGATTTTCATGCTTCCAGGGGCTCGGGAAGTGAAATAAATACCATTTGGAGGCATTTAATGTTCGAGCAAAAACGGCTGATTTTCGACAAAAGAGATAACACCCCCCCATTACGTCATGCTTCAGAAATGTGGAAAATGGTCAGTTTTCAAATGTTTTATTTTTGAACGTCAGTTCACATTTGTAGGTGGATCATCAGTGTTAGAGCTAAAATTAGCATGTTTAAAGTGATTTTCATGCTTCCAGGGGCTCGGGAAGTGAAATAAATACCATTTGGAGGCATTTAATGTTCGAGCAAAAACGGCTGATTTTCGACAAAAGAGATAACACCCCCCCATTACGTCATGCTTCAGAAATGTGGAAAATGGTCCGTTTTCAAATGTTTTATTTTTGAACGTCAGTTCACATTTGTAAGTGGATCATCAGTATTAGAGCTAAAATTAGCATGTTTAAAGTGATTTTCATGCTTCCAGGGGCCCGGGAAGTTAATTAAATACCATTTGGAGGCATTTAATGTTCGAGCAAAAACGGCTGATTTTCGACAAAAGAGATAACACCCCCCCATTACGTCATGCTTCAGAAATGTGGAAAATGGTCCGTTTTCAAATGTTTTATTTTTGAACGTCAGTTCACATTTGTAGGTGGATCATCAGTGTTAGAGCTAAAATTAGCATGTTTAAAGTGATTTTCATGCTTCCAGGGGCTCGGGAAGTGAAAAAAAATACCATTTGGAGGCATTTAATGTTCGAGCAAAAACGGCTGATTTTCGACAAAAGAGATAACACCCCCCCATTACGTCATGCTTCAGAAATGTGGAAAATGGTCCGTTTTCAAATGTTTTATTTTTGAACGTCAGTTCACATTTGTAGGTGGATCATCAGTGTTAGAGCTAAAATTAGCATGTTTAAAGTGATTTTCATGCTTCCAGGGGCTCGGGAAGTTAATTAAATACCATTTGGAGGCATTTAATGTTCAAGCAAAAACGGCTGATTTTCGACAAAAGAGATAACACCCCCCCATTACGTCATGCTTCAGAAATGTGGAAAATGGTCCGTTTTCAAATGTTTTATTTTTGAACGTCAGTTCACATTTGTAGGTGGATCATCAGTGTTAGAGCTAAAATTAGCATGTTTAAAGTGATTTTCATGCTTCCAGGGGCCCAAAACACAAGATTTATGGAATGGTTAAAAGTGCATGAAAATGGCCAATTTACTCACTCTGAGTTCTCAAAAAGGGTTTCTTCACCCCGGGAAGTTAATTAAATACCATTTGGAGGCATTTAATGTTCGAGCAAAAATGGCTGATTTTCGACAAAATAGATAACACCCCCCCATTACGTCATGCTTCAGAAATGTGGAAAATGGTCCGTTTTCAAATGTTTTATTTTTGAACGTCAGTTCACATTTGTAGGTGGATCATCAGTGTTAGAGCTAAAATTAGCATGTTTAAAGTGATTTTCATGCTTCCAGGGGCTCAAAACACAAGATTTATGGAATGGTTAAAAGTGCATGAAAATGGCCAATTTACTCACTCTGAGTTCTCAAAAAGGGTTTCTTCACCCCGGGAAGTTAATTAAATACCATTTGGAGGCATTTAATGTTCGAGCAAAAACGGCTGATTTTCGACAAAAGAGATAACACCCCCCCTATTACGTCATGCTTCAGAAATGTGGAAAATGGTCCGTTTTCAAATGTTTTATTTTTGAACGTCAGTTCACATTTGTAGGTGGATCATCAGTGTGAGAGCTAAAATTTGCATGTTTAAAGTGATTTTCATGCTTCCAGAGGCTCGGGAAGTGAAATAAATACCATTTGGAGGCATTTAATGTTCGAGCAAAAACGGCTGATTTTCGACAAAAGAGATAACACCCCCCCATTACGTCATGCTTCAGAAATGTGGAAAATGGTCCGTTTTCAAATGTTTTATTTTTGAACGTCAGTTCACATTTGTAGGTGGATCATCAGTGTTAGAGCTAAAATTAGCATGTTTAAAGTGATTTTCATGCTTCCAGGGGCTCGGGAAGTGAAATGAATACCATTTGGAGGCATTTAATGTTCGAGCAAAAACGGCTGATTTTCGACAAAAGAGATAACACCCATCATTACGTCATGCTTCAGAAATGTGGAAAATGGTCCGTTTTCAAATGTTTTATTTTTGAACGTCAGTTCACATTTGTAGGTGGATCATCAGTGTTAGAGCTAAAATTAGCATGTTTAAAGTGATTTTCATGCTTCCAGGGGCCCGGGAAGTTAATTAAATACCATTTGGAGGCATTTAATGTTCGAGCAAAAACGGCTGATTTTCGACAAAAGAGATAACACCCCCCCATTACGTCATGCTTCAGAAATGTGGAAAATGGTCCGTTTTCAAATGTTTTATTTTTGAACGTCAGTTCACATTTGTAGGTGGATCATCAGTGTTAGAGCTAAAATTAGCATGTTTAAAGTGATTTTCATGCTTCCAGGGGCTCGGGAAGTAAAATAAATACCATTTGGAGGCATTTAATGTTCGAGCAAAAACGGCTGATTTTCGACAAAAGAGATAACACCCCCCCATTACGTCATGCTTCAGAAATGTGGAAAATGGTCCGTTTTCAAATGTTTTATTTTTGAACGTCAGTTCACATTTGTAGGTGGATCATCAGTGTTAGAGCTAAAATTAGCATGTTTAAAGTGATTTTCATGCTTCCAGGGGCTCGGGAAGTGAAATAAATACCATTTGGAGGCATTTAATGTTCGAGCAAAAACTGCTGATTTTCGACAAAAGAGATAACACCCCCCCATTACGTCATGCTTCAGAAATGTGGAAAATGGTCCGTTTTCAAATGTTTTATTTTTGAACGTCAGTTCACATTTGTAGGTGGATCATCAGTGTTAGAGCTAAAATTAGCATGTTTAAAGTGATTTTCATGCTTCCAGGGGCCCGGGAAGTTAATTAAATACCATTTGGAGGCATTTAATGTTCGAGCAAAAACGGCTGATTTTCGACAAAAGAGATAACACCCCCCCATTACGTCATGCTTCAGAAATGTGGAAAATGGTCCGTTTTCAAATGTTTTATTTTTGAACGTCAGTTCACATTTGTAGGTGGATCATCAGTGTTAGAGCTAAAATTAGCATGTTTAAAGTGATTTTCATGCTTCCAGGGGCCCAAAACACAAGATTTATGGAATGGTTAAAAGTGCATGAAAATGGCCAATTTACTCACTCTGAGTTCTCAAAAAGGGTTTCTTCACCCCGGGAAGTTAATTAAATACCATTTGGAGGCATTTAATGTTCGAGCAAAAACGGCTGATTTTCGACAAAAGAGATAACACCCCCCCATTACGTCATGCTTCAGAAATGTGGAAAATGGTCCGTTTTCAAATTTTTATTTTTGAACGTCAGTTCACATTTGTAGGTGGATCATCAGTGTTAGAGCTAAAATTAGCATGTTTAAAGTGATTTTCATGCTTCCAGGGGCTCGGGAAGTGAAATAAATACCATTTGGAGGCATTTAATGTTCGAGCAAAAACGGCTGATTTTCGACAAAAGAGATAACACCCCCCATTACGTCATGCTTCAGAAATGTGGAAAATGGTCCGTTTTCAAATGTTTTATTTTTGAACGTCAGTTCACATTTGTAGGTGGATCATCAGTGTTAGAGCTAAAATTAGCATGTTTAAAGTGATTTTCATGCTTCCAGGGGCTCGGGAAGTTAATTAAATACCATTTGGAGGCATTTAATGTTCGAGCAAAAACGGCTGATTTTCGACAAAAGAGATAACACCCCCCCATTACGTCATGCTTCAGAAATGTGGAAAATGGTCCGTTTTCAAATGTTTTATTTTTGAACGTCAGTTCACATTTGTAGGTGGATCATCAGTGTTAGAGCTAAAATTAGCATGTTTAAAGTGATTTTCATGCTTCCAGGGGCCCAAAACACAAGATTTATGGAATGGTTAAAAGTGCATGAAAATGGCCAATTTACTCACACTGAGTTCTCAAAAAGGGTTTCTTCACCCCGGGAAGTTAATTAAATACCATTTGGAGGCATTTAATGTTAGAGCAAAAATGGCTGATTTTCGACAAAAGAGATAACACCCCCCCATTACGTCATGCTTCAGAAATGTGGAAAATGGTCCGTTTTCAAATGTTTTATTTTTGAACGTCAGTTCACATTTGTAGGTGGATCATCAGTGTTAGAGCTAAAATTAGCATGTTTAAAGTGATTTTCATGCTTCCAGGGGCTCGGGAAGTTAATTAAATACCATTTGGAGGCATTTAATGTTCGAGCAAAAACGGCTGATTTTCGACAAAAGAGATAACACCCCCCCATTACGTCATGCTTCAGAAATGTGGAAAATGGTCCGTTTTCAAATGTCTTATTTTTGAACGTCAGTTCACATTTGTAGGTGGATCATCAGTGTTAGAGCTAAAATTAGCATGTTTAAAGTGATTTTCATGCTTCCAGGGGCTCGGGAAGTTAATTAAATACCATTTGGAGGCATTTAATGTTCGAGCAAAAACGGCTGATTTTCGACAAAAGAGATAACACCCCCCCATTACGTCATGCTTCAGAAATGTGGAAAATGGTCCGTTTTCAAATGTTTTATTTTTGAACGTCAGTTCACATTTGTAGGTGGATCATCAGTGTTAGAGCTAAAATTAGCATGTTTAAAGTGATTTTCATGCTTCCAGGGGCCCAAAACACAAGATTTATGGAATGGTTAAAAGTGCATGAAAATGGCCAATTTACTCACTCTGAGTTCTCAAAAAGGGTTTCTTCACCCCGGGAAGTTAATTAAATACCATTTGGAGGCATTTAATGTTCGAGCAAAAATGGCTGATTTTCGACAAAAGAGATAACACCCCCCCATTACGTCATGCTTCAGAAATGTGGAAAATGGTCCGTTTTCAAATGTTTTATTTTTGAACGTCAGTTCACATTTGTAGGTGGATCATCAGTGTTAGAGCTAAAATTAGCATGTTTAAAGTGATTTTCATGCTTCCAGGGGCCCAAAACACAAGATTTATGGAATGGTTAAAAGTGCATGAAAATGGCCAATTTACTCACTCTGAGTTCTCAAAAAGGGTTTCTTCACCCCGGGAAGTTAATTAAATACCATTTGGAGGCATTTAATGTTCGAGCAAAAACGGCTGATTTTCGACAAAAGAGATAACACCCCCCCATTACGTCATGCTTCAGAAATGTGGAAAATGGTCCGTTTTCAAATGTTTTATTTTTGAACGTAAGTTCACATTTGTAGGTGGATCATCAGTGTTAGAGCTAAAATTAGCATGTTTAAAGTGATTTTCATGCTTCCAGGGGCTCGGGAAGTGAAATAAATACCATTTGGAGGCATTTAATGTTCGAACAAAAACGGCTGATTTTCGACAAAAGAGATAACACCCCCCCATTACGTCATGCTTCAGAAATGTGGAAAATGGTCCGTTTTCAAATGTTTTATTTTTGAACGTCAGTTCACATTTGTAGGTGGATCATCAGTGTTAGAGCTAAAATTAGCATGTTTAAAGTGATTTTCATGCTTCCAGGGGCTCGGGAAGTGAAATAAATACCATTTGGAGGCATTTAATGTTCGAGCAAAAACGGCTGATTTTCGACAAAAGAGATAACACCCCCCCATTACGTCATGCTTCAGAAATGTGGAAAATGGTCCGTTTTCAAATGTTTTATTTTTGAACGTCAGTTCACATTTGTAGGTGGATCATCAGTGTTAGAGCTAAAATTAGCATGTTTAAAGTGATTTTCATCTTCCAGGGGCCCAAAACACAAGATTTATGGAATGGTTAAAAGTGCATGAAAATGGCCAATTTACTCACTCTGAGTTCTCAAAAAGGGTTTCTTCACCCCGGGAAGTTAATTAAATACCATTTGGAGGCATTTAATGTTCGAGCAAAAACAGCTGATTTTCGACAAAAGAGATAACACCCCCCCATTACGTCATGCTTCAGAAATGTGGAAAATGGTCCGTTTTCAAATGTTTTATTTTTGAACGTCAGTTCACATTTGTAGGTGGATCATCAGTGTTAGAGCTAAAATTAGCATGTTTAAAGTGATTTTCATGCTTCCAGGGGCCCAAAACACAAGATTTATGGAATGGTTAAAAGTGCATGAAAATGGCCAATTTACTCACTCTGAGTTCTCAAAAAGGGTTTCTTCACCCCGGGAAGTTAATTAAATACCATTTGGAGGCATTTAATGTTCGAGCAAAAACGGCTGATTTTCGACAAAAGAGATAACACCCCCCCATTACGTCATGCTTCAGAAATGTGGAAAATGGTCCGTTTTCAAATGTTTTATTTTTGAACGTCAGTTCACATTTGTAGGTGGATCATCAGTGTTAGAGCTAAAATTAGCATGTTTAAAGTGATTTTCATGCTTCCAGGGGCCCAAAACACAAGATTTATGGAATGGTTAAAAGTGCACGAAAATGGCCAATTTACTCACTCTGAGTTCTCAAAAAGGGTTTCTTCACCCCGGGAAGTTAATTAAATACCATTTGGAGGCATTTAATGTTCGAGCAAAAACGGCTGATTTTCGACAAAAGAGATAACACCCCCCCATTATGTCATGCTTCAGAAATGTGGAAAATGGTCCGTTTTCAAATGTTTTATTTTTGAACGTCAGTTCACATTTGTAGGTGGATCATCAGTGTTAGAGCTAAAATTAGCATGTTTAAAGTGATTTTCATGCTTCCAGGGGCTCGGGAAGTGAAATAAATACAATTTGGAGGCATTTAATGTTCGAGCAAAAACGGCTGATTTTCGACAAAAGAGATAACACCCCCCCATTACGTCATGCTTCAGAAATGTGGAAAATGGTCCGTTTTCAAATGTTTTATTTTTGAACGTCAGTTCACATTTGTAGGTGGATCATCAGTGTTAGAGCTAAAATTAGCATGTATAAAGTGATTTTCATGCTTCCAGGGGCTCGGGAAGTTAATTAAATACCATTTGGAGGCATTTAATGTTCGAGCAAAAACGGCTGATTTTCGACAAAAGAGATAACACCCCCCCATTACGTCATGCTTCAGAAATGTGGAAAATGGTCCGTTTTCAAATGTTTTATTTTTGAACGTCAGTTCACATTTGTAGGTGGATCATCAGTGTTAGAGCTAAAATTAGCATGTTTAAAGTGATTTTCATGCTTCCAGGGGCCCAAAACACAAGATTTATGGAATGGTTAAAAGTGCATGAAAATGGCCAATTTACTCACTCTGAGTTCTCAAAAAGGGTTTCTTCACCCCGGGAAGTTAATTAAATACCATTTGGAGGCATTTAATGTTCGAGCAAAAACGGCTGATTTTCGACAAAAGAGATAACACCCCCCCATTACGTCATGCTTCAGAAATGTGGAAAATGGTCCGTTTTCAAATGTTTTATTTTTGAACGTAAGTTCACATTTGTAGGTGGATCATCAGTGTTAGAGCTAAAATTAGCATGTTTAAAGTGATTTTCATGCTTCCAGGGGCTCGGGAAGTGAAATAAATACCATTTGGAGGCATTTAATGTTCGAACAAAAACGGCTGATTTTCGACAAAAGAGATAACACCCCCCCATTACGTCATGCTTCAGAAATGTGGAAAATGGTCCGTTTTCAAATGTTTTATTTTTGAACGTCAGTTCACATTTGTAGGTGGATCATCAGTGTTAGAGCTAAAATTAGCATGTTTAAAGTGATTTTCATGCTTCCAGGGGCTCGGGAAGTTAATTAAATACCATTTGGAGGCATTTAATGTTCGAGCAAAAACGGCTGATTTTCGACAAAAGAGATAACACCCCCCCATTACGTCATGCTTCAGAAATGTGGAAAGTGGTCCGTTTTCAAATGTTTTATTTTTGAACGTCAGTTCACATTTGTAGGTGGATCATCAGTGTTAGAGCTAAAATTAGCATGTTTAAAGTGATTTTCATGCTTCCAGGGGCCCAAAACACAAGATTTATGGAATGGTTAAAAGTGCATGAAAATGGCCAATTTACTCACTCTGAGTTCTCAAAAAGGGTTTCTTCACCCCGGGAAGTTAATTAAATACCATTTGGAGGCATTTAATGTTCGAGCAAAAATGGCTGATTTTCGACAAAAGAGATAACACCCCCCCATTACGTCATGCTTCAGAAATGTGGAAAATGGTCCGTTTTCAAATGTTTTATTTTTGAACGTCAGTTCACATTTGTAGGTGGATCATCAGTGTTAGAGCTAAAATTAGCATGTTTAAAGTGATTTTCATGCTTCCAGGGGCCCAAAACACAAGATTTATGGAATGGTTAAAAGTGCATGAAAATGGCCAATTTACTCACTCTGAGTTCTCAAAAAGGGTTTCTTCACCCCGGGAAGTTAATTAAATACCATTTGGAGGCATTTAATGTTCGAGCAAAAACGGCTGATTTTCGACAAAAGAGATAACACCCCCCCATTACGTCATGCTTCAGAAATGTGGAAAATGGTCCGTTTTCAAATGTTTTATTTTTGAACGTAAGTTCACATTTGTAGGTGGATCATCAGTGTTAGAGCTAAAATTAGCATGTTTAAAGTGATTTTCATGCTTCCAGGGGCCCAAAACACAAGATTTATGGAATGGTTAAAAGTGCATGAAAATGGCCAATTTACTCACTCTGAGTTCTCAAAAAGGGTTTCTTCACCCCGGGAAGTTAATTAAATACCATTTGGAGGCATTTAATGTTCGAGCAAAAACGGCTGATTTTCGACAAAAGAGATAACACCCCCCCATTACGTCATGCTTCAGAAATGTGGAAAATGGTCCGTTTTCAAATGTTTTATTTTTGAACGTCAGTTCACATTTGTAGGTGGATCATCAGTGTTAGAGCTAAAATTAGCATGTTTAAAGTGATTTTCATGCTTCCAGGGGCCCAAAACACAAGATTTATGGAATGGTTAAAAGTGCATGAAAATGGCCAATTTACTCACTCTGAGTTCTCAAAAAGGGTTTCTTCACCCCGGGAAGTTAATTAAATACCATTTGGAGGCATTTAATGTTCGAGCAAAAACGGCTGATTTTCGACAAAAGAGATAACACCCCCCCATTACGTCATGCTTCAGAAATGTGGAAAATGGTCCGTTTTCAAATGTTTTATTTTTGAACGTCAGTTCACATTTGTAGGTGGATCATCAGTGTTAGAGCTAAAATTAGCATGTTTAAAGTGATTTTCATGCTTCCAGGGGCCCAAAACACAAGATTTATGGAATGGTTAAAAGTGCATGAAAATGGCCAATTTACTCACTCTGAGTTCTCAAAAAGGGTTTCTTCACCCCGGGAAGTTAATTAAATACCATTTGGAGGCATTTAATGTTCGAGCAAAAACGGCTGATTTTCGACAAAAGAGATAACACCCCCCCATTATGTCATGCTTCAGAAATGTGGAAAATGGTCCGTTTTCAAATGTTTTATTTTTGAACGTCAGTTCACATTTGTAGGTGGATCATCAGTGTTAGAGCTAAAATTAGCATGTTTAAAGTGATTTTCATGCTTCCAGGGGCTCGGGAAGTGAAATAAATACCATTTGGAGGCATTTAATGTTCGAGCAAAAACGGCTGATTTTCGACAAAAGAGATAACACCCCCCCATTACGTCATGCTTCAGAAATGTGGAAAATGGTCCGTTTTCAAATGTTTTATTTTTGAACGTCAGTTCACATTTGTAGGTGGATCATCAGTGTTAGAGCTAAAATTAGCATGTATAAAGTGATTTTCATGCTTCCAGGGGCTCGGGAAGTTAATTAAATACCATTTGGAGGCATTTAATGTTCGTGCAAAAACGGCTGATTTTCGACAAAAGAGATAACACCCCCCCATTACGTCATGCTTCAGAAATGTGGAAAATGGTCCGTTTTCAAATGTTTTATTTTTGAACGTCAGTTCACATTTGTAGGTGGATCATCAGTGTTAGAGCTAAAATTAGCATGTTTAAAGTGATTTTCATGCTTCCAGGGGCCCAAAACACAAGATTTATGGAATGGTTAAAAGTGCATGAAAATGGCCAATTTACTCACTCTGAGTTCTCAAAAAGGGTTTCTTCACCCCGGGAAGTTAATTAAATACCATTTGGAGGCATTTAATGTTCGAGCAAAAACGGCTGATTTTCGACAAAAGAGATAACACCCCCCCATTACGTCATGCTTCAGAAATGTGGAAAATGGTCCGTTTTCAAATGTTTTATTTTTGAACGTAAGTTCACATTTGTAGGTGGATCATCAGTGTTAGAGCTAAAATTAGCATGTTTAAAGTGATTTTCATGCTTCCAGGGGCTCGGGAAGTGAAATAAATACCATTTGGAGGCATTTAATGTTCGAACAAAAACGGCTGATTTTCGACAAAAGAGATAACACCCCCCCATTACGTCATGCTTCAGAAATGTGGAAAATGGTCCGTTTTCAAATGTTTTATTTTTGAACGTCAGTTCACATTTGTAGGTGGATCATCAGTGTTAGAGCTAAAATTAGCATGTTTAAAGTGATTTTCATGCTTCCAGGGGCCCAAAACACAAGATTTATGGAATGGTTAAAAGTGCATGAAAATGGCCAATTTACTCACTCTGAGTTCTCAAAAAGGGTTTCTTCACCCCGGGAAGTTAATTAAATACCATTTGGAGGCATTTAATGTTCGAGCAAAAACGGCTGATTTTCGACAAAAGAGATAACACCCCCCCCCATTACGTCATGCTTCAGAAATGTGGAAAATGGTCCGTTTTCAAATGTTTTATTTTTGAACGTCAGTTCACATTTGTAGGTGGATCATCAGTGTTAGAGCTAAAATTTGCATGTTTAAAGTGATTTTCATGCTTCCAGAGGCTCGGGAAGTGAAATAAATACCATTTGGAGGCATTTAATGTTCGAGCAAAAACGGCTGATTTTCGACAAAAGAGATAACACCCCCCCACTACGTCATGCTTCAGAAATGTGGAAAATGGTCCGTTTTCAAATGTTTTATTTTTGAACGTCAGTTCACATTTGTAGGTGGATCATCAGTGTTAGAGCTAAAATTAGCATGTTTAAAGTGATTTTCATGCTTCCAGGGGCTCGGGAAGTGAAATAAATACCATTTGGAGGCATTTAATGTTCAAGCAAAAACGGCTGATTTTCGACAAAAGAGATAACACCCCCCATTACGTCATGCTTCAGAAATGTGGAAAATGGTCCGTTTTCAAATGTTTTATTTTTGAACGTCAGTTCACATTTGTAGGTGGATCATCAGTGTTAGAGCTAAAATTAGCATGTTTAAAGTGATTTTCATGCTTCCAGGAGCCCGGGAAGTTAATTAAATACCATTTGGAGGCATTTAATGTTCGAGCAAAAACGGCTGATTTTCGACAAAAGAGATAACACCCCCCCATTACGTCATGCTTCAGAAATGTGGAAAATGGTCAGTTTTCAAATGTTTTATTTTTGAACGTCAGTTCACATTTGTAGGTGGATCATCAGTGTTAGAGCTAAAATTAGCATGTTTAAAGTGATTTTCATGCTTCCAGGGGCTCGGGAAGTGAAATAAATACCATTTGGAGGCATTTAATGTTCGAGCAAAAACGGCTGATTTTCGACAAAAGAGATAACACCCCCCCATTACGTCATGCTTCAGAAATGTGGAAAATGGTCCGTTTTCAAATGTTTTATTTTTGAACATCAGTTCACATTTGTAGGTGGATCATCAGTGTTAGAGCTAAAATTAGCATGTTTAAAGTGATTTTCATGCTTCCAGGGGCTCGGGAAGTGAAATAAATACCATTTGGAGGCATTTAATGTTCGAGCAAAAACGGCTGATTTTCGACAAAAGAGATAACACCCCCCCATTACGTCATGCTTCAGAAATGTGGAAAATGGTCCGTTTTCAAATGTTTTATTTTTGAACGTCAGTTCACATTTGTAGGTGGATCATCAGTGTTAGAGCTAAAATTAGCATGTTTAAAGTGATTTTCATGCTTCCTGGGGCTCGGGAAGTGAAATAAATACCATTTGGAGGCATTTAATGTTCGAGCAAAAACGGCTGATTTTCGACAAAAGAGATAACACCCCCCCATTACGTCATGCTTCAGAAATGTGGAAAATGGTCCGTTTTCAAATGTTTTATTTTTGAACGTCAGTTCACATTTGTAGGTGGATCATCAGTGTTAGAGCTAAAATTAGCATGTTTAAAGTGATTTTCATGCTTCCAGGGGCCCGGGAAGTTAATTAAATACCATTTGGAGGCATTTAATGATCGAGCAAAAACGGCTGATTTTCGACAAAAGAGATAACACCCCCCCATTACGTCATGCTTCAGAAATGTGGAAAATGGTCCGTTTTCAAATGTTTTATTTTTGAACGTCAGTTCACATTTGTAGGTGGATCATCAGTGTTAGAGCTAAAATTAGCATGTTTAAAGTGATTTTCATGCTTCCAGGGGCCCGTGAAGTTAATTAAATACCATTTGGAGGCATTTAATGTTCGAGCAAAAACGGCTGATTTTCGACAAAAGAGATAACACCCCCCCATTACGTCATGCTTCAGAAATGTGGAAAATGGTCCGTTTTCAAATGTTTTATTTTTGAACGTCAGTTCACATTTGTAGGTGGATCATGAGTGTTAGAGCTAAAATTAGCATGTTTAAAGTGATTTTCATGCTTCCTGGGGCCCAAAACACAAGATTTATGGAATGGTTAAAAGTGCATGAAAATGGCCAATTTACTCACTCTGAGTTCTCAAAAAGGGTTTCTTCACCCCGGGAAGTTAATTAAATACCATTTGGAGGCATTTAATGTTCGAGCAAAAACGGCTGATTTTCGTCAAAAGAGATAACACCCACCCATTACGTCATGCTTCAGAAATGTGGAAAATGGTCCGTTTTCAAATGTTTTATTTTTGAACGTCAGTTCACATTTGTAGGTGGATCATCAGTGTTAGAGCTAAAATTAGCATGTTTAAAGTGATTTTCATGCTTCCAGGGGCTCGGGAAGTAAATTAAATACCATTTGGAGGCATTTAATGTTCGAGCTAAAACGGCTGATTTTCGACAAAAGAGATAACACCCCCCCATTACGTCATGCTTCAGAAATGTGGAAAATGGTCCGTTTTCAAATGTTTTATTTTTGAACGTCAGTTCACATTTGTAGGTGGATCATCAGTGTTAGAGCTAAAATTAGCATGTTTAAAGTGATTTTCATGCTTCCAGGGGCTCGGGAAGTTAATTAAATACCATTTGGAGGCATTTAATGTTCGAGCAAAAACGGCTGATTTTCGACAAAAGAGATAACACCCCCCCATTACGTCATGCTTCAGAAATGTGGAAAATGGTCCGTTTTCAAATGTTTTATTTTTGAACGTCAGTTCACATTTGTAGGTGGATCATCAGTGTTAGAGCTAAAATTAGCATGTTTAAAGTGATTTTCATGCTTCCAGGGGCTCGGGAAGTGAAATAAATACCATTTGGAGGCATTTAATGTTCGAGCAAAAACGGATGATTTTCGACAAAAGAGATAACACCCCCCCATTACGTCATGCTTCAGAAATGTGAAAAATGGTCCGTTTTCAAATGTTTTATTTTTGAACGTCAGTTCACATTTGTAGGTGGATCATCAGTGTTAGAGCTAAAATTAGCATGTTTAAAGTGATTTTCATGCTTCCAGGGGCCCAAAACACAAGATTTATGGAATGGTTAAAAGTGCATGAAAATGGCCAATTTACTCACTCTGAGTTCTCAAAAAGGGTTTCTTCACCCCGGGAAGTTAATTAAATACCATTTGGAGGCATTTCATGTTCGAGCAAAAACGGCTGATTTTCGACAAAAGAGATAACACCCCCCCATTACGTCATGCTTCAGAAATGTGGAAAATGGTCCGTTTTCAAATTTTTATTTTTGAACGTCAGTTCACATTTGTAGGTGGATCATCAGTGTTAGAGCTAAAATTAGCATGTTTAAAGTGATTTTCATGCTTCCAGGGGCTCGGGAAGTGAAATAAATACCATTTGGAGGCATTTAATGTTCGAGCAAAAACGGCTGATTTTCGACAAAAGAGATAACACCCCCCCATTACGTCATGCTTCAGAAATGTGGAAAATGGTCCGTTTTCAAATGTTTTATTTTTGAACGTCAGTTCACATTTGTAGGTGGATCATCAGTGTTAGAGCTAAAATTAGCATGTTTAAAGTGATTTTCATGCTTCCAGGGGCCCAAAACACAAGATTTATGGAATGGTTAAAAGTGCATGAAAATGGCCAATTTACTCACACTGAGTTCTCAAAAAGGGTTTCTTCACCCCGGGAAGTTAATTAAATACCATTTGGAGGCATTTAATGTTAGAGCAAAAATGGCTGATTTTCGACAAAAGAGATAACACCCCCCCCATTACGTCATGCTTCAGAAATGTGGAAAATGGTCCGTTTTCAAATGTTTTATTTTTGAACGTCAGTTCACATTTGTAGGTGGATCATCAGTGTTAGAGCTAAAATTAGCATGTTTAAAGTGATTTTCATGCTTCCAGGGGCTCGGGAAGTTAATTAAATACCATTTGGAGGCATTTAATGTTCGAGCAAAAACGGCTGATTTTCGACAAAAGAGATAACAGCCCCCCATTACGTCATGCTTCAGAAATGTGGAAAATGGTCCGTTTTCAAATGTTTTATTTTTGAACGTAAGTTCACATTTGTAGGTGGATCATCAGTGTTAGAGCTAAAATTAGCATGTTTAAAGTGATTTTCATGCTTCCAGGGGCTCGGAAGTGAAATAAATACCATTTGGAGGCATTTAATGTTCGAGCAAAAACGGCTGATTTTCGACAAAAGAGATAACACCCCCCCATTACGTCATGCTTCAGAAATGTGGAAAATGGTCCGTTTTCAAATGTTTTATTTTTGAACGTCAGTTCACATTTGTAGGTGGATCATCAGTGTTAGAGCTAAAATTAGCATGTTTAAAGTGATTTTCATGCTTCCAGGGGCCCAAAACACAAGATTTATGGAATGGTTAAAAGTGCATGAAAATGGCCAATTTACTCACTCTGAGTTCTCAAAAAGGGTTTCTTCACCCGGGGAAGTTAATTAAATACCATTTGGAGGCATTTAATGTTCGAGCAAAAACGGCTGATTTTCGACAAAAGAGATAACACCCCCCATTACGTCATGCTTCAGAAATGTGGAAAATGGTCCGTTTTCAAATGTTTTATTTTTGAACGTCAGTTCACATTTGTAGGTGGATCATCAGTGTTAGAGCTAAAATTAGCATGTTTAAAGTGATTTTCATGCTTCCAGGGGCTCGGGAAGTGAAATAAATACCATTTGGAGGCATTTAATGTTCGAGCAAAAACGGATGATTTTCGACAAAAGAGATAACACCCCCCCATTACGTCATGCTTCAGAAATGTGGAAAATGGTCCGTTTTCAAATGTTTTATTTTTGAACGTCAGTTCACATTTGTAGGTGGATCATCAGTGTTAGAGCTAAAATTAGCATGTTTAAAGTGATTTTCATGCTTCCAGGGGCCCAAAACACAAGATTTATGGAATGGTTAAAAGTGCATGAAAATGGCCAATTTACTCACTCTGAGTTCTCAAAAAGGGTTTCTTCACCCCGGGAAGTTAATTAAATACCATTTGGAGGCATTTCATGTTCGAGCAAAAACGGCTGATTTTCGACAAAAGAGATAACACCCCCCCATTACGTCATGCTTCAGAAATGTGGAAAATGGTCCGTTTTCAAATTTTTATTTTTGAACGTCAGTTCACATTTGTAGGTGGATCATCAGTGTTAGAGCTAAAATTAGCATGTTTAAAGTGATTTTCATGCTTCCAGGGGCTCGGGAAGTGAAATAAATACCATTTGGAGGCATTTAATGTTCGAGCAAAAACGGCTGATTTTCGACAAAAGAGATAACACCCCCCATTACGTCATGCTTCAGAAATGTGGAAAATGGTCCGTTTTCAAATGTTTTATTTTTGAACGTCAGTTCACATTTGTAGGTGGATCATCAGTGTTAGAGCTAAAATTAGCATGTTTAAAGTGATTTTCATGCTTCCAGGGGCTCGGGAAGTTAATTAAATACCATTTGGAGGCATTTAATGTTCGAGCAAAAACGGCTGATTTTCGACAAAAGAGATAACACCCCCCCATTACGTCATGCTTCAGAAATGTGGAAAATGGTCCGTTTTCAAATGTTTTATTTTTGAACGTCAGTTCACATTTGTAGGTGGATCATCAGTGTTAGAGCTAAAATTAGCATGTTTAAAGTGATTTTCATGCTTCCAGGGGCCCAAAACACAAGATTTATGGAATGGTTAAAAGTGCATGAAAATGGCCAATTTACTCACACTGAGTTCTCAAAAAGGGTTTCTTCACCCCGGGAAGTTAATTAAATACCATTTGGAGGCATTTAATGTTAGAGCAAAAATGGCTGATTTTCGACAAAAGAGATAACACCCCCCATTACGTCATGCTTCAGAAATGTGGAAAATGGTCCGTTTTCAAATGTTTTATTTTTGAACGTCAGTTCACATTTGTAGGTGGATCATCAGTGTTAGAGCTAAAATTAGCATGTTTAAAGTGATTTTCATGCTTCCAGGGGCTCGGGAAGTTAATTAAATACCATTTGGAGGCATTTAATGTTCGAGCAAAAACGGCTGATTTTCGACAAAAGAGATAACACCCCCCCATTACGTCATGCTTCAGAAATGTGGAAAATGGTCCGTTTTCAAATGTTTTATTTTTGAACGTCAGTTCACATTTGTAGGTGGATCATCAGTGTTAGAGCTAAAATTAGCATGTTTAAAGTGATTTTCATGCTTCCAGGGGCTCGGGAAGTGAAATAAATACCATTTGGAGGCATTTAATGTTCGAGCAAAAACGGCTGATTTTCGACAAAAGAGATAACACCCCCCCATTACGTCATGCTTCAGAAATGTGGAAAATGGTCAGTTTTCAAATGTTTTATTTTTGAACGTCAGTTCACATTTGTAGGTGGATCATCAGTGTTAGAGCTAAAATTAGCATGTTTAAAGTGATTTTCATGCTTCCAGGGGCTCGGGAAGTTAATTAAATACCATTTGGAGGCATTTAATGTTCGAGCAAAAACGGCTGATTTTCGACAAAAGAGATAACACCCCCCCATTACGTCATGCTTCAGAAATGTGGAAAATGGTCCGTTTTCAAATGTTTTATTTTTGAACGTCAGTTCACATTTGTAGGTGGATCATCAGTGTTAGAGCTAAAATTAGCATGTTTAAAGTGATTTTCATGCTTCCAGGGGCTCGGGAAGTGAAATAAATACCATTTGGAGGCATTTAATGTTCGAGCAAAAACGGATGATTTTCGACAAAAGAGATAACACCCCCCCATTACGTCATGCTTCAGAAATGTGAAAAATGGTCCGTTTTCAAATGTTTTATTTTTGAACGTCAGTTCACATTTGTAGGTGGATCATCAGTGTTAGAGCTAAAATTAGCATGTTTAAAGTGATTTTCATGCTTCCAGGGGCCCAAAACACAAGATTTATGGAATGGTTAAAAGTGCATGAAAATGGCCAATTTACTCACTCTGAGTTCTCAAAAAGGGTTTCTTCACCCCGGGAAGTTAATTAAATACCATTTGGAGGCATTTCATGTTCGAGCAAAAACGGCTGATTTTCGACAAAAGAGATAACACCCCCCCATTACGTCATGCTTCAGAAATGTGGAAAATGGTCCGTTTTCAAATTTTTATTTTTGAACGTCAGTTCACATTTGTAGGTGGATCATCAGTGTTAGAGCTAAAATTAGCATGTTTAAAGTGATTTTCATGCTTCCAGGGGCTCGGGAAGTGAAATAAATACCATTTGGAGGCATTTAATGTTCGAGCAAAAACGGCTGATTTTCGACAAAAGAGATAACACCCCCCATTACGTCATGCTTCAGAAATGTGGAAAATGGTCCGTTTTCAAATGTTTTATTTTTGAACGTCAGTTCACATTTGTAGGTGGATCATCAGTGTTAGAGCTAAAATTAGCATGTTTAAAGTGATTTTCATGCTTCCAGGGGCTCGGGAAGTTAATTAAATACCATTTGGAGGCATTTAATGTTCGAGCAAAAAACGGCTGATTTTCGACAAAAGAGATAACACCCCCCCATTACGTCATGCTTCAGAAATGTGGAAAATGGTCCGTTTTCAAATGTTTTATTTTTGAACGTCAGTTCACATTTGTAGGTGGATCATCAGTGTTAGAGCTAAAATTAGCATGTTTAAAGTGATTTTCATGCTTCCAGGGGCCCAAAACACAAGATTTATGGAATGGTTAAAAGTGCATGAAAATGGCCAATTTACTCACACTGAGTTCTCAAAAAGGGTTTCTTCACCCCGGGAAGTTAATTAAATACCATTTGGAGGCATTTAATGTTAGAGCAAAAATGGCTGATTTTCGACAAAAGAGATAACACCCCCCCATTACGTCATGCTTCAGAAATGTGGAAAATGGTCCGTTTTCAAATGTTTTATTTTTGAACGTCAGTTCACATTTGTAGGTGGATCATCAGTGTTAGAGCTAAAATTAGCATGTTTAAAGTGATTTTCATGCTTCCAGGGGCTCGGGAAGTTAATTAAATACCATTTGGAGGCATTTAATGTTCGAGCAAAAACGGCTGATTTTCGACAAAAGAGATAACAGCCCCCCATTACGTCATGCTTCAGAAATGTGGAAAATGGTCCGTTTTCAAATGTTTTATTTTTGAACGTAAGTTCACATTTGTAGGTGGATCATCAGTGTTAGAGCTAAAATTAGCATGTTTAAAGTGATTTTCATGCTTCCAGGGGCTCGGAAGTGAAATAAATACCATTTGGAGGCATTTAATGTTCGAGCAAAAACGGCTGATTTTCGACAAAAGAGATAACACCCCCCCATTACGTCATGCTTCAGAAATGTGGAAAATGGTCCGTTTTCAAATGTTTTATTTTTGAACGTCAGTTCACATTTGTAGGTGGATCATCAGTGTTAGAGCTAAAATTAGCATGTTTAAAGTGATTTTCATGCTTCCAGGGGCCCAAAACACAAGATTTATGGAATGGTTAAAAGTGCATGAAAATGGCCAATTTACTCACTCTGAGTTCTCAAAAAGGGTTTCTTCACCCGGGGAAGTTAATTAAATACCATTTGGAGGCATTTAATGTTCGAGCAAAAACGGCTGATTTTCGACAAAAGAGATAACACCCCCCATTACGTCATGCTTCAGAAATGTGGAAAATGGTCCGTTTTCAAATGTTTTATTTTTGAACGTCAGTTCACATTTGTAGGTGGATCATCAGTGTTAGAGCTAAAATTAGCATGTTTAAAGTGATTTTCATGCTTCCAGGGGCTCGGGAAGTTAATTAAATACCATTTGGAGGCATTTAATGTTCGAGCAAAAACGGCTGATTTTCGACAAAAGAGATAACACCCCCCCATTACGTCATGCTTCAGAAATGTGGAAAATGGTCCGTTTTCAAATGTTTTATTTTTGAACGTCAGTTCACATTTGTAGGTGGATCATCAGTGTTAGAGCTAAAATTAGCATGTTTAAAGTGATTTTCATGCTTCCAGGGGCTCGGGAAGTGAAATGAATACCATTTGGAGGCATTTAATGTTCGAGCAAAAACGGCTGATTTTCGACAAAAGAGATAACACCCCCCCATTACGTCATGCTTCAGAAATGTGGAAAATGGTCAGTTTTCAAATGTTTTATTTTTGAACGTCAGTTCACATTTGTAGGTGGATCATCAGTGTTAGAGCTAAAATTAGCATGTTTAAAGTGATTTTCATGCTTCCAGGGGCTCGGAAGTGAAATAAATACCATTTGGAGGCATTTAATGTTCGAGCAAAAACGGCTGATTTTCGACAAAAGAGATAACACCCCCCCATTACGTCATGCTTCAGAAATGTGGAAAATGGTCCGTTTTCAAATGTTTTATTTTTGAACGTCAGTTCACATTTGTAGGTGGATCATCAGTGTTAGAGCTAAAATTAGCATGTTTAAAGTGATTTTCATGCTTCCAGGGGCCCAAAACACAAGATTTATGGAATGGTTAAAAGTGCATGAAAATGGCCAATTTACTCACTCTGAGTTCTCAAAAAGGGTTTCTTCACCCGGGGAAGTTAATTAAATACCATTTGGAGGCATTTAATGTTCGAGCAAAAACGGCTGATTTTCGACAAAAGAGATAACACCCCCCATTACGTCATGCTTCAGAAATGTGGAAAATGGTCCGTTTTCAAATGTTTTATTTTTGAACGTCAGTTCACATTTGTAGGTGGATCATCAGTGTTAGAGCTAAAATTAGCATGTTTAAAGTGATTTTCATGCTTCCAGGGGCTCGGGAAGTGAAATAAATACCATTTGGAGGCATTTAATGTTCGAGCAAAAACGGATGATTTTCGACAAAAGAGATAACACCCCCCCATTACGTCATGCTTCAGAAATGTGGAAAATGGTCCGTTTTCAAATGTTTTATTTTTGAACGTCAGTTCACATTTGTAGGTGGATCATCAGTGTTAGAGCTAAAATTAGCATGTTTAAAGTGATTTTCATGCTTCCAGGGGCCCAAAACACAAGATTTATGGAATGGTTAAAAGTGCATGAAAATGGCCAATTTACTCACTCTGAGTTCTCAAAAAGGGTTTCTTCACCCCGGGAAGTTAATTAAATACCATTTGGAGGCATTTCATGTTCGAGCAAAAACGGCTGATTTTCGACAAAAGAGATAACACCCCCCCATTACGTCATGCTTCAGAAATGTGGAAAATGGTCCGTTTTCAAATTTTTATTTTTGAACGTCAGTTCACATTTGTAGGTGGATCATCAGTGTTAGAGCTAAAATTAGCATGTTTAAAGTGATTTTCATGCTTCCAGGGGCTCGGGAAGTGAAATAAATACCATTTGGAGGCATTTAATGTTCGAGCAAAAACGGCTGATTTTCGACAAAAGAGATAACACCCCCCATTACGTCATGCTTCAGAAATGTGGAAAATGGTCCGTTTTCAAATGTTTTATTTTTGAACGTCAGTTCACATTTGTAGGTGGATCATCAGTGTTAGAGCTAAAATTAGCATGTTTAAAGTGATTTTCATGCTTCCAGGGGCTCGGGAAGTTAATTAAATACCATTTGGAGGCATTTAATGTTCGAGCAAAAACGGCTGATTTTCGACAAAAGAGATAACACCCCCCCATTACGTCATGCTTCAGAAATGTGGAAAATGGTCCGTTTTCAAATGTTTTATTTTTGAACGTCAGTTCACATTTGTAGGTGGATCATCAGTGTTAGAGCTAAAATTAGCATGTTTAAAGTGATTTTCATGCTTCCAGGGGCCCAAAACACAAGATTTATGGAATGGTTAAAAGTGCATGAAAATGGCCAATTTACTCACACTGAGTTCTCAAAAAGGGTTTCTTCACCCCGGGAAGTTAATTAAATACCATTTGGAGGCATTTAATGTTAGAGCAAAAATGGCTGATTTTCGACAAAAGAGATAACACCCCCCATTACGTCATGCTTCAGAAATGTGGAAAATGGTCCGTTTTCAAATGTTTTATTTTTGAACGTCAGTTCACATTTGTAGGTGGATCATCAGTGTTAGAGCTAAAATTAGCATGTTTAAAGTGATTTTCATGCTTCCAGGGGCTCGGGAAGTTAATTAAATACCATTTGGAGGCATTTAATGTTCGAGCAAAAACGGCTGATTTTCGACAAAAGAGATAACACCCCCCCATTACGTCATGCTTCAGAAATGTGGAAAATGGTCCGTTTTCAAATGTTTTATTTTTGAACGTCAGTTCACATTTGTAGGTGGATCATCAGTGTTAGAGCTAAAATTAGCATGTTTAAAGTGATTTTCATGCTTCCAGGGGCTCGGGAAGTGAAATAAATACCATTTGGAGGCATTTAATGTTCGAGCAAAAACGGCTGATTTTCGACAAAAGAGATAACACCCCCCCATTACGTCATGCTTCAGAAATGTGGAAAATGGTCCGTTTTCAAATGTTTTATTTTTGAACGTCAGTTCACATTTGTAGGTGGATCATCAGTATTAGAGCTAAAATTAGCATGTTTAAAGTGATTTTCATGCTTCCAGGGGCCCGGGAAGTTAATTAAATACCATTTGGAGGCATTTAATGTTCGAGCAAAAACGGCTGATTTTCGACAAAAGAGATAACACCCCCCCATTACGTCATGCTTCAGAAATGTGGAAAATGGTCCGTTTTCAAATGTTTTATTTTTGAACGTCAGTTCACATTTGTAGGTGGATCATCAGTGTTAGAGCTAAAATTAGCATGTTTAAAGTGATTTTCATGCTTCCAGGGGCTCGGGAAGTGAAAAAAAATACCATTTGGAGGCATTTAATGTTCGAGCAAAAACGGCTGATTTTCGACAAAAGAGATAACACCCCCCCATTACGTCATGCTTCAGAAATGTGGAAAATGGTCCGTTTTCAAATGTTTTATTTTTGAACGTCAGTTCACATTTGTAGGTGGATCATCAGTGTTAGAGCTAAAATTAGCATGTTTAAAGTGATTTTCATGCTTCCAGGGGCTCGGGAAGTTAATTAAATACCATTTGGAGGCATTTAATGTTCGAGCAAAAACGGCTGATTTTCGACAAAAGAGATAACACCCCCCCATTACGTCATGCTTCAGAAATGTGGAAAATGGTCCGTTTTCAAATGTTTTATTTTTGAACGTCAGTTCACATTTGTAGGTGGATCATCAGTGTTAGAGCTAAAATTAGCATGTTTAAAGTGATTTTCATGCTTCCAGGGGCCCAAAACACAAGATTTATGGAATGGTTAAAAGTGCATGAAAATGGCCAATTTACTCACTCTGAGTTCTCAAAAAGGGTTTCTTCACCCCGGGAAGTTAATTAAATACCATTTGGAGGCATTTAATGTTCGAGCAAAAATGGCTGATTTTCGACAAAATAGATAACACCCCCCCATTACGTCATGCTTCAGAAATGTGGAAAATGGTCCGTTTTCAAATGTTTTATTTTTGAACGTCAGTTCACATTTGTAGGTGGATCATCAGTGTTAGAGCTAAAATTAGCATGTTTAAAGTGATTTTCATGCTTCCAGGGGCTCAAAACACAAGATTTATGGAATGGTTAAAAGTGCATGAAAATGGCCAATTTACTCACTCTGAGTTCTCAAAAAGGGTTTCTTCACCCCGGGAAGTTAATTAAATACCATTTGGAGGCATTTAATGTTCGAGCAAAAACGGCTGATTTTCGACAAAAGAGATAACACCCCCCCCCATTACGTCATGCTTCAGAAATGTGGAAAATGGTCCGTTTTCAAATGTTTTATTTTTGAACGTCAGTTCACATTTGTAGGTGGATCATCAGTGTGAGAGCTAAAATTTGCATGTTTAAAGTGATTTTCATGCTTCCAGAGGCTCGGGAAGTGAAATAAATACCATTTGGAGGCATTTAATGTTCGAGCAAAAACGGCTGATTTTCGACAAAAGAGATAACACCCCCCCATTACGTCATGCTTCAGAAATGTGGAAAATGGTCCGTTTTCAAATGTTTTATTTTTGAACGTCAGTTCACATTTGTAGGTGGATCATCAGTGTTAGAGCTAAAATTAGCATGTTTAAAGTGATTTTCATGCTTCCAGGGGCTCGGGAAGTGAAATGAATACCATTTGGAGGCATTTAATGTTCGAGCAAAAACGGCTGATTTTCGACAAAAGAGATAACACCCCCCATTACGTCATGCTTCAGAAATGTGGAAAATGGTCCGTTTTCAAATGTTTTATTTTTGAACGTCAGTTCACATTTGTAGGTGGATCATCAGTGTTAGAGCTAAAATTAGCATGTTTAAAGTGATTTTCATGCTTCCAGGGGCCCGGGAAGTTAATTAAATACCATTTGGAGGCATTTAATGTTCGAGCAAAAACGGCTGATTTTCGACAAAAGAGATAACACCCCCCCATTACGTCATGCTTCAGAAATGTGGAAAATGGTCCGTTTTCAAATGTTTTATTTTTGAACGTCAGTTCACATTTGTAGGTGGATCATCAGTGTTAGAGCTAAAATTAGCATGTTTAAAGTGATTTTCATGCTTCCAGGGGCTCGGGAAGTAAAATAAATACCATTTGGAGGCATTTAATGTTCGAGCAAAAACGGCTGATTTTCGACAAAAGAGATAACACCCCCCCATTACGTCATGCTTCAGAAATGTGGAAAATGGTCCGTTTTCAAATGTTTTATTTTTGAACGTCAGTTCACATTTGTAGGTGGATCATCAGTGTTAGAGCTAAAATTAGCATGTTTAAAGTGATTTTCATGCTTCCAGGGGCTCGGGAAGTGAAATAAATGCCATTTGGAGGCATTTAATGTTCGAGCAAAAACGGATGATTTTCGACAAAAGAGATAACACCCCCCCCCATTACGTCATGCTTCAGAAATGTGGAAAATGGTCCGTTTTCAAATGTTTTATTTTTGAACGTCAGTTCACATTTGTAGGTGGATCATCAGTGTTAGAGCTAAAATTAGCATGTTTAAAGTGATTTTCATGCTTCCAGGGGCCCAAAACACAAGATTTATGGAATGGTTAAAAGTGCATGAAAATGGCCAATTTACTCACTCTGAGTTCTCAAAAAGGGTTTCTTCACCCCGGGAAGTTAATTAAATACCATTTGGAGGCATTTCATGTTCGAGCAAAAACGGCTGATTTTCGACAAAAGAGATAACACCCCCCCATTACGTCATGCTTCAGAAATGTGGAAAATGGTCCGTTTTCAAATTTTTATTTTTGAACGTCAGTTCACATTTGTAGGTGGATCATCAGTGTTAGAGCTAAAATTAGCATGTTTAAAGTGATTTTCATGCTTCCAGGGGCTCGGGAAGTGAAATAAATACCATTTGGAGGCATTTAATGTTCGAGCAAAAACGGCTGATTTTCGACAAAAGAGATAACACCCCCCATTACGTCATGCTTCAGAAATGTGGAAAATGGTCCGTTTTCAAATGTTTTATTTTTGAACGTCAGTTCACATTTGTAGGTGGATCATCAGTGTTAGAGCTAAAATTAGCATGTTTAAAGTGATTTTCATGCTTCCAGGGGCTCGGGAAGTTAATTAAATACCATTTGGAGGCATTTAATGTTCGAGCAAAAACGGCTGATTTTCGACAAAAGAGATAACACCCCCCCATTACGTCATGCTTCAGAAATGTGGAAAATGGTCCGTTTTCAAATGTTTTATTTTTGAACGTCAGTTCACATTTGTAGGTGGATCATCAGTGTTAGAGCTAAAATTAGCATGTTTAAAGTGATTTTCATGCTTCCAGAGGCTCGGGAAGTGAAATGAATACCATTTGGAGGCATTTAATGTTCGAGCAAAAACGGCTGATTTTCGACAAAAGAGATAACACCCCCCCATTACGTCATGCTTCAGAAATGTGGAAAATGGTCAGTTTTCAAATGTTTTATTTTTGAACGTCAGTTCACATTTGTAGGTGGATCATCAGTGTTAGAGCTAAAATTAGCATGTTTAAAGTGATTTTCATGCTTCCAGGGGCTCGGGAAGTGAAATAAATACCATTTGGAGGCATTTAATGTTCGAGCAAAAACGGCTGATTTTCGACAAAAGAGATAACACCCCCCCATTACGTCATGCTTCAGAAATGTGGAAAATGGTCCGTTTTCAAATGTTTTATTTTTGAACGTCAGTTCACATTTGTAGGTGGATCATCAGTGTTAGAGCTAAAATTAGCATGTTTAAAGTGATTTTCATGCTTCCAGGGGCTCGGGAAGTGAAATAAATACCATTTGGAGGCATTTAATGTTCGAACAAAAACGGCTGATTTTCGACAAAAGAGATAACACCCCCCCATTACGTCATGCTTCAGAAATGTGGAAAATGGTCCGTTTTCAAATGTTTTATTTTTGAACGTCAGTTCACATTTGTAGGTGGATCATCAGTGTTAGAGCTAAAATTAGCATGTTTAAAGTGATGTTCATGCTTCCAGGGGCTCGGGAAGTGAAATAAATACCATTTGGAGGCATTTAATGTTCGAGCAAAAACGGCTGATTTTCGACAAAAGAGATAACACCCCCCCATTACGTCATGCTTCAGAAATGTGGAAAATGGTCCGTTTTCAAATGTTTTATTTTTGAACGTAAGTTCACATTTGTAGGTGGATCATCAGTGTTAGAGCTAAAATTAGCATGTTTAAAGTGATTTTCATGCTTCCAGGGGCTCGGAAGTGAAATAAATACCATTTGGAGGCATTTAATGTTCGAGCAAAAACGGCTGATTTTCGACAAAAGAGATAACACCCCCCCATTACGTCATGCTTCAGAAATGTGGAAAATGGTCCGTTTTCAAATGTTTTATTTTTGAACGTCAGTTCACATTTGTAGGTGGATCATCAGTGTTAGAGCTAAAATTAGCATGTTTAAAGTGATTTTCATGCTTCCAGGGGCCCAAAACACAGGATTTATGGAATGGTTAAAAGTGCATGAAAATGGCCAATTTACTCACTCTGAGTTCTCAAAAAGGGTTTCTTCACCCGGGGAAGTTAATTAAATACCATTTGGAGGCATTTAATGTTCGAGCAAAAACGGCTGATTTTCGACAAAAGAGATAACACCCCCCATTACGTCATGCTTCAGAAATGTGGAAAATGGTCCGTTTTCAAATGTTTTATTTTTGAACGTCAGTTCACATTTGTAGGTGGATCATCAGTGTTAGAGCTAAAATTAGCATGTTTAAAGTGATTTTCATGCTTCCAGGGGCTCGGGAAGTGAAATAAATACCATTTGAAGGCATTTAATGTTCGAGCAAAAACGGATGATTTTCGACAAAAGAGATAACACCCCCCCATTACGTCATGCTTCAGAAATGTGAAAAATGGTCCGTTTTCAAATGTTTTATTTTTGAACGTCAGTTCACATTTGTAGGTGGATCATCAGTGTTAGAGCTAAAATTAGCATGTTTAAAGTGATTTTCATGCTTCCAGGGGCCCAAAACACAAGATTTATGGAATGGTTAAAAGTGCATGAAAATGGCCAATTTACTCACTCTGAGTTCTCAAAAAGGGTTTCTTCACCCCGGGAAGTTAATTAAATACCATTTGGAGGCATTTCATGTTCGAGCAAAAACGGCTGATTTTCGACAAAAGAGATAACACCCCCCCATTACGTCATGCTTCAGAAATGTGGAAAATGGTCCGTTTTCAAATTTTTATTTTTGAACGTCAGTTCACATTTGTAGGTGGATCATCAGTGTTAGAGCTAAAATTAGCATGTTTAAAGTGATTTTCATGCTTCCAGGGGCTCGGGAAGTGAAATAAATACCATTTGGAGGCATTTAATGTTCGAGCAAAAACGGCTGATTTTCGACAAAAGAGATAACACCCCCCATTACGTCATGCTTCAGAAATGTGGAAAATGGTCCGTTTTCAAATGTTTTATTTTTGAACGTCAGTTCACATTTGTAGGTGGATCATCAGTGTTAGAGCTAAAATTAGCATGTTTAAAGTGATTTTCATGCTTCCAGGGGCTCGGGAAGTTAATTAAATACCATTTGGAGGCATTTAATGTTCGAGCAAAAAACGGCTGATTTTCGACAAAAGAGATAACACCCCCCCATTACGTCATGCTTCAGAAATGTGGAAAATGGTCCGTTTTCAAATGTTTTATTTTTGAACGTCAGTTCACATTTGTAGGTGGATCATCAGTTTAAGAGCTAAAATTAGCATGTTTAAAGTGATTTTCATGCTTCCAGGGGCCCAAAACACAAGATTTATGGAATGGTTAAAAGTGCATGAAAATGGCCAATTTACTCACACTGAGTTCTCAAAAAGGGTTTCTTCACCCCGGGAAGTTAATTAAATACCATTTGGAGGCATTTAATGTTAGAGCAAAAATGGCTGATTTTCGACAAAAGAGATAACACCCCCCCATTACGTCATGCTTCAGAAATGTGGAAAATGGTCCGTTTTCGAATGTTTTATTTTTGAACGTCAGTTCACATTTGTAGGTGGATCATCAGTGTTAGAGCTAAAATTAGCATGTTTAAAGTGATTTTCATGCTTCCAGGGGCTCGGGAAGTTAATTAAATACCATTTGGAGGCATTTAATGTTCGAGCAAAAACGGCTGATTTTCGACAAAAGAGATAACAGCCCCCCATTACGTCATGCTTCAGAAATGTGGAAAATGGTCCGTTTTCAAATGTTTTATTTTTGAACGTAAGTTCACATTTGTAGGTGGATCATCAGTGTTAGAGCTAAAATTAGCATGTTTAAAGTGATTTTCATGCTTCCAGGGGCTCGGAAGTGAAATAAATACCATTTGGAGGCATTTAATGTTCGAGCAAAAACGGCTGATTTTCGACAAAAGAGATAACACCCCCCCATTACGTCATGCTTCAGAAATGTGGAAAATGGTCCGTTTTCAAATGTTTTATTTTTGAACGTCAGTTCACATTTGTAGGTGGATCATCAGTGTTAGAGCTAAAATTAGCATGTTTAAAGTGATTTTCATGCTTCCAGGGGCTCGGAAGTGAAATAAATACCATTTGGAGGCATTTAATGTTCGAGCAAAAACGGCTGATTTTCGACAAAAGAGATAACACCCCCCCATTACGTCATGCTTCAGAAATGTGGAAAATGGTCCGTTTTCAAATGTTTTATTTTTGAACGTCAGTTCACATTTGTAGGTGGATCATCAGTGTTAGAGCTAAAATTAGCATGTTTAAAGTGATTTTCATGCTTCCAGGGGCCCAAAACACAAGATTTATGGAATGGTTAAAAGTGCATGAAAATGGCCAATTTACTCACTCTGAGTTCTCAAAAAGGGTTTCTTCACCCGGGGAAGTTAATTAAATACCATTTGGAGGCATTTAATGTTCGAGCAAAAACGGCTGATTTTCGACAAAAGAGATAACACCCCCCATTACGTCATGCTTCAGAAATGTGGAAAATGGTCCGTTTTCAAATGTTTTATTTTTGAACGTCAGTTCACATTTGTAGGTGGATCATCAGTGTTAGAGCTAAAATTAGCATGTTTAAAGTGATTTTCATGCTTCCAGGGGCTCGGGAAGTGAAATAAATACCATTTGGAGGCATTTAATGTTCGAGCAAAAACGGATGATTTTCGACAAAAGAGATAACACCCCCCCATTACGTCATGCTTCAGAAATGTGGAAAATGGTCCGTTTTCAAATGTTTTATTTTTGAACGTCAGTTCACATTTGTAGGTGGATCATCAGTGTTAGAGCTAAAATTAGCATGTTTAAAGTGATTTTCATGCTTCCAGGGGCCCAAAACACAAGATTTATGGAATGGTTAAAAGTGCATGAAAATGGCCAATTTACTCACTCTGAGTTCTCAAAAAGGGTTTCTTCACCCCGGGAAGTTAATTAAATACCATTTGGAGGCATTTCATGTTCGAGCAAAAACGGCTGATTTTCGACAAAAGAGATAACACCCCCCCATTACGTCATGCTTCAGAAATGTGGAAAATGGTCCGTTTTCAAATTTTTATTTTTGAACGTCAGTTCACATTTGTAGGTGGATCATCAGTGTTAGAGCTAAAATTAGCATGTTTAAAGTGATTTTCATGCTTCCAGGGGCTCGGGAAGTGAAATAAATACCATTTGGAGGCATTTAATGTTCGAGCAAAAACGGCTGATTTTCGACAAAAGAGATAACACCCCCCATTACGTCATGCTTCAGAAATGTGGAAAATGGTCCGTTTTCAAATGTTTTATTTTTGAACGTCAGTTCACATTTGTAGGTGGATCATCAGTGTTAGAGCTAAAATTAGCATGTTTAAAGTGATTTTCATGCTTCCAGGGGCTCGGGAAGTTAATTAAATACCATTTGGAGGCATTTAATGTTCGAGCAAAAACGGCTGATTTTCGACAAAAGAGATAACACCCCCCCATTACGTCATGCTTCAGAAATGTGGAAAATGGTCCGTTTTCAAATGTTTTATTTTTGAACGTCAGTTCACATTTGTAGGTGGATCATCAGTGTTAGAGCTAAAATTAGCATGTTTAAAGTGATTTTCATGCTTCCAGGGGCCCAAAACACAAGATTTATGGAATGGTTAAAAGTGCATGAAAATGGCCAATTTACTCACACTGAGTTCTCAAAAAGGGTTTCTTCACCCCGGGAAGTTAATTAAATACCATTTGGAGGCATTTAATGTTAGAGCAAAAATGGCTGATTTTCGACAAAAGAGATAACACCCCCCATTACGTCATGCTTCAGAAATGTGGAAAATGGTCCGTTTTCAAATGTTTTATTTTTGAACGTCAGTTCACATTTGTAGGTGGATCATCAGTGTTAGAGCTAAAATTAGCATGTTTAAAGTGATTTTCATGCTTCCAGGGGCTCGGGAAGTTAATTAAATACCATTTGGAGGCATTTCATGTTCGAGCAAAAACGGCTGATTTTCGACAAAAGAGATAACACCCCCCCATTACGTCATGCTTCAGAAATGTGGAAAATGGTCCGTTTTCAAATTTTTATTTTTGAACGTCAGTTCACATTTGTAGGTGGATCATCAGTGTTAGAGCTAAAATTAGCATGTTTAAAGTGATTTTCATGCTTCCAGGGGCTCGGGAAGTGAAATAAATACCATTTGGAGGCATTTAATGTTCGAGCAAAAACGGCTGATTTTCGACAAAAGAGATAACACCCCCCATTACGTCATGCTTCAGAAATGTGGAAAATGGTCCGTTTTCAAATGTTTTATTTTTGAACGTCAGTTCACATTTGTAGGTGGATCATCAGTGTTAGAGCTAAAATTAGCATGTTTAAAGTGATTTTCATGCTTCCAGGGGCTCGGGAAGTTAATTAAATACCATTTGGAGGCATTTAATGTTCGAGCAAAAACGGCTGATTTTCGACAAAAGAGATAACACCCCCCCATTACGTCATGCTTCAGAAATGTGGAAAATGGTCCGTTTTCAAATGTTTTATTTTTGAACGTCAGTTCACATTTGTAGGTGGATCATCAGTGTTAGAGCTAAAATTAGCATGTTTAAAGTGATTTTCATGCTTCCAGGGGCCCAAAACACAAGATTTATGGAATGGTTAAAAGTGCATGAAAATGGCCAATTTACTCACACTGAGTTCTCAAAAAGGGTTTCTTCACCCCGGGAAGTTAATTAAATACCATTTGGAGGCATTTAATGTTAGAGCAAAAATGGCTGATTTTAGACAAAAGAGATAACACCCCCCCATTACGTCATGCTTCAGAAATGTGGAAAATGGTCCGTTTTCAAATGTTTTATTTTTGAACGTCAGTTCACATTTGTAGGTGGATCATCAGTGTTAGAGCTAAAATTAGCATGTTTAAAGTGATTTTCATGCTTCCAGGGGCTCGGGAAGTTAATTAAATACCATTTGGAGGCATTTAATGTTCGAGCAAAAACGGCTGATTTTCGACAAAAGAGATAACACCCCCCCATTACGTCATGCTTCAGAAATGTGGAAAATGGTCCGTTTTCAAATGTTTTATTTTTGAATGTCAGTTCACATTTGTAGGTGGATCATCAGTGTTAGAGCTAAAATTAGCATGTTTAAAGTGATTTTCATGCTTCCAGGGGCTCGGGAAGTGAAATAAATACCATTTGGAGGCATTTAATGTTCGAGCAAAAACGGCTGATTTTCGACAAAAGAGATAACACCCCCCCATTACGTCATGCTTCAGAAATGTGGAAAATGGTCAGTTTTCAAATGTTTTATTTTTGAACGTCAGTTCACATTTGTAGGTGGATCATCAGTGTTAGAGCTAAAATTAGCATGTTTAAAGTGATTTTCATGCTTCCAGGGGCTCGGGAAGTGAAATAAATACCATTTGGAGGCATTTAATGTTCGAGCAAAAACGGCTGATTTTCGACAAAAGAGATAACACCCCCCCATTACGTCATGCTTCAGAAATGTGGAAAATGGTCCGTTTTCAAATGTTTTATTTTTGAACGTCAGTTCACATTTGTAGGTGGATCATCAGTATTAGAGCTAAAATTAGCATGTTTAAAGTGATTTTCATGCTTCCAGGGGCCCGGGAAGTTCATTAAATACCATTTGGAGGCATTTAATGTTCGAGCAAAAACGGCTGATTTTCGACAAAAGAGATAACACCCCCCCATTACGTCATGCTTCAGAAATGTGGAAAATGGTCCGTTTTCAAATGTTTTATTTTTGAACGTCAGTTCACATTTGTAGGTGGATCATCAGTGTTAGAGCTAAAATTAGCATGTTTAAAGTGATTTTCATGCTTCCAGGGGCTCGGGAAGTGAAAAAAAATACCATTTGGAGGCATTTAATGTTCGAGCAAAAACGGCTGATTTTCGACAAAAGAGATAACACCCCCCCATTACGTCATGCTTCAGAAATGTGGAAAATGGTCCGTTTTCAAATGTTTTATTTTTGAACGTCAGTTCACATTTGTAGGTGGATCATCAGTGTTAGAGCTAAAATTAGCATGTTTAAAGTGATTTTCATGCTTCCAGGGGCTCGGGAAGTTAATTAAATACCATTTGGAGGCATTTAATGTTCAAGCAAAAACGGCTGATTTTCGACAAAAGAGATAACACCCCCCCATTACGTCATGCTTCAGAAATGTGGAAAATGGTCCGTTTTCAAATGTTTTATTTTTGAACGTCAGTTCACATTTGTAGGTGGATCATCAGTGTTAGAGCTAAAATTAGCATGTTTAAAGTGATTTTCATGCTTCCAGGGGCCCAAAACACAAGATTTATGGAATGGTTAAAAGTGCATGAAAATGGCCAATTTACTCACTCTGAGTTCTCAAAAAGGGTTTCTTCACCCCGGGAAGTTAATTAAATACCATTTGGAGGCATTTAATGTTCGAGCAAAAATGGCTGATTTTCGACAAAATAGATAACACCCCCCCATTACGTCATGCTTCAGAAATGTGGAAAATGGTCCGTTTTCAAATGTTTTATTTTTGAACGTCAGTTCACATTTGTAGGTGGATCATCAGTGTTAGAGCTAAAATTAGCATGTTTAAAGTGATTTTCATGCTTCCAGGGGCTCAAAACACAAGATTTATGGAATGGTTAAAAGTGCATGAAAATGGCCAATTTACTCACTCTGAGTTCTCAAAAAGGGTTTCTTCACCCCGGGAAGTTAATTAAATACCATTTGGAGGCATTTAATGTTCGAGCAAAAACGGCTGATTTTCGACAAAAGAGATAACACCCCCCCCCATTACGTCATGCTTCAGAAATGTGGAAAATGGTCCGTTTTCAAATGTTTTATTTTTGAACGTCAGTTCACATTTGTAGGTGGATCATCAGTGTGAGAGCTAAAATTTGCATGTTTAAAGTGATTTTCATGCTTCCAGAGGCTCGGGAAGTGAAATAAATACCATTTGGAGGCATTTAATGTTCGAGCAAAAACGGCTGATTTTCGACAAAAGAGATAACACCCCCCCATTACGTCATGCTTCAGAAATGTGGAAAATGGTCCGTTTTCAAATGTTTTATTTTTGAACGTCAGTTCACATTTGTAGGTGGATCATCAGTGTTAGAGCTAAAATTAGCATGTTTAAAGTGATTTTCATGCTTCCAGGGGCTCGGGAAGTGAAATGAATACCATTTGGAGGCATTTAATGTTCGAGCAAAAACGGCTGATTTTCGACAAAAGAGATAACACCCATCATTACGTCATGCTTCAGAAATGTGGAAAATGGTCCGTTTTCAAATGTTTTATTTTTGAACGTCAGTTCACATTTGTAGGTGGATCATCAGTGTTAGAGCTAAAATTAGCATGTTTAAAGTGATTTTCATGCTTCCAGGGGCCCGGGAAGTTAATTAAATACCATTTGGAGGCATTTAATGTTCGAGCAAAAACGGCTGATTTTCGACAAAAGAGATAACACCCCCCCATTACGTCATGCTTCAGAAATGTGGAAAATGGTCCGTTTTCAAATGTTTTATTTTTGAACGTCAGTTCACATTTGTAGGTGGATCATCAGTGTTAGAGCTAAAATTAGCATGTTTAAAGTGATTTTCATGCTTCCAGGGGCTCGGGAAGTAAAATAAATACCATTTGGAGGCATTTAATGTTCGAGCAAAAACGGCTGATTTTCGACAAAAGAGATAACACCCCCCCATTACGTCATGCTTCAGAAATGTGGAAAATGGTCCGTTTTCAAATGTTTTATTTTTGAACGTCAGTTCACATTTGTAGGTGGATCATCAGTGTTAGAGCTAAGATTAGCATGTTTAAAGTGATTTTCATGCTTCCAGGGGCTCGGGAAGTGAAATAAATACCATTTGGAGGCATTTAATGTTCGAGCAAAAACTGCTGATTTTCGACAAAAGAGATAACACCCCCCCATTACGTCATGCTTCAGAAATGTGGAAAATGGTCCGTTTTCAAATGTTTTATTTTTGAACGTCAGTTCACATTTGTAGGTGGATCATCAGTGTTAGAGCTAAAATTAGCATGTTTAAAGTGATTTTCATGCTTCCAGGGGCCCGGGAAGTTAATTAAATACCATTTGGAGGCATTTAATGTTCGAGCAAAAACGGCTGATTTTCGACAAAAGAGATAACACCCCCCCATTACGTCATGCTTCAGAAATGTGGAAAATGGTCCGTTTTCAAATGTTTTATTTTTGAACGTCAGTTCACATTTGTAGGTGGATCATCAGTGTTAGAGCTAAAATTAGCATGTTTAAAGTGATTTTCATGCTTCCAGGGGCCCAAAACACAAGATTTATGGAATGGTTAAAAGTGCATGAAAATGGCCAATTTACTCACTCTGAGTTCTCAAAAAGGGTTTCTTCACCCCGGGAAGTTAATTAAATACCATTTGGAGGCATTTAATGTTCGAGCAAAAACGGCTGATTTTCGACAAAAGAGATAACACCCCCCCATTACGTCATGCTTCAGAAATGTGGAAAATGGTCCGTTTTCAAATTTTTATTTTTGAACGTCAGTTCACATTTGTAGGTGGATCATCAGTGTTAGAGCTAAAATTAGCATGTTTAAAGTGATTTTCATGCTTCCAGGGGCTCGGGAAGTGAAATAAATACCATTTGGAGGCATTTAATGTTCGAGCAAAAACGGCTGATTTTCGACAAAAGAGATAACACCCCCCATTACGTCATGCTTCAGAAATGTGGAAAATGGTCCGTTTTCAAATGTTTTATTTTTGAACGTCAGTTCACATTTGTAGGTGGATCATCAGTGTTAGAGCTAAAATTAGCATGTTTAAAGTGATTTTCATGCTTCCAGGGGCTCGGGAAGTTAATTAAATACCATTTGGAGGCATTTAATGTTCGAGCAAAAACGGCTGATTTTCGACAAAAGAGATAACACCCCCCCATTACGTCATGCTTCAGAAATGTGGAAAATGGTCCGTTTTCAAATGTTTTATTTTTGAACGTCAGTTCACATTTGTAGGTGGATCATCAGTGTTAGAGCTAAAATTAGCATGTTTAAAGTGATTTTCATGCTTCCAGGGGCCCAAAACACAAGATTTATGGAATGGTTAAAAGTGCATGAAAATGGCCAATTTACTCACACTGAGTTCTCAAAAAGGGTTTCTTCACCCCGGGAAGTTAATTAAATACCATTTGGAGGCATTTAATGTTAGAGCAAAAATGGCTGATTTTCGACAAAAGAGATAACACCCCCCCATTACGTCATGCTTCAGAAATGTGGAAAATGGTCCGTTTTCAAATGTTTTATTTTTGAACGTCAGTTCACATTTGTAGGTGGATCATCAGTGTTAGAGCTAAAATTAGCATGTTTAAAGTGATTTTCATGCTTCCAGGGGCTCGGGAAGTTAATTAAATACCATTTGGAGGCATTTAATGTTCGAGCAAAAACGGCTGATTTTCGACAAAAGAGATAACACCCCCCCATTACGTCATGCTTCAGAAATGTGGAAAATGGTCCGTTTTCAAATGTCTTATTTTTGAACGTCAGTTCACATTTGTAGGTGGATCATCAGTGTTAGAGCTAAAATTAGCATGTTTAAAGTGATTTTCATGCTTCCAGGGGCTCGGGAAGTTAATTAAATACCATTTGGAGGCATTTAATGTTCGAGCAAAAACGGCTGATTTTCGACAAAAGAGATAACACCCCCCCATTACGTCATGCTTCAGAAATGTGGAAAATGGTCCGTTTTCAAATGTTTTATTTTTGAACGTCAGTTCACATTTGTAGGTGGATCATCAGTGTTAGAGCTAAAATTAGCATGTTTAAAGTGATTTTCATGCTTCCAGGGGCCCAAAACACAAGATTTATGGAATGGTTAAAAGTGCATGAAAATGGCCAATTTACTCACTCTGAGTTCTCAAAAAGGGTTTCTTCACCCCGGGAAGTTAATTAAATACCATTTGGAGGCATTTAATGTTCGAGCAAAAATGGCTGATTTTCGACAAAAGAGATAACACCCCCCCATTACGTCATGCTTCAGAAATGTGGAAAATGGTCCGTTTTCAAATGTTTTATTTTTGAACGTCAGTTCACATTTGTAGGTGGATCATCAGTGTTAGAGCTAAAATTAGCATGTTTAAAGTGATTTTCATGCTTCCAGGGGCCCAAAACACAAGATTTATGGAATGGTTAAAAGTGCATGAAAATGGCCAATTTACTCACTCTGAGTTCTCAAAAAGGGTTTCTTCACCCCGGGAAGTTAATTAAATACCATTTGGAGGCATTTAATGTTCGAGCAAAAACGGCTGATTTTCGACAAAAGAGATAACACCCCCCCATTACGTCATGCTTCAGAAATGTGGAAAATGGTCCGTTTTCAAATGTTTTATTTTTGAACGTAAGTTCACATTTGTAGGTGGATCATCAGTGTTAGAGCTAAAATTAGCATGTTTAAAGTGATTTTCATGCTTCCAGGGGCTCGGGAAGTGAAATAAATACCATTTGGAGGCATTTAATGTTCGAACAAAAACGGCTGATTTTCGACAAAAGAGATAACACCCCCCCATTACGTCATGCTTCAGAAATGTGGAAAATGGTCCGTTTTCAAATGTTTTATTTTTGAACGTCAGTTCACATTTGTAGGTGGATCATCAGTGTTAGAGCTAAAATTAGCATGTTTAAAGTGATTTTCATGCTTCCAGGGGCTCGGGAAGTGAAATAAATACCATTTGGAGGCATTTAATGTTCGAGCAAAAACGGCTGATTTTCGACAAAAGAGATAACACCCCCCCATTACGTCATGCTTCAGAAATGTGGAAAATGGTCCGTTTTCAAATGTTTTATTTTTGAACGTCAGTTCACATTTGTAGGTGGATCATCAGTGTTAGAGCTAAAATTAGCATGTTTAAAGTGATTTTCATCTTCCAGGGGCCCAAAACACAAGATTTATGGAATGGTTAAAAGTGCATGAAAATGGCCAATTTACTCACTCTGAGTTCTCAAAAAGGGTTTCTTCACCCCGGGAAGTTAATTAAATACCATTTGGAGGCATTTAATGTTCGAGCAAAAACAGCTGATTTTCGACAAAAGAGATAACACCCCCCCATTACGTCATGCTTCAGAAATGTGGAAAATGGTCCGTTTTCAAATGTTTTATTTTTGAACGTCAGTTCACATTTGTAGGTGGATCATCAGTGTTAGAGCTAAAATTAGCATGTTTAAAGTGATTTTCATGCTTCCAGGGGCCCAAAACACAAGATTTATGGAATGGTTAAAAGTGCATGAAAATGGCCAATTTACTCACTCTGAGTTCTCAAAAAGGGTTTCTTCACCCCGGGAAGTTAATTAAATACCATTTGGAGGCATTTAATGTTCGAGCAAAAACGGCTGATTTTCGACAAAAGAGATAACACCCCCCCATTACGTCATGCTTCAGAAATGTGGAAAATGGTCCGTTTTCAAATGTTTTATTTTTGAACGTCAGTTCACATTTGTAGGTGGATCATCAGTGTTAGAGCTAAAATTAGCATGTTTAAAGTGATTTTCATGCTTCCAGAGGCCCAAAACACAAGATTTATGGAATGGTTAAAAGTGCACGAAAATGGCCAATTTACTCACTCTGAGTTCTCAAAAAGGGTTTCTTCACCCCGGGAAGTTAATTAAATACCATTTGGAGGCATTTAATGTTCGAGCAAAAACGGCTGATTTTCGACAAAAGAGATAACACCCCCCCATTATGTCATGCTTCAGAAATGTGGAAAATGGTCCGTTTTCAAATGTTTTATTTTTGAACGTCAGTTCACATTTGTAGGTGGATCATCAGTGTTAGAGCTAAAATTAGCATGTTTAAAGTGATTTTCATGCTTCCAGGGGCTCGGGAAGTGAAATAAATACAATTTGGAGGCATTTAATGTTCGAGCAAAAACGGCTGATTTTCGACAAAAGAGATAACACCCCCCCATTACGTCATGCTTCAGAAATGTGGAAAATGGTCCGTTTTCAAATGTTTTATTTTTGAACGTCAGTTCACATTTGTAGGTGGATCATCAGTGTTAGAGCTAAAATTAGCATGTATAAAGTGATTTTCATGCTTCCAGGGGCTCGGGAAGTTAATTAAATACCATTTGGAGGCATTTAATGTTCGAGCAAAAACGGCTGATTTTCGACAAAAGAGATAACACCCCCCCATTACGTCATGCTTCAGAAATGTGGAAAATGGTCCGTTTTCAAATGTTTTATTTTTGAACGTCAGTTCACATTTGTAGGTGGATCATCAGTGTTAGAGCTAAAATTAGCATGTTTAAAGTGATTTTCATGCTTCCAGGGGCCCAAAACACAAGATTTATGGAATGGTTAAAAGTGCATGAAAATGGCCAATTTACTCACTCTGAGTTCTCAAAAAGGGTTTCTTCACCCCGGGAAGTTAATTAAATACCATTTGGAGGCATTTAATGTTCGAGCAAAAACGGCTGATTTTCGACAAAAGAGATAACACCCCCCCATTACGTCATGCTTCAGAAATGTGGAAAATGGTCCGTTTTCAAATGTTTTATTTTTGAACGTAAGTTCACATTTGTAGGTGGATCATCAGTGTTAGAGCTAAAATTAGCATGTTTAAAGTGATTTTTATGCTTCCAGGGGCTCGGGAAGTGAAATAAATACCATTTGGAGGCATTTAATGTTCGAACAAAAACGGCTGATTTTCGACAAAAGAGATAACACCCCCCCATTACGTCATGCTTCAGAAATGTGGAAAATGGTCCGTTTTCAAATGTTTTATTTTTGAACGTCAGTTCACATTTGTAGGTGGATCATCAGTGTTAGAGCTAAAATTAGCATGTTTAAAGTGATTTTCATGCTTCCAGGGGCTCGGGAAGTTAATTAAATACTATTTGGAGGCATTTAATGTTCGAGCAAAAACGGCTGATTTTCGACAAAAGAGATAACACCCCCCCATTACGTCATGCTTCAGAAATGTGGAAAGTGGTCCGTTTTCAAATGTTTTATTTTTGAACGTCAGTTCACATTTGTAGGTGGATCATCAGTGTTAGAGCTAAAATTAGCATGTTTAAAGTGATTTTCATGCTTCCAGGGGCCCAAAACACAAGATTTATGGAATGGTTAAAAGTGCATGAAAATGGCCAATTTACTCACTCTGAGTTCTCAAAAAGGGTTTCTTCACCCCGGGAAGTTAATTAAATACCATTTGGAGGCATTTAATGTTCGAGCAAAAATGGCTGATTTTCGACAAAAGAGATAACACCCCCCCATTACGTCATGCTTCAGAAATGTGGAAAATGGTCCGTTTTCAAATGTTTTATTTTTGAACGTCAGTTCACATTTGTAGGTGGATCATCAGTGTTAGAGCTAAAATTAGCATGTTTAAAGTGATTTTCATGCTTCCAGGGGCCCAAAACACAAGATTTATGGAATGGTTAAAAGTGCATGAAAATGGCCAATTTACTCACTCTGAGTTCTCAAAAAGGGTTTCTTCACCCCGGGAAGTTAATTAAATACCATTTGGAGGCATTTAATGTTCGAGCAAAAACGGCTGATTTTCGACAAAAGAGATAACACCCCCCCATTACGTCATGCTTCAGAAATGTGGAAAATGGTCCGTTTTCAAATGTTTTATTTTTGAACGTAAGTTCACATTTGTAGGTGGATCATCAGTGTTAGAGCTAAAATTAGCATGTTTAAAGTGATTTTCATGCTTCCAGGGGCCCAAAACACAAGATTTATGGAATGGTTAAAAGTGCATGAAAATGGCCAATTTACTCACTCTGAGTTCTCAAAAAGGGTTTCTTCACCCCGGGAAGTTAATTAAATACCATTTGGAGGCATTTAATGTTCTAGCAAAAACGGCTGATTTTCGACAAAAGAGATAACACCCCCCCATTACGTCATGCTTCAGAAATGTGGAAAATGGTCCGTTTTCAAATGTTTTATTTTTGAACGTCAGTTCACATTTGTAGGTGGATCATCAGTGTTAGAGCTAAAATTAGCATGTTTAAAGTGATTTTCATGCTTCCAGGGGCCCAAAACACAAGATTTATGGAATGGTTAAAAGTGCATGAAAATGGCCAATTTACTCACTCTGAGTTCTCAAAAAGGGTTTCTTCACCCCGGGAAGTTAATTAAATACCATTTGGAGGCATTTAATGTTCGAGCAAAAACGGCTGATTTTCGACAAAAGAGATAACACCCCCCCATTACGTCATGCTTCAGAAATGTGGAAAATGGTCCGTTTTCAAATGTTTTATTTTTGAACGTCAGTTCACATTTGTAGGTGGATCATCAGTGTTAGAGCTAAAATTAGCATGTTTAAAGTGATTTTCATGCTTCCAGGGGCCCAAAACACAAGATTTATGGAATGGTTAAAAGTGCATGAAAATGGCCAATTTACTCACTCTGAGTTCTCAAAAAGGGTTTCTTCACCCCGGGAAGTTAATTAAATACCATTTGGAGGCATTTAATGTTCGAGCAAAAACGGCTGATTTTCGACAAAAGAGATAACACCCCCCCATTATGTCATGCTTCAGAAATGTGGAAAATGGTCCGTTTTCAAATGTTTTATTTTTGAACGTCAGTTCACATTTGTAGGTGGATCATCAGTGTTAGAGCTAAAATTAGCATGTTGAAAGTGATTTTCATGCTTCCAGGGGCTCGGGAAGTGAAATAAATACCATTTGGAGGCATTTAATGTTCGAGCAAAAACGGCTGATTTTCGACAAAAGAGATAACACCCCCCCATTACGTCATGCTTCAGAAATGTGGAAAATGGTCCGTTTTCAAATGTTTTATTTTTGAACGTCAGTTCACATTTGTAGGTGGATCATCAGTGTTAGAGCTAAAATTAGCATGTATAAAGTGATTTTCATGCTTCCAGGGGCTCGGGAAGTTAATTAAATACCATTTGGAGGCATTTAATGTTCGTGCAAAAACGGCTGATTTTCGACAAAAGAGATAACACCCCCCCATTACGTCATGCTTCAGAAATGTGGAAAATGGTCCGTTTTCAAATGTTTTATTTTTGAACGTCAGTTCACATTTGTAGGTGGATCATCAGTGTTAGAGCTAAAATTAGCATGTTTAAAGTGATTTTCATGCTTCCAGGGGCCCAAAACACAAGATTTATGGAATGGTTAAAAGTGCATGAAAATGGCCAATTTACTCACTCTGAGTTCTCAAAAAGGGTTTCTTCACCCCGGGAAGTTAATTAAATACCATTTGGAGGCATTTAATGTTCGAGCAAAAACGGCTGATTTTCGACAAAAGAGATAACACCCCCCCATTACGTCATGCTTCAGAAATGTGGAAAATGGTCCGTTTTCAAATGTTTTATTTTTGAACGTAAGTTCACATTTGTAGGTGGATCATCAGTGTTAGAGCTAAAATTAGCATGTTTAAAGTGATTTTCATGCTTCCAGGGGCTCGGGAAGTGAAATAAATACCATTTGGAGGCATTTAATGTTCGAACAAAAACGGCTGATTTTCGACAAAAGAGATAACACCCCCCCATTACGTCATGCTTCAGAAATGTGGAAAATGGTCCGTTTTCAAATGTTTTATTTTTGAACGTCAGTTCACATTTGTAGGTGGATCATCAGTGTTAGAGCTAAAATTAGCATGTTTAAAGTGATTTTCATGCTTCCAGGGGCCCAAAACACAAGATTTATGGAATGGTTAAAAGTGCATGAAAATGCCCAATTTACTCACTCTGAGTTCTCAAAAAGGGTTTCTTCACCCCGGGAAGTTAATTAAATACCATTTGGAGGCATTTAATGTTCGAGCAAAAACGGCTGATTTTCGACAAAAGAGATAACACCCCCCCCATTACGTCATGCTTCAGAAATGTGGAAAATGGTCCGTTTTCAAATGTTTTATTTTTGAACGTCAGTTCACATTTGTAGGTGGATCATCAGTGTTAGAGCTAAAATTTGCATGTTTAAAGTGATTTTCATGCTTCCAGAGGCTCGGGAAGTGAAATAAATACCATTTGGAGGCATTTAATGTTCGAGCAAAAACGGCTGATTTTCGACAAAAGAGATAACACCCCCCCACTACGTCATGCTTCAGAAATGTGGAAAATGGTCCGTTTTCAAATGTTTTATTTTTGAACGTCAGTTCACATTTGTAGGTGGATCATCAGTGTTAGAGCTAAAATTAGCATGTTTAAAGTGATTTTCATGCTTCCAGGGGCTCGGGAAGTGAAATAAATACCATTTGGAGGCATTTAATGTTCAAGCAAAAACGGCTGATTTTCGACAAAAGAGATAACACCCCCCATTACGTCATGCTTCAGAAATGTGGAAAATGGTCCGTTTTCAAATGTTTTATTTTTGAACGTCAGTTCACATTTGTAGGTGGATCATCAGTGTTAGAGCTAAAATTAGCATGTTTAAAGTGATTTTCATGCTTCCAGGAGCCCGGGAAGTTAATTAAATACCATTTGGAGGCATTTAATGTTCGAGCAAAAACGGCTGATTTTCGACAAAAGAGATAACACCCCCCCATTACGTCATGCTTCAGAAATGTGGAAAATGGTCAGTTTTCAAATGTTTTATTTTTGAACGTCAGTTCACATTTGTAGGTGGATCATCAGTGTTAGAGCTAAAATTAGCATGTTTAAAGTGATTTTCATGCTTCCAGGGGCTCGGGAAGTGAAATAAATACCATTTGGAGGCATTTAATGTTCGAGCAAAAACGGCTGATTTTCGACAAAAGAGATAACACCCCCCCATTACGTCATGCTTCAGAAATGTGGAAAATGGTCCGTTTTCAAATGTTTTATTTTTGAACATCAGTTCACATTTGTAGGTGGATCATCAGTGTTAGAGCTAAAATTAGCATGTTTAAAGTGATTTTCATGCTTCCAGGGGCTCGGGAAGTGAAATAAATACCATTTGGAGGCATTTAATGTTCGAGCAAAAACGGCTGATTTTCGACAAAAGAGATAACACCCCCCCATTACGTCATGCTTCAGAAATGTGGAAAATGGTCCGTTTTCAAATGTTTTATTTTTGAACGTCAGTTCACATTTGTAGGTGGATCATCAGTGTTAGAGCTAAAATTAGCATGTTTAAAGTGATTTTCATGCTTCCTGGGGCTCGGGAAGTGAAATAAATACCATTTGGAGGCATTTAATGTTCGAGCAAAAACGGCTGATTTTCGACAAAAGAGATAACACCCCCCCCATTACGTCATGCTTCAGAAATGTGGAAAATGGTCCGTTTTCAAATGTTTTATTTTTGAACGTCAGTTCACATTTGTAGGTGGATCATCAGTGTTAGAGCTAAAATTAGCATGTTTAAAGTGATTTTCATGCTTCCAGGGGCCCGGGAAGTTAATTAAATACCATTTGGAGGCATTTAATGATCGAGCAAAAACGGCTGATTTTCGACAAAAGAGATAACACCCCCCCATTACGTCATGCTTCAGAAATGTGGAAAATGGTCCGTTTTCAAATGTTTTATTTTTGAACGTCAGTTCACATTTGTAGGTGGATCATCAGTGTTAGAGCTAAAATTAGCATGTTTAAAGTGATTTTCATGCTTCCAGGGGCCCGTGAAGTTAATTAAATACCATTTGGAGGCATTTAATGTTCGAGCAAAAACGGCTGATTTTCGACAAAAGAGATAACACCCCCCCATTACGTCATGCTTCAGAAATGTGGAAAATGGTCCGTTTTCAAATGTTTTATTTTTGAACGTCAGTTCACATTTGTAGGTGGATCATGAGTGTTAGAGCTAAAATTAGCATGTTTAAAGTGATTTTCATGCTTCCAGGGGCCCAAAACACAAGATTTATGGAATGGTTAAAAGTGCATGAAAATGGCCAATTTACTCACTCTGAGTTCTCAAAAAGGGTTTCTTCACCCCGGGAAGTTAATTAAATACCATTTGGAGGCATTTAATGTTCGAGCAAAAACGGCTGATTTTCGTCAAAAGAGATAACACCCCCCCATTACGTCATGCTTCAGAAATGTGGAAAATGGTCCGTTTTCAAATGTTTTATTTTTGTTCGTCAGTTCACATTTGTAGGTGGATCATCAGTGTTAGAGCTAAAATTAGCATGTTTAAAGTGATTTTCATGCTTCCAGGGGCTCGGGAAGTAAATTAAATACCATTTGGAGGCATTTAATGTTCGAGCAAAAACGGCTGATTTTCGACAAAAGAGATAACACCCCCCCATTACGTCATGCTTCAGAAATGTGGAAAATGGTCCGTTTTCAAATGTTTTATTTTTGAACGTCAGTTCACATTTGTAGGTGGATCATCAGTGTTAGAGCTAAAATTAGCATGTTTAAAGTGATTTTCATGCTTCCAGGGGCTCGGGAAGTGAAATAAATACCATTTGGAGGCATTTAATGTTCGAGCAAAAACGGCTGATTTTCGACAAAAGAGATAACACCCCCCCATTACGTCATGCTTCAGAAATGTGGAAAATGGTCCGTTTTCAAATGTTTTATTTTTGAACGTCAGTTCACATTTGTAGGTGGATCATCAGTGTTAGAGCTAAAATTAGCATGTTTAAAGTGATTTTCATGCTTCCAGGGGCTCGGGAAGTAAAATAAATACCATTTGGAGGCATTTAATGTTCGAGCAAAAACGGCTGATTTTCGACAAAAGAGATAACACCCCCCCATTATGTCATGCTTCAGAAATGTGGAAAATGGTCCGTTTTCAAATGTTTTATTTTTGAACGTCAGTTCACATTTGTAGGTGGATCATCAGTGTTAGAGCTAAAATTAGCATGTTTAAAGTGATTTTCATGCTTCCAGGGGCCCAAAACACAAGATTTATGGAATGGTTAAAAGTGCATGAAAATGGCCAATTTACTCACTCTGAGTTCTCAAAAAAGGTTTCTTCACCCCGGGAAGTTAATTAAATACCATTTGGAGGCATTTAATGTTCGAGCAAAAACGGCTGATTTTCGACAAAAGAGATAACACCCCCCCATTACGTCATGCTTCAGAAATGTGGAAAATGGTCCGTTTTCAAATGTTTTATTTTTGAACGTCAGTTCACATTTGTAGGTGGATCATCAGTGTTAGAGCTAAAATTAGCATGTTTGAAGTGATTTTCATGCTTCCAGGGGCCCAAAACACAAGATTTATGGAATGGTTAAAAGTGCATGAAAATGGCCAATTTACTCACTCTGAGTTCTCAAAAAGGGTTTCTTCACCCCGGGAAGTTAATTAAATACCATTTGGAGGCATTTAATGTTAGAGCAAAAACGGCTGATTTTCGACAAAAGAGATAACACCCCCCATTACGTCATGCTTCAGAAATGTGGAAAATGGTCCGTTTTCAAATGTTTTATTTTTGAACGTCAGTTCACATTTGTAGGTGGATCATCAGTGTTAGAGCTAAAATTAGCATGTTTAAAGTGATTTTCATGCTTCCAGGGGCTCGGGAAGTGAAATAAATACCATTTGGAGGCATTTAATGTTCGAGCAAAAACGGCTGATTTTCGACAAAAGAGATAACACCCCCCATTACGTCATGCTTCAGAAATGTGGAAAATGGTCCGTTTTCAAATGTTTTATTTTTGAACGTCAGTTCACATTTGTAGGTGGATCATCAGTGTTAGAGCTAAAATTAGCATGTTTAAAGTGATTTTCATGCTTCCAGGGGCTCGGGAAGTTAATTAAATACCATTTGGAGGCATTTAATGTTCGAGCAAAAACGGCTGATTTTCGACAAAAGAGATAACACCCCCCCATTACGTCATGCTTCAGAAATGTGGAAAATGGTCCGTTTTCAAATGTTTTATTTTTGAACGTCAGTTCACATTTGTAGGTGGATCATCAGTGTTAGAGCTAAAATTAGCATGTTTAAAGTGATTTTCATGCTTCCAGGGGCTCGGGAAGTTAATTAAATACCATTTGGAGGCATTTAATGTTCGAGCAAAAACGGCTGATTTTCGACAAAAGAGATAACACCCCCCCATTACGTCATGCTTCAGAAATGTGGAAAATGGTCCGTTTTCAAATGTTTTATTTTTGAACGTCAGTTCACATTTGTAGGTGGATCATCAGTGTTAGAGCTAAAATTAGCATGTTTAAAGTGATTTTCATGCTTCCAGGGGCCCAAAACACAAGATTTATGGAATGGTTAAAAGTGCATGAAAATGGCCAATTTACTCACTCTGAGTTCTCAAAAAGGGTTTCTTCACCCCGGGAAGTTAATTAAATACCATTTGGAGGCATTTAATGTTCGAGCAAAAACAGCTGATTTTTGACAAAAGAGATAACACCCCCCCATTACGTCATGCTTCAGAAATGTGGAAAATGGTCCGTTTTCAAATGTTTTATTTTTGAACGTCAGTTCACATTTGTAGGTGGATCATCAGTGTTAGAGCTAAAATTAGCATGTTTAAAGTGATTTTCATGCTTCCAGGGGCCCAAAACACAAGATTTATGGAATGGTTAAAAGTGCATGAAAATGGCCAATTTACTCACTCTGAGTTCTCAAAAAGGGTTTCTTCACCCCGGGAAGTTAATTAAATACCATTTGGAGGCATTTAATGTTCGAGCAAAAACGGCTGATTTTCGACAAAAGAGATAACACCCCCCCATTACGTCATGCTTCAGAAATGTGGAAAATGGTCCGTTTTCAAATGTTTTATTTTTGAACGTCAGTTCACATTTGTAGGTGGATCATCAGTGTTAGAGCTAAAATTAGCATGTTTAAAGTGATTTTCATGCTTCCAGGGGCCCAAAACACAAGATTTATGGAATGGTTAAAAGTGCATGAAAATGGCCAATTTACTCACTCTGAGTTCTCAAAAAGGGTTTCTTCACCCCGGGAAGTTAATTAAATACCATTTGGAGGCATTTAATGTTCGAGCAAAAACGGCTGATTTTCGACAAAAGAGATAACACCCCCCATTATGTCATGCTTCAGAAATGTGGAAAATGGTCCGTTTTCAAATGTTTTATTTTTGAACGTCAGTTCACATTTGTAGGTGGATCATCAGTGTTAGAGCTAAAATTAGCATGTTTAAAGTGATTTTCATGCTTCCAGGGGCTCGGGAAGTGAAATAAATACCATTTGGAGGCATTTAATGTTCGAGCAAAAACGGCTGATTTTCGACAAAAGAGATAACACCCCCCCATTACGTCATGCTTCAGAAATGTGGAAAATGGTCCGTTTTCAAATGTTTTATTTTTGAACGTCAGTTCACATTTGTAGGTGGATCATCAGTGTTAGAGCTAAAATTAGCATGTATAAAGTGATTTTCATGCTTCCAGGGGCTCGGGAAGTTAATTAAATACCATTTGGAGGCATTTAATGTTCGAGCAAAAACGGCTGATTTTCGACAAAAGAGATAACACCCCCCCATTACGTCATGCTTCAGAAATGTGGAAAATGGTCCGTTTTCAAATGTTTTATTTTTGAACGTCAGTTCACATTTGTAGGTGGATCATCAGTGTTAGAGCTAAAATTAGCATGTTTAAAGTGATTTTCATGCTTCCAGGGGCCCAAAACACAAGATTTATGGAATGGTTAAAAGTGCATGAAAATGGCCAATTTACTCACTCTGAGTTCTCAAAAAGGGTTTCTTCACCCCGGGAAGTTAATTAAATACCATTTGGAGGCATTTAATGTTAGAGCAAAAACGTCTGATTTTCGACAAAAGAGATAACACCCCCCCATTACGTCATGCTTCAGAAATGTGGAAAATGGTCCGTTTTCAAATGTTTTATTTTTGAACGTCAGTTCACATTTGTAGGTGGATCATCAGTGTTAGAGCTAAAATTAGCATGTTTAAAGTGATTTTCATGCTTCCAGGGGCCCAAAACACAAGATTTATGGAATGGTTAAAAGTGCATGAAAATGGCCAATTTACTCACTCTGAGTTCTCAAAAAGGGTTTCTTCACCCCGGGAAGTTAATTAAATACCATTTGGAGGCATTTAATGTTCGAGCAAAAACGGCTGATTTTCGACAAAAGAGATAACACCCCCCCATTACGTCATGCTTCAGAAATGTGGAAAATGGTCCGTTTTCAAATGTTTTATTTTTGAACGTAAGTTCACATTTGTAGGTGGATCATCAGTGTTAGAGCTAAAATTAGCATGTTTAAAGTGATTTTCATGCTTCCAGGGGCTCGGGAAGTGAAATAAATACCATTTGGAGGCATTTAATGTTCGAACAAAAACGGCTGATTTTCGACAAAAGAGATAACACCCCCCCATTACGTCATGCTTCAGAAATGTGGAAAATGGTCCGTTTTCAAATGTTTTATTTTTGAACGTCAGTTCACATTTGTAGGTGGATCATCAGTGTTAGAGCTAAAATTAGCATGTTTAAAGTGATGTTCATGCTTCCAGGGGCTCGGGAAGTGAAATAAATACCATTTGGAGGCATTTAATGTTCGAGCAAAAACGGCTGATTTTCGACAAAAGAGATAACACCCCCCCATTACGTCATGCTTCAGAAATGTGGAAAATGGTCCGTTTTCAAATGTTTTATTTTTGAACGCAAGTTCACATTTGTAGGTGGATCATCAGTGTTAGAGCTAAAATTAGCATGTTTAAAGTGATTTTCATGCTTCCAGGGGCTCGGAAGTGAAATAAATACCATTTGGAGGCATTTAATGTTCGAGCAAAAACGGCTGATTTTCGACAAAAGAGATAACACCCCCCCATTACGTCATGCTTCAGAAATGTGGAAAATGGTCCGTTTTCAAATGTTTTATTTTTGAACGTCAGTTCACATTTGTAGGTGGATCATCAGTGTTAGAGCTAAAATTAGCATGTTTAAAGTGATTTTCATGCTTCCAGGGGCCCAAAACACAAGATTTATGGAATGGTTAAAAGTGCATGAAAATGGCCAATTTACTCACTCTGAGTTCTCAAAAAGGGTTTCTTCACCCCGGGAAGTTAATTAAATACCATTTGGAGGCATTTAATGTTAGAGCAAAAACGGCTGATTTTCGACAAAAGAGATAACACCCCCCCATTACGTCATGCTTCAGAAATGTGGAAAATGGTCCATTTTCAAATGTTTTATTTTTGAACGTCAGTTCACATTTGTAGGTGGATCATCAGTGTTAGAGCTAAAATTAGCATGTTTAAAGTGATTTTCATGCTTCCAGGGGCTCGGGAAGTGAAATAAATACCATTTGGAGGCATTTAATGTTTGAGCAAAAACGGCTGATTTTCGACAAAAGAGATAACACCCCCCCATTACGTCATGCTTCAGAAATGTGGAAAATGGTCCGTTTTCAAATGTTTTATTTTTTAACGTAAGTTCACATTTGTAGGTGGATCATCAGTGTTAGAGCTAAAATTAGCATGTTTAAAGTGATTTTCATGCTTCCAGGGGCTCGGGAAGTGAAATAAATACCATTTGGAGGCATTTAATGTTCGAGCAAAAACGGATGATTTTCGACAAAAGAGATAACACCCCCCATTACGTCATGCTTCAGAAATGTGGAAAATGGTCCGTTTTCAAATGTTTTATTTTTGAACGTCAGTTCACATTTGTAGGTGGATCATCAGTGTTAGAGCTAAAATTAGCATGTTTAAAGTGATTTTCATGCTTCCAGGGGCCCAAAACACAAGATTTATGGAATGGTTAAAAGTGCATGAAAATGGCCAATTTACTCACTCTGAGTTCTCAAAAAGGGTTTCTTCACCCCGGGAAGTTAATTAAATACCATTTGGAGGCATTTAATGTTCGAGCAAAAACAGCTGATTTTCGACAAAAGAGATAACACCCCCCCATTACGTCATGCTTCAGAAATGTGGAAAATGGTCCGTTTTCAAATGTTTTATTTTTGAACGTCAGTTCACATTTGTAGGTGGATCATCAGTGTTAGAGCTAAAATTAGCATGTTTAAAGTGATTTTCATGCTTCCAGGGGCCCAAAACACAAGATTTATGGAATGGTTAAAAGTGCATGAAAATGGCCAATTTACTCACTCTGAGTTCTCAAAAAGGGTTTCTTCACCCCGGGAAGTTAATTAAATACCATTTGGAGGCATTTAATGTTCGAGCAAAAACGGCTGATTTTCTACAAAAGAGATAACACCCCCCCCATTACGTCATGCTTCAGAAATGTGGAAAATGGTCCGTTTTCAAATGTTTTATTTTTGAACGTCAGTTCACATTTGTAGGTGGATCATCAGTGTTAGAGCTAAAATTTGCATGTTTAAAGTGATTTTCATGCTTCCAGAGGCTCGGGAAGTGAAATAAATACCATTAGGAGGCATTTAATGTTCGAGCGAAAACGGCTGATTTTCGACAAAAGAGATAACACCCCCCCACTACGTCATGCTTCAGAAATGTGGAAAATGGTCCGTTTTCAAATGTTTTATTTTTGAACGTCAGTTCACATTTGTAGGTGGATCATCAGTGTTAGAGCTAAAATTAGCATGTTTAAAGTGATTTTCATGCTTCCAGGGGCTCGGGAAGTGAAATAAATACCATTTGGAGGCATTTAATGTTCAAGCAAAAACGGCTGATTTTCGACAAAAGAGATAACACCCCCCATTACGTCATGCTTCAGAAATGTGGAAAATGGTCCGTTTTCAAATGTTTTATTTTTGAACGCAAGTTCACATTTGTAGGTGGATCATCAGTGTTAGAGCTAAAATTAGCATGTTTAAAGTGATTTTCATGCTTCCAGGGGCTCGGGAAGTGAAATAAATACCATTTGGAGGCATTTAATGTTCGAGCAAAAACGGATGATTTTCGACAAAAGAGATAACACCCCCCATTACGTCATGCTTCAGAAATGTGGAAAATGGTCCGTTTTCAAATGTTTTATTTTTGAACGTCAGTTCACATTTGTAGGTGGATCATCAGTGTTAGAGCTAAAATTAGCATGTTTAAAGTGATTTTCATGCTTCCAGGGGCCCAAAACACAAGATTTATGGAATGGTTAAAAGTGCATGAAAATGGCCAATTTACTCACTCTGAGTTCTCAAAAAGGGTTTCTTCACCCCGGGAAGTTAATTAAATACCATTTGGAGGCATTTAATGTTCGAGCAAAAACAGCTGATTTTCGACAAAAGAGATAACACCCCCCCATTACGTCATGCTTCAGAAATGTGGAAAATGGTCCGTTTTCAAATGTTTTATTTTTGAACGTCAGTTCACATTTGTAGGTGGATCATCAGTGTTAGAGCTAAAATTAGCATGTTTAAAGTGATTTTCATGCTTCCAGGGGCCCAAAACACAAGATTTATGGAATGGTTAAAAGTGCATGAAAATGGCCAATTTACTCACTCTGAGTTCTCAAAAAGGGTTTCTTCACCCCGGGAAGTTAATTAAATACCATTTGGAGGCATTTAATGTTCGAGCAAAAACGGCTGATTTTCTACAAAAGAGATAACACCCCCCCCATTACGTCATGCTTCAGAAATGTGGAAAATGGTCCGTTTTCAAATGTTTTATTTTTGAACGTCAGTTCACATTTGTAGGTGGATCATCAGTGTTAGAGCTAAAATTTGCATGTTTAAAGTGATTTTCATGCTTCCAGAGGCTCGGGAAGTGAAATAAATACCATTAGGAGGCATTTAATGTTCGAGCGAAAACGGCTGATTTTCGACAAAAGAGATAACACCCCCCCACTACGTCATGCTTCAGAAATGTGGAAAATGGTCCGTTTTCAAATGTTTTATTTTTGAACGTCAGTTCACATTTGTAGGTGGATCATCAGTGTTAGAGCTAAAATTAGCATGTTTAAAGTGATTTTCATGCTTCCAGGGGCTCGGGAAGTGAAATAAATACCATTTGGAGGCATTTAATGTTCAAGCAAAAACGGCTGATTTTCGACAAAAGAGATAACACCCCCCATTACGTCATGCTTCAGAAATGTGGAAAATGGTCCGTTTTCAAATGTTTTATTTTTGAACGTCAGTTCACATTTGTAGGTGGATCATCAGTGTTAGAGCTAAAATTAGCATGTTTAAAGTGATTTTCATGCTTCCAGGAGCCCGGGAAGTTAATTAAATACCATTTGGAGGCATTTAATGTTCGAGCAAAAACGGCTGATTTTCGACAAAAAAGATAACACCCCCCCATTACGTCATGCTTCAGAAATGTGGAAAATGGTCCGTTTTCAAATGTTTTATTTTTGAACGTCAGTTCACATTTGTAGGTGGATCATCAGTGTTAGAGCTAAAATTAGCATGTTTAAAGTGATTTTCATGCTTCCAGGGGCTCGGGAAGTGAAATAAATACCATTTGGAGGCATTTAATGTTCGAGCAAAAACGGCTGATTTTCGACAAAAGAGATAACACCCCCCCATTACGTCATGCTTCAGAAATGTGGAAAATGGTCCGTTTTCAAATGTTTTATTTTTGAACGTCAGTTCACATTTGTAGGTGGATCATCAGTGTTAGAGCTAAAATTAGCATGTTTAAAGTGATTTTCATGCTTCCAGGGGCTCGGGAAGTGAAATAAATACCATTTGGAGGCATTTAATGTTCGAGCAAAAACGGCTGATTTTCGACAAAAGAGATAACACCCCCCCATTACGTCATGCTTCAGAAATGTGGAAAATGGTCCGTTTTCAAATGTTTTATTTTTGAACAGCAGTTCACATTTGTAGGTGGATCATCAGTGTTAGAGCTAAAATTAGCATGTTTAAAGTGATTTTCATGCTTCCAGGGGCTCGGGAAGTGAAATAAATACCATTTGGAGGCATTTAATGTTCGAGCAAAAACGGCTGATTTTCGACAAAAGAGATAACACCCCCCCATTACGTCATGCTTCAGAAATGTGGAAAATGGTCCGTTTTCAAATGTTTTATTTTTGAACGTCAGTTCACATTTGTAGGTGGATCATCAGTGTTAGAGCTAAAATTAGCATGTTTAAAGTGATTTTCATGCTTCCAGGAGCCCGGGAAGTTAATTAAATACCATTTGGAGGCATTTAATGTTCGAGCAAAAACGGCTGATTTTCGACAAAAAAGATAACACCCCCCCATTACGTCATGCTTCAGAAATGTGGAAAATGGTCCGTTTTCAAATGTTTTATTTTTGAACGTCAGTTCACATTTGTAGGTGGATCATCAGTGTTAGAGCTAAAATTAGCATGTTTAAAGTGATTTTCATGCTTCCAGGGGCTCGGGAAGTGAAATAAATACCATTTGGAGGCATTTAATGTTCGAGCAAAAACGGCTGATTTTCGACAAAAGAGATAACACCCCCCCATTACGTCATGCTTCAGAAATGTGGAAAATGGTCCGTTTTCAAATGTTTTATTTTTGAACGTCAGTTCACATTTGTAGGTGGATCATCAGTGTTAGAGCTAAAATTAGCATGTTTAAAGTGATTTTCATGCTTCCAGGGGCTCGGGAAGTGAAATAAATACCATTTGGAGGCATTTAATGTTCGAGCAAAAACGGCTGATTTTCGACAAAAGAGATAACACCCCCCCATTACGTCATGCTTCAGAAATGTGGAAAATGGTCCGTTTTCAAATGTTTTATTTTTGAACAGCAGTTCACATTTGTAGGTGGATCATCAGTGTTAGAGCTAAAATTAGCATGTTTAAAGTGATTTTCATGCTTCCAGGGGCTCGGGAAGTGAAATAAATACCATTTGGAGGCATTTAATGTTCGAGCAAAAACGGCTGATTTTCGACAAAAGAGATAACACCCCCCCATTACGTCATGCTTCAGAAATGTGGAAAATGGTCCGTTTTCAAATGTTTTATTTTTGAACGTCAGTTCACATTTGTAGGTGGATCATCAGTGTTAGAGCTAAAATTAGCATGTTTAAAGTGATTTTCATGCTTCCAGGGGCCCGGGAAGTTAATTAAATACCATTTGGAGGCATTTAATGTTCGAGCAAAAACGGCTGATTTTCGACAAAAGAGATAACACCCCCCCATTACGTCATGCTTCAGAAATGTGGAAAATGGTCCGTTTTCAAATGTTTTATTTTTGAACGTCAGTTCACATTTGTAGGTGGATCATCAGTGTTAGAGCTAAAATTAGCATGTTTAAAGTGATTTTCATGCTTCCAGGGGCCCGTGAAGTTAATTAAATACCATTTGGAGGCATTTAATGTTCGAGCAAAAACGGCTGATTTTCGACAAAAGAGATAACACCCCCCCATTACGTCATGCTTCAGAAATGTGGAAAATGGTCCGTTTTCAAATGTTTTATTTTTGAACGTCAGTTCACATTTGTAGGTGGATCATCAGTGTTAGAGCTAAAATTAGCATGTTTAAAGTGATTTTCATGCTTCCAGGGGCCCAAAACACAAGATTTATGGAATGGTTAAAAGTGCATGAAAATGGCCAATTTACTCACTCTGAGTTCTCAAAAAGGGTTTCTTCACCCCGGGAAGTTAATTAAATACCATTTGGAGGCATTTAATGTTCGAGCAAAAACGGCTGATTTTCGACAAAAGAGATAACACCCCCCCATTACGTCATGCTTCAGAAATGTGGAAAATGGTCCGTTTTCAAATGTTTTATTTTTGAACGTCAGTTCACATTTGTAGGTGGATCATCAGTGTTAGAGCTAAAATTAGCATGTTTAAAGTGATTTTCATGCTTCCAGGGGCCCAAAACACAAGATTTATGGAATGGTTAAAAGTGCATGAAAATGGCCAATTTACTCACTCTGAGTTCTCAAAAAGGGTTTCTTCACCCCGGGAAGTTAATTAAATACCATTTGGAGGCATTTAATGTTCGAGCAAAAACGGCTGATTTTCGACAAAAGAGATAACACCCCCCCATTATGTCATGCTTCAGAAATGTGGAAAATGGTCCGTTTTCAAATGTTTTATTTTTGAACGTCAGTTCACATTTGTAGGTGGATCATCAGTGTTAGAGCTAAAATTAGCATGTTTAAAGTGATTTTCATGCTTCCAGGGGCTCGGGAAGTGAAATAAATACCATTTGGAGGCATTTAATGTTCGAGCAAAAACGGCTGATTTTCGACAAAAGAGATAACACCCCCCCATTACGTCATGCTTCAGAAATGTGGAAAATGGTCCGTTTTCAAATGTTTTATTTTTGAACGTCAGTTCACATTTGTAGGTGGATCATCAGTGTTAGAGCTAAAATTAGCATGTTTAAAGTGATTTTCATGCTTCCAGGGGCCCAAAACACAAGATTTATGGAATGGTTAAAAGTGCATGAAAATGGCCAATTTACTCACTCTGAGTTCTCAAAAAGGGTTTCTTCACCCCGGGAAGTTAATTAAATACCATTTGGAGGCATTTAATGTTCGAGCAAAAACGGCTGATTTTCGACAAAAGAGATAACACCCCCCCATTATGTCATGCTTCAGAAATGTGGAAAATGGTCGGTTTTCAAATGTTTTATTTTTGAACGTCAGTTCACATTTGTAGGTGGATCATCAGTGTTAGAGCTAAAATTAGCATGTTTAAAGTGATTTTCATGCTTCCAGGGGCTCGGGAAGTGAAATAAATACCATTTGGAGGCATTTAATGTTCGAGCAAAAACGGCTGATTTTCGACAAAAGAGATAACACCCCCCCATTACGTCATGCTTCAGAAATGTGGAAAATGGTCCGTTTTCAAATGTTTTATTTTTGAACGTCAGTTCACATTTGTAGGTGGATCATCAGTGTTAGAGCTAAAACTTAGCATGTATAAAGTGATTTTCATGCTTCCAGGGGCTCGGGAAGTTAATTAAATACCATTTGGAGGCATTTAATGTTCGAGCAAAAACGGCTGATTTTCGACAAAAGAGATAACACCCCCCCATTACGTCATGCTTCAGAAATGTGGAAAATGGTCCGTTTTCAAATGTTTTATTTTTGAACGTCAGTTCACATTTGTAGGTGGATCATCAGTGTTAGAGCTAAAATTAGCATGTTTAAAGTGATTTTCATGCTTCCAGGGGCCCAAAACACAAGATTTATGGAATGGTTAAAAGTGCATGAAAATGGCCAATTTACTCACTCTGAGTTCTCAAAAAGGGTTTCTTCACCCCGGGAAGTTAATTAAATACCATTTGGAGGCATTTAATGTTAGAGCAAAAACGTCTGATTTTCGACAAAAGAGATAACACCCCCCCATTACGTCATGCTTCAGAAATGTGGAAAATGGTCCGTTTTCAAATGTTTTATTTTTGAACGTCAGTTCACATTTGTAGGTGGATCATCAGTGTTAGAGCTAAAATTAGCATGTTTAAAGTGATTTTCATGCTTCCAGGGGCCCAAAACACAAGATTTATGGAATGGTTAAAAGTGCATGAAAATGGCCAATTTACTCACTCTGAGTTCTCAAAAAGGGTTTCTTCACCCCGGGAAGTTAATTAAATACCATTTGGAGGCATTTAATGTTCGAGCAAAAACGGCTGATTTTCGACAAAAGAGATAACACCCCCCCATTACGTCATGCTTCAGAAATGTGGAAAATGGTCCGTTTTCAAATGTTTTATTTTTGAACGTAAGTTCACATTTGTAGGTGGATCATCAGTGTTAGAGCTAAAATTAGCATGTTTAAAGTGATTTTCATGCTTCCAGGGGCTCGGGAAGTGAAATAAATACCATTTGGAGGCATTTAATGTTCGAACAAAAACGGCTGATTTTCGACAAAAGAGATAACACCCCCCCATTACGTCATGCTTCAGAAATGTGGAAAATGGTCCGTTTTCAAATGTTTTATTTTTGAACGTCAGTTCACATTTGTAGGTGGATCATCAGTGTTAGAGCTAAAATTAGCATGTTTAAAGTGATGTTCATGCTTCCAGGGGCTCGGGAAGTGAAATAAATACCATTTGGAGGCATTTAATGTTCGAGCAAAAACGGCTGATTTTCGACAAAAGAGATAACACCCCCCCATTACGTCATGCTTCAGAAATGTGGAAAATGGTCCGTTTTCAAATGTTTTATTTTTGAACGCAAGTTCACATTTGTAGGTGGATCATCAGTGTTAGAGCTAAAATTAGCATGTTTAAAGTGATTTTCATGCTTCCAGGGGCTCGGAAGTGAAATAAATACCATTTGGAGGCATTTAATGTTCGAGCAAAAACGGCTGATTTTCGACAAAAGAGATAACACCCCCCCATTACGTCATGCTTCAGAAATGTGGAAAATGGTCCGTTTTCAAATGTTTTATTTTTGAACGTCAGTTCACATTTGTAGGTGGATCATCAGTGTTAGAGCTAAAATTAGCATGTTTAAAGTGATTTTCATGCTTCCAGGGGCCCAAAACACAAGATTTATGGAATGGTTAAAAGTGCATGAAAATGGCCAATTTACTCACTCTGAGTTCTCAAAAAGGGTTTCTTCACCCCGGGAAGTTAATTAAATACCATTTGGAGGCATTTAATGTTAGAGCAAAAACGGCTGATTTTCGACAAAAGAGATAACACCCCCCCATTACGTCATGCTTCAGAAATGTGGAAAATGGTCCATTTTCAAATGTTTTATTTTTGAACGTCAGTTCACATTTGTAGGTGGATCATCAGTGTTAGAGCTAAAATTAGCATGTTTAAAGTGATTTTCATGCTTCCAGGGGCTCGGGAAGTGAAATAAATACCATTTGGAGGCATTTAATGTTTGAGCAAAAACGGCTGATTTTCGACAAAAGAGATAACACCCCCCCATTACGTCATGCTTCAGAAATGTAAAAAATGGTCCGTTTTCAAATGTTTTATTTTTGAACGTAAGTTCACATTTGTAGGTGGATCATCAGTGTTAGAGCTAAAATTAGCATGTATAAAGTGATTTTCATGCTTCCAGGGGCTCGGGAAGTTAATTAAATACCATTTGGAGGCATTTAATGTTCGAGCAAAAACGGCTGATTTTCGACAAAAGAGATAACACCCCCCCATTACGTCATGCTTCAGAAATGTGGAAAATGGTCCGTTTTCAAATGTTTTATTTTTGAACGTCAGTTCACATTTGTAGGTGGATCATCAGTGTTAGAGCTAAAATTAGCATGTTTAAAGTGATTTTCATGCTTCCAGGGGCCCAAAACACAAGATTTATGGAATGGTTAAAAGTGCATGAAAATGGCCAATTTACTCACTCTGAGTTCTCAAAAAGGGTTTCTTCACCCCGGGAAGTTAATTAAATACCATTTGGAGGCATTTAATGTTAGAGCAAAAACGTCTGATTTTCGACAAAAGAGATAACACCCCCCCATTACGTCATGCTTCAGAAATGTGGAAAATGGTCCGTTTTCAAATGTTTTATTTTTGAACGTCAGTTCACATTTGTAGGTGGATCATCAGTGTTAGAGCTAAAATTAGCATGTTTAAAGTGATTTTCATGCTTCCAGGGGCCCAAAACACAAGATTTATGGAATGGTTAAAAGTGCATGAAAATGGCCAATTTACTCACTCTGAGTTCTCAAAAAGGGTTTCTTCACCCCGGGAAGTTAATTAAATACCATTTGGAGGCATTTAATGTTCGAGCAAAAACGGCTGATTTTCGACAAAAGAGATAACACCCCCCCATTACGTCATGCTTCAGAAATGTGGAAAATGGTCCGTTTTCAAATGTTTTATTTTTGAACGTAAGTTCACATTTGTAGGTGGATCATCAGTGTTAGAGCTAAAATTAGCATGTTTAAAGTGATTTTCATGCTTCCAGGGGCTCGGGAAGTGAAATAAATACCATTTGGAGGCATTTAATGTTCGAACAAAAACGGCTGATTTTCGACAAAAGAGATAACACCCCCCCATTACGTCATGCTTCAGAAATGTGGAAAATGGTCCGTTTTCAAATGTTTTATTTTTGAACGTCAGTTCACATTTGTAGGTGGATCATCAGTGTTAGAGCTAAAATTAGCATGTTTAAAGTGATGTTCATGCTTCCAGGGGCTCGGGAAGTGAAATAAATACCATTTGGAGGCATTTAATGTTCGAGCAAAAACGGCTGATTTTCGACAAAAGAGATAACACCCCCCCATTACGTCATGCTTCAGAAATGTGGAAAATGGTCCGTTTTCAAATGTTTTATTTTTGAACGCAAGTTCACATTTGTAGGTGGATCATCAGTGTTAGAGCTAAAATTAGCATGTTTAAAGTGATTTTCATGCTTCCAGGGGCTCGGAAGTGAAATAAATACCATTTGGAGGCATTTAATGTTCGAGCAAAAACGGCTGATTTTCGACAAAAGAGATAACACCCCCCCATTACGTCATGCTTCAGAAATGTGGAAAATGGTCCGTTTTCAAATGTTTTATTTTTGAACGTCAGTTCACATTTGTAGGTGGATCATCAGTGTTAGAGCTAAAATTAGCATGTTTAAAGTGATTTTCATGCTTCCAGGGGCCCGGGAAGTTAATTAAATACCATTTGGAGGCATTTAATGTTCGAGCAAAAACGGCTGATTTTCGACAAAAGAGATAACACCCCCCCATTACGTCATGCTTCAGAAATGTGGAAAATGGTCCGTTTTCAAATGTTTTATTTTTGAACGTCAGTTCACATTTGTAGGTGGATCATCAGTGTTAGAGCTAAAATTAGCATGTTTAAAGTGATTTTCATGCTTCCAGGGGCCCGTGAAGTTAATTAAATACCATTTGGAGGCATTTAATGTTCGAGCAAAAACGGCTGATTTTCGACAAAAGAGATAACACCCCCCCATTACGTCATGCTTCAGAAATGTGGAAAATGGTCCGTTTTCAAATGTTTTATTTTTGAACGTCAGTTCACATTTGTAGGTGGATCATCAGTGTTAGAGCTAAAATTAGCATGTTTAAAGTGATTTTCATGCTTCCAGGGGCCCAAAACACAAGATTTATGGAATGGTTAAAAGTGCATGAAAATGGCCAATTTACTCACTCTGAGTTCTCAAAAAGGGTTTCTTCACCCCGGGAAGTTAATTAAATACCATTTGGAGGCATTTAATGTTCGAGCAAAAACGGCTGATTTTCGACAAAAGAGATAACACCCCCCCATTACGTCATGCTTCAGAAATGTGGAAAATGGTCCGTTTTCAAATGTTTTATTTTTGAACGTCAGTTCACATTTGTAGGTGGATCATCAGTGTTAGAGCTAAAATTAGCATGTTTAAAGTGATTTTCATGCTTCCAGGGGCCCAAAACACAAGATTTATGGAATGGTTAAAAGTGCATGAAAATGGCCAATTTACTCACTCTGAGTTCTCAAAAAGGGTTTCTTCACCCCGGGAAGTTAATTAAATACCATTTGGAGGCATTTAATGTTCGAGCAAAAACGGCTGATTTTCGACAAAAGAGATAACACCCCCCCATTATGTCATGCTTCAGAAATGTGGAAAATGGTCCGTTTTCAAATGTTTTATTTTTGAACGTCAGTTCACATTTGTAGGTGGATCATCAGTGTTAGAGCTAAAATTAGCATGTTTAAAGTGATTTTCATGCTTCCAGGGGCTCGGGAAGTGAAATAAATACCATTTGGAGGCATTTAATGTTCGAGCAAAAACGGCTGATTTTCGACAAAAGAGATAACACCCCCCCATTACGTCATGCTTCAGAAATGTGGAAAATGGTCCGTTTTCAAATGTTTTATTTTTGAACGTCAGTTCACATTTGTAGGTGGATCATCAGTGTTAGAGCTAAAATTAGCATGTTTAAAGTGATTTTCATGCTTCCAGGGGCCCAAAACACAAGATTTATGGAATGGTTAAAAGTGCATGAAAATGGCCAATTTACTCACTCTGAGTTCTCAAAAAGGGTTTCTTCACCCCGGGAAGTTAATTAAATACCATTTGGAGGCATTTAATGTTCGAGCAAAAACGGCTGATTTTCGACAAAAGAGATAACACCCCCCCATTATGTCATGCTTCAGAAATGTGGAAAATGGTCGGTTTTCAAATGTTTTATTTTTGAACGTCAGTTCACATTTGTAGGTGGATCATCAGTGTTAGAGCTAAAATTAGCATGTTTAAAGTGATTTTCATGCTTCCAGGGGCTCGGGAAGTGAAATAAATACCATTTGGAGGCATTTAATGTTCGAGCAAAAACGGCTGATTTTCGACAAAAGAGATAACACCCCCCCATTACGTCATGCTTCAGAAATGTGGAAAATGGTCCGTTTTCAAATGTTTTATTTTTGAACGTCAGTTCACATTTGTAGGTGGATCATCAGTGTTAGAGCTAAAACTTAGCATGTATAAAGTGATTTTCATGCTTCCAGGGGCTCGGGAAGTTAATTAAATACCATTTGGAGGCATTTAATGTTCGAGCAAAAACGGCTGATTTTCGACAAAAGAGATAACACCCCCCCATTACGTCATGCTTCAGAAATGTGGAAAATGGTCCGTTTTCAAATGTTTTATTTTTGAACGTCAGTTCACATTTGTAGGTGGATCATCAGTGTTAGAGCTAAAATTAGCATGTTTAAAGTGATTTTCATGCTTCCAGGGGCCCAAAACACAAGATTTATGGAATGGTTAAAAGTGCATGAAAATGGCCAATTTACTCACTCTGAGTTCTCAAAAAGGGTTTCTTCACCCCGGGAAGTTAATTAAATACCATTTGGAGGCATTTAATGTTAGAGCAAAAACGTCTGATTTTCGACAAAAGAGATAACACCCCCCCATTACGTCATGCTTCAGAAATGTGGAAAATGGTCCGTTTTCAAATGTTTTATTTTTGAACGTCAGTTCACATTTGTAGGTGGATCATCAGTGTTAGAGCTAAAATTAGCATGTTTAAAGTGATTTTCATGCTTCCAGGGGCCCAAAACACAAGATTTATGGAATGGTTAAAAGTGCATGAAAATGGCCAATTTACTCACTCTGAGTTCTCAAAAAGGGTTTCTTCACCCCGGGAAGTTAATTAAATACCATTTGGAGGCATTTAATGTTCGAGCAAAAACGGCTGATTTTCGACAAAAGAGATAACACCCCCCCATTACGTCATGCTTCAGAAATGTGGAAAATGGTCCGTTTTCAAATGTTTTATTTTTGAACGTAAGTTCACATTTGTAGGTGGATCATCAGTGTTAGAGCTAAAATTAGCATGTTTAAAGTGATTTTCATGCTTCCAGGGGCTCGGGAAGTGAAATAAATACCATTTGGAGGCATTTAATGTTCGAACAAAAACGGCTGATTTTCGACAAAAGAGATAACACCCCCCCATTACGTCATGCTTCAGAAATGTGGAAAATGGTCCGTTTTCAAATGTTTTATTTTTGAACGTCAGTTCACATTTGTAGGTGGATCATCAGTGTTAGAGCTAAAATTAGCATGTTTAAAGTGATGTTCATGCTTCCAGGGGCTCGGGAAGTGAAATAAATACCATTTGGAGGCATTTAATGTTCGAGCAAAAACGGCTGATTTTCGACAAAAGAGATAACACCCCCCCATTACGTCATGCTTCAGAAATGTGGAAAATGGTCCGTTTTCAAATGTTTTATTTTTGAACGCAAGTTCACATTTGTAGGTGGATCATCAGTGTTAGAGCTAAAATTAGCATGTTTAAAGTGATTTTCATGCTTCCAGGGGCTCGGAAGTGAAATAAATACCATTTGGAGGCATTTAATGTTCGAGCAAAAACGGCTGATTTTCGACAAAAGAGATAACACCCCCCCATTACGTCATGCTTCAGAAATGTGGAAAATGGTCCGTTTTCAAATGTTTTATTTTTGAACGTCAGTTCACATTTGTAGGTGGATCATCAGTGTTAGAGCTAAAATTAGCATGTTTAAAGTGATTTTCATGCTTCCAGGGGCCCAAAACACAAGATTTATGGAATGGTTAAAAGTGCATGAAAATGGCCAATTTACTCACTCTGAGTTCTCAAAAAGGGTTTCTTCACCCCGGGAAGTTAATTAAATACCATTTGGAGGCATTTAATGTTAGAGCAAAAACGGCTGATTTTCGACAAAAGAGATAACACCCCCCCATTACGTCATGCTTCAGAAATGTGGAAAATGGTCCATTTTCAAATGTTTTATTTTTGAACGTCAGTTCACATTTGTAGGTGGATCATCAGTGTTAGAGCTAAAATTAGCATGTTTAAAGTGATTTTCATGCTTCCAGGGGCTCGGGAAGTGAAATAAATACCATTTGGAGGCATTTAATGTTTGAGCAAAAACGGCTGATTTTCGACAAAAGAGATAACACCCCCCCATTACGTCATGCTTCAGAAATGTAAAAAATGGTCCGTTTTCAAATGTTTTATTTTTGAACGTAAGTTCACATTTGTAGGTGGATCATCAGTGTTAGAGCTAAAATTAGCATGTATAAAGTGATTTTCATGCTTCCAGGGGCTCGGGAAGTTAATTAAATACCATTTGGAGGCATTTAATGTTCGAGCAAAAACGGCTGATTTTCGACAAAAGAGATAACACCCCCCCATTACGTCATGCTTCAGAAATGTGGAAAATGGTCCGTTTTCAAATGTTTTATTTTTGAACGTCAGTTCACATTTGTAGGTGGATCATCAGTGTTAGAGCTAAAATTAGCATGTTTAAAGTGATTTTCATGCTTCCAGGGGCCCAAAACACAAGATTTATGGAATGGTTAAAAGTGCATGAAAATGGCCAATTTACTCACTCTGAGTTCTCAAAAAGGGTTTCTTCACCCCGGGAAGTTAATTAAATACCATTTGGAGGCATTTAATGTTAGAGCAAAAACGTCTGATTTTCGACAAAAGAGATAACACCCCCCCATTACGTCATGCTTCAGAAATGTGGAAAATGGTCCGTTTTCAAATGTTTTATTTTTGAACGTCAGTTCACATTTGTAGGTGGATCATCAGTGTTAGAGCTAAAATTAGCATGTTTAAAGTGATTTTCATGCTTCCAGGGGCCCAAAACACAAGATTTATGGAATGGTTAAAAGTGCATGAAAATGGCCAATTTACTCACTCTGAGTTCTCAAAAAGGGTTTCTTCACCCCGGGAAGTTAATTAAATACCATTTGGAGGCATTTAATGTTCGAGCAAAAACGGCTGATTTTCGACAAAAGAGATAACACCCCCCCATTACGTCATGCTTCAGAAATGTGGAAAATGGTCCGTTTTCAAATGTTTTATTTTTGAACGTAAGTTCACATTTGTAGGTGGATCATCAGTGTTAGAGCTAAAATTAGCATGTTTAAAGTGATTTTCATGCTTCCAGGGGCTCGGGAAGTGAAATAAATACCATTTGGAGGCATTTAATGTTCGAACAAAAACGGCTGATTTTCGACAAAAGAGATAACACCCCCCCATTACGTCATGCTTCAGAAATGTGGAAAATGGTCCGTTTTCAAATGTTTTATTTTTGAACGTCAGTTCACATTTGTAGGTGGATCATCAGTGTTAGAGCTAAAATTAGCATGTTTAAAGTGATGTTCATGCTTCCAGGGGCTCGGGAAGTGAAATAAATACCATTTGGAGGCATTTAATGTTCGAGCAAAAACGGCTGATTTTCGACAAAAGAGATAACACCCCCCCATTACGTCATGCTTCAGAAATGTGGAAAATGGTCCGTTTTCAAATGTTTTATTTTTGAACGCAAGTTCACATTTGTAGGTGGATCATCAGTGTTAGAGCTAAAATTAGCATGTTTAAAGTGATTTTCATGCTTCCAGGGGCTCGGAAGTGAAATAAATACCATTTGGAGGCATTTAATGTTCGAGCAAAAACGGCTGATTTTCGACAAAAGAGATAACACCCCCCCATTACGTCATGCTTCAGAAATGTGGAAAATGGTCCGTTTTCAAATGTTTTATTTTTGAACGTCAGTTCACATTTGTAGGTGGATCATCAGTGTTAGAGCTAAAATTAGCATGTTTAAAGTGATTTTCATGCTTCCAGGGGCCCAAAACACAAGATTTATGGAATGGTTAAAAGTGCATGAAAATGGCCAATTTACTCACTCTGAGTTCTCAAAAAGGGTTTCTTCACCCCGGGAAGTTAATTAAATACCATTTGGAGGCATTTAATGTTAGAGCAAAAACGGCTGATTTTCGACAAAAGAGATAACACCCCCCCATTACGTCATGCTTCAGAAATGTGGAAAATGGTCCATTTTCAAATGTTTTATTTTTGAACGTCAGTTCACATTTGTAGGTGGATCATCAGTGTTAGAGCTAAAATTAGCATGTTTAAAGTGATTTTCATGCTTCCAGGGGCTCGGGAAGTGAAATAAATACCATTTGGAGGCATTTAATGTTTGAGCAAAAACGGCTGATTTTCGACAAAAGAGATAACACCCCCCCATTACGTCATGCTTCAGAAATGTGGAAAATGGTCCGTTTTCAAATGTTTTATTTTTGAACGTAAGTTCACATTTGTAGGTGGATCATCAGTGTTAGAGCTAAAATTAGCATGTTTAAAGTGATTTTCATGCTTCCAGGGGCTCGGGAAGTGAAATAAATACCATTTGGAGGCATTTAATGTTCGAGCAAAAACGGCTGATTTTCGACAAAAGAGATAACATCCCCCCATTACGTCATGCTTCAGAAATGTGGAAAATGGTCCGTTTTCAAATGTTTTATTTTTGAACGTCAGTTCACATTTGTAGGTGGATCATCAGTGTTAGAGCTAAAATTAGCATGTTTAAAGTGATTTTCATGCTTCCAGGGGCCCAAAACACAAGATTTATGGAATGGTTAAAAGTGCATGAAAATGGCCAATTTACTCACTCTGAGTTCTCAAAAAGGGTTTCTTCACCCCGGGAAGTTAATTAAATACCATTTGGAGGCATTTAATGTTCGAGCAAAAACGGCTGATTTTCGACAAAAGAGATAACACCCCCCATTACGTCATGCTTCAGAAATGTGGAAAATGGTCCGTTTTCAAATGTTTTATTTTTGAACGTCAGTTCACATTTGTAGGTGGATCATCAGTGTTAGAGCTAAAATTAGCATGTTTAAAGTGATTTTCATGCTTCCAGGGGCTCGGGAAGTGAAATAAATACCATTTGGAGGCATTTAATGTTCGAGCAAAAACGGATGATTTTCGACAAAAGAGATAACACCCCCCATTACGTCATGCTTCAGAAATGTGGAAAATGGTCCGTTTTCAAATGTTTTATTTTTGAACGTCAGTTCACATTTGTAGGTGGATCATCAGTGTTAGAGCTAAAATTAGCATGTTTAAAGTGATTTTCATGCTTCCAGGGGCCCAAAACACAAGATTTATGGAATGGTTAAAAGTGCATGAAAATGGCCAATTTACTCACTCTGAGTTCTCAAAAAGGGTTTCTTCACCCCGGGAAGTTAATTAAATACCATTTGGAGGCATTTAATGTTCGAGCAAAAACAGCTGATTTTCGACAAAAGAGATAACACCCCCCCATTACGTCATGCTTCAGAAATGTGGAAAATGGTCCGTTTTCAAATGTTTTATTTTTGAACGTCAGTTCACATTTGTAGGTGGATCATCAGTGTTAGAGCTAAAATTAGCATGTTTAAAGTAATTTTCATGCTTCCAGGGGCCCAAAACACAAGATTTATGGAATGGTTAAAAGTGCATGAAAATGGCCAATTTACTCACTCTGAGTTCTCAAAAAGGGTTTCTTCACCCCGGGAAGTTAATTAAATACCATTTGGAGGCATTTAATGTTCGAGCAAAAACGGCTGATTTTCGACAAAAGAGATAACACCCCCCCCATTACGTCATGCTTCAGAAATGTGGAAAATGGTCTGTTTTCAAATGTTTTATTTTTGAACGTCAGTTCACATTTGTAGGTGGATCATCAGTGTTAGAGCTAAAATTAGCATGTTTAAAGTGATTTTCATGCTTCCAGGGGCTCGGGAAGTGAAATAAATACCATTTGGAGGCATTTAATGTTCGAGCAAAAACGGCTGATTTTCGACAAAAGAGATAACACCCCCCCATTACGTCATGCTTCAGAAATGTGGAAAATGGTCCGTTTTCAAATGTTTTATTTTTGAACGTCAGTTCACATTTGTAGGTGGATCATCAGTGTTAGAGCTAAAATTAGCATGTTTAAAGTGATTTTCATGCTTCCAGGGGCTCGGGAAGTGAAATAAATACCATTTGGAGGCATTTAATGTTCGAGCAAAAACGGCTGATTTTCGACAAAAGAGATAACACCCCCCCATTACGTCATGCTTCAGAAATGTGGAAAATGGTCCGTTTTCAAATGTTTTATTTTTGAACGTCAGTTCACATTTGTAGGTGGATCATCAGTGTTAGAGCTAAAATTAGCATGTTTAAAGTGATTTTCATGCTTCCAGGGGCCCGGGAAGTTAATTAAATACCATTTGGAGGCATTTAATGTTCGAGCAAAAACGGCTGATTTTCGACAAAAGAGATAACACCCCCCCATTACGTCATGCTTCAGAAATGTGGAAAATGGTCCGTTTTCAAATGTTTTATTTTTGAACGTCAGTTCACATTTGTAGGTGGATCATCAGTGTTAGAGCTAAAATTAGCATGTTTAAAGTGATTTTCATGCTTCCAGGGGCCCGTGAAGTTAATTAAATACCATTTGGAGGCATTTAATGTTCGAGCAAAAACGGCTGATTTTCGACAAAAGAGATAACACCCCCCCAATACGTCATGCTTCAGAAATGTGGAAAATGGTCCGTTTTCAAATGTTTTATTTTTGAACGTCAGTTCACATTTGTAGGTGGATCATCAGTGTTAGAGCTAAAATTAGCATGTTTAAAGTGATTTTCATGCTTCCAGGGGCCCAAAACACAAGATTTATGGAATGGTTAAAAGTGCATGAAAATGGCCAATTTACTCACTCTGAGTTCTCAAAAAGGGTTTCTTCACCCCGGGAAGTTAATTAAATACCATTTGGAGGCATTTAATGTTCGAGCAAAAACGGCTGATTTTCGACAAAAGAGATAACACCCCCCCATTACGTCATGCTTCAGAAATGTGGAAAATGGTCAGTTTTCAAATGTTTTATTTTTGAACGTCAGTTCACATTTGTAGGTGGATCATCAGTGTTAGAGCTAAAATTAGCATGTTTAAAGTGATTTTCATGCTTCCAGGGGCTCGGGAAGTTAATTAAATACCATTTGGAGGCATTTAATGTTCGAGCAAAAACGGCTGATTTTCGACAAAAGAGATAACACCCCCCCATTACGTCATGCTTCAGAAATGTGGAAAATGGTCCGTTTTCAAATGTTTTATTTTTGAACGTCAGTTCACATTTGTAGGTGGATCATCAGTGTTAGAGCTAAAATTAGCATGTTTAAAGTGATTTTCATGCTTCCAGGGGCTCGGGAAGTGAAATAAATACCATTTGGAGGCATTTAATGTTCGAGCAAAAACGGCTGATTTTCGACAAAAGAGATAACACCCCCCCATTACGTCATGCTTCAGAAATGTGGAAAATGGTCCGTTTTCAAATGTTTTATTTTTGAACGTCAGTTCACATTTGTAGGTGGATCATCAGTGTTAGAGCTAAAATTAGCATGTTTAAAGTGATTTTCATGCTTCCAGGGGCTCGGTAAGTAAAATAAATACCATTTGGAGGCATTTAATGTTCGAGCAAAAACGGCTGATTTTCGACAAAAGAGATAACACCCCCCCATTACGTCATGCTTCAGAAATGTGGAAAATGGTCCGTTTTCAAATGTTTTATTTTTGAACGTCAGTTCACATTTGTAGGTGGATCATCAGTGTTAGAGCTAAAATTAGCATGTTTAAAGTGATTTTCATGCTTCCAGGGGCCCAAAACACAAGATTTATGGAATGGTTAAAAGTGCATGAAAATGGCCAATTTACTCACTCTGAGTTCTCAAAAAAGGTTTCTTCACCCCGGGAAGTTAATTAAATACCATTTGGAGGCATTTAATGTTCGAGCAAAAACGGCTGATTTTCGACAAAAGAGATAACACCCCCCCATTACGTCATGCTTCAGAAATGTGGAAAATGGTCCGTTTTCAAATGTTTTATTTTTGAACGTCAGTTCACATTTGTAGGTGGATCATCAGTGTTAGAGCTAAAATTAGCATGTTTGAAGTGATTTTCATGCTTCCAGGGGCCCAAAACACAAGATTTATGGAATGGTTAAAAGTGCATGAAAATGGCCAATTTACTCACTCTGAGTTCTCAAAAAGGGTTTCTTCACCCCGGGAAGTTAATTAAATACCATTTGGAGGCATTTAATGTTAGAGCAAAAACGGCTGATTTTCGACAAAAGAGATAACACCCCCCCATTACGTCATGCTTCAGAAATGTGGAAAATGGTCCGTTTTCAAATGTTTTATTTTTGAACGTCAGTTCACATTTGTAGGTGGATCATCAGTGTTAGAGCTAAAATTAGCATGTTTAAAGTGATTTTCATGCTTCCAGGGGCTCGGGAAGTGAAATAAATACCATTTGGAGGCATTTAATGTTCGAGCAAAAACGGCTGATTTTCGACAAAAGAGATAACACCCCCCATTACGTCATGCTTCAGAAATGTGGAAAATGGTCCGTTTTCAAATGTTTTATTTTTTAACGTCAGTTCACATTTGTAGGTGGATCATCAGTGTTAGAGCTACAATTAGCATGTTTAAAGTGATTTTCATGCTTCCAGGGGCTCGGGAAGTGAAATAAATACCATTTGGAGGCATTTAATGTTCGAGCAAAAAAGGCTGATTTTCCACAAAAGAGATAACACCCCCCCATTACGTCATGCTTCAGAAATGTGGAAAATGGTCCGTTTTCAAATGTTTTATTTTTGAACGTCAGTTCACATTTGTAGGTGGATCATCAGTGTTAGAGCTAAAATTAGCATGTTTAAAGTGATTTTCATGCTTCCAGGGGCCCAAAACACAAGATTTATGGAATGGTTAAAAGTGCATGAAAATGGCCAATTTACTCACTCTGAGTTCTCAAAAAGGGTTTCTTCACCCCGGGAAGTTAATTAAATACCATTTGGAGGCATTTAATGTTCGAGCAAAAACGGCTGATTTTCGACAAAAGAGATAACACCCCCCCATTACGTCATGCTTCAGAAATGTGGAAAATGGTCCGTTTTCAAATGTTTTATTTTTGAACGTCAGTTCACATTTGTAGGTGGATCATCAGTGTTAGAGCTAAAATTAGCATGTTTAAAGTGATTTTCATGCTTATTGGGGCCCAAAACACAAGATTTATGGAATGGTTAAAAGTGCATGAAAATGGCCAATTTACTCACTCTGAGTTCTCAAAAAGGGTTTCTTCACCCCGGGAAGTTAATTAAATACCATTTGGAGGCATTTAATGTTCGAGCAAAAACGGCTGATTTTCGACAAAAGAGATAACACCCCCCCATTACGTCACGCTTCAGAAATGTGGAAAATGGTCCGTTTTCAAATGTTTTATTTTTGAACGTCAGTTCACATTTGTAGGTGGATCATCAGTGTTAGAGCTAAAATTAGCATGTTTAAAGTGATTTTCATGCTTCCAGGGGCCCAAAACACAAGATTTATGGAATGGTTAAAAGTGCATGAAAATGGCCAATTTACTCACTCTGAGTTCTCAAAAAGGGTTTCTTCACCCCGGGAAGTTAATTAAATACCATTTGGAGGCATTTAATGTTCGAGCAAAAACGGCTGATTTTCGACAAAAGAGATAACACCCCCCCATTACGTCATGCTTCAGAAATGTGGAAAATGGTCCGTTTTCAAATGTTTATTTTTGAACGTCAGTTCACATTTGTAGGTGGATCATCAGTGTTAGAGCTAAAATTAGCATGTTTAAAGTGATTTTCATGCTTATTGGGGCCCAAAACACAAGATTTATGGAATGGTTAAAAGTGCATGAAAATGGCCAATTTACTCACTCTGAGTTCTCAAAAAGGGTTTCTTCACCCCGGGAAGTTAATTAAATACCATTTGGAGGCATTTAATGTTCGAGCAAAAACGGCTGATTTTCGACAAAAGAGATAACACCCCCCCCATTACGTCATGCTTCAGAAATGTGGAAAATGGTCCGTTTTCAAATGTTTTATTTTTGAACGTCAGTTCACATTTGTAGGTGGATCATCAGTGTTAGAGCTAAAATTAGCATGTTTAAAGTGATTTTCATGCTTCCAGGGGCTCGGGAAGTTAATTAAATACCATTTGGAGGCATTTAATGTTCGAGCAAAAAAGGCTGATTTTCCACAAAAGAGATAACACCCCCCCATTACGTCATGCTTCAGAAATGTGGAAAATGGTCCGTTTTCAAATGTTTTATTTTTGAACGTCAGTTCACATTTGTAGGTGGATCATCAGTGTTAGAGCTAAAATTAGCATGTTTAAAGTGATTTTCATGCTTCCAGGGGCTCGGGAAGTGAAATAAATACCATTTGGAGGCATTTAATGTTCGAGCAAAAACGGCTGATTTTCCACAAAAGAGATAACACCCCCCCATTACGTCATGCTTCAGAAATGTGGAAAATGGTCCGTTTTCAAATGTTTTATTTTTGAACGTCAGTTCACATTTGTAGGTGGATCATCAGTGTTAGAGCTAAAATTAGCATGTTTAAAGTGATTTTCATGCTTCCAGGGGCTCGGGAAGTGAAATAAATACCATTTGGAGGCATTTAATGTTCGAGCAAAAAAGGCTGATTTTCCACAAAAGAGATAACACCCCCCCATTACGTCATGCTTCAGAAATGTGGAAAATGGTCCGTTTTCAAATGTTTTATTTTTGAACGTCAGTTCACATTTGTAGGTGGATCATCAGTGTTAGAGCTAAAATTAGCATGTTTAAAGTGATTTTCATGCTTCTTGGGGCCCAAAACACAAGATTTATGGAATGGTTAAAAGTGCATGAAAATGGCCGATTTACTCACTCTGAGTTCTCAAAAAGGGTTTCTTCACCCCGGGAAGTTAATTAAATACCATTTGGAGGCATTTAATGTTCGAGCAAAAACGGCAGATTTTCGACAAAAGAGATAACACCCCCCCATTACGTCATGCTTCAGAAATGTGGAAAATGGTCCGTTTTCAAATGTTTTATTTTTGAACGTCAGTTCACATTTGTAGGTGGATCATCAGTGTTAGAGCTAAAATTAGCATGTTTAAAGTGATTTTCATGCTTCCAGGGGCTCGGGAAGTTAATTAAATACCATTTGGAGGCATTTAATGTTCGAGCAAAAACGGCTGATTTTCGACAAAAGAGATAACACCCCCCCCATTACGTCATGCTTCAGAAATGTGGAAAATGGTCCGTTTTCAAATGTTTTATTTTTGAACGTCAGTTCACATTTGTAGGTGGATCATCAGTGTTAGAGCTAAAATTAGCATGTTTAAAGTGATTTTCATGCTTCCAGGGGCTCGGGAAGTTAATTAAATACCATTTGGAGGCATTTAATGTTCGAGCAAAAACGGCTGATTTTCGACAAAAGAGATAACACCCCCCCATTACGTCATGCTTCAGAAATGTGGAAAATGGTCCGTTTTCAAATGTTTTATTTTTGAACGTCAGTTCACATTTGTAGGTGGATCATCAGTGTTAGAGCTAAAATTAGCATGTTTAAAGTGATTTTCATGCTTCCAGGGGCCCAAAACACAAGATTTATGGAATGGTTAAAAGTGCATGAAAATGGCCAATTTACTCACTCTGAGTTCTCAAAAAGGGTTTCTTCACCCCGGGAAGTTAATTAAATACCATTTGGAGGCATTTAATGTTCGAGCAAAAACGGCTGATTTTCGACAAAAGAGATAACACCCCCCCATTACGTCATGCTTCAGAAATGTGGAAAATGGTCCGTTTTCAAATGTTTTATTTTTGAACGTCAGTTCACATTTGTAGGTGGATCATCAGTGTTAGAGCTAAAATTAGCATGTTTAAAGTGATTTTCATGCTTCCAGGGGCTCGGGAAGTGAAATAAATACCATTTGGAGGCATTTAATGTTCGAGCAAAAACGGCTGATTTTCGACAAAAGAGATAACACCCCCCCATTACGTCATGCTTCAGAAATGTGGAAAATGGTCCGTTTTCAAATGTTTTATTTTTGAACGTCAGTTCACATTTGTAGGTGGATCATCAGTGTTAGAGCTAAAATTAGCATGTTTAAAGTGATTTTCATGCTTCCAGGGGCCCAAAACACAAGATTTATGGAATGGTTAAAAGTGCATGAAAATGGCCAATTTACTCACTCTGAGTTCTCAAAAAGGGTTTCTTCACCCCGGGAAGTTAATTAAATACCATTTGGAGGCATTTAATGTTCGAGCAAAAACGGCTGATTTTCGACAAAAGAGATAACACCCCCCCATTACGTCATGCTTCAGAAATGTGGAAAATGGTCCGTTTTCAAATGTTTTATTTTTGAACGTCAGTTCACATTTGTAGGTGGATCATCAGTGTTAGAGCTAAAATTAGCATGTTTAAAGTGATTTTCATGCTTCCAGGGGCCCAAAACACAAGATTTATGGAATGGTTAAAAGTGCATGAAAATGGCCAATTAACTCACTCTGAGTTCTCAAAAAGGGTTTCTTCACCCCGGGAAGTTAATTAAATACCATTTGGAGGCATTTAATGTTCGAGCAAAAACGGCTGATTTTCGACAAAAGAGATAACACCCCCCCATTACGTCATGCTTCAGAAATGTGGAAAATGGTCCGTTTTCAAATGTTTTATTTTTGAACGTCAGTTCACATTTGTAGGTGGATCATCAGTGTTAGAGCTAAAATTAGCATGTTTAAAGTGATTTTCATGCTTCTTGGGGCCCAAAACACAAGATTTATGGAATGGTTAAAAGTGCATGAAAATGGCCAATTTACTCACTCTGAGTTCTCAAAAAGGGTTTCTTCACCCCGGGAAGTTAATTAAATACCATTTGGAGGCATTTAATGTTAGAGCAAAAAAGGCTGATTTTCGACAAAAGAGATAACACCCCCCCATTATGTCATGCTTCAGAAATGTGGAAAATGGTCCGTTTTCAAATGTTTTATTTTTGAACGTCAGTTCACATTTGTAGGTGGATCATCAGTGTTAGAGCTAAAATTAGCATGCTTAAAGTGATTTTCATGCTTCCAGGGGCCCAAAACACAAGATTTATGGAATGGTTAAAAGTGCATGAAAATGGCCAATTTACTCACTCTGAGTTCTCAAAAAGGGTTTCTTCACCCCGGGAAGTTAATTAAATACCATTTGGAGGCATTTAATGTTCGAGCAAAAACGGCTGATTTTCGACAAAAGAGATAACACCCCCCCATTACGTCATGCTTCAGAAATGTGGAAAATGGTCCGTTTTCAAATGTTTTATTTTTGAACGTCAGTTCACATTTGTAGGTGGATCATCAGTGTTAGAGCTAAAATTAGCATGTTTAAAGTGATTTTCATGCTTCCAGGGGCCCAAAACACAAGATTTATGGAATGGTTAAAAGTGCATGAAAATGGCCAATTTACTCACTCTGAGTTCTCAAAAAGGGTTTCTTCACCCCGGGAAGTTAATTAAATACCATTTGGAGGCATTTAATGTTCGAGCAAAAACGGCTGATTTTCGACAAAAGAGATAACACCCCCCCATTACGTCATGCTTCAGAAATGTGGAAAATGGTCCGTTTTCAAATGTTTTATTTTTGAACGTCAGTTCACATTTGTAGGTGGATCATCAGTGTTAGAGCTAAATTTAGCATGTTTAAAGTGATTTTCATGCTTCTTGGGGCCCAAAACACAAGATTTATGGAATGGTTAAAAGTGCATGAAAATGGCCAATTTACTCACTCTGAGTTCTCAAAAAGGGTTTCTTCACCCCGGGAAGTTAATTAAATACCATTTGGAGGCATTTAATGTTAGAGCAAAAACGGCTGATTTTCGACAAAAGAGATAACACCCCCCATTACGTCATGCTTCAGAAATGTGGAAAATGGTCCGTTTTCAAATGTTTTATTTTTGAACGTCAGTTCACATTTGTAGGTGGATCATCAGTGTTAGAGCTAAAATTAGCATGTTTAAAGTGATTTTCATGCTTCCAGGGGCCCAAAACACAAGATTTATGGAGTGGTTAAAAGTGCATGAAAATGGCCAATTTACTCACTCTGAGTTCTCAAAAAGGGTTTCTTCACCCCGGGAAGTTAATTAAATACCATTTGGAGGCATTTAATGTTCGAGCAAAAACGGCTGATTTTCGACAAAAGAGATAACACCCCCCCATTACGTCATGCTTCAGAAATGTGGAAAATGGTCCGTTTTCAAATGTTTTATTTTTGAACGTCAGTTCACATTTGTAGGTGGATCATCAGTGTTAGAGCTAAAATTAGCATGTTTAAAGTGATTTTCATGCTTCCAGGGGCCCAAAACACAAGATTTATGGAATGGTTAAAAGTGCATGAAAATGGCCAATTTACTCACTCTGAGTTCTCAAAAAGGGTTTCTTCACCCCGGGAAGTTAATTAAATACCATTTGGAGGCATTTAATGTTAGAGCAAAAACGGCTGATTTTCGACAAAAGAGATAACACCCCCCCATTACGTCATGCTTCAGAAATGTGGAAAATGGTCCGTTTTCAAATGTTTTATTTTTGAACGTCAGTTCACATTTGTAGGTGGATCATCAGTGTTAGAGCTAAAATTAGCATGTTTAAAGTGATTTTCATGCTTCCAGGGGCTCGGGAAGTGAAATAAATACCATTTGGAGGCATTTAATGTTCGAGCAAAAACGGCTGATTTTCGACAAAAGAGATAACACCCCCCCATTACGTCATGCTTCAGAAATGTGGAAAATGGTCCGTTTTCAAATGTTTTATTTTTGAACGTAAGTTCACATTTGTAGGTGGATCATCAGTGTTAGAGCTAAAATTAGCATGTTTAAAGTGATTTTCATGCTTCCAGGGGCTCGGAAAGTTAATTAAATACCATTTGGAGGCATTTAATGTTCGAGCAAAAACGGCTGATTTTCGACAAAAGAGATAACACCCCCCCATTACGTCATGCTTCAGAAATGTGGAAAATGGTCCGTTTTCAAATGTTTTATTTTTGAACGTCAGTTCACATTTGTAGGTGGATCATCAGTGTTAGAGCTAAAATTAGCATGTTTAAAGTGATTTTCATGCTTCCAGGGGCCCAAAACACAAGATTTATGGAATGGTTAAAAGTGCATGAAAATGGCCAATTTACTCACTCTGAGTTCTCAAAAAGGGTTTCTTCACCCCGGGAAGTTAATTAAATACCATTTGGAGGCATTTAATGTTCGAGCAAAAACGGCTGATTTTCGACAAAAGAGATAACACCCCCCCATTACGTCATGCTTCAGAAATGTGGAAAATGGTCCGTTTTCAAATGTTTTATTTTTGAACGTCAGTTCACATTTGTAGGTGGATCATCAGTGTTAGAGCTAAAATTAGCATGTTTAAAGTGATTTTCATGCTTCCAGGGGCCCAAAACACAAGATTTATGGAATGGTTAAAAGTGCATGAAAATGGCCAATTTACTCACTCTGAGTTCTCAAAAAGGGTTTCTTCACCCCGGGAAGTTAATTAAATACCATTTGGAGGCATTTAATGTTAGAGCAAAAACGGCTGATTTTCGACAAAAGAGATAACACCCCCCCATTACGTCATGCTTCAGAAATGTGGAAAATGGTCCGTTTTCAAATGTTTTATTTTTGAACGTCAGTTCACATTTGTAGGTGGATCATCAGTGTTAGAGCTAAAATTAGCATGTTTAAAGTGATTTTCATGCTTCCAGGGGCTCGGGAAGTGAAATAAATACCATTTGGAGGCATTTAATGTTCGAGCAAAAACGGCTGATTTTCGACAAAAGAGATAACACCCCCCCATTACGTCATGCTTCAGAAATGTGGAAAATGGTCCGTTTTCAAATGTTTTATTTTTGAACGTAAGTTCACATTTGTAGGTGGATCATCAGTGTTAGAGCTAAAATTAGCATGTTTAAAGTGATTTTCATGCTTCCAGGGGCTCGGAAAGTTAATTAAATACCATTTGGAGGCATTTAATGTTCGAGCAAAAACGGCTGATTTTCGACAAAAGAGATAACACCCCCCCATTACGTCATGCTTCAGAAATGTGGAAAATGGTCCGTTTTCAAATGTTTTATTTTTGAACGTCAGTTCACATTTGTAGGTGGATCATCGGTGTTAGAGCTAAAATTAGCATGTTTAAAGTGATTTTCATGCTTCCAGGGGCCCAAAACACAAGATTTATGGAATGGTTAAAAGTGCATGAAAATGGCCAATTTACTCACTCTGAGTTCTCAAAAAGGGTTTCTTCACCCCGGGAAGTTAATTAAATACCATTTGGAGGCATTTAATGTTAGAGCAAAAACGGCTGATTTTCGACAAAAGAGATAACACCCCCCCATTACGTCATGCTTCAGAAATGTGGAAAATGGTCCGTTTTCAAATGTTTTATTTTTGAACGTCAGTTCACATTTGTAGGTGGATCATCAGTGTTAGAGCTAAAATTAGCATGTTTAAAGTGATTTTCATGCTTCCAGGGGCTCGGGAAGTGAAATAAATACCATTTGGAGGCATTTAATGTTCGAGCAAAAACGGCTGATTTTCGACAAAAGAGATAACACCCCCCCATTACGTCATGCTTCAGAAATGTGGAGAATGGTCCGTTTTCAAATGTTTTATTTTTGAACGTAAGTTCACATTTGTAGGTGGATCATCAGTGTTAGAGCTAAAATTAGCATGTTTAAAGTGATTTTCATGCTTCCAGGGGCCCAAAACACAAGATTTATGGAATGGTTAAAAGTGCATGAAAATGGCCAATTTACTCACTCTGAGTTCTCAACAAGGGTTTCTTCACCCCGGGAAGTTAATTAAATACCATTTGGAGGATTTTAATGTTCGAGCAAAAACGGCTGATTTTCGACGATAGAGCTAACACCCCCCCATTACGTCATGCTTTAGAAATGTGGAAAATGGCCCGTTTTCAAATGTTTTATTTTTGAACGTCAGTTCACATTTGTAGGTGGATCATCAGTGTTAGAGCTAAAATTAGCATGTTTAAAGTGATTTTCATGCTTCCAGGGGCTCGGGAAGTGAAATAAATACCATTTGGAGGCATTCAATGTTTGAGCAAAAACGGCTGATTTTCGACAAAAGAGATAACACCCCCCCATTACGTCATGCTTCAGAAATGTGGAAAATGGTCTGTTTTCAAATGTTTTATTTTTGAACGTAAGTTCACATTTGTAGGTGCATCATCAGTGTTAGAGCTAAAATTAGCATGTTTAAAGTGATTTTCATGCTTCCAGGGGCTCGGGAAGTGAAATACATACCATTTGGAGGCATTTAATGTTCGAGCAAAAACGGCTGATTTTCGACAAAAGAGATAACACCCCCCCATTACGTCATGCTTCAGATATGTGGAAAATGGTCCGTTTTCAAATGTTTTATTTTTGAACGTCAGTTCACATTTGTAGGTGGATCATCAGTGTTAGAGCTAAAATTAGCATGTTTAAAGTGATTTTCATGCTTCCAGGGGCTCGGGAAGTGAAATAAATACCATTTGGAATCATTTAATGTTCGAGCAAAAAAGGCTGATTTTCGACAAAAGAGATAACACCCCCCCATTACGTCATGCTTCAGAAATGTGGAAAATGGTCCGTTTTCAAATGTTTTATTTTTGAACGTCAGTTCACATTTGTAGGTGGATCATCAGTGTTAGAGCTAAAATTAGCATGTTTAAAGTGATTTTCATGCTTCTTGGGGCCCAAAACACAAGATTTATGGAATGGTTAAAAGTGCATGAAAATGGCCAATTTACTCACTCTGAGTTCTCAAAAAGGGTTTCTTCACCCCGGGAAGTTAATTAAATACCATTTGGAGGCATTTAATGTTCGAGCAAAAACGGCTGATTTTCGACAAAAGAGATAACACCCCCCCATTACGTCATGCTTCAGAAATGTGGAAAATGGTCCGTTTTCACATGTTTTATTTTTGAACGTCAGTTCACATTTGTAGGTGGATCATCAGTGTTAGTGCTAAAATTAGCATGTTTAAAGTGATTTTCATGCTTCCAGGGGCCCAAAACACAAGATGTATGGAATGGTTAAAAGTGCATGAAAATGGCCAATTTACTCACTCTGAGTTCTCAAAAAGGGTTTCTTCACCCCGGGAAGTTAATTAAATACCATTTGGAGGCATTTAATGTTAGAGCAAAAACGGCTGATTTTCGACAAAAGAGATAACACCCCCCCATTACGTCATGCTTCAGAAATGTGGAAAATGGTCCGTTTTCAAATGTTTTATTTTTGAACGTCAGTTCACATTTGTAGGTGGATCATCAGTGTTAGGGCTAAAATTAGCATGTTTAAAGTGATTTTCATGCTTCCAGGGGCTCGGGAAGTGAAATAAATACCATTTGGAGGCATTTAATGTTCGAGCAAAAACGGCTGATTTTCGACAAAAGAGATAACACCCCCCCATTACGTCATGCTTCAGAAATGTGGAAAATGGTCCGTTTTCAAATGTTTTATTTTTGAACGTAAGTTCACATTTGTAGGTGGATCATCAGTGTTAGAGCTAAAATTAGCATGTTTAAAGTGATTTTCATGCTTCCAGGGGCTCGGGAAGTTAATTAAATACCATTTGGAGGCATTTAATGTTCGAGCAAAAACGGCTGATTTTCGACAAAAGAGATAACACCCCCCCATTACGTCATGCTTCAGAAATGTGGAAAATGGTCCGTTTTCAAATGTTTTATTTTTGAACGTCAGTTCACATTTGTAGGTGGATCATCAGTGTTAGAGCTAAAATTAGCATGTTTAAAGTGATTTTCATGCTTCCAGGGGCCCAAAACACAAGATTTATGGAATGGTTAAAAGTGCATGAAAATGGCCAATTTACTCACTCTGAGTTCTCAAAAAGGGTTTCTTCACCCCGGGAAGTTAATTAAATACCATTTGGAGGCATTTAATGTTCGAGCAAAAACGGCTGATTTTCGACAAAAGAGATAACACCCCCCCATTACGTCATGCTTCAGAAATGTGGAAAATGGTCCGTTTTCAAATGTTTTATTTTTGAACGTCAGTTCACATTTGTAGGTGGATCATCAGTGTTAGAGCTAAAATTAGCATGTTTAAAGTGATTTTCATGCTTCCAGGGGCTCGGGAAGTGAAATAAATACCATTTGGAGGCATTTAATGTTCGAGCAAAAACGGCTGATTTTCGACAAAAGAGATAACACCCCCCCATTACGTCATGCTTCAGAAATGTGGAAAATGGTCCGTTTTCAAATGTTTTATTTTTGAACGTAAGTTCACATTTGTAGGTGGATCATCAGTGTTAGAGCTAAAATTAGCATGTTTAAAGTGATTTTCATGCTTCCAGGGGCTCGGGAAGTGAAATAAATACCATTTGGAATCATTTAATGTTCGAGCAAAAAAGGCTGATTTTCGACAAAAGAGATAACACCCCCCATTACGTCATGCTTCAGAAATGTGGAAAATGGTCCGTTTTCAAATGTTTTATTTTTGAACGTCAGTTCACATTTGTAGGTGGATCATCAGTGTTAGAGCTAAAATTAGCATGTTTAAAGTGATTTTCATGCTTCTTGGGGCCCAAAACACAAGATTTATGGAATGGTTAAAAGTGCATGAAAATGGCCAATTTACTCACTCTGAGTTCTCAAAAAGGGTTTCTTCACCCCGGGAAGTTAATTAAATACCATTTGGAGGCATTTAATGTTCGAGCAAAAACGGCTGATTTTCGACAAAAGAGATAACACCCCCCCATTACGTCATGCTTCAGAAATGTGGAAAATGGTCCGTTTTCACATGTTTTATTTTTGAACGTCAGTTCACATTTGTAGGTGGATCATCAGTGTTAGTGCTAAAATTAGCATGTTTAAAGTGATTTTCATGCTTCCAGGGGCCCAAAACACAAGATGTATGGAATGGTTAAAAGTGCATGAAAATGGCCAATTTACTCACTCTGAGTTCTCAAAAAGGGTTTCTTCACCCCGGGAAGTTAATTAAATACCATTTGGAGGCATTTAATGTTAGAGCAAAAACGGCTGATTTTCGACAAAAGAGATAACACCCCCCCATTACGTCATGCTTCAGAAATGTGGAAAATGGTCCGTTTTCAAATGTTTTATTTTTGAACGTCAGTTCACATTTGTAGGTGGATCATCAGTGTTAGAGCTAAAATTAGCATGTTTAAAGTGATTTTCATGCTTCCAGGGGCTCGGGAAGTGAAATAAATACCATTTGGAGGCATTTAATGTTCGAGCAAAAACGGCTGATTTTCGACAAAAGAGATAACACCCCCCCATTACGTCATGCTTCAGAAATGTGGAAAATGGTCCGTTTTCAAATGTTTTATTTTTGAACGTAAGTTCACATTTGTAGGTGGATCATCAGTGTTAGAGCTAAAATTAGCATGTTTAAAGTGATTTTCATGCTTCCAGGGGCTCGGGAAGTTAATTAAATACCATTTGGAGGCATTTAATGTTCGAGCAAAAACGGCTGATTTTCGACAAAAGAGATAACACCCCCCCATTACGTCATGCTTCAGAAATGTGGAAAATGGTCCGTTTTCAAATGTTTTATTTTTGAACGTCAGTTCACATTTGTAGGTGGATCATCAGTGTTAGAGCTAAAATTAGCATGTTTAAAGTGATTTTCATGCTTCCAGGGGCCCAAAACACAAGATTTATGGAATGGTTAAAAGTGCATGAAAATGGCCAATTTACTCACTCTGAGTTCTCAAAAAGGGTTTCTTCACCCCGGGAAGTTAATTAAATACCATTTGGAGGCATTTAATGTTAGAGCAAAAACGGCTGATTTTCGACAAAAGAGATAACACCCCCCCATTACGTCATGCTTCAGAAATGTGGAAAATGGTCCGTTTTCAAATGTTTTATTTTTGAACGTCAGTTCACATTTGTAGGTGGATCATCAGTGTTAGAGCTAAAATTAGCATGTTTAAAGTGATTTTCATGCTTCCAGGGGCTCGGGAAGTGAAATAAATACCATTTGGAGGCATTTAATGTTCGAGCAAAAACGGCTGATTTTCGACAAAAGAGATAACACCCCCCCATTACGTCATGCTTCAGAAATGTGGAGAATGGTCCGTTTTCAAATGTTTTATTTTTGAACGTAAGTTCACATTTGTAGGTGGATCATCAGTGTTAGAGCTAAAATTAGCATGTTTAAAGTGATTTTCATGCTTCCAGGGGCCCAAAACACAAGATTTATGGAATGGTTAAAAGTGCATGAAAATGGCCAATTTACTCACTCTGAGTTCTCAACAAGGGTTTCTTCACCCCGGGAAGTTAATTAAATACCATTTGGAGGATTTTAATGTTCGAGCAAAAACGGCTGATTTTCGACGATAGAGCTAACACCCCCCCATTACGTCATGCTTTAGAAATGTGGAAAATGGCCCGTTTTCAAATGTTTTATTTTTGAACGTCAGTTCACATTTGTAGGTGGATCATCAGTGTTAGAGCTAAAATTAGCATGTTTAAAGTGATTTTCATGCTTCCAGGGGCTCGGGAAGTGAAATAAATACCATTTGGAGGCATTCAATGTTTGAGCAAAAACGGCTGATTTTCGACAAAAGAGATAACACCCCCCCATTACGTCATGCTTCAGAAATGTGGAAAATGGTCTGTTTTCAAATGTTTTATTTTTGAATGTAAGTTTACATTTGTAGGTGCATCATCAGTGTTAGAGCTAAAATTAGCATGTTTAAAGTGATTTTCATGCTTCCAGGGGCTCGGGAAGTGAAATACATACCATTTGGAGGCATTTAATGTTCGAGCAAAAACGGCTGATTTTCGACAAAAGAGATAACACCCCCCCATTACGTCATGCTTCAGATATGTGGAAAATGGTCCGTTTTCAAATGTTTTATTTTTGAACGTCAGTTCACATTTGTAGGTGGATCATCAGTGTTAGAGCTAAAATTAGCATGTTTAAAGTGATTTTCATGCTTCCAGGGGCTCGGGAAGTGAAATAAATACCATTTGGAATCATTTAATGTTCGAGCAAAAAAGGCTGATTTTCGACAAAAGAGATAACACCCCCCCATTACGTCATGCTTCAGAAATGTGGAAAATGGTCCGTTTTCAAATGTTTTATTTTTGAACGTCAGTTCACATTTGTAGGTGGATCATCAGTGTTAGAGCTAAAATTAGCATGTTTAAAGTGATTTTCATGCTTCTTGGGGCCCAAAACACAAGATTTATGGAATGGTTAAAAGTGCATGAAAATGGCCAATTTACTCACTCTGAGTTCTCAAAAAGGGTTTCTTCACCCCGGGAAGTTAATTAAATACCATTTGGAGGCATTTAATGTTCGAGCAAAAACGGCTGATTTTCGACAAAAGAGATAACACCCCCCCATTACGTCATGCTTCAGAAATATGGAAAATGGTCCGTTTTCACATGTTTTATTTTTGAACGTCAGTTCACATTTGTAGGTGGATCATCAGTGTTAGAGCTAAAATTAGCATGTTTAAAGTGATTTTCATGCTTCCAGGGGCCCAAAACACAAGATGTATGGAATGGTTAAAAGTGCATGAAAATGGCCAATTTACTCACTCTGAGTTCTCAAAAAGGGTTTCTTCACCCCGGGAAGTTAATTAAATACCATTTGGAGGCATTTAATGTTAGAGCAAAAACGGCTGATTTTCGACAAAAGAGATAACACCCCCCCATTACGTCATGCTTCAGAAATGTGGAAAATGGTCCGTTTTCAAATGTTTTATTTTTGAACGTCAGTTCACATTTGTAGGTGGATCATCAGTGTTAGAGCTAAAATTAGCATGTTTAAAGTGATTTTCATGCTTCCAGGGGCTCGGGAAGTGAAATAAATACCATTTGGAGGCATTTAATGTTCGAGCAAAAACGGCTGATTTTCGACAAAAGAGATAACACCCCCCCATTACGTCATGCTTCAGAAATGTGGAAAATGGGCCGTTTTCAAATGTTTTATTTTTGAACGTAAGTTCACATTTGTAGGTGGATCATCAGTGTTAGAGCTAAAATTAGCATGTTTAAAGTGATTTTCATGCTTCCAGGGGCTCGGGAAGTTAATTAAATACCATTTGGAGGCATTTAATGTTCGAGCAAAAACGGCTGATTTTCGACAAAAGAGATAACACCCCCCCATTACGTCATGCTTCAGAAATGTGGAAAATGGTCCGTTTTCAAATGTTTTATTTTTGAACGTCAGTTCACATTTGTAGGTGGATCATCAGTGTTAGAGCTAAAATTAGCATGTTTAAAGTGATTTTCATGCTTCCAGGGGCCCAAAACACAAGATTTATGGAATGGTTAAAAGTGCATGAAAATGGCCAATTTACTCACTCTGAGTTCTCAAAAAGGGTTTCTTCACCCCGGGAAGTTAATTAAATACCATTTGGAGGCATTTAATGTTAGAGCAAAAACGGCTGATTTTCGACAAAAGAGATAACACCCCCCCATTACGTCATGCTTCAGAAATGTGGAAAATGGTCCGTTTTCAAATGTCTTATTTTTGAACGTCAGTTCACATTTGTAGGTGGATCATCAGTGTTAGAGCTAAAATTAGCATGTTTAAAGTGATTTTCATGCTTCCAGGGGCTCGGGAAGTGAAATAAATACCATTTGGAGGCATTTAATGTTCGAGCAAAAACGGCTGATTTTCGACAAAAGAGATAACACCCCCCCATTACGTCATGCTTCAGAAATGTGGAAAATGGTCCGTTTTCAAATGTTTTATTTTTGAACGTAAGTTCACATTTGTAGGTGGATCATCAGTGTTAGAGCTAAAATTAGCATGTTTAAAGTGATTTTCATGCTTCCAGGGGCTCGGGAAGTTAATTAAATACCATTTGGAGGCATTTAATGTTCGAGCAAAAACGGCTGATTTTCGACAAAAGAGATAACACCCCCCCATTACGTCATGCTTCAGAAATGTGGAAAATGGTCCGTTTTCAAATGTTTTATTTTTGAACGTCAGTTCACATTTGTAGGTGGATCATCAGTGTTAGAGCTAAAATTAGCATGTTTAAAGTGATTTTCATGCTTCCAGGGGCCCAAAACACAAGATTTATGGAATGGTTAAAAGTGCATGAAAATGGCCAATTTACTCACTCTGAGTTCTCAAAAAGGGTTTCTTCACCCCGGGAAGTTAATTAAATACCATTTGGAGGCATTTAATGTTAGAGCAAAAACGGCTGATTTTCGACAAAAGAGATAACACCCCCCCATTACGTCATGCTTCAGAAATGTGGAAAATGGTCCGTTTTCAAATGTTTTATTTTTGAACGTCAGTTCACATTTGTAGGTGGATCATCAGTGTTAGAGCTAAAATTAGCATGTTTAAAGTGATTTTCATGCTTCCAGGGGCTCGGGAAGTGAAATAAATACCATTTGGAGGCATTTAATGTTCGAGCAAAAACGGCTGATTTTCGACAAAAGAGATAACACCCCCCCATTACGTCATGCTTCAGAAATGTGGAGAATGGTCCGTTTTCAAATGTTTTATTTTTGAACGTAAGTTCACATTTGTAGGTGGATCATCAGTGTTAGAGCTAAAATTAGCATGTTTAAAGTGATTTTCATGCTTCCAGGGGCCCAAAACACAAGATTTATGGAATGGTTAAAAGTGCATGAAAATGGCCAATTTACTCACTCTGAGTTCTCAACAAGGGTTTCTTCACCCCGGGAAGTTAATTAAATACCATTTGGAGGATTTTAATGTTCGAGCAAAAACGGCTGATTTTCGACGATAGAGCTAACACCCCCCCATTACGTCATGCTTTAGAAATGTGGAAAATGGCCCGTTTTCAAATGTTTTATTTTTGAACGTCAGTTCACATTTGTAGGTGGATCATCAGTGTTAGAGCTAAAATTAGCATGTTTAAAGTGATTTTCATGCTTCCAGGGGCTCGGGAAGTGAAATAAATACCATTTGGAGGCATTCAATGTTTGAGCAAAAACGGCTGATTTTCGACAAAAGAGATAACACCCCCCCATTACGTCATGCTTCAGAAATGTGGAAAATGGTCTGTTTTCAAATGTTTTATTTTTGAATGTAAGTTTACATTTGTAGGTGCATCATCAGTGTTAGAGCTAAAATTAGCATGTTTAAAGTGATTTTCATGCTTCCAGGGGCTCGGGAAGTGAAATACATACCATTTGGAGGCATTTAATGTTCGAGCAAAAACGGCTGATTTTCGACAAAAGAGATAACACCCCCCCATTACGTCATGCTTCAGATATGTGGAAAATGGTCCGTTTTCAAATGTTTTATTTTTGAACGTCAGTTCACATTTGTAGGTGGATCATCAGTGTTAGAGCTAAAATTAGCATGTTTAAAGTGATTTTCATGCTTCCAGGGGCTCGGGAAGTGAAATAAATACCATTTGGAATCATTTAATGTTCGAGCAAAAAAGGCTGATTTTCGACAAAAGAGATAACACCCCCCCATTACGTCATGCTTCAGAAATGTGGAAAATGGTCCGTTTTCAAATGTTTTATTTTTGAACGTCAGTTCACATTTGTAGGTGGATCATCAGTGTTAGAGCTAAAATTAGCATGTTTAAAGTGATTTTCATGCTTCTTGGGGCCCAAAACACAAGATTTATGGAATGGTTAAAAGTGCATGAAAATGGCCAATTTACTCACTCTGAGTTCTCAAAAAGGGTTTCTTCACCCCGGGAAGTTAATTAAATACCATTTGGAGGCATTTAATGTTCGAGCAAAAACGGCTGATTTTCGACAAAAGAGATAACACCCCCCCATTACGTCATGCTTCAGAAATATGGAAAATGGTCCGTTTTCACATGTTTTATTTTTGAACGTCAGTTCACATTTGTAGGTGGATCATCAGTGTTAGAGCTAAAATTAGCATGTTTAAAGTGATTTTCATGCTTCCAGGGGCCCAAAACACAAGATGTATGGAATGGTTAAAAGTGCATGAAAATGGCCAATTTACTCACTCTGAGTTCTCAAAAAGGGTTTCTTCACCCCGGGAAGTTAATTAAATACCATTTGGAGGCATTTAATGTTAGAGCAAAAACGGCTGATTTTCGACAAAAGAGATAACACCCCCCCATTACGTCATGCTTCAGAAATGTGGAAAATGGTCCGTTTTCAAATGTTTTATTTTTGAACGTCAGTTCACATTTGTAGGTGGATCATCAGTGTTAGAGCTAAAATTAGCATGTTTAAAGTGATTTTCATGCTTCCAGGGGCTCGGGAAGTGAAATAAATACCATTTGGAGGCATTTAATGTTCGAGCAAAAACGGCTGATTTTCGACAAAAGAGATAACACCCCCCCATTACGTCATGCTTCAGAAATGTGGAAAATGGTCCGTTTTCAAATGTTTTATTTTTGAACGTAAGTTCACATTTGTAGGTGGATCATCAGTGTTAGAGCTAAAATTAGCATGTTTAAAGTGATTTTCATGCTTCCAGGGGCTCGGGAAGTTAATTAAATACCATTTGGAGGCATTTAATGTTCGAGCAAAAACGGCTGATTTTCGACAAAAGAGATAACACCCCCCCATTACGTCATGCTTCAGAAATGTGGAAAATGGTCCGTTTTCAAATGTTTTATTTTTGAACGTCAGTTCACATTTGTAGGTGGATCATCAGTGTTAGAGCTAAAATTAGCATGTTTAAAGTGATTTTCATGCTTCCAGGGGCCCAAAACACAAGATTTATGGAATGGTTAAAAGTGCATGAAAATGGCCAATTTACTCACTCTGAGTTCTCAAAAAGGGTTTCTTCACCCCGGGAAGTTAATTAAATACCATTTGGAGGCATTTAATGTTAGAGCAAAAACGGCTGATTTTCGACAAAAGAGATAACACCCCCCCATTACGTCATGCTTCAGAAATGTGGAAAATGGTCCGTTTTCAAATGTCTTATTTTTGAACGTCAGTTCACATTTGTAGGTGGATCATCAGTGTTAGAGCTAAAATTAGCATGTTTAAAGTGATTTTCATGCTTCCAGGGGCACGGGAAGTGAAATAAATACCATTTGGAGGCATTTAATGTTCGAGCAAAAACTGCTGATTTTCGACAAAAGAGATAACACCCCCCCCCATTACGTCATGCTTCAGAAATGTGGAAAATGATCCGTTTTCAAATGTTTTATTTTTGAACGTAAGTTCACATTTGTAGGTGGATCATCAGTGTTAGAGCTAAAATTAGCATGTTTAAAGTGATTTTCATGCTTCCAGGGGCCCAAAACACAAGATTTATGGAATGGTTAAAAGTGCATGAAAATGGCCAATTTACTCACTCTGAGTTCTCAAAAAGGGTTTCTTCACCCCGGGAAGTTAATTAAATACCATTTGGAGGATTTTAATGTTCGAGCAAAAACGGCTGATTTTCGACGAAAGAGCTAACACCCCCCCATTACGTCATGCTTTAGAAATGTGGAAAATGGCCCGTTTTCAAATGTTTTATTTTTGAACGTCAGTTCACATTTGTAGGTGGATCATCAGTGTTAGAGCTAAAATTAGCATGTTTAAAGTGATTTTCATGCTTCCAGGGGCTCGGGAAGTGAAATAAATACCATTTGGAGGCATTTAATGTTCGAGCAAAAACGGCTGATTTTCGACAAAAGAGATAACACCCCCCCATTACGTCATGCTTCAGAAATGTGGAAAATGGTCCGTTTTCAAATGTTTTATTTTTGAACGTCAGTTCACATTTGTAGGTGGATCATCAGTGTTAGAGCTAAAATTAGCATGTTTAAAGTGATTTTCATGCTTCCAGGGGCCCAAAACACAAGATTTATGGAATGGTTAAAAGTGCATGAAAATGGCCAATTTACTCACTCTGAGTTCTCAAAAAGGGTTTCTTCACCCCGGGAAGTTAATTAAATACCATTTGGAGGCATTTAATGTTAGAGCAAAAACGGCTGATTTTCGACAAAAGAGATAACACCCCCCCATTACGTCATGCTTCAGAAATGTGGAAAATGGTCCATTTTCAAATGTTTTATTTTTGAACGTCAGTTCACATTTGTAGGTGGATCATCAGTGTTAGAGCTAAAATTAGCATGTTTAAAGTGATTTTCATGCTTCCAGGGGCTCGGGAAGTGAAATAAATACCATTTGGAATCATTTAATGTTCGAGCAAAAAAGGCTGATTTTCGACAAAAGAGATAACACCCCCCCATTACGTCATGCTTCAGAAATGTGTAAAATGGTCCGTTTTCAAATGTTTTATTTTTGAACGTCAGTTCACATTTGTAGGTGGATCATCAGTGTTAGAGCTAAAATTAGCATGTTTAAAGTGATTTTCATGCTTCTTGGGGCCCAAAACACAAGATTTATGGAATGGTTAAAAGTGCATGAAAATGGCCAATTTACTCACTCTGAGTTCTCAAAAAGGGTTTCTTCACCCCGGGAAGTTAATTAAATACCATTTGGAGGCATTTAATGTTCGAGCAAAAACGGCTGATTTTCGACAAAAGAGATAACACCCCCCATTACGTCATGCTTCAGAAATGTGGAAAATGGTCCGTTTTCACATGTTTTATTTTTGAACGTCAGTTCACATTTGTAGGTGGATCATCAGTGTTAGAGCTAAAATTAGCATGTTTAAAGTGATTTTCATGCTTCCAGGGGCCCAAAACACAAGATGTATGGAATGGTTAAAAGTGCATGAAAATGGCCAATTTACTCACTCTGAGTTCTCAAAAAGGGTTTCTTCACCCCGGGAAGTTAATTAAATACCATTTGGAGGCATTTAATGTTAGAGCAAAAACGGCTGATTTTCGACAAAAGAGATAACACTCCCCCATTACGTCATGCTTCAGAAATGTGGAAAATGGTCCGTTTTCAAATGTTTTATTTTTGAACGTCAGTTCACATTTGTAGGTGGATCATCAGTGTTAGAGCTAAAATTAGCATGTTTAAAGTGATTTTCATGCTTCCAGGGGCTCGGGAAGTGAAATAAATACCATTTGGAGGCATTTAATGTTCGAGCAAAAACGGCTGATTTTCGACAAAAGAGATAACACCCCCCCATTACGTCATGCTTCAGAAATGTGGAAAATGGTCCGTTTTCAAATGTTTTATTTTTGAACGTAAGTTCACATTTGTAGGTGGATCATCAGTGTTAGAGCTAAAATTAGCATGTTTAAAGTGATTTTCATGCTTCCAGGGGCTCGGGAAGTTAATTAAATACCATTTGGAGGCATTTAATGTTCGAGCAAAAACGGCTGATTTTCGACAAAAGAGATAACACCCCCCCATTACGTCATGCTTCAGAAATGTGGAAAATGGTCCGTTTTCAAATGTTTTATTTTTGAACGTCAGTTCACATTTGTAGGTGGATCATCAGTGTTAGAGCTAAAATTAGCATGTTTAAAGTGATTTTCATGCTTCCAGGGGCCCAAAACACAAGATTTATGGAATGGTTAAAAGTGCATGAAAATGGCCAATTTACTCACTCTGAGTTCTCAAAAAGGGTTTCTTCACCCCGGGAAGTTAATTAAATACCATTTGGAGGCATTTAATGTTAGAGCAAAAACGGCTGATTTTCGACAAAAGAGATAACACCCCCCCATTACGTCATGCTTCAGAAATGTGGAAAATGGTCCGTTTTCAAATGTCTTATTTTTGAACGTCAGTTCACATTTGTAGGTGGATCATCAGTGTTAGAGCTAAAATTAGCATGTTTAAAGTGATTTTCATGCTTCCAGGGGCACGGGAAGTGAAATAAATACCATTTGGAGGCATTTAATGTTCGAGCAAAAACTGCTGATTTTCGACAAAAGAGATAACACCCCCCCCCATTACGTCATGCTTCAGAAATGTGGAAAATGATCCGTTTTCAAATGTTTTATTTTTGAACGTAAGTTCACATTTGTAGGTGGATCATCAGTGTTAGAGCTAAAATTAGCATGTTTAAAGTGATTTTCATGCTTCCAGGGGCCCAAAACACAAGATTTATGGAATGGTTAAAAGTGCATGAAAATGGCCAATTTACTCACTCTGAGTTCTCAAAAAGGGTTTCTTCACCCCGGGAAGTTAATTAAATACCATTTGGAGGATTTTAATGTTCGAGCAAAAACGGCTGATTTTCGACGAAAGAGCTAACACCCCCCCATTACGTCATGCTTTAGAAATGTGGAAAATGGCCCGTTTTCAAATGTTTTATTTTTGAACGTCAGTTCACATTTGTAGGTGGATCATCAGTGTTAGAGCTAAAATTAGCATGTTTAAAGTGATTTTCATGCTTCCAGGGGCTCGGGAAGTGAAATAAATACCATTTGGAGGCATTTAATGTTTGAGCAAAAACGGCTGATTTTCGACAAAAGAGATAACACCCCCCCATTACGTCATGCTTCAGAAATGTGGAAAATGGTCTGTTTTCAAATGTTTTATTTTTGAACGTAAGTTCACATTTGTAGGTGGATCATCAGTGTTAGAGCTAAAATTAGCATGTTTAAAGTGATTTTCATGCTTCCAGGGGCTCGGGAAGTGAAATAAATACCATTTGGAGGCATTTAATGTTCGAGCAAAAACGGCTGATTTTCGACAAAAGAGATAACACCCCCCCATTACGTCATGCTTCAGAAATGTGGAAAATGGTCCGTTTTCAAATGTTTTATTTTTGAACGTCAGTTCACATTTGTAGGTGGATCATCAGTGTTAGAGCTAAAATTAGCATGTTTAAAGTGATTTTCATGCTTCCAGGGGCTCGGGAAGTGAAATAAATACCATTTGGAGGCATTTAATGTTCGAGCAAAAAAGGCTGATTTTCGACAAAAGAGATAACACCCCCCCATTACGTCATGCTTCAGAAATGTGGAAAATGGTCCGTTTTCAAATGTTTTATTTTTGAACGTCAGTTCACATTTGTAGGTGGATCATCAGTGTTAGAGCTAAAATTAGCATGTTTAAAGTGATTTTCATGCTTCCAGGGGCCCAAAACACAAGATTTATGGAATGGTTAAAAGTGCATGAAAATGGCCAATTTACTCACTCTGAGTTCTCAAAAAGGGTTTCTTCACCCCGGGAAGTTAATTAAATACCATTTGGAGGCATTTAATGTTAGAGCAAAAACGGCTGATTTTCGACAAAAGAGATAACACCCCCCCATTACGTCATGCTTCAGAAATGTGGAAAATGGTCCGTTTTCAAATGTCTTATTTTTGAACGTCAGTTCACATTTGTAGGTGGATCATCAGTGTTAGAGCTAAAATTAGCATGTTTAAAGTGATTTTCATGCTTCCAGGGGCACGGGAAGTGAAATAAATACCATTTGGAGGCATTTAATGTTCGAGCAAAAACTGCTGATTTTCGACAAAAGAGATAACACCCCCCCCCATTACGTCATGCTTCAGAAATGTGGAAAATGATCCGTTTTCAAATGTTTTATTTTTGAACGTAAGTTCACATTTGTAGGTGGATCATCAGTGTTAGAGCTAAAATTAGCATGTTTAAAGTGATTTTCATGCTTCCAGGGGCCCAAAACACAAGATTTATGGAATGGTTAAAAGTGCATGAAAATGGCCAATTTACTCACTCTGAGTTCTCAAAAAGGGTTTCTTCACCCCGGGAAGTTAATTAAATACCATTTGGAGGATTTTAATGTTCGAGCAAAAACGGCTGATTTTCGACGAAAGAGCTAACACCCCCCCATTACGTCATGCTTTAGAAATGTGGAAAATGGCCCGTTTTCAAATGTTTTATTTTTGAACGTCAGTTCACATTTGTAGGTGGATCATCAGTGTTAGAGCTAAAATTAGCATGTTTAAAGTGATTTTCATGCTTCCAGGGGCTCGGGAAGTGAAATAAATACCATTTGGAGGCATTTAATGTTTGAGCAAAAACGGCTGATTTTCGACAAAAGAGATAACACCCCCCCATTACGTCATGCTTCAGAAATGTGGAAAATGGTCTGTTTTCAAATGTTTTATTTTTGAACGTAAGTTCACATTTGTAGGTGGATCATCAGTGTTAGAGCTAAAATTAGCATGTTTAAAGTGATTTTCATGCTTCCAGGGGCTTGGGAAGTGAAATAAATACCATTTGGAGGCATTTAATGTTCGAGCAAAAACGGCTGATTTTCGACAAAAGAGATAACACCCCCCCATTACGTCATGCTTCAGAAATGTGGAAAATGGTCCGTTTTCAAATGTTTTATTTTTGAACGTCAGTTCACATTTGTAGGTGGATCATCAGTGTTAGAGCTAAAATTAGCATGTTTAAAGTGATTTTCATGCTTCCAGGGGCTCGGGAAGTGAAATAAATACCATTTGGAGGCATTTAATGTTCGAGCAAAAAAGGCTGATTTTCGACAAAAGAGATAACACCCCCCCATTACGTCATGCTTCAGAAATTTGGAAAATGGTCCGTTTTCAAATGTTTTATTTTTGAACGTCAGTTCACATTTGTAGGTGGATCATCAGTGTTAGAGCTAAAATTAGCATGTTTAAAGTGATTTTCATGCTTCCAGGGGCTCGGGAAGTTAATTAAATACCATTTGGAGGCGTTTAATGTTCGAGCAAAAAGGCTGATTTTCGACAAAAGAGATAACACCCCCCCATTACGTCATGCTTCAGAAATGTGGAAAATGGTCCGTTTTCAAATGTTTTATTTTTGAACGTCAGTTCACATTTGTAGGTGGATCATCAGTGTTAGAGCTAAAATTAGCATGTTTAAAGTGATTTTCATGCTTCCAGGGGCTCGGGAAGTTAATTAAATACCATTTGGAGGCATTTAATGTTAGAGCAAAAACGGCTGATTTTCGACAAAAGAGATAACACCCCCCATTACGTCATGCTTCAGAAATGTGGAAAATGGTCCGTTTAAAAATGTTTAATTTTTGAACGTCAGTTCACATTTGTAGGTGGATCATCAGTGTTAGAGCTAAAATTAGCATGTTTAAAGTGATTTTCATGCTTCTTGGGGCCCAAAACACAATATTTATGGAATGGTTAAAAGTGCATGAAAATGGCCAATTTACTCACTCTGAGTTCTCAAAAAGGGTTTCTTCACCCCGGGAAGTTAATTAAATACCATTTGGAGGCATTTAATGTTCGAGCAAAAACGGCTGATTTTCGACAAAAGAGATAACACCCCCCCATTACGTCATGCTTCAGAAATGTGGAAAATGGTCCGTTTTCAAATGTTTTATTTTTGAACGTCAGTTCACATTTGTAGGTAGATCATCAGTGTTAGAGCTAAAATTAGCATGTTTAAAGTGATTTTCATGCTTCTTGGGGCCCAAAACACAAGATTTATGGAATGGTTAAAAGTGCATGAAAATGGCCAATTTACTCACTCTGAGTTCTCAAAAAGGGTTTCTTCACCCCGGGAAGTTAATTAAATACCATTTGGAGGCATTTAATGTTAGAGCAAAAACGGCTGATTTTCGACAAAAGAGATAACACCCCCCCATTACGTCATGCTTCAGAAATGTGGAAAATGGTCCGTTTTCAAATGTTTTATTTTTGAACGTCAGTTCACATTTGTAGGTGGATCATCAGTGTTAGAGCTAAAATTAGCATGTTTAAAGTGATTTTCATGCTTCCAGGGGCCCAAAACACAAGATTTATGGAATGGTTAAAAGTGCATGAAAATGGCCAATTTACTCACTCTGAGTTCTCAAAAAGGGTTTCTTCACCCCGGGAAGTTAATTAAATACCATTTGGAGGCATTTAATGTTCGAGCAAAAACGGCTGATTTTCAACAAAAGAGATAACACCCCCCCATTACGTCATGCTTCAGAAATGTGGAAAATGGTCCGTTTTCAAATGTTTTATTTTTGAACGTCAGTTCACATTTGTAGGTGGATCATCAGTGTTAGAGCTAAAATTCGCATGTTTAAAGTGATTTTCATGCTTCCAGGGGCCCAAAACACAAGATTTATGGAATGGTTAAAAGTGCATGAAAATGGCCAATTTACTCACTCTGAGTTCTCAAAAAGGGTTTCTTCACCCCGGGAAGTTAATTAAATACCATTTGGAGGCATTTAATGTTCGAGCAAAAACGGCTGATTTTCGACAAAAGAGATAACACCCCCCCATTACGTCATGCTTCAGAAATGTGGAAAATGGTCCGTTTTCAAATGTTTTATTTTTGAACGTCAGTTCACATTTGTAGGTGGATCATCAGTGTTAGAGCTAAAATTAGCATGTTTAAAGTGATTTTCATGCTTCCAGGGGCTCGGGAAGTGAAATAAATACCATTTGGAGGCATTTAATGTTCGAGCAAAAACGGCTGATTTTCGACAAAAGAGATAACACCCCCCCATTACGTCATGCTTCAGAAATGTGGAAAATGGTCCGTTTTCAAATGTTTTATTTTTGAACGTAAGTTCACATTTGTAGGTGGATCATCAGTGTTAGAGCTAAAACTAGCATGTTTAAAGTGATTTTCATGCTTCCAGGGGCTCGGAAAGTTAATTAAATACCATTTGGAGGCATTTAATGTTCGAGCAAAAACGGCTGATTTTCGACAAAAGAGATAACACCCCCCCATTACGTCATGCTTCAGAAATGTGGAAAATGGTCCGTTTTCAAATGTTTTATTTTTGAACGTCAGTTCACATTTGTAGGTGGATCATCAGTGTTAGAGCTAAAATTAGCATGTTTAAAGTGATTTTCATGCTTCCAGGGGCCCAAAACACAAGATTTATGGAATGGTTAAAAGTGCATGAAAATGGCCAATTTACTCACTCTGAGTTCTCAAAAAGGGTTTCTTCACCCCGGGAAGTTAATTAAATACCATTTGGAGGCATTTAATGTTAGAGCAAAAACGGCTGATTTTCGACAAAAGAGATAACACCCCCCCATTACGTCATGCTTCAGAAATGTGGAAAATGGTCCGTTTTCAAATGTTTTATTTTTGAACGTCAGTTCACATTTGTAGGTGGATCATCAGTGTTAGAGCTAAAATTAGCATGTTTAAAGTGATTTTCATGCTTCCAGGGGCTCGGGAAGTGAAATAAATACCATTTGGAGGCATTTAATGTTCGAGCAAAAACGGCTGATTTTCGACAAAAGAGATAACACCCCCCCATTACGTCATGCTTCAGAAATGTGGAAAATGGTCCGTTTTCAAATGTTTTATTTTTGAACGTAAGTTCACATTTGTAGGTGGATCATCAGTGTTAGAGCTAAAATTAGCATGTTTAAAGTGATTTTCATGCTTCCAGGGGCCCAAAACACAAGATTTATGGAATGGTTAAAAGTGCATGAAAATGGCCAATTTACTCACTCTGAGTTCTCAACAAGGGTTTCTTCACCCCGGGAAGTTAATTAAATACCATTTGGAGGATTTTAATGTTCGAGCAAAAACGGCTGATTTTCGACGATAGAGCTAACACCCCCCCATTACGTCATGCTTTAGAAATAAATGTGGAAAATGGCCCGTTTTCAAATGTTTTATTTTTGAACGTCAGTTCACATTTGTAGGTGGATCATCAGTGTTAGAGCTAAAATTAGCATGTTTAAAGTGATTTTCATGCTTCCAGGGGCTCGGGAAGTGAAATAAATACCATTTGGAGGCATTCAATGTTTGAGCAAAAACGGCTGATTTTCGACAAAAGAGATAACACCCCCCCATTACGTCATGCTTCAGAAATGTGGAAAATGGTCTGTTTTCAAATGTTTTATTTTTGAACGTAAGTTCACATTTGTAGGTGCATCATCAGTGTTAGAGCTAAAATTAGCATGTTTAAAGTGATTTTCATGCTTCCAGGGGCTCGGGAAGTGAAATACATACCATTTGGAGGCATTTAATGTTCGAGCAAAAACGGCTGATTTTCGACAAAAGAGATAACACCCCCCCATTACGTCATGCTTCAGAAATGTGGAAAATGGTCCGTTTTCAACTGTTTTATTTTTGAACGTCAGTTCACATTTGTAGGTGGATCATCAGTGTTAGAGCTAAAATTAGCATGTTTAAAGTGATTTTCATGCTTTCAGGGGCTCGGGAAGTGAAATAAATACCATTTGGAATCATTTAATGTTCGAGCAAAAAAGGCTGATTTTCGACAAAAGAGATAACACCCCCCCATTACGTCATGCTTCAGAAATGTGGAAAATGGTCCGTTTTCAAATGTTTTATTTTTGAACGTCAGTTCACATTTGTAGGTGGATCATCAGTGTTAGAGCTAAAATTAGCATGTTTAAAGTGATTTTCATGCTTCTTGGGGCCCAAAACACAAGATTTATGGAATGGTTAAAAGTGCATGAAAATGGCCAATTTACTCACTCTGAGTTCTCAAAAAGGGTTTCTTCACCCCGGGAAGTTAATTAAATACCATTTGGAGGCATTTAATGTTCGAGCAAAAACGGCTGATTTTCGACAAAAGAGATAACACCCCCCCATTACGTCATGCTTCAGAAATGTGGAAAATGGTCCGTTTTCAAATGTTTTATTTTTGAACGTCAGTTCACATTTGTAGGTGGATCATCAGTGTTAGAGCTAAAATTAGCATGTTTAAAGTGATTTTCATGCTTCCAGGGGCCCAAAACACAAGATGTATGGAATGGTTAAAAGTGCATGAAAATGGCCAATTTACTCACTCTGAGTTCTCAAAAAGGGTTTCTTCACCCCGGGAAGTTAATTAAATACCATTTGGAGGCATTTAATGTTAGAGCAAAAACGGCTGATTTTCGACAAAAGAGATAACACCCCCCCATTACGTCATGCTTCAGAAATGTGGAAAATGGTCCGTTTTCAAATGTTTTATTTTTGAACGTCAGTTCACATTTGTAGGTGGATCATCAGTGTTAGAGCTAAAATTAGCATGTTTAAAGTGATTTTCATGCTTCCAGGGGCTCGGGAAGTGAAATAAATACCATTTGGAGGCATTTAATGTTCGAGCAAAAACGGCTGATTTTCGACAAAAGAGATAACACCCCCCCATTACGTCATGCTTCAGAAATGTGGAAAATGGTCCGTTTTCAAATGTTTTATTTTTGAACGTAAGTTCACATTTGTAGGTGGATCATCAGTGTTAGAGCTAAAATTAGCATGTTTAAAGTGATTTTCATGCTTCCAGGGGCTCGGGAAGTTAATTAAATACCATTTGGAGGCATTTAATGTTCGAGCAAAAACGGCTGATTTTCGACAAAAGAGATAACACCCCCCCATTACGTCATGCTTCAGAAATGTGGAAAATGGTCCGTTTTCAAATGTTTTATTTTTGAACGTCAGTTCACATTTGTAGGTGGATCATCAGTGTTAGAGCTAAAATTAGCATGTTTAAAGTGATTTTCATGCTTCCAGGGGCCCAAAACACAAGATTTATGGAATGGTTAAAAGTGCATGAAAATGGCCAATTTACTCACTCTGAGTTCTCAAAAAGGGTTTCTTCACCCCGGGAAGTTAATTAAATACCATTTGGAGGCATTTAATGTTAGAGCAAAAACGGCTGATTTTCGACAAAAGAGATAACACCCCCCCATTACGTCATGCTTCAGAAATGTGGAAAATGGTCCGTTTTCAAATGTTTTATTTTTGAACGTCAGTTCACATTTGTAGGTGGATCATCAGTGTTAGAGCTAAAATTAGCATGTTTAAAGTGATTTTCATGCTTCCAGGGGCTCGGGAAGTGAAATAAATACCATTTGGAGGCATTTAATGTTCGAGCAAAAACTGCTGATTTTCGACAAAAGAGATAACACCCCCCCCATTACGTCATGCTTCAGAAATGTGGAAAATGATCCGTTTTCAAATGTTTTAATTTTGAACGTAAGTTCACATTTGTAGGTGGATCATCAGTGTTAGAGCTAAAATTAGCATGTTTAAAGTGATTTTCATGCTTCCAGGGGCCCAAAACACAAGATTTATGGAATGGTTAAAAGTGCATGAAAATGGCCAATTTACTCACTCTGAGTTCTCAAAAAGGGTTTCTTCACCCCGGGAAGTTAATTAAATACCATTTGGAGGATTTTAAAGTTCGAGCAAAAACGGCTGATTTTCGACGAAAGAGCTAACACCCCCCCATTACGTCATGCTTTAGAAATGTGGAAAATGGCCCGTTTTCAAATGTTTTATTTTTGAACGTCAGTTCACATTTGTAGGTGGATCATCAGTGTTAGAGCTAAAATTAGCATGTTTAAAGTGATTTTCATGCTTCCAGGGGCTCGGGAAGTGAAATAAATACCATTTGGAGGCATTTAATGTTTGAGCAAAAACGGCTGATTTTCGACAAAAGAGATAACACCCCCCCATTACGTCATGCTTCAGAAATGTGGAAAATGGTCTGTTTTCAAATGTTTTATTTTTGAACGTAAGTTCACATTTGTAGGTGGATCATCAGTGTTAGAGCTAAAATTAGCATGTTTAAAGTGATTTTCATGCTTCCAGGGGCTTGGGAAGTGAAATAAATACCATTTGGAGGCATTTAATGTTCGAGCAAAAACGGCTGATTTTCGACAAAAGAGATAACACCCCCCCATTACGTCATGCTTCAGAAATGTGGAAAATGGTCCGTTTTCAAATGTTTTATTTTTGAACGTCAGTTCACATTTGTAGGTGGATCATCAGTGTTAGAGCTAAAATTAGCATGTTTAAAGTGATTTTCATGCTTCCAGGGGCTCGGGAAGTGAAATAAATACCATTTGGAGGCATTTAATGTTCGAGCAAAAAAGGCTGATTTTCGACAAAAGAGATAACACCCCCCCATTACGTCATGCTTCAGAAATGTGGAAAATGGTCCGTTTTCAAATGTTTTATTTTTGAACGTCAGTTCACATTTGTAGGTGGATCATCAGTGTTAGAGCTAAAATTAGCATGTTTAAAGTGATTTTCATGCTTCCAGGGGCTCGGGAAGTTAATTAAATACCATTTGGAGGCGTTTAATGTTCGAGCAAAAAGGCTGATTTTCGACAAAAGAGATAACACCCCCCCATTACGTCATGCTTCAGAAATGTGGAAAATGGTCCGTTTTCAAATGTTTTATTTTTGAACGTCAGTTCACATTTGTAGGTGGATCATCAGTGTTAGAGCTAAAATTAGCATGTTTAAAGTGATTTTCATGCTTCCAGGGGCTCGGGAAGTTAATTAAATACCATTTGGAGGCATTTAATGTTAGAGCAAAAACGGCTGATTTTCGACAAAAGAGATAACACCCCCCATTACGTCATGCTTCAGAAATGTGGAAAATGGTCCGTTTTCAAATGTTTTATTTTTGAACGTCAGTTCACATTTGTAGGTGGATCATCAGTGTTAGAGCTAAAATTAGCAAGTTTAAAGTGATTTTCATGCTTCTTGGGGCCCAAAACACAAGATTTATGGAATGGTTAAAAGTGCATGAAAATGGCCAATTTACTCACTCTGAGTTCTCAAAAAGGGTTTCTTCACCCCGGGAAGTTAATTAAATACCATTTGGAGGCATTTAATGTTCGAGCAAAAACGGCTGATTTTCGACAAAAGAGATAACACCCCCCCATTACGTCATGCTTCAGAAATGTGGAAAATGGTCCGTTTTCAAATGTTTTATTTTTGAACGTCAGTTCACATTTGTAGGTGGATCATCAGTGTTAGAGCTAAAATTAGCATGTTTAAAGTTATTTTCATGCTTCCAGGGGCTCGGGAAGTTAATTAAATACCATTTGGAGGCATTTAATGTTCGAGCAAAAACGGCTGATTTTCGACAAAAGAGATAACACCCCCCCCCATTACGTCATGCTTCAGAAATGTGGAAAATGGTCCGTTTTCAAATGTTTTATTTTTGAACGTCAGTTCACATTTGTAGGTGGATCATCAGTGTTAGAGCTAAAATTAACATGTTTAAAGTGATTTTCATGCTTCCAGGGCCCGGGAAGTAAAATAAATACCATTTGGAGGCATTTAATGTTCGAGCAAAAACTGCTGATTTTCGACAAAAGAGATAACACCCCCCCCGTTACGTCATGCTTCAGAAATGTGGAAAATGATCCGTTTTCAAATGTTTTATTTTTGAACGTAAGTTCACATTTGTAGGTGGATCATCAGTGTTAGAGCTAAAATTAGCATGTTTAAAGTGATTTTCATGCTTCCAGGGGCCCAAAACACAAGATTTATGGAATGGTTAAAAGTGCATGAAAATGGCCAATTTACTCACTCTGAGTTCTCAAAAAGGGTTTCTTCACCCCGGGAAGTTAATTAAATACCATTTGGAGGATTTTAATGTTCGAGCAAAAACGGCTGATTTTCGACGAAAGAGCTAACACCCCCCCATTACGTCATGCTTTAGAAATGTGGAAAATGGCCCGTTTTCAAATGTTTTATTTTTGAACGTCAGTTCACATTTGTAGGTGGATCATCAGTGTTAGAGCTAAAATTAGCATGTTTAAAGTGATTTTCATGCTTCCAGGGGCTCGGGAAGTGAAATAAATACCATTTGGAGGCATTTAATGTTTGAGCAAAAACGGCTGATTTTCGACAAAAGAGATAACACCCCCCCATTACGTCATGCTTCAGAAATGTGGAAAATGGTCTGTTTTCAAATGTTTTATTTTTGAACGTAAGTTCACATTTGTAGGTGGATCATCAGTGTTAGAGCTAAAATTAGCATGTTTAAAGTGATTTTCATGCTTCCAGGGGCTTGGGAAGTGAAATAAATACTATTTGGAGGCATTTAATGTTCGAGCAAAAACGGCTGATTTTCGACAAAAGAGATAACACCCCCCCATTACGTCATGCTTCAGAAATGTGGAAAATGGTCCGTTTTCAAATGTTTTATTTTTGAACGTCAGTTCACATTTGTAGGTGGATCATCAGTGTTAGAGCTAAAATTAGCATGTTTAAAGTGATTTTCATGCTTCCAGGGGCTCGGGAAGTGAAATAAATACCATTTGGAGGCATTTAATGTTCGAGCAAAAAAGGCTGATTTTCGACAAAAGAGATAACACCCCCCCATTACGTCATGCTTCAGAAATGTGGAAAATGGTCCGTTTTCAAATGTTTTATTTTTGAACGTCAGTTCACATTTGTAGGTGGATCATCAGTGTTAGAGCTAAAATTAGCATGTTTAAAGGGATTTTCATGCTTCCAGGGGCTCGGGAAGTTAATTAAATACCATTTGGAGGCGTTTAATGTTCGAGCAAAAAGACTGATTTTCGACAAAAGAGATAACACCCCCCCATTACGTCATGCTTCAGAAATGTGGAAAATGGTCCGTTTTCAAATGTTTTATTTTTGAATGTCAGTTCACATTTGTAGGTGGATCATCAGTGTTAGAGCTAAAATTAGCATGTTTAAAGTGATTTTCATGCTTCCAGGGGCTCGGGAAGTTAATTAAATACCATTTGGAGGCATTTAATGTTAGAGCAAAAACGGCTGATTTTCGACAAAAGAGATAACACCCCCCATTACGTCATGCTTCAGAAATGTGGAAAATGGTCCGTTTTCAAATGTTTTATTTTTGAACGTCAGTTCACATTTGTAGGTGGATCATCAGTGTTAGAGCTAAAATTAGCAAGTTTAAAGTGATTTTCATGCTTCTTGGGGCCCAAAACACAAGATTTATGGAATGGTTAAAAGTGCATGAAAATGGCCAATTTACTCACTCTGAGTTCTCAAAAAGGGTTTCTTCACCCCGGGAAGTTAATTAAATACCATTTGGAGGCATTTAATGTTCGAGCAAAAACGGCTGATTTTCGACAAAAGAGATAACACCCCCCCATTACGTCATGCTTCAGAAATGTGGAAAATGGTCCGTTTTCAAATGTTTTATTTTTGAACGTCAGTTCACATTTGTAGGTGGATCATCAGTGTTAGAGCTAAAATTAGCATGTTTAAAGTTATTTTCATGCTTCCAGGGGCTCGGGAAGTTAATTAAATACCATTTGGAGGCATTTAATGTTCGAGCAAAAACGGCTGATTTTCGACAAAAGAGATAACACCCCCCCCATTACGTCATGCTTCAGAAATGTGGAAAATGGTCCGTTTTCAAATGTTTTATTTTTGAACGTCAGTTCACATTTGTAGGTGGATCATCAGTGTTAGAGCTAAAATTAACATGTTTAAAGTGATTTTCATGCTTCCAGGGCCCGGGAAGTGAAATAAATACCATTTGGAGGCATTTAATGTTCGAGCAAAAACTGCTGATTTTCGACAAAAGAGATAACACCCCCCCCGTTACGTCATGCTTCAGAAATGTGGAAAATGATCCGTTTTCAAATGTTTTATTTTTGAACGTAAGTTCACATTTGTAGGTGGATCATCAGTGTTAGAGCTAAAATTAGCATGTTTAAAGTGATTTTCATGCTTCCAGGGGCCCAAAACACAAGATTTATGGAATGGTTAAAAGTGCATGAAAATGGCCAATTTACTCACTCTGAGTTCTCAAAAAGGGTTTCTTCACCCCGGGAAGTTAATTAAATACCATTTGGAGGATTTTAATGTTCGAGCAAAAACGGCTGATTTTCGACGAAAGAGCTAACACCCCCCCATTACGTCATGCTTTAGAAATGTGGAAAATGGCCCGTTTTCAAATGTTTTATTTTTGAACGTCAGTTCACATTTGTAGGTGGATCATCAGTGTTAGAGCTAAAATTAGCATGTTTAAAGTGATTTTCATGCTTCCAGGGGCTCGGGAAGTAAAATAAATACCATTTGGAGGCATTTAATGTTTGAGCAAAAACGGCTGATTTTCGACAAAAGAGATAACACCCCCCCATTACGTCATGCTTCAGAAATGTGGAAAATGGTCTGTTTTCAAATGTTTTATTTTTGAACGTAAGTTCACATTTGTAGGTGGATCATCAGTGTTAGAGCTAAAATTAGCATGTTTAAAGTGATTTTCATGCTTCCAGGGGCTTGGGAAGTGAAATAAATACCATTTGGAGGCATTTAATGTTCGAGCAAAAACGGCTGATTTTCGACAAAAGAGATAACACCCCCCCATTACGTCATGCTTCAGAAATGTGGAAAATGGTCCGTTTTCAAATGTTTTATTTTTGAACGTCAGTTCACATTTGTAGGTGGATCATCAGTGTTAGAGCTAAAATTAGCATGTTTAAAGTGATTTTCATGCTTCCAGGGGCTCGGGAAGTGAAATAAATACCATTTGGAGGCATTTAATGTTCGAGCAAAAAAGGCTGATTTTCGACAAAAGAGATAACACCCCCCCATTACGTCATGCTTCAGAAATGTGGAAAATGGTCCGTTTTCAAATGTTTTATTTTTGAACGTCAGTTCACATTTGTAGGTGGATCATCAGTGTTAGAGCTAAAATTAGCATGTTTAAAGTGATTTTCATGCTTCCAGGGGCTCGGGAAGTTAATTAAATACCATTTGGAGGCATTTAATGTTAGAGCAAAAACGGCTGATTTTCGACAAAAGAGATAACATCCCCCATTACGTCATGCTTCAGAAATGTGGAAAATGGTCCGTTTTCAAATGTTTTATTTTTGAACGTCAGTTCACATTTGTAGGTGGATCATCAGTGTTAGAGCTAAAATTAGCATGTTTAAAGTGATTTTCATGCTTCTTGGGGCCCAAAACACAATATTTATGGAATGGTTAAAAGTGCATGAAAATGGCCAATTTACTCACTCTGAGTTCTCAAAAAGGGTTTCTTCACCCCGGGAAGTTAATTAAATACCATTTGGAGGCATTTAATGTTCGAGCAAAAACGGCTGATTTTCGACAAAAGAGATAACACCCCCCCATTACGTCATGCTTCAGAAATGTGGAAAATGGTCCGTTTTCAAATGTTTTATTTTTGAACGTCAGTTCACATTTGTAGGTAGATCATCAGTGTTAGAGCTAAAATTAGCATGTTTAAAGTGATTTTCATGCTTCTTGGGGCCCAAAACACAAGATTTATGGAATGGTTAAAAGTGCATGAAAATGGCCAATTTACTCACTCTGAGTTCTCAAAAAGGGTTTCTTCACCCCGGGAAGTTAATTAAATACCATTTGGAGGCATTTAATGTTAGAGCAAAAACGGCTGATTTTCGACAAAAGAGATAACACCCCCCCATTACGTCATGCTTCAGAAATGTGGAAAATGGTCCGTTTTCAAATGTTTTATTTTTGAACGTCAGTTCACATTTGTAGGTGGATCATCAGTGTTAGAGCTAAAATTAGCATGTTTAAAGTGATTTTCATGCTTCCAGGGGCCCAAAACACAAGATTTATGGAATGGTTAAAAGTGCATGAAAATGGCCAATTTACTCACTCTGAGTTCTCAAAAAGGGTTTCTTCACCCCGGGAAGTTAATTAAATACCATTTGGAGGCATTTAATGTTCGAGCAAAAACGGCTGATTTTCAACAAAAGAGATAACACCCCCCCATTACGTCATGCTTCAGAAATGTGGAAAATGGTCCGTTTTCAAATGTTTTATTTTTGAACGTCAGTTCACATTTGTAGGTGGATCATCAGTGTTAGAGCTAAAATTCGCATGTTTAAAGTGATTTTCATGCTTCCAGGGGCCCAAAACACAAGATTTATGGAATGGTTAAAAGTGCATGAAAATGGCCAATTTACTCACTCTGAGTTCTCAAAAAGGGTTTCTTCACCCCGGGAAGTTAATTAAATACCATTTGGAGGCATTTAATGTTCGAGCAAAAACGGCTGATTTTCGACAAAAGAGATAACACCCCCCCATTACGTCATGCTTCAGAAATGTGGAAAATGGTCCGTTTTCAAATGTTTTATTTTTGAACGTCAGTTCACATTTGTAGGTGGATCATCAGTGTTAGAGCTAAAATTAGCATGTTTAAAGTGATTTTCATGCTTCCAGGGGCTCGGGAAGTGAAATAAATACCATTTGGAGGCATTTAATGTTCGAGCAAAAACGGCTGATTTTCGACAAAAGAGATAACACCCCCCCATTACGTCATGCTTCAGAAATGTGGAAAATGGTCCGTTTTCAAATGTTTTATTTTTGAACGTCAGTTCACATTTGTAGGTGGATCATCAGTGTTAGAGCTAAAATTAGCATGTTTAAAGTGATTTTCATGCTTCCAGGGGCTCGGGAAGTTAATTAAATACCATTTGGAGGCATTTAATGTTAGAGCAAAAACGGCTGATTTTCGACAAAAGAGATAACATCCCCCATTACGTCATGCTTCAGAAATGTGGAAAATGGTCCGTTTTCAAATGTTTTATTTTTGAACGTCAGTTCACATTTGTAGGTGGATCATCAGTGTTAGAGCTAAAATTAGCATGTTTAAAGTGATTTTCATGCTTCTTGGGGCCCAAAACACAATATTTATGGAATGGTTAAAAGTGCATGAAAATGGCCAATTTACTCACTCTGAGTTCTCAAAAAGGGTTTCTTCACCCCGGGAAGTTAATTAAATACCATTTGGAGGCATTTAATGTTCGAGCAAAAACGGCTGATTTTCGACAAAAGAGATAACACCCCCCCATTACGTCATGCTTCAGAAATGTGGAAAATGGTCCGTTTTCAAATGTTTTATTTTTGAACGTCAGTTCACATTTGTAGGTAGATCATCAGTGTTAGAGCTAAAATTAGCATGTTTAAAGTGATTTTCATGCTTCTTGGGGCCCAAAACACAAGATTTATGGAATGGTTAAAAGTGCATGAAAATGGCCAATTTACTCACTCTGAGTTCTCAAAAAGGGTTTCTTCACCCCGGGAAGTTAATTAAATACCATTTGGAGGCATTTAATGTTAGAGCAAAAACGGCTGATTTTCGACAAAAGAGATAACACCCCCCCATTACGTCATGCTTCAGAAATGTGGAAAATGGTCCGTTTTCAAATGTTTTATTTTTGAACGTCAGTTCACATTTGTAGGTGGATCATCAGTGTTAGAGCTAAAATTAGCATGTTTAAAGTGATTTTCATGCTTCCAGGGGCCCAAAACACAAGATTTATGGAATGGTTAAAAGTGCATGAAAATGGCCAATTTACTCACTCTGAGTTCTCAAAAAGGGTTTCTTCACCCCGGGAAGTTAATTAAATACCATTTGGAGGCATTTAATGTTCGAGCAAAAACGGCTGATTTTCAACAAAAGAGATAACACCCCCCCATTACGTCATGCTTCAGAAATGTGGAAAATGGTCCGTTTTCAAATGTTTTATTTTTGAACGTCAGTTCACATTTGTAGGTGGATCATCAGTGTTAGAGCTAAAATTCGCATGTTTAAAGTGATTTTCATGCTTCCAGGGGCCCAAAACACAAGATTTATGGAATGGTTAAAAGTGCATGAAAATGGCCAATTTACTCACTCTGAGTTCTCAAAAAGGGTTTCTTCACCCCGGGAAGTTAATTAAATACCATTTGGAGGCATTTAATGTTCGAGCAAAAACGGCTGATTTTCGACAAAAGAGATAACACCCCCCCATTACGTCATGCTTCAGAAATGTGGAAAATGGTCCGTTTTCAAATGTTTTATTTTTGAACGTCAGTTCACATTTGTAGGTGGATCATCAGTGTTAGAGCTAAAATTAGCATGTTTAAAGTGATTTTCATGCTTCCAGGGGCTCGGGAAGTGAAATAAATACCATTTGGAGGCATTTAATGTTCGAGCAAAAACGGCTGATTTTCGACAAAAGAGATAACACCCCCCCATTACGTCATGCTTCAGAAATGTGGAAAATGGTCCGTTTTCAAATGTTTTATTTTTGAACGTAAGTTCACATTTGTAGGTGGATCATCAGTGTTAGAGCTAAAATTAGCATGTTTAAAGTGATTTTCATGCTTCCAGGGGCTCGGAAAGTTAATTAAATACCATTTGGAGGCATTTAATGTTCGAGCAAAAACGGCTGATTTTCGACAAAAGAGATAACACCCCCCCATTACGTCATGCTTCAGAAATGTGGAAAATGGTCCGTTTTCAAATGTTTTATTTTTGAACGTCAGTTCACATTTGTAGGTGGATCATCAGTGTTAGAGCTAAAATTAGCATGTTTAAAGTGATTTTCATGCTTCCAGGGGCCCAAAACACAAGATTTATGGAATGGTTAAAAGTGCATGAAAATGGCCAATTTACTCACTCTGAGTTCTCAAAAAGGGTTTCTTCACCCCGGGAAGTTAATTAAATACCATTTGGAGGCATTTAATGTTAGAGCAAAAACGGCTGATTTTCGACAAAAGAGATAACACCCCCCCATTACGTCATGCTTCAGAAATGTGGAAAATGGTCCGTTTTCAAATGTTTTATTTTTGAACGTCAGTTCACATTTGTAGGTGGATCATCAGTGTTAGAGCTAAAATTAGCATGTTTAAAGTGATTTTCATGCTTCCAGGGGCTCGGGAAGTGAAATAAATACCGTTTGGAGGCATTTAATGTTCGAGCAAAAACGGCTGATTTTCGACAAAAGAGATAACACCCCCCCATTACGTCATGCTTCAGAAATGTGGAAAATGGTCCGTTTTCAAATGTTTTATTTTTGAACGTAAGTTCACATTTGTAGGTGGATCATCAGTGTTAGAGCTAAAATTAGCATGTTTAAAGTGATTTTCATGCTTCCAGGGGCCCAAAACACAAGATTTATGGAATGGTTAAAAGTGCATGAAAATGGCCAATTTACTCACTCTGAGTTCTCAAAAAGGGTTTCTTCACCCCGGGAAGTTAATTAAATACCATTTGGAGGATTTTAATGTTCGAGCAAAAACGGCTGATTTTCGACGAAAGAGCTAACACCCCCCCATTACGTCATGCTTTAGAAATGTGGAAAATGGCCCGTTTTCAAATGTTTTATTTTTGAACGTCAGTTCACATTTGTAGGTGGATCATCAGTGTTAGAGCTAAAATTAGCATGTTTAAAGTGATTTTCATGCTTCCAGGGGCTCGGGAAGTGAAATAAATACCATTTGGAGGCATTTAATGTTTGAGCAAAAACGGCTGATTTTCGACAAAAGAGATAACACCCCCCCATTACGTCATGCTTCAGAAATGTGGAAAATGGTCTGTTTTCAAATGTTTTATTTTTGAACGTAAGTTCACATTTGTAGGTGGATCATCAGTGTTAGAGCTAAAATTAGCATGTTTAAAGTGATTTTCATGCTTCCAGGGGCTTGGGAAGTGAAATAAATACTATTTGGAGGCATTTAATGTTCGAGCAAAAACGGCTGATTTTCGACAAAAGAGATAACACCCCCCCATTACGTCATGCTTCAGAAATGTGGAAAATGGTCCGTTTTCAAATGTTTTATTTTTGAACGTCAGTTCACATTTGTAGGTGGATCATCAGTGTTAGAGCTAAAATTAGCATGTTTAAAGTGATTTTCATGCTTCCAGGGGCTCGGGAAGTGAAATAAATACCATTTGGAGGCATTTAATGTTCGAGCAAAAAAGGCTGATTTTCGACAAAAGAGATAACACCCCCCCATTACGTCATGCTTCAGAAATGTGGAAAATGGTCCGTTTTCAAATGTTTTATTTTTGAACATCAGTTCACATTTGTAGGTGGATCATCAGTGTTAGAGCTAAAATTAGCATGTTTAAAGGGATTTTCATGCTTCCAGGGGCTCGGGAAGTTAATTAAATACCATTTGGAGGCGTTTAATGTTCGAGCAAAAAGACTGATTTTCGACAAAAGAGATAACACCCCCCCATTACGTCATGCTTCAGAAATGTGGAAAATGGTCCGTTTTCAAATGTTTTATTTTTGAATGTCAGTTCACATTTGTAGGTGGATCATCAGTGTTAGAGCTAAAATTAGCATGTTTAAAGTGATTTTCATGCTTCCAGGGGCTCGGGAAGTTAATTAAATACCATTTGGAGGCATTTAATGTTAGAGCAAAAACGGCTGATTTTCGACAAAAGAGATAACACCCCCCATTACGTCATGCTTCAGAAATGTGGAAAATGGTCCGTTTTCAAATGTTTTATTTTTGAACGTCAGTTCACATTTGTAGGTGGATCATCAGTGTTAGAGCTAAAATTAGCAAGTTTAAAGTGATTTTCATGCTTCTTGGGGCCCAAAACACAAGATTTATGGAATGGTTAAAAGTGCATGAAAATGGCCAATTTACTCACTCTGAGTTCTCAAAAAGGGTTTCTTCACCCCGGGAAGTTAATTAAATACCATTTGGAGGCATTTAATGTTCGAGCAAAAACGGCTGATTTTCGACAAAAGAGATAACACCCCCCCATTACGTCATGCTTCAGAAATGTGGAAAATGGTCCGTTTTCAAATGTTTTATTTTTGAACGTCAGTTCACATTTGTAGGTGGATCATCAGTGTTAGAGCTAAAATTAGCATGTTTAAAGTTATTTTCATGCTTCCAGGGGCTCGGGAAGTTAATTAAATACCATTTGGAGGCATTTAATGTTCGAGCAAAAACGGCTGATTTTCGACAAAAGAGATAACACCCCCCCCATTACGTCATGCTTCAGAAATGTGGAAAATGGTCCGTTTTCAAATGTTTTATTTTTGAACGTCAGTTCACATTTGTAGGTGGATCATCAGTGTTAGAGCTAAAATTAACATGTTTAAAGTGATTTTCATGCTTCCAGGGCCCGGGAAGTGAAATAAATACCATTTGGAGGCATTTAATGTTCGAGCAAAAACTGCTGATTTTCGACAAAAGAGATAACACCCCCCCCGTTACGTCATGCTTCAGAAATGTGGAAAATGATCCGTTTTCAAATGTTTTATTTTTGAACGTAAGTTCACATTTGTAGGTGGATCATCAGTGTTAGAGCTAAAATTAGCATGTTTAAAGTGATTTTCATGCTTCCAGGGGCCCAAAACACAAGATTTATGGAATGGTTAAAAGTGCATGAAAATGGCCAATTTACTCACTCTGAGTTCTCAAAAAGGGTTTCTTCACCCCGGGAAGTTAATTAAATACCATTTGGAGGATTTTAATGTTCGAGCAAAAACGGCTGATTTTCGACGAAAGAGCTAACACCCCCCCATTACGTCATGCTTTAGAAATGTGGAAAATGGCCCGTTTTCAAATGTTTTATTTTTGAACGTCAGTTCACATTTGTAGGTGGATCATCAGTGTTAGAGCTAAAATTAGCATGTTTAAAGTGATTTTCATGCTTCCAGGGGCTCGGGAAGTAAAATAAATACCATTTGGAGGCATTTAATGTTTGAGCAAAAACGGCTGATTTTCGACAAAAGAGATAACACCCCCCCATTACGTCATGCTTCAGAAATGTGGAAAATGGTCTGTTTTCAAATGTTTTATTTTTGAACGTAAGTTCACATTTGTAGGTGGATCATCAGTGTTAGAGCTAAAATTAGCATGTTTAAAGTGATTTTCATGCTTCCAGGGGCTTGGGAAGTGAAATAAATACCATTTGGAGGCATTTAATGTTCGAGCAAAAACGGCTGATTTTCGACAAAAGAGATAACACCCCCCCATTACGTCATGCTTCAGAAATGTGGAAAATGGTCCGTTTTCAAATGTTTTATTTTTGAACGTCAGTTCACATTTGTAGGTGGATCATCAGTGTTAGAGCTAAAATTAGCATGTTTAAAGTGATTTTCATGCTTCCAGGGGCTCGGGAAGTGAAATAAATACCATTTGGAGGCATTTAATGTTCGAGCAAAAAAGGCTGATTTTCGACAAAAGAGATAACACCCCCCCATTACGTCATGCTTCAGAAATGTGGAAAATGGTCCGTTTTCAAATGTTTTATTTTTGAACGTCAGTTCACATTTGTAGGTGGATCATCAGTGTTAGAGCTAAAATTAGCATGTTTAAAGTGATTTTCATGCTTCCAGGGGCTCGGGAAGTTAATTAAATACCATTTGGAGGCATTTAATGTTAGAGCAAAAACGGCTGATTTTCGACAAAAGAGATAACATCCCCCATTACGTCATGCTTCAGAAATGTGGAAAATGGTCCGTTTTCAAATGTTTTATTTTTGAACGTCAGTTCACATTTGTAGGTGGATCATCAGTGTTAGAGCTAAAATTAGCATGTTTAAAGTGATTTTCATGCTTCTTGGGGCCCAAAACACAATATTTATGGAATGGTTAAAAGTGCATGAAAATGGCCAATTTACTCACTCTGAGTTCTCAAAAAGGGTTTCTTCACCCCGGGAAGTTAATTAAATACCATTTGGAGGCATTTAATGTTCGAGCAAAAACGGCTGATTTTCGACAAAAGAGATAACACCCCCCCATTACGTCATGCTTCAGAAATGTGGAAAATGGTCCGTTTTCAAATGTTTTATTTTTGAACGTCAGTTCACATTTGTAGGTAGATCATCAGTGTTAGAGCTAAAATTAGCATGTTTAAAGTGATTTTCATGCTTCTTGGGGCCCAAAACACAAGATTTATGGAATGGTTAAAAGTGCATGAAAATGGCCAATTTACTCACTCTGAGTTCTCAAAAAGGGTTTCTTCACCCCGGGAAGTTAATTAAATACCATTTGGAGGCATTTAATGTTAGAGCAAAAACGGCTGATTTTCGACAAAAGAGATAACACCCCCCCATTACGTCATGCTTCAGAAATGTGGAAAATGGTCCGTTTTCAAATGTTTTATTTTTGAACGTCAGTTCACATTTGTAGGTGGATCATCAGTGTTAGAGCTAAAATTAGCATGTTTAAAGTGATTTTCATGCTTCCAGGGGCCCAAAACACAAGATTTATGGAATGGTTAAAAGTGCATGAAAATGGCCAATTTACTCACTCTGAGTTCTCAAAAAGGGTTTCTTCACCCCGGGAAGTTAATTAAATACCATTTGGAGGCATTTAATGTTCGAGCAAAAACGGCTGATTTTCAACAAAAGAGATAACACCCCCCCATTACGTCATGCTTCAGAAATGTGGAAAATGGTCCGTTTTCAAATGTTTTATTTTTGAACGTCAGTTCACATTTGTAGGTGGATCATCAGTGTTAGAGCTAAAATTCGCATGTTTAAAGTGATTTTCATGCTTCCAGGGGCCCAAAACACAAGATTTATGGAATGGTTAAAAGTGCATGAAAATGGCCAATTTACTCACTCTGAGTTCTCAAAAAGGGTTTCTTCACCCCGGGAAGTTAATTAAATACCATTTGGAGGCATTTAATGTTCGAGCAAAAACGGCTGATTTTCGACAAAAGAGATAACACCCCCCCATTACGTCATGCTTCAGAAATGTGGAAAATGGTCCGTTTTCAAATGTTTTATTTTTGAACGTCAGTTCACATTTGTAGGTGGATCATCAGTGTTAGAGCTAAAATTAGCATGTTTAAAGTGATTTTCATGCTTCCAGGGGCTCGGGAAGTGAAATAAATACCATTTGGAGGCATTTAATGTTCGAGCAAAAACGGCTGATTTTCGACAAAAGAGATAACACCCCCCCATTACGTCATGCTTCAGAAATGTGGAAAATGGTCCGTTTTCAAATGTTTTATTTTTGAACGTAAGTTCACATTTGTAGGTGGATCATCAGTGTTAGAGCTAAAATTAGCATGTTTAAAGTGATTTTCATGCTTCCAGGGGCTCGGAAAGTTAATTAAATACCATTTGGAGGCATTTAATGTTCGAGCAAAAACGGCTGATTTTCGACAAAAGAGATAACACCCCCCCATTACGTCATGCTTCAGAAATGTGGAAAATGGTCCGTTTTCAAATGTTTTATTTTTGAACGTCAGTTCACATTTGTAGGTGGATCATCAGTGTTAGAGCTAAAATTAGCATGTTTAAAGTGATTTTCATGCTTCCAGGGGCCCAAAACACAAGATTTATGGAATGGTTAAAAGTGCATGAAAATGGCCAATTTACTCACTCTGAGTTCTCAAAAAGGGTTTCTTCACCCCGGGAAGTTAATTAAATACCATTTGGAGGCATTTAATGTTAGAGCAAAAACGGCTGATTTTCGACAAAAGAGATAACACCCCCCCATTACGTCATGCTTCAGAAATGTGGAAAATGGTCCGTTTTCAAATGTTTTATTTTTGAACGTCAGTTCACATTTGTAGGTGGATCATCAGTGTTAGAGCTAAAATTAGCATGTTTAAAGTGATTTTCATGCTTCCAGGGGCTCGGGAAGTGAAATAAATACCGTTTGGAGGCATTTAATGTTCGAGCAAAAACGGCTGATTTTCGACAAAAGAGATAACACCCCCCCATTACGTCATGCTTCAGAAATGTGGAAAATGGTCCGTTTTCAAATGTTTTATTTTTGAACGTAAGTTCACATTTGTAGGTGGATCATCAGTGTTAGAGCTAAAATTAGCATGTTTAAAGTGATTTTCATGCTTCCAGGGGCCCAAAACACAAGATTTATGGAATGGTTAAAAGTGCATGAAAATGGCCAATTTACTCACTCTGAGTTCTCAACAAGGGTTTCTTCACCCCGGGAAGTTAATTAAATACCATTTGGAGGATTTTAATGTTCGAGCAAAAACGGCTGATTTTCGACGATAGAGCTAACACCCCCCCATTACGTCATGCTTTAGAAATAAATGTGGAAAATGGCCCGTTTTCAAATGTTTTATTTTTGAACGTCAGTTCACATTTGTAGGTGGATCATCAGTGTTAGAGCTAAAATTAGCATGTTTAAAGTGATTTTCATGCTTCCAGGGGCTCGGGAAGTGAAATAAATACCATTTGGAGGCATTCAATGTTTGAGCAAAAACGGCTGATTTTCGACAAAAGAGATAACACCCCCCCATTACGTCATGCTTCAGAAATGTGGAAAATGGTCTGTTTTCAAATGTTTTATTTTTGAACGTAAGTTCACATTTGTAGGTGCATCATCAGTGTTAGAGCTAAAATTAGCATGTTTAAAGTGATTTTCATGCTTCCAGGGGCTCGGGAAGTGAAATACATACCATTTGGAGGCATTTAATGTTCGAGCAAAAACGGCTGATTTTCGACAAAAGAGATAACACCCCCCCATTACGTCATGCTTCAGAAATGTGGAAAATGGTCCGTTTTCAACTGTTTTATTTTTGAACGTCAGTTCACATTTGTAGGTGGATCATCAGTGTTAGAGCTAAAATTAGCATGTTTAAAGTGATTTTCATGCTTTCAGGGGCTCGGGAAGTGAAATAAATACCATTTGGAATCATTTAATGTTCGAGCAAAAAAGGCTGATTTTCGACAAAAGAGATAACACCCCCCCATTACGTCATGCTTCAGAAATGTGGAAAACGGTCCGTTTTCAAATGTTTTATTTTTGAACGTCAGTTCACATTTGTAGGTGGATCATCAGTGTTAGAGCTAAAATTAGCATGTTTAAAGTGATTTTCATGCTTCTTGGGGCCCAAAACACAAGATTTATGGAATGGTTAAAAGTGCATGAAAATGGCCAATTTACTCACTCTGAGTTCTCAAAAAGGGTTTCTTCACCCCGGGAAGTTAATTAAATACCATTTGGAGGCATTTAATGTTAGAGCAAAAACGGCTGAATTTTGACAAAAGAGATAACACCCCCCCATTACGTCATGCTTCAGAAATGTGGAAAATGGTCCGTTTTCAAATGTTTTATTTTTGAACGTAAGTTCACATTTGTAGGTGGATCATCAGTGTTAGAGCTAAAATTAGCATGTTTAAAGTGATTTTCATGCTTCCAGGGGCTCGGGAAGTTAATTAAATACCATTTGGAGGCATTTAATGTTCGAGCAAAAACGGCTGATTTTCGACAAAAGAGATAACACCCCCCCATTACGTCATGCTTCAGAAATGTGGAAAATGGTCCGTTTTCAAATGTTTTATTTTTGAACGTCAGTTCACATTTGTAGGTGGATCATCAGTGTTAGAGCTAAAATTAGCATGTTTAAAGTGATTTTCATGCTTCCAGGGGCCCAAAACACAAGATTTATGGAATGGTTAAAAGTGCATGAAAATGGCCAATTTACTCACTCTGAGTTCTCAAAAAGGGTTTCTTCACCCCGGGAAGTTAATTAAATACCATTTGGAGGCATTTAATGTTAGAGCAAAAACGGCTGATTTTCGACAAAAGAGATAACACCCCCCCATTACGTCATGCTTCAGAAATGTGGAAAATGGTCCGTTTTCAAATGTTTTATTTTTGAACGTCAGTTCACATTTGTAGGTGGATCATCAGTGTTAGAGCTAAAATTAGCATGTTTAAAGTGATTTTCATGCTTCCAGGGGCTCGGGAAGTGAAATAAATACCATTTGGAGGCATTTAATGTTCGAGCAAAAACTGCTGATTTTCGCCAAAAGAGATAACACCCCCCCCATTACGTCATGCTTCAGAAATGTGGAAAATGATCCGTTTTCAAATGTTTTAATTTTGAACGTAAGTTCACATTTGTAGGTGGATCATCAGTGTTAGAGCTAAAATTAGCATGTTTAAAGTGATTTTCATGCTTCCAGGGGCCCAAAACACAAGATTTATGGAATGGTTAAAAGTGCATGAAAATGGCCAATTTACTCACTCTGAGTTCTCAAAAAGGGTTTCTTCACCCCGGGAAGTTAATTAAATACCATTTGGAGGATTTTAATGTTCGAGCAAAAACGGCTGATTTTCGACGAAAGAGCTAACACCCCCCCATTACGTCATGCTTTAGAAATGTGGAAAATGGCCCGTTTTCAAATGTTTTATTTTTGAACGTCAGTTCACATTTGTAGGTGGATCATCAGTGTTAGAGCTAAAATTAGCATGTTTAAAGTGATTTTCATGCTTCCAGGGGCTCGGGAAGTGAAATAAATACCATTTGGAGGCATTTAATGTTTGAGCAAAAACGGCTGATTTTCGACAAAAGAGATAACACCCCCCCATTACGTCATGCTTCAGAAATGTGGAAAATGGTCTGTTTTCAAATGTTTTATTTTTGAACGTAAGTTCACATTTGTAGGTGGATCATCAGTGTTAGAGCTAAAATTAGCATGTTTAAAGTGATTTTCATGCTTCCAGGGGCTTGGGAAGTGAAATAAATACCATTTGGAGGCATTTAATGTTCGAGCAAAAACGGCTGATTTTCGACAAAAGAGATAACACCCCCCCATTACGTCATGCTTCAGAAATGTGGAAAATGGTCCGTTTTCAAATGTTTTATTTTTGAACGTCAGTTCACATTTGTAGGTGGATCATCAGTGTTAGAGCTAAAATTAGCATGTTTAAAGTGATTTTCATGCTTCCAGGGGCTCGGGAAGTGAAATAAATACCATTTGGAGGCATTTAATGTTCGAGCAAAAAAGGCTGATTTTCGACAAAAGAGATAACACCCCCCCATTACGTCATGCTTCAGAAATGTGGAAAATGGTCCGTTTTCAAATGTTTTATTTTTGAACGTCAGTTCACATTTGTAGGTGGATCATCAGTGTTAGAGCTAAAATTAGCATGTTTAAAGTGATTTTCATGCTTCCAGGGGCTCGGGAAGTTAATTAAATACCATTTGGAGGCGTTTAATGTTCGAGCAAAAAGGCTGATTTTCGACAAAAGAGATAACACCCCCCCATTACGTCATGCTTCAGAAATGTGGAAAATGGTCCGTTTTCAAATGTTTTATTTTTGAACGTCAGTTCACATTTGTAGGTGGATCATCAGTGTTAGAGCTAAAATTAGCATGTTTAAAGTGATTTTCATGCTTCCAGGGGCTCGGGAAGTTAATTAAATACCATTTGGAGGCATTTAATGTTAGAGCAAAAACGGCTGATTTTCGACAAAAGAGATAACACCCCCCATTACGTCATGCTTCAGAAATGTGGAAAATGGTCCGTTTTCAAATGTTTTATTTTTGAACGTCAGTTCACATTTGTAGGTGGATCATCAGTGTTAGAGCTAAAATTAGCAAGTTTAAAGTGATTTTCATGCTTCTTGGGGCCCAAAACACAAGATTTATGGAATGGTTAAAAGTGCATGAAAATGGCCAATTTACTCACTCTGAGTTCTCAAAAAGGGTTTCTTCACCCCGGGAAGTTAATTAAATACCATTTGGAGGCATTTAATGTTCGAGCAAAAACGGCTGATTTTCGACAAAAGAGATAACACCCCCCCATTACGTCATGCTTCAGAAATGTGGAAAATGGTCCGTTTTCAAATGTTTTATTTTTGAACGTCAGTTCACATTTGTAGGTGGATCATCAGTGTTAGAGCTAAAATTAGCATGTTTAAAGTTATTTTCATGCTTCCAGGGGCTCGGGAAGTTAATTAAATACCATTTGGAGGCATTTAATGTTCGAGCAAAAACGGCTGATTTTCGACAAAAGAGATAACACCCCCCCCATTACGTCATGCTTCAGAAATGTGGAAAATGGTCCGTTTTCAAATGTTTTATTTTTGAACGTCAGTTCACATTTGTAGGTGGATCATCAGTGTTAGAGCTAAAATTAACATGTTTAAAGTGATTTTCATGCTTCCAGGGCCCGGGAAGTGAAATAAATACCATTTGGAGGCATTTAATGTTCGAGCAAAAACTGCTGATTTTCGACAAAAGAGATAACACCCCCCCCCGTTACGTCATGCTTCAGAAATGTGGAAAATGATCCGTTTTCAAATGTTTTATTTTTGAACGTAAGTTCACATTTGTAGGTGGATCATCAGTGTTAGAGCTAAAATTAGCATGTTTAAAGTGATTTTCATGCTTCCAGGGGCCCAAAACACAAGATTTATGGAATGGTTAAAAGTGCATGAAAATGGCCAATTTACTCACTCTGAGTTCTCAAAAAGGGTTTCTTCACCCCGGGAAGTTAATTAAATACCATTTGGAGGATTTTAATGTTCGAGCAAAAACGGCTGATTTTCGACGAAAGAGCTAACACCCCCCCATTACGTCATGCTTTAGAAATGTGGAAAATGGCCCGTTTTCAAATGTTTTATTTTTGAACGTCAGTTCACATTTGTAGGTGGATCATCAGTGTTAGAGCTAAAATTAGCATGTTTAAAGTGATTTTCATGCTTCCAGGGGCTCGGGAAGTGAAATAAATACCATTTGGAGGCATTTAATGTTTGAGCAAAAACGGCTGATTTTCGACAAAAGAGATAACACCCCCCCATTACGTCATGCTTCAGAAATGTGGAAAATGGTCTGTTTTCAAATGTTTTATTTTTGAACGTAAGTTCACATTTGTAGGTGGATCATCAGTGTTAGAGCTAAAATTAGCATGTTTAAAGTGATTTTCATGCTTCCAGGGGCTTGGGAAGTGAAATAAATACTATTTGGAGGCATTTAATGTTCGAGCAAAAACGGCTGATTTTCGACAAAAGAGATAACACCCCCCCATTACGTCATGCTTCAGAAATGTGGAAAATGGTCCGTTTTCAAATGTTTTATTTTTGAACGTCAGTTCACATTTGTAGGTGGATCATCAGTGTTAGAGCTAAAATTAGCATGTTTAAAGTGATTTTCATGCTTCCAGGGGCTCGGGAAGTGAAATAAATACCATTTGGAGGCATTTAATGTTCGAGCAAAAAAGGCTGATTTTCGACAAAAGAGATAACACCCCCCCATTACGTCATGCTTCAGAAATGTGGAAAATGGTCCGTTTTCAAATGTTTTATTTTTGAACGTCAGTTCACATTTGTAGGTGGATCATCAGTGTTAGAGCTAAAATTAGCATGTTTAAAGTGATTTTCATGCTTCCAGGGGCTCGGGAAGTTAATTAAATACCATTTGGAGGCGTTTAATGTTCGAGCAAAAAGGCTGATTTTCGACAAAAGAGATAACACCCCCCCATTACGTCATGCTTCAGAAATGTGGAAAATGGTCCGTTTTCAAATGTTTTATTTTTGAATGTCAGTTCACATTTGTAGGTGGATCATCAGTGTTAGAGCTAAAATTAGCATGTTTAAAGTGATTTTCATGCTTCCAGGGGCTCGGGAAGTTAATTAAATACCATTTGGAGGCATTTAATGTTAGAGCAAAAACGGCTGATTTTCGACAAAAGAGATAACACCCCCCATTACGTCATGCTTCAGAAATGTGGAAAATGGTCCGTTTTCAAATGTTTTATTTTTGAACGTCAGTTCACATTTGTAGGTGGATCATCAGTGTTAGAGCTAAAATTAGCAAGTTTAAAGTGATTTTCATGCTTCTTGGGGCCCAAAACACAAGATTTATGGAATGGTTAAAAGTGCATGAAAATGGCCAATTTACTCACTCTGAGTTCTCAAAAAGGGTTTCTTCACCCCGGGAAGTTAATTAAATACCATTTGGAGGCATTTAATGTTCGAGCAAAAACGGCTGATTTTCGACAAAAGAGATAACACCCCCCCATTACGTCATGCTTCAGAAATGTGGAAAATGGTCCGTTTTCAAATGTTTTATTTTTGAACGTCAGTTCACATTTGTAGGTGGATCATCAGTGTTAGAGCTAAAATTAGCATGTTTAAAGTTATTTTCATGCTTCCAGGGGCTCGGGAAGTTAATTAAATACCATTTGGAGGCATTTAATGTTCGAGCAAAAACGGCTGATTTTCGACAAAAGAGATAACACCCCCCCCATTACGTCATGCTTCAGAAATGTGGAAAATGGTCCGTTTTCAAATGTTTTATTTTTGAACGTCAGTTCACATTTGTAGGTGGATCATCAGTGTTAGAGCTAAAATTAACATGTTTAAAGTGATTTTCATGCTTCCAGGGCCCGGGAAGTGAAATAAATACCATTTGGAGGCATTTAATGTTCGAGCAAAAACTGCTGATTTTCGACAAAAGAGATAACACCCCCCCCGTTACGTCATGCTTCAGAAATGTGGAAAATGATCCGTTTTCAAATGTTTTATTTTTGAACGTAAGTTCACATTTGTAGGTGGATCATCAGTGTTAGAGCTAAAATTAGCATGTTTAAAGTGATTTTCATGCTTCCAGGGGCCCAAAACACAAGATTTATGGAATGCTTAAAAGTGCATGAAAATGGCCAATTTACTCACTCTGAGTTCTCAAAAAGGGTTTCTTCACCCCGGGAAGTTAATTAAATACCATTTGGAGGATTTTAATGTTCGAGCAAAAACGGCTGATTTTCGACGAAAGAGCTAACACCCCCCCATTACGTCATGCTTTAGAAATGTGGAAAATGGCCCGTTTTCAAATGTTTTATTTTTGAACGTCAGTTCACATTTGTAGGTGGATCATCAGTGTTAGAGCTAAAATTAGCATGTTTAAAGTGATTTTCATGCTTCCAGGGGCTCGGGAAGTAAAATAAATACCATTTGGAGGCATTTAATGTTTGAGCAAAAACGGCTGATTTTCGACAAAAGAGATAACACCCCCCCATTACGTCATGCTTCAGAAATGTGGAAAATGGTCTGTTTTCAAATGTTTTATTTTTGAACGTAAGTTCACATTTGTAGGTGGATCATCAGTGTTAGAGCTAAAATTAGCATGTTTAAAGTGATTTTCATGCTTCCAGGGGCTTGGGAAGTGAAATAAATACCATTTGGAGGCATTTAATGTTCGAGCAAAAACGGCTGATTTTCGACAAAAGAGATAACACCCCCCCATTACGTCATGCTTCAGAAATGTGGAAAATGGTCCGTTTTCAAATGTTTTATTTTTGAACGTCAGTTCACATTTGTAGGTGGATCATCAGTGTTAGAGCTAAAATTAGCATGTTTAAAGTGATTTTCATGCTTCCAGGGGCTCGGGAAGTGAAATAAATACCATTTGGAGGCATTTAATGTTCGAGCAAAAAAGGCTGATTTTCGACAAAAGAGATAACACCCCCCCATTACGTCATGCTTCAGAAATGTGGAAAATGGTCCGTTTTCAAATGTTTTATTTTTGAACGTCAGTTCACATTTGTAGGTGGATCATCAGTGTTAGAGCTAAAATTAGCATGTTTAAAGTGATTTTCATGCTTCTTGGGGCCCAAAACACAAGATTTATGGAATGGTTAAAAGTGCATGAAAATGGCCAATTTACTCACTCTGAGTTCTCAAAAAGGGTTTCTTCACCCCGGGAAGTTAATTAAATACCATTTGGAGGCATTTAATGTTAGAGCAAAAACGGCTGATTTTCGACAAAAGAGATAACACCCCCCCATTACGTCATGCTTCAGAAATGTGGAAAATGGTCTGTTTTCAAATGTTTTATTTTTGAACGTAAGTTCACATTTGTAGGTGGATCATCAGTGTTAGAGCTAAAATTAGCATGTTTAAAGTGATTTTCATGCTTCCAGGGGCTCGGGAAGTGAAATAAATACCATTTGGAGGCATTTAATGTTCGAGCAAAAACGGCTGATTTTCGACAAAAGAGATAACACCCCCCCATTACGTCATGCTTCAGAAATGTGGAAAATGGTCCGTTTTCAAATGTTTTATTTTTGAACGTCAGTTCACATTTGTAGGTGGATCATCAGTGTTAGAGCTAAAATTATCATGTTTAAAGTGATTTTCATGCTTCCAGGGGCTCGGGAAGTGAAATAAATACCATTTGGAGGCATTTAATGTTCGAGCAAAAAAGGCTGATTTTCGACAAAAGAGATAACACCCCCCCATTACGTCATGCTTCAGAAATGTGGAAAATGGTCCGTTTTCAAATGTTTTATTTTTGAACGTCAGTTCACATTTGTAGGTGGATCATCAGTGTTAGAGCTAAAATTAGCATGTTTAAAGTGATTTTCATGCTTCTTGGGGCCCAAAACACAAGATTTATGGAATGGTTAAAAGTGCATGAAAATGGCCAATTTACTCACTCTGAGTTCTCAAAAAGGGTTTCTTCACCGCGGGAAGTTAATTAAATACCATTTGGAGGCATTTAATGTTCGAGCAAAAACGGCTGATTTTCGACAAAAGAGATAACACCCCCCCATTACGTCATGCTTCAGAAATGTGGAAAATGGTCCATTTTCAAATGTTTTATTTTTGAACGTCAGTTCACATTTGTAGGTGGATCATCAGTGTTAGAGCTAAAATTAGCATGTTTAAAGTGATTTTCATGCTTCCAGGGGCCCAAAACACAAGATTTATGGAATGGTTAAAAGTGCATGAGAATGGCCAATTTACTCACTCTGAGTTCTCAAAAAGGGTTTCTTCACCCCGGGAAGTTAATTAAATACCATTTGGAGGCATTTAATGTTCGAGCAAAAACGGCTGATTTTCGACAAAAGAGATAACACCCCCCCATTACGTCATGCTTCAGAAATGTGGAAAATGGTCCGTTTTCAAATGTTTCATTTTTGAACGTCAGTTCACATTTGTAGGTGGATCATCAGTGTTAGAGCTAAAATTAGCATGTTTAAAGTGATTTTCATGCTTCCAGGGGCTCGGGAAGTTAATTAAATACCATTTGGAGGCATTTAATGTTCGAGCAAAAACGGCTGATTTTCGACAAAAGAGATAACACCCCCCCATTACGTCATGCTTCAGAAATGTGGAAAATGGTCCGTTTTCAAATGTTTTATTTTTGAACGTCAGTTCACATTTGTAGGTGGATCATCAGTGTTAGAGCTAAAATTAGCATGTTTAAAGTGATTTTCATGCTTCCAGGGGCTCGGGAAGTTAATTAAATACCATTTGGAGGCATTTAATGTTAGAGCAAAAACGGCTGATTTTCGACAAAAGAGATAACACCCCCCCCATTACGTCATGCTTCAGAAATGTGGAAAATGGTCTGTTTTCAAATGTTTTATTTTTGAACGTCAGTTCACATTTGTAGGTGGATCATCAGTGTTAGAGCTAAAATTAGCATGTTTAAAGTGATTTTCATGCTTCCAGGGGCTAGGGAAGTGAAATAAATACCATTTGGAGGCATTTAATGTTTGAGCAAAAACGGCTCATTTTCGACAAAAGAGATAACACCCCCCCATTACGTCATGCTTCAGAAATGTGGAAAATGGTCCGTTTTCAAATGTTTTATTTTTGAACGTCAGTTCACATTTGTAGGTGGATCATCAGTGTTAGAGCTAAAATTAGCATGTTTAAAGTGATTTTCATGCTTCCAGGGGCTCGGGAAGTTAATTAAATACCATTTGGAGGCATTTAATGTTCGAGCAAAAACGGCTGATTTTCGACAAAAGAGATAACACCCCCCCATTACGTCATGCTTCAGAAATGTGGAAAATGGTCCGTTTTCAAATGTTTTATTTTTGAACGTCAGTTCACATTTGTAGGTGGATCATCAGTGTTAGAGCTAAAATTAGCATGTTTAAAGTGATTTTCATGCTTCCAGGGGCTCGGGAAGTTAATTAAATACCATTTGGAGGCATTTAATGTTCGAGCAAAAAGGCTGATTTTCGACAAAAGAGATAACACCCCCCCATTACGTCATGCTTCAGAAATGTGGAAAATGGACCGTTTTCAAATGTTTTATTTTTGAACGTCAGTTCACATTTGTAGGTGGATCATCAGTGTTAGAGCTAAAATTAGCATGTTTAAAGTGATTTTCATGCTTCCAGGGGCTCGGGAAGTTAATTAAATACCATTTGGAGGCATTTAATGTTAGAGCAAAAACGGCTGATTTTCGACAAAAGAGATAACACCCCCCATTACGTCATGCTTCAGAAATGTGGAAAATGGTCCATTTTCAAATGTTTTATTTTTGAACGTCAGTTCACATTTGTAGGTGGATCATCAGTGTTAGAGCTAAAATTAGCATGTTTAAAGTGATTTTCATGCTTCTTGGGGCCCAAAACACAAGATTTAGGGAATGGTTAAAAGTGCATGAAAATGGCCAATTTACTCACTCTGAGTTCTCAAAAAGGGTTTCTTCACCCCGGGAAGTTAATTAAATACCATTTGGAGGCATTTAATGTTCGAGCAAAAACGGCTGATTTTCGACAAAAGAGATAACACCCCCCCATTACGTCATGCTTCAGAAATGTGGAAAATGGTCCGTTTTCAAATGTTTTATTTTTGAACGTCAGTTCACATTTGTAGGTGGATCATCAGTGTTAGAGCTAAAATTAGCATGTTTAAAGTTATTTTCATGCTTCCAGGGGCTCGGGAAGTTAATTAAATACCATTTGGAGGCATTTAATGTTCGAGCAAAAACGGCTGATTTTCGACAAAAGAGATAACACCCCCCCCATTACGTCATGCTTCAGAAATGTGGAAAATGGTCCGTTTTCAAATGTTTTATTTTTGAACGTCAGTTCACATTTGTAGGTGGATCATCAGTGTTAGAGCTAAAATTAGCATGTTTAAAGTGATTTTCATGCTTCCAGGGGCTCGGGAAGTGAAATAAATACCATTTGGAGGCATTTAATGTTCAAGCAAAAACGGCTGATTTTCGACAAAAGAGATAACACCCCCCCCATTACGTCATGCTTCAGAAATGTGGAAAATGGTCCGTTTTCAAATGTTTCATTTTTGAATGTCAGTTCACATTTGTAGGTGGATCATCAGTGTTAGAGCTAAAATTAGCATGTTTAAAGTGATTTTCATGCTTCCAGGGGCTCGGGAAGTTAATTAAATACCATTTGGAGGCATTTAATGTTCAAGCAAAAACGGCTGATTTTCGACAAAAGAGATAACACCCCCCCATTACGTCATGCTTCAGAAATGTGGAAAATGGTCCGTTTTCAAATGTTTTATTTTTGAACGTCAGTTCACATTTGTAGGTGGATCATCAGTGTTAGAGCTAAAATTAGCATGTTTAAAGTGATTTTCATGCTTCCAGGGGCCCAAAACACAAGATTTATGGAATGGTTAAAAGTGCATGAAAATGGCCAATTTACTCACTCTGAGTTCTCAAAAAGGGTTTCTTCACCCCGGGAAGTTAATTAAATACCATTTGGAGGCATTTAATGTTCGAGCAAAAACGGCTGATTTTCGACAAAAGAGATAACACCCCCCCATTACGTCATGCTTCAGAAATGTGGAAAATGGTCCGTTTTCAAATGTTTTATTTTTGAACGTCAGTTCACATTTGTAGGTGGATCATCAGTGTTAGAGCTAAAATTAGCATGTTTAAAGTGATTTTCATGCTTCCAGGGGCTCGGGAAGTTAATTAAATACCATTTGGAGGCATTTAATGTTCGAGCAAAAACGACTGATTTTCGACAAAAGAGATAACACCCCCCCATTACGTCATGCTTCAGAAATGTGGAAAATGGTCCGTTTTCAAATGTTTTATTTTTGAACGTCAGTTCACATTTGTAGGTGGATCATCAGTGTTAGAGCTAAAATTAGCATGTTTAAAGTGATTTTCATGCTTCCAGGGGCCCAAAACACAAGATTTATGGAATGGTTAAAAGTGCATGAAAATGGCCAATTTACTCACTCTGAGTTCTCAAAAAGGGTTTCTTCACCCCGGGAAGTTAATTAGATACCATTTGAAGGCATTTAATGTTCAAGCAAAAACGGCTGATTTTCGACAAAAGAGATAACACCCCCCCATTACGTCATGCTTCAGAAATGTGGAAAATGGTCCGTTTTCAAATGTTTTATTTTTGAACGTCAGTTCACATTTGTAGGTGGATCATCAGTGTTAGAGCTAAAATTAGCATGTTTAAAGTGATTTTCATGCTTCCAGGGGCCCAAAACACAAGATTTATGGAATGGTTAAAAGTGCATGAAAATGGCCAATTTACTCACTCTGAGTTCTCAAAAAGGGTTTCTTCACCCCGGGAAGTTAATTAAATACCATTTGGAGGCATTTAATGTTCGAGCAAAAACGGCTGATTTTCGACAAAAGAGATCACACCCCCCCATTACGTCATGCTTCAGAAATGTGGAAAATGATCCGTTTTCAAATGTTTTATTTTTGAACGTCAGTTCACATTTGTAGGTGGATCATCAGTGTTAGAGCTAAAATTAGCATGTTTAAAGTGATTTTCATGCTTCTTGGGGCCCAAAACACAAGATTTATGGAATGGTTAAAAGTGCATGAAAATGGCCAATTTACTCACTCTGAGTTCTCAAAAAGGGTTTCTTCACCCCGGGAAGTTAATTAAATACCATTTGGAGGCATTTAATGTTCGAGCAAAAACGGCTGATTTTCGACAAAAGAGATAACACCCCCCCATTACGTCATGCTTCAGAAATGTGGAAAATGGTCCGTTTTGAAATGTTTTATTTTTGAACGTCAGTTCACATTTGTAGGTGGATCATCAGTGTTAGAGCTAAAATTAGCATGTTTAAAGTGATTTTCATGCTTCCAGGGGCCCAAAACACAAGATTTATGGAATGGTTAAAAGTGCATGAAAATGGCCAATTTACTCACTCTGAGTTCTCAAAAAGGGTTACTTCACCCCGGGAAGTTAATTAAATACCATTTGGAGGCATTTAATGTTAGAGCAAAAATGGCTGATTTTCGACAAAAGAGATACCACCCCCCCCATTACGTCATGCTTCAGAAATGTGGAAAATGGTCCGTTTTCAAATGTTTTATTTTTGAACGTCAGTTCACATTTGTAGGTGGATCATCAGTGTTAGAGCTAAAATTAGCATGTTTAAAGTGATTTTCATGCTTCCAGGGGCTCGGGAAGTGAAATAAATACCATTTGGAGGCATTTAATGTTCGAGCAAAAACGGCTGATTTTCGACAAAAGAGATAACACCCCCCCATTACGTCATGCTTCAGAAATGTGGAAAATGGTCCGTTTTCAAATGTTTTATTTTTGAACGTCAGTTCACATTTGTAGGTGGATCATCAGTGTTAGAGCTAAAATTAGCATGTTTAAAGTGATTTTCATGCTTCCAGGGGCTCGGGAAGTGAAATAAATACCATTTGGAGGCATTTAATGTTCGAGCAAAAACGGCTGATTTTCGACAAAAGAGATAACACCCCCCCATTACGTCATGCTTCAGAAATGTGGAAAATGGTCCGTTTTCAAATGTTTTATTTTTGAACGTCAGTTCACATTTGTAGGTGGATCATCAGTGTTAGAGCTAAAATTAGCATGTTTAAAGTGATTTTCATGCTTCCAGGGGCCCAAAACACAAGATTTATGGAATGGTTAAAAGTGCATGAAAATGGCCAATTTACTCACTCTGAGTTCTCAAAAAGGGTTACTTCACCCCGGGAAGTTAATTAAATACCATTTGGAGGCATTTAATGTTAGAGCAAAAATGGCTGATTTTCGACAAAAGAGATACCACCCCCCCCATTACGTCATGCTTCAGAAATGTGGAAAATGGTCCGTTTTCAAATGTTTTATTTTTGAACGTCAGTTCACATTTGTAGGTGGATCATCAGTGTTAGAGCTAAAATTAGCATGTTTAAAGTGATTTTCATGCTTCCAGGGGCTCGGGAAGTGAAATAAATACCATTTGGAGGCATTTAATGTTCGAGCAAAAACGGCTGATTTTCGACAAAAGAGATAACACCCCCCCATTACGTCATGCTTCAGAAATGTGGAAAATGGTCCGTTTTCAAATGTTTTATTTTTGAACGTCAGTTCACATTTGTAGGTGGATCATCAGTGTTAGAGCTAAAATTAGCATGTTTAAAGTGATTTTCATGCTTCCAGGGGCCCAAAACACAAGATTTATGGAATGGTTAAAAGTGCATGAAAATGGCCAATTTACTCACTCTGAGTTCTTAAAAAGGGTTTCTTCACCCCAGGAAGTTAATTAAATACCATTTGGAGGCATTTAATGTTAGAGCAAAAACGGCTGATTTTCGACAAAAGAGATAACACCACCCCATTACGTCATGCTTCAGAAATGTGGAAAATGGTCCGTTTTCAAATGTTTTATTTTTGAACGTCAGTTCACATTTGTAGGTGGATCATCAGTGTAAAGAGCTAAAATTAGCATGTTTAAAGTGATTTTCATGCTTCCAGGGGCCCAAAAAACAAGATTTATGGAATGGTTAAAAGTGCATGAAAATGGCCAATTTACTCACTCTGAGTTTTCAAAAAGGGTTTCTTCACCCGTGGAAGTTAATTAAATACCATTTGGAGGATTTTAATGTTCGAGCAAAAACGGCTGATTTTCGACGAAAGAGCTAACACCCCCCCATTACGTCATGCTTTAGAAATGTGGAAAATGGCCCGTTTTCAAATGTTTTATTTTTGAACGTCAGTTCACATTTGTAGGTGGATCATCAGTGTTAGAGCTGAAATTAGCATGTTTAAAGTGATTTTCATGCTTCCAGGGGCTCGGGAAGTGAAATAAATACCATTTGGAGGCATTTAATGTTCGAGCAAAAAAGGCTGATTTTCGACAAAAGAGATAACACCCCCCATTACGTCATGCTTCAGAAATGTGGAAAATGGTCCGTTTTCAAATGTTTTATTTTTGAACGTCAGTTCACATTTGTAGGTGGATCATCAGTGTTAGAGCTAAAATTAGCATGTTTAAAATGATTTTCATGCTTCTTGGGGCCCAAAACACAAGATTTATGGAATGGTTAAAAGTGCATGAAAATGGCCAATTTACTCACTCTGAGTTCTCAAAAAGGGTTTCTTCACCCCGGGAAGTTAATTAAATACCATTTGGAGGCATTTAATGTTCGAGCAAAAACGGCTGATTTTCGACAAAAGAGATAACACCCCCCCATTACGTCATGCTTCAGAAATGTGGAAAATGGTCCGTTTTCAAATGTTTTATTTTTGAACGTCAGTTCACATTTGTAGGTGGATCATCAGTGTTAGAGCTAAAATTAGCATGTTTAAAGTGATTTTCATGCTTCCAGGGGCCCAAAACACAAGATTTATGGAATGGTTAAAAGTGCATGAAAATGGCCAATTTACTCACTCTGAGTTCTCAAAAAGGGTTTCTTCACCCCGGGAAGTTAATTAAATACCATTTGGAGGCATTTAATGTTAGAGCAAAAACGGCTGATTTTCGACAAAAGAGATAACACCCCCCCATTACGTCATGCTTCAGAAATGTGGAAAATGGTCCGTTTTCAAATGTTTTATTTTTGAACGTCAGTTCACATTTGTAGGTGGATCATCAGTGTTAGAGCTAAAATTAGCATGTTTAAAGTGATTTTCATGCTTCCAGGGGCCCAAAACACAAGATTTATGGAATGGTTAAAAGTGCATGAAAATGGCCAATTTACTCACTCTGAGTTCTCAAAAAGGGATTCTTCACCCCGGGAAGTTAATTAAATACCATTTGGAGGCATTTAATGTTAGAGCAAAAACGGCTGATTTTCGACAAAAGAGATAACACCCCCCCATTACGTCATGCTTCAGAAATGTGGAAAATGGTCCGTTTTCAAATGTTTCATTTTTGAACGTCAGTTCACATTTGTAGGTGGATCATCAGTGTTAGAGCTAAAATTAGCATGTTTAAAGTGATTTTCATGCTTCCAGGGGCTCGGGAAGTGAAATAAATACCATTTGGAGGCATTTAATGTTCAAGCAAAAACGGCTGATTTTCGACAAAAGAGATAACACCCCCCCCATTACGTCATGCTTCAGAAATGTGGAAAATGGTCCGTTTTCAAATGTTTCATTTTTGAATGTCAGTTCACATTTGTAGGTGGATCATCAGTGTTAGAGCTAAAATTAGCATGTTTAAAGTGATTTTCATGCTTCCAGGGGCTCGGGAAGTTAATTAAATACCATTTGGAGGCATTTAATGTTCGAGCAAAAAAGGCTGATTTTCGACAAAAGAGATAACACCCCCCCATTACGTCATGCTTCAGAAATGTGGAAAATGGTCCGTTTTCAAATGTTTTATTTTTGAACGTCAGTTCACATTTGTAGGTGGATCATCAGTGTTAGAGCTAAAATTAGCATGTTTAAAGTGATTTTCATGCTTCCAGGGGCCCAAAACACAAGATTTATGGAATGGTTAAAAGTGCATGAAAATGGCCAATTTACTCACTCTGAGTTCTCAAAAAGGGTTTCTTCACCCCGGGAAGTTAATTAAATACCATTTGGAGGCATTTAATGTTCGAGCAAAAACGGCTGATTTTCGACAAAAGAGATAACACCCCCCCATTACGTCATGCTTCAGAAATGTGGAAAATGGTCCTTTTTCAAATGTTTTATTTTTGAACGTCAGTTCACATTTGTAGGTGGATCATCAGTGTTAGAGCTAAAATTAGCATGTTTAAAGTGATTTTCATTCTTCCAGGGGCTCGGGAAGTGAAATAAATACCATTTGGAGGCATTTAATGTTCGAGCAAAAACGGCTGATTTTCGACAAAAGAGATAACACCCCCCCATTACGTCATGCTTCAGAAATGTGGAAAATGGTCCGTTTTCAAATGTTTTATTTTTGAACGTCAGTTCACATTTGTAGGTGGATCATCAGTGTTAGAGCTAAAATTAGCATGTTTAAAGTGATTTTCATGCTTCCAGGGGCTCGGGAAGTTAATTAAATACCATTTGGAGGCATTTAATGTTCGAGCAAAAACGGCTGATTTTCGACAAAAGAGATAACACCCCCCCATTACGTCATGCTTCAGAAATGTGGAAAATGGTCCGTTTTCAAATGTTTTATTTTTGAACGTCAGTTCACATTTGTAGGTGGATCATCAGTGTTAGAGCTAAAATTAGCATGTTTAAAGTGATTTTCATGCTTCCAGGGGCCCAAAACACAAGATTTATGGAATGGTTAAAAGTGCATGAAAATGGCCAATTTACTCACTCTGAGTTCTCAAAAAGGGTTTCTTCACCCCGGGAAGTTAATTAAATACCATTTGAAGGCATTTAATGTTCAAGCAAAAACGGCTGATTTTCGACAAAAGAGATAACACCCCCCCCATTACGTCATGCTTCAGAAATGTGGAAAATGGTCCGTTTTCAAATGTTTTATTTTTGAACGTCAGTTCACATTTGTAGGTGGATCATCAGTGTTAGAGCTAAAATTAGCATGTTTAAAGTGATTTTCATTCTTCCAGGGGCTCGGGAAGTGAAATAAATACCATTTGGAGGCATTTAATGTTCGAGCAAAAACGGCTGATTTTCGACAAAAGAGATAACACCCCCCCATTACGTCATGCTTCAGAAATGTGGAAAATGGTCCGTTTTCAAATGTTTTATTTTTGAACGTAAGTTCACATTTGTAGGTGGATCATCAGTGTTAGAGCTAAAATTAGCATGTTTAAAGTGATTTTCATGCTTCCAGGGGCTCGGGAAGTTAATTAAATACCATTTGGAGGCATTTAATGTTCGAGCAAAAACGGCTGATTTTCGACAAAAGAGATAACACCCCCCCATTACGTCATGCTTCAGAAATGTGGAAAATGGTCCGTTTTCAAATGTTTTATTTTTGAACGTCAGTTCACATTTGTAGGTGGATCATCAGTGTTAGAGCTAAAATTAGCATGTTTAAAGTTATTTTCATGCTTCCAGGGGCTCGGGAAGTTAATTAAATACCATTTGGAGGCATTTAATGTTCGAGCAAAAACGGCTGATTTTCGACAAAAGAGATAACACCCCCCCCATTACGTCATGCTTCAGAAATGTGGAAAATGGTCCGTTTTCAAATGTTTTATTTTTGAACGTCAGTTCACATTTGTAGGTGGATCATCAGTGTTAGAGCTAAAATTAACATGTTTAAAGTGATTTTCATGCTTCCAGGGCCCGGGAAGTGAAATAAATACCATTTGGAGGCATTTAATGTTCGAGCAAAAACTGCTGATTTTCGACAAAAGAGATAACACCCCCCCCGTTACGTCATGCTTCAGAAATGTGGAAAATGATCCGTTTTCAAATGTTTTATTTTTGAACGTAAGTTCACATTTGTAGGTGGATCATCAGTGTTAGAGCTAAAATTAGCATGTTTAAAGTGATTTTCATGCTTCCAGGGGCCCAAAACACAAGATTTATGGAATGGTTAAAAGTGCATGAAAATGGCCAATTTACTCACTCTGAGTTCTCAAAAAGGGTTTCTTCACCCCGGGAAGTTAATTAAATACCATTTGGAGGATTTTAATGTTCGAGCAAAAACGGCTGATTTTCGACGAAAGAGCTAACACCCCCCCATTACGTCATGCTTTAGAAATGTGGAAAATGGCCCGTTTTCAAATGTTTTATTTTTGAACGTCAGTTCACATTTGTAGGTGGATCATCAGTGTTAGAGCTAAAATTAGCATGTTTAAAGTGATTTTCATGCTTCCAGGGGCTCGGGAAGTAAAATAAATACCATTTGGAGGCATTTAATGTTTGAGCAAAAACGGCTGATTTTCGACAAAAGAGATAACACCCCCCCATTACGTCATGCTTCAGAAATGTGGAAAATGGTCTGTTTTCAAATGTTTTATTTTTGAACGTAAGTTCACATTTGTAGGTGGATCATCAGTGTTAGAGCTAAAATTAGCATGTTTAAAGTGATTTTCATGCTTCCAGGGGCTTGGGAAGTGAAATAAATACCATTTGGAGGCATTTAATGTTCGAGCAAAAACGGCTGATTTTCGACAAAAGAGATAACACCCCCCCATTACGTCATGCTTCAGAAATGTGGAAAATGGTCCGTTTTCAAATGTTTTATTTTTGAACGTCAGTTCACATTTGTAGGTGGATCATCAGTGTTAGAGCTAAAATTAGCATGTTTAAAGTGATTTTCATGCTTCCAGGGGCTCGGGAAGTGAAATAAATACCATTTGGAGGCATTTAATGTTCGAGCAAAAAAGGCTGATTTTCGACAAAAGAGATAACACCCCCCCATTACGTCATGCTTCAGAAATGTGGAAAATGGTCCGTTTTCAAATGTTTTATTTTTGAACGTCAGTTCACATTTGTAGGTGGATCATCAGTGTTAGAGCTAAAATTAGCATGTTTAAAGTGATTTTCATGCTTCTTGGGGCCCAAAACACAAGATTTATGGAATGGTTAAAAGTGCATGAAAATGGCCAATTTACTCACTCTGAGTTCTCAAAAAGGGTTTCTTCACCCCGGGAAGTTAATTAAATACCATTTGGAGGCATTTAATGTTAGAGCAAAAACGGCTGATTTTCGACAAAAGAGATAACACCCCCCCATTACGTCATGCTTCAGAAATGTGGAAAATGGTCTGTTTTCAAATGTTTTATTTTTGAACGTAAGTTCACATTTGTAGGTGGATCATCAGTGTTAGAGCTAAAATTAGCATGTTTAAAGTGATTTTCATGCTTCCAGGGGCTCGGGAAGTGAAATAAATACCATTTGGAGGCATTTAATGTTCGAGCAAAAACGGCTGATTTTCGACAAAAGAGATAACACCCCCCCATTACGTCATGCTTCAGAAATGTGGAAAATGGTCCGTTTTCAAATGTTTTATTTTTGAACGTCAGTTCACATTTGTAGGTGGATCATCAGTGTTAGAGCTAAAATTAGCATGTTTAAAGTGATTTTCATGCTTCCAGGGGCTCGGGAAGTGAAATAAATACCATTTGGAGGCATTTAATGTTCGAGCAAAAAAGGCTGATTTTCGACAAAAGAGATAACACCCCCCCATTACGTCATGCTTCAGAAATGTGGAAAATGGTCCGTTTTCAAATGTTTTATTTTTGAACGTCAGTTCACATTTGTAGGTGGATCATCAGTGTTAGAGCTAAAATTAGCATGTTTAAAGTGATTTTCATGCTTCTTGGGGCCCAAAACACAAGATTTATGGAATAGTTAAAAGTGCATGAAAATGGCCAATTTACTCACTCTGAGTTCTCAAAAAGGGTTTCTTCACCGCGGGAAGTTAATTAAATACCATTTGGAGGCATTTAATGTTCGAGCAAAAACGGCTGATTTTCGACAAAAGAGATAACACCCCCCCATTACGTCATGCTTCAGAAATGTGGAAAATGGTCCATTTTCAAATGTTTTATTTTTGAACGTCAGTTCACATTTGTAGGTGGATCATCAGTGTTAGAGCTAAAATTAGCATGTTTAAAGTGATTTTCATGCTTCCAGGGGCCCAAAACACAAGATTTATGGAATGGTTAAAAGTGTATGAGAATGGCCAATTTACTCACTCTGAGTTCTCAAAAAGGGTTTCTTCACCCCGGGAAGTTAATTAAATACCATTTGGAGGCATTTAATGTTCGAGCAAAAACGGCTGATTTTCGACAAAAGAGATAACACCCCCCCATTACGTCATGCTTCAGAAATGTGGAAAATGGTCCGTTTTCAAATGTTTCATTTTTGAACGTCAGTTCACATTTGTAGGTGGATCATCAGTGTTAGAGCTAAAATTAGCATGTTTAAAGTGATTTTCATGCTTCCAGGGGCTCGGGAAGTTAATTAAATACCATTTGGAGGCATTTAATGTTCGAGCAAAAACGGCTGATTTTCGACAAAAGAGATAACACCCCCCCATTACGTCATGCTTCAGAAATGTGGAAAATGGTCCGTTTTCAAATGTTTTATTTTTGAACGTCAGTTCACATTTGTAGGTGGATCATCAGTGTTAGAGCTAAAATTAGCATGTTTAAAGTGATTTTCATGCTTCCAGGGGCTCGGGAAGTTAATTAAATACCATTTGGAGGCATTTAATGTTAGAGCAAAAACGGCTGATTTTCGACAAAAGAGATAACACCCCCCCCATTACGTCATGCTTCAGAAATGTGGAAAATGGTCTGTTTTCAAATGTTTTATTTTTGAACGTCAGTTCACATTTGTAGGTGGATCATCAGTGTTAGAGCTAAAATTAGCATGTTTAAAGTGATTTTCATGCTTCCAGGGGCTAGGGAAGTGAAATAAATACCATTTGGAGGCATTTAATGTTTGAGCAAAAACGGCTCATTTTCGACAAAAGAGATAACACCCCCCCATTACGTCATGCTTCAGAAATGTGGAAAATGGTCCGTTTTCAAATGTTTTATTTTTGAACGTCAGTTCACATTTGTAGGTGGATCATCAGTGTTAGAGCTAAAATTAGCATGTTTAAAGTGATTTTCATGCTTCCAGGGGCTCGGGAAGTTAATTAAATACCATTTGGAGGCATTTAATGTTCGAGCAAAAACGGCTGATTTTCGACAAAAGAGATAACACCCCCCCATTACGTCATGCTTCAGAAATGTGGAAAATGGTCCGTTTTCAAATGTTTTATTTTTGAACGTCAGTTCACATTTGTAGGTGGATCATCAGTGTTAGAGCTAAAATTAGCATGTTTAAAGTGATTTTCATGCTTCCAGGGGCTCGGGAAGTTAATTAAATACCATTTGGAGGCATTTAATGTTCGAGCAAAAAGGCTGATTTTCGACAAAAGAGATAACACCCCCCCATTACGTCATGCTTCAGAAATGTGGAAAATGGACCGTTTTCAAATGTTTTATTTTTGAACGTCAGTTCACATTTGTAGGTGGATCATCAGTGTTAGAGCTAAAATTAGCATGTTTAAAGTGATTTTCATGCTTCCAGGGGCTCGGGAAGTTAATTAAATACCATTTGGAGGCATTTAATGTTAGAGCAAAAACGGCTGATTTTCGACAAAAGAGATAACACCCCCCATTACGTCATGCTTCAGAAATGTGGAAAATGGTCCATTTTCAAATGTTTTATTTTTGAACGTCAGTTCACATTTGTAGGTGGATCATCAGTGTTAGAGCTAAAATTAGCATGTTTAAAGTGATTTTCATGCTTCTTGGGGCCCAAAACACAAGATTTAGGGAATGGTTAAAAGTGCATGAAAATGGCCAATTTACTCACTCTGAGTTCTCAAAAAGGGTTTCTTCACCCCGGGAAGTTAATTAAATACCATTTGGAGGCATTTAATGTTCGAGCAAAAACGGCTGATTTTCGACAAAAGAGATAACACCCCCCCATTACGTCATGCTTCAGAAATGTGGAAAATGGTCCGTTTTCAAATGTTTTATTTTTGAACGTCAGTTCACATTTGTAGGTGGATCATCAGTGTTAGAGCTAAAATTAGCATGTTTAAAGTTATTTTCATGCTTCCAGGGGCTCGGGAAGTTAATTAAATACCATTTGGAGGCATTTAATGTTCGAGCAAAAACGGCTGATTTTCGACAAAAGAGATAACACCCCCCCCATTACGTCATGCTTCAGAAATGTGGAAAATGGTCCGTTTTCAAATGTTTTATTTTTGAACGTCAGTTCACATTTGTAGGTGGATCATCAGTGTTAGAGCTAAAATTAGCATGTTTAAAGTGATTTTCATGCTTCCAGGGGCTCGGGAAGTGAAATAAATACCATTTGGAGGCATTTAATGTTCAAGCAAAAACGGCTGATTTTCGACAAAAGAGATAACACCCCCCCCATTACGTCATGCTTCAGAAATGTGGAAAATGGTCCGTTTTCAAATGTTTCATTTTTGAATGTCAGTTCACATTTGTAGGTGGATCATCAGTGTTAGAGCTAAAATTAGCATGTTTAAAGTGATTTTCATGCTTCCAGGGGCTCGGGAAGTTAATTAAATACCATTTGGAGGCATTTAATGTTCAAGCAAAAACGGCTGATTTTCGACAAAAGAGATAACACCCCCCCATTACGTCATGCTTCAGAAATGTGGAAAATGGTCCGTTTTCAAATGTTTTATTTTTGAACGTCAGTTCACATTTGTAGGTGGATCATCAGTGTTAGAGCTAAAATTAGCATGTTTAAAGTGATTTTCATGCTTCCAGGGGCCCAAAACACAAGATTTATGGAATGGTTAAAAGTGCATGAAAATGGCCAATTTACTCACTCTGAGTTCTCAAAAAGGGTTTCTTCACCCCGGGAAGTTAATTAAATACCATTTGGAGGCATTTAATGTTCGAGCAAAAACGGCTGATTTTCGACAAAAGAGATAACACCCCCCCATTACGTCATGCTTCAGAAATGTGGAAAATGGTCCGTTTTCAAATGTTTTATTTTTGAACGTCAGTTCACATTTGTAGGTGGATCATCAGTGTTAGAGCTAAAATTAGCATGTTTAAAGTGATTTTCATGCTTCCAGGGGCTCGGGAAGTTAATTAAATACCATTTGGAGGCATTTAATGTTCGAGCAAAAACGACTGATTTTCGACAAAAGAGATAACACCCCCCCATTACGTCATGCTTCAGAAATGTGGAAAATGGTCCGTTTTCAAATGTTTTATTTTTGAACGTCAGTTCACATTTGTAGGTGGATCATCAGTGTTAGAGCTAAAATTAGCATGTTTAAAGTGATTTTCATGCTTCCAGGGGCCCAAAACACAAGATTTATGGAATGGTTAAAAGTGCATGAAAATGGCCAATTTACTCACTCTGAGTTCTCAAAAAGGGTTTCTTCACCCCGGGAAGTTAATTAGATACCATTTGAAGGCATTTAATGTTCAAGCAAAAACGGCTGATTTTCGACAAAAGAGATAACACCCCCCCATTACGTCATGCTTCAGAAATGTGGAAAATGGTCCGTTTTCAAATGTTTTATTTTTGAACGTCAGTTCACATTTGTAGGTGGATCATCAGTGTTAGAGCTAAAATTAGCATGTTTAAAGTGATTTTCATGCTTCCAGGGGCCCAAAACACAAGATTTATGGAATGGTTAAAAGTGCATGAAAATGGCCAATTTACTCACTCTGAGTTCTCAAAAAGGGTTTCTTCACCCCGGGAAGTTAATTAAATACCATTTGGAGGCATTTAATGTTCGAGCAAAAACGGCTGATTTTCGACAAAAGAGATCACACCCCCCCATTACGTCATGCTTCAGAAATGTGGAAAATGATCCGTTTTCAAATGTTTTATTTTTGAACGTCAGTTCACATTTGTAGGTGGATCATCAGTGTTAGAGCTAAAATTAGCATGTTTAAAGTGATTTTCATGCTTCTTGGGGCCCAAAACACAAGATTTATGGAATGGTTAAAAGTGCATGAAAATGGCCAATTTACTCACTCTGAGTTCTCAAAAAGGGTTTCTTCACCCCGGGAAGTTAATTAAATACCATTTGGAGGCATTTAATGTTCGAGCAAAAACGGCTGATTTTCGACAAAAGAGATAACACCCCCCCATTACGTCATGCTTCAGAAATGTGGAAAATGGTCCGTTTTGAAATGTTTTATTTTTGAACGTCAGTTCACATTTGTAGGTGGATCATCAGTGTTAGAGCTAAAATTAGCATGTTTAAAGTGATTTTCATGCTTCCAGGGGCCCAAAACACAAGATTTATGGAATGGTTAAAAGTGCATGAAAATGGCCAATTTACTCACTCTGAGTTCTCAAAAAGGGTTACTTCACCCCGGGAAGTTAATTAAATACCATTTGGAGGCATTTAATGTTAGAGCAAAAATGGCTGATTTTCGACAAAAGAGATACCACCCCCCCCATTACGTCATGCTTCAGAAATGTGGAAAATGGTCCGTTTTCAAATGTTTTATTTTTGAACGTCAGTTCACATTTGTAGGTGGATCATCAGTGTTAGAGCTAAAATTAGCATGTTTAAAGTGATTTTCATGCTTCCAGGGGCTCGGGAAGTGAAATAAATACCATTTGGAGGCATTTAATGTTCGAGCAAAAACGGCTGATTTTCGACAAAAGAGATAACACCCCCCCATTACGTCATGCTTCAGAAATGTGGAAAATGGTCCGTTTTCAAATGTTTTATTTTTGAACGTCAGTTCACATTTGTAGGTGGATCATCAGTGTTAGAGCTAAAATTAGCATGTTTAAAGTGATTTTCATGCTTCCAGGGGCTCGGGAAGTGAAATAAATACCATTTGGAGGCATTTAATGTTCGAGCAAAAACGGCTGATTTTCGACAAAAGAGATAACACCCCCCCATTACGTCATGCTTCAGAAATGTGGAAAATGGTCCGTTTTCAAATGTTTTATTTTTGAACGTCAGTTCACATTTGTAGGTGGATCATCAGTGTTAGAGCTAAAATTAGCATGTTTAAAGTGATTTTCATGCTTCCAGGGGCCCAAAACACAAGATTTATGGAATGGTTAAAAGTGCATGAAAATGGCCAATTTACTCACTCTGAGTTCTCAAAAAGGGTTACTTCACCCCGGGAAGTTAATTAAATACCATTTGGAGGCATTTAATGTTAGAGCAAAAATGGCTGATTTTCGACAAAAGAGATACCACCCCCCCCATTACGTCATGCTTCAGAAATGTGGAAAATGGTCCGTTTTCAAATGTTTTATTTTTGAACGTCAGTTCACATTTGTAGGTGGATCATCAGTGTTAGAGCTAAAATTAGCATGTTTAAAGTGATTTTCATGCTTCCAGGGGCTCGGGAAGTGAAATAAATACCATTTGGAGGCATTTAATGTTCGAGCAAAAACGGCTGATTTTCGACAAAAGAGATAACACCCCCCCATTACGTCATGCTTCAGAAATGTGGAAAATGGTCCGTTTTCAAATGTTTTATTTTTGAACGTCAGTTCACATTTGTAGGTGGATCATCAGTGTTAGAGCTAAAATTAGCATGTTTAAAGTGATTTTCATGCTTCCAGGGGCCCAAAACACAAGATTTATGGAATGGTTAAAAGTGCATGAAAATGGCCAATTTACTCACTCTGAGTTCTTAAAAAGGGTTTCTTCACCCCAGGAAGTTAATTAAATACCATTTGGAGGCATTTAATGTTAGAGCAAAAACGGCTGATTTTCGACAAAAGAGATAACACCACCCCATTACGTCATGCTTCAGAAATGTGGAAAATGGTCCGTTTTCAAATGTTTTATTTTTGAACGTCAGTTCACATTTGTAGGTGGATCATCAGTGTAAAGAGCTAAAATTAGCATGTTTAAAGTGATTTTCATGCTTCCAGGGGCCCAAAAAACAAGATTTATGGAATGGTTAAAAGTGCATGAAAATGGCCAATTTACTCACTCTGAGTTTTCAAAAAGGGTTTCTTCACCCGTGGAAGTTAATTAAATACCATTTGGAGGATTTTAATGTTCGAGCAAAAACGGCTGATTTTCGACGAAAGAGCTAACACCCCCCCATTACATCATGCTTTAGAAATGTGGAAAATGGCCCGTTTTCAAATGTTTTATTTTTGAACGTCAGTTCACATTTGTAGGTGGATCATCAGTGTTAGAGCTGAAATTAGCATGTTTAAAGTGATTTTCATGCTTCCAGGGGCTCGGGAAGTGAAATAAATACCATTTGGAGGCATTTAATGTTCGAGCAAAAAAGGCTGATTTTCGACAAAAGAGATAACACCCCCCATTACGTCATGCTTCAGAAATGTGGAAAATGGTCCGTTTTCAAATGTTTTATTTTTGAACGTCAGTTCACATTTGTAGGTGGATCATCAGTGTTAGAGCTAAAATTAGCATGTTTAAAATGATTTTCATGCTTCTTGGGGCCCAAAACACAAGATTTATGGAATGGTTAAAAGTGCATGAAAATGGCCAATTTACTCACTCTGAGTTCTCAAAAAGGGTTTCTTCACCCCGGGAAGTTAATTAAATACCATTTGGAGGCATTTAATGTTCGAGCAAAAACGGCTGATTTTCGACAAAAGAGATAACACCCCCCCATTACGTCATGCTTCAGAAATGTGGAAAATGGTCCGTTTTCAAATGTTTTATTTTTGAACGTCAGTTCACATTTGTAGGTGGATCATCAGTGTTAGAGCTAAAATTAGCATGTTTAAAGTGATTTTCATGCTTCCAGGGGCCCAAAACACAAGATTTATGGAATGGTTAAAAGTGCATGAAAATGGCCAATTTACTCACTCTGAGTTCTCAAAAAGGGTTTCTTCACCCCGGGAAGTTAATTAAATACCATTTGGAGGCATTTAATGTTAGAGCAAAAACGGCTGATTTTCGACAAAAGAGATAACACCCCCCCATTACGTCATGCTTCAGAAATGTGGAAAATGGTCCGTTTTCAAATGTTTTATTTTTGAACGTCAGTTCACATTTGTAGGTGGATCATCAGTGTTAGAGCTAAAATTAGCATGTTTAAAGTGATTTTCATGCTTCCAGGGGCCCAAAACACAAGATTTATGGAATGGTTAAAAGTGCATGAAAATGGCCAATTTACTCACTCTGAGTTCTCAAAAAGGGATTCTTCACCCCGGGAAGTTAATTAAATACCATTTGGAGGCATTTAATGTTAGAGCAAAAACGGCTGATTTTCGACAAAAGAGATAACACCCCCCCATTACGTCATGCTTCAGAAATGTGGAAAATGGTCCGTTTTCAAATGTTTCATTTTTGAACGTCAGTTCACATTTGTAGGTGGATCATCAGTGTTAGAGCTAAAATTAGCATGTTTAAAGTGATTTTCATGCTTCCAGGGGCTCGGGAAGTGAAATAAATACCATTTGGAGGCATTTAATGTTCAAGCAAAAACGGCTGATTTTCGACAAAAGAGATAACACCCCCCCCATTACGTCATGCTTCAGAAATGTGGAAAATGGTCCGTTTTCAAATGTTTCATTTTTGAATGTCAGTTCACATTTGTAGGTGGATCATCAGTGTTAGAGCTAAAATTAGCATGTTTAAAGTGATTTTCATGCTTCCAGGGGCTCGGGAAGTTAATTAAATACCATTTGGAGGCATTTAATGTTCGAGCAAAAAAGGCTGATTTTCGACAAAAGAGATAACACCCCCCCATTACGTCATGCTTCAGAAATGTGGAAAATGGTCCGTTTTCAAATGTTTTATTTTTGAACGTCAGTTCACATTTGTAGGTGGATCATCAGTGTTAGAGCTAAAATTAGCATGTTTAAAGTGATTTTCATGCTTCCAGGGGCCCAAAACACAAGATTTATGGAATGGTTAAAAGTGCATGAAAATGGCCAATTTACTCACTCTGAGTTCTCAAAAAGGGTTTCTTCACCCCGGGAAGTTAATTAAATACCATTTGGAGGCATTTAATGTTCGAGCAAAAACGGCTGATTTTCGACAAAAGAGATAACACCCCCCCATTACGTCATGCTTCAGAAATGTGGAAAATGGTCCGTTTTCAAATGTTTTATTTTTGAACGTCAGTTCACATTTGTAGGTGGATCATCAGTGTTAGAGCTAAAATTAGCATGTTTAAAGTGATTTTCATTCTTCCAGGGGCTCGGGAAGTGAAATAAATACCATTTGGAGGCATTTAATGTTCGAGCAAAAACGGCTGATTTTCGACAAAAGAGATAACACCCCCCCATTACGTCATGCTTCAGAAATGTGGAAAATGGTCCGTTTTCAAATGTTTTATTTTTGAACGTCAGTTCACATTTGTAGGTGGATCATCAGTGTTAGAGCTAAAATTAGCATGTTTAAAGTGATTTTCATGCTTCCAGGGGCTCGGGAAGTTAATTAAATACCATTTGGAGGCATTTAATGTTCGAGCAAAAACGGCTGATTTTCGACAAAAGAGATAACACCCCCCCATTACGTCATGCTTCAGAAATGTGGAAAATGGTCCGTTTTCAAATGTTTTATTTTTGAACGTCAGTTCACATTTGTAGGTGGATCATCAGTGTTAGAGCTAAAATTAGCATGTTTAAAGTGATTTTCATGCTTCCAGGGGCCCAAAACACAAGATTTATGGAATGGTTAAAAGTGCATGAAAATGGCCAATTTACTCACTCTGAGTTCTCAAAAAGGGTTTCTTCACCCCGGGAAGTTAATTAAATACCATTTGAAGGCATTTAATGTTCAAGCAAAAACGGCTGATTTTCGACAAAAGAGATAACACCCCCCCCATTACGTCATGCTTCAGAAATGTGGAAAATGGTCCGTTTTCAAATGTTTTATTTTTGAACGTCAGTTCACATTTGTAGGTGGATCATCAGTGTTAGAGCTAAAATTAGCATGTTTAAAGTGATTTTCATTCTTCCAGGGGCTCGGGAAGTGAAATAAATACCATTTGGAGGCATTTAATGTTCGAGCAAAAACGGCTGATTTTCGACAAAAGAGATAACACCCCCCCATTACGTCATGCTTCAGAAATGTGGAAAATGGTCCGTTTTCAAATGTTTTATTTTTGAACGTAAGTTCACATTTGTAGGTGGATCATCAGTGTTAGAGCTAAAATTAGCATGTTTAAAGTGATTTTCATGCTTCCAGGGGCTCGGGAAGTTAATTAAATACCATTTGGAGGCATTTAATGTTCGAGCAAAAACGGCTGATTTTCGACAAAAGAGATAACACCCCCCCATTACGTCATGCTTCAGAAATGTGGAAAATGGTCCGTTTTCAAATGTTTTATTTTTGAACGTCAGTTCACATTTGTAGGTGGATCATCAGTGTTAGAGCTAAAATTAGCATGTTTAAAGTGATTTTCATGCTTCTTGGGGCCCAAAACACAAGATTTATGGAATGGTTAAAAGTGCATGAAAATGGCCAATGTACTCACTCTGAGTTCTCAAAAAGGGTTTCTTCACCCCAGGAAGTTAATTAAATACCATTTGGAGGCATTTAATGTTAGAGCAAAAACGGCTGATTTTCGACAAAAGAGATAACACCACCCCATTACGTCATGCTTCAGAAATGTGGAAAATGGTCCGTTTTCAAATGTTTTATTTTTGAACGTCAGTTCACATTTCTAGGTGGATCATCAGTGTAAAGAGCTAAAATTAGCATGTTTAAAGTGATTTTCATGCTTCCAGGGGCCCAAAACACAAGATTTATGGAATGGTTAAAAGTGCATGAAAATGGCCAATTTACTCACTCTGAGTTTTCAAAAAGGGTTTCTTCACCCGTGGAAGTTAATTAAATACCATTTGGAGGATTTTAATGTTCGAGCAAAAACGGCTGATTTTCGACGAAAGAGCTAACACCCCCCCATTACGTCATGCTTTAGAAATGTGGAAAATGGCCCGTTTTCAAATGTTTTATTTTTGAACGTCAGTTCACATTTGTAGGTGGATCATCAGTGTTAGAGCTAAAATTAGCATGTTTAAAGTGATTTTCATGCTTCCAGGGGCTCGGGAAGTGAAATAAATACCATTTGGAGGCATTTAATGTTCGAGCAAAAAAGGCTGATTTTCGACAAAAGAGATAACACCCCCCCCATTACGTCATGCTTCAGAAATGTGGAAAATGGTCCGTTTTCAAATGTTTTATTTTTGAACGTCAGTTCACATTTGTATGTGGATCATCAGTGTTAGAGCTAAAATTAGCATGTTTAAAGTGATTTTCATGCTTCCAGGGGCCCAAAACACAAGATTTATGGAATGGTTAAAAGTGCATGAAAATGGCCAATTTACTCACTCTGAGTTCTCAAAAAGGGTTTCTTCACCCCGGGAAGTTGATTAAATACCATTTGGAGGCATTTAATGTTAGAGCAAAAACGGCTGATTTTCGACAAAAGAGATAACACCCCCCCATTACGTCATGCTTCAGAAATGTGGAAAATGGTCCGTTTTCAAATGTTTTATTTTTGAACGTCAGTTCACATTTGTAGGTGGATCATCAGTGTTAGAGCTAAAATTAGCATGTTTAAAGTGATTTTCATGCTTCCAGGGGCCCAAAACACAAGATTTATGGAATGGTTAAAAGTGCATGAAAATGGCCAATTTACTCACTCTGAGTTCTCAAAAAGGGATTCTTCACCCCGGGAAGTTAATTAAATACCATTTGGAGGCATTTAATGTTAGAGCAAAAACGGCTGATTTTCGACAAAAGAGATAACACCCCCCCATTACGTCATGCTTCAGAAATGTGGAAAATGGTCCGTTTTCAAATGTTTCATTTTTGAACGTCAGTTCACATTTGTAGGTGGATCATCAGTGTTAGAGCTAAAATTAGCATGTTTAAAGTGATTTTCATGCTTCCAGGGGCTCGGGAAGTGAAATAAATACCATTTGGAGGCATTTAATGTTCAAGCAAAAACGGCTGATTTTCGACAAAAGAGATAACACCCCCCCCATTACGTCATGCTTCAGAAATGTGGAAAATGGTCCGTTTTCAAATGTTTCATTTTTGAATGTCAGTTCACATTTGTAGGTGGATCATCAGTGTTAGAGCTAAAATTCGCATGTTTAAAGTGATTTTCATGCTTCCAGGGGCTCGGGAAGTTAATTAAATACCATTTGGAGGCATTTAATGTTCGAGCAAAAACGGCTGATTTTCGACAAAAGAGATAACACCCCCCCATTACGTCATGCTTCAGAAATGTGGAAAATGGTCCGTTTTCAAATGTTTTATTTTTGAACGTCAGTTCACATTTGTAGGTGGATCATCAGTTTTAGAGCTAAAATTAGCATGTTTAAAGTGATTTTCATGCTTCCAGGGGCTCGGGAAGTGAAATAAATACCATTTGGAGGAATTTAATGTTCAAGCAAAAACGGCTGATTTTCGACAAAAGAGATAACACCCCCCCCATTACGTCATGCTTCAGAAATGTGGAAAATGGTCCGTTTTCAAATGTTTCATTTTTGAATGTCAGTTCACATTTGTAGGTGGATCATCAGTGTTAGAGGTAAAATTAGCATGTTTAAAGTGATTTTCATGCTTCCAGGGGCTCGGGAAGTTAATTAAATACCATTTGGAGGCATTTAATGTTCAAGCAAAAACGGCTGATTTTCGACAAAAGAGATAACACCCCCCCATTACGTCATGCTTCAGAAATGTGGAAAATGGTCAGTTTTCAAATGTTTTATTTTTGAACGTCAGTTCACATTTGTAGGTGGATCATCAGTGTTAGAGCTAAAATTAGCATGTTTAAAGTGATTTTCATGCTTCCAGGGGCCCAAAACACAAGATTTATGGAATGGTTAAAAGTGCATGAAAATGGCCAATTTACTCACTCTGAGTTCTCAAAAAGGGTTTCTTCACCCCGGGAAGTTAATTAAATACCATTTGGAGGCATTTAATGTTCGAGCAAAAACGGCTGATTTTCGACAAAAGAGATAACACCCCCCCATTACGTCATGCTTCAGAAATGTGGAAAATGGTCCATTTTCAAATGTTTTATTTTTGAACGTCAGTTCACATTTGTAGGTGGATCATCAGTGTTAGAGCTAAAATTAGCATGTTTAAAGTGATTTTCATGCTTCCAGGGGCTCGGGAAGTTAATTAAATACCATTTGGAGGCATTTAATGTTCGAGCAAAAACGGCTGATTTTCGACAAAAGAGATAACACCCCCCCATTACGTCATGCTTCAGAAATGTGGAAAATGGTCCGTTTTCAAATGTTTTATTTTTGAACGTCAGTTCACATTTGTAGGTGGATCATCAGTGTTAGAGCTAAAATTAGCATGTTTAAAGTGATTTTCATGCTTCCAGGGGCCCAAAACACAAGATTTATGGAATGGTTAAAAGTGCATGAAAATGGCCAATTTACTCACTCTGAGTTCTCAAAAAGGGTTTCTTCACCCCGGGAAGTTAATTAAATACCATTTGAAGGCATTTAATGTTCAAGCAAAAACGGCTGATTTTCGACAAAAGAGATAACACCCCCCCATTACGTCATGCTTCAGAAATGTGGAAAATGGTCCGTTTTCAAATGTTTTATTTTTGAACGTCAGTTCACATTTGTAGGTGGATCATCAGTGTTAGAGCTAAAATTAGCATGTTTAAAGTGATTTTCATGCTTCCAGGGGCTCGGGAAGTGAAATAAATACCATTTGGAGGCATTTAATGTTCGAGCAAAAACGGCTGATTTTCGACAAAAGAGATAACACCCCCCCATTACGTCATGCTTCAGAAATGTGGAAAATGGTCCGTTTTCAAATGTTTTATTTTTGAACGTAAGTTCACATTTGTAGGTGGATCATCAGTGTTAGAGCTAAAATTAGCATGTTTAAAGTGATTTTCATGCTTCCAGGGGCTCGGGAAGTTAATTAAATACCATTTGGAGGCATTTAATGTTCGAGCAAAAACGGCTGATTTTCGACAAAAGAGATAACACCCCCCCATTACGTCATGCTTCAGAAATGTGGAAAATGGTCCGTTTTCAAATGTTTTATTTTTGAACGTCAGTTCACATTTGTAGGTGGATCATCAGTGTTAGAGCTAAAATTAGCATGTTTAAAGTGATTTTCATGCTTCCAGGGGCCCAAAACACAAGATTTATGGAATGGTTAAAAGTGCATGAAAATGGCCAATTTACTCACTCTGAGTTCTCAAAAAGGGTTTCTTCACCCCGGGAAGTTAATTAAATACCATTTGGAGGCATTTAATGTTAGAGCAAAAACGGCTGATTTTCGACAAAAGAGATAACACCCCCCCATTACGTCATGCTTCAGAAATGTGGAAAATGGTCCGTTTTCAAATGTTTTATTTTTGAACGTCAGTTCACATTTGTAGGTGGATCATCAGTGTTAGAGCTAAAATTAGCATGTTTAAAGTGATTTTCATGCTTCCAGGGGCCCAAAACACAAGATCTATGGAATGGTTAAAAGTGCATGAAAATGGCCAATTTACTCACTCTGAGTTCTCAAAAAGGGATTCTTCACCCCGGGAAGTTAATTAAATACCATTTGGAGGCATTTAATGTTAGAGCAAAAACGGCTGATTTTCGACGAAAGAGATAACACCCCCCCATTACGTCATGCTTCAGAAATGTGGAAAATGGTCCGTTTTCAAATGTTTCATTTTTGAACGTCAGTTCACATTTGTAGGTGGATCATCAGTGTTAGAGCTAAAATTAGCATGTTTAAAGTGATTTTCATGCTTCCAGGGGCTCGGGAAGTGAAATAAATACCATTTGGAGGCATTTAATGTTCAAGCAAAAACGGCTGATTTTCGACAAAAGAGATAACACCCCCCCCATTACGTCATGCTTCAGAAATGTGGAAAATGGTCCGTTTTCAAATGTTTCATTTTTTAATGTCAGTTCACATTTGTAGGTGGATCATCAGTGTTAGAGCTAAAATTAGCATGTTTAAAGTGATTTTCATGCTTCCAGGGGCTCGGGAAGTTAATTAAATACCATTTGGAGGCATTTAATGTTCGAGCAAAAAAGGCTGATTTTCGACAAAAGAGATAACACCCCCCCATTACGTCATGCTTCAGAAATGTGGAAAATGGTCCGTTTTCAAATGTTTTATTTTTGAACGTCAGTTCACATTTGTAGGTGGATCATCAGTGTTAGAGCTAAAATTAGCATGTTTAAAGTGATTTTCATGCTTCCAGGGGCCCAAAACACAAGATTTATGGAATGGTTAAAAGTGCATGAAAATGGCCAATTTACTCACTCTGAGTTCTCAAAAAGGGTTTCTTCACCCCGGGAAGTTAATTAAATACCATTTGGAGGCATTTAATGTTCGAGCAAAAACGGCTGATTTTCGACAAAAGAGATAACACCCCCCCATTACGTCATGCTTCAGAAATGTGGAAAATGGTCCGTTTTCAAATGTTTTATTTTTGAACGTCAGTTCACATTTGTAGGTGGATCATCAGTGTTAGAGCTAAAATTAGCATGTTTAAAGTGATTTTCATGCTTCCAGGGGCCCAAAACACAAGATTTGTGGAATGGTTAAAAGTGCATGAAAATGGCCAATTTACTCACTCTGAGTTCTCAAAAAGGGTTTCTTCACCCCGGGAAGTTAATTAAATACCATTTGAAGGCATTTAATGTTCGAGCAAAAACGGCTGATTTTCGACAAAAGAGATAACACCCCCCCATTACGTCATGCTTCAGAAATGTGGAAAATGGTCCGTTTTCAAATGTTTTATTTTTGAACGTCAGTTCACATTTGTAGGTGGATCATCAGTGTTAGAGCTAAAATTAGCATGTTTAAAGTGATTTTCATGCTTCCAGGGGCCCAAAACACAAGATTTATGGAATGGTTAAAAGTGCATGAAAATGGCCAATTTACTCACTCTGAGTTCTCAAAAAGGGTTTCTTCACCCCGGGAAGTTAATTAAATACCATTTGGAGGCATTTAATGTTCGAGCAAAAACGGCTGATTTTCGACAAAAGAGATAACACCCCCCCATTACGTCATGCTTCAGAAATGTGGAAAATGGTCCATTTTCAAATGTTTTATTTTTGAACGTCAGTTCACATTTGTAGGTGGATCATCAGTGTTAGAGCTAAAATTAGCATGTTTAAAGTGATTTTCATGCTTCCAGGGGCCCAAAACACAAGATTTATGGAATGGTTAAAAGTGCATGAGAATGGCCAATTTACTCACTCTGAGTTTTCAAAAAGGATTTCTTCACCCCGGGAAGTTAATTAAATACCATTTGGAGGCATTTAATGTTCGAGCAAAAACGGCTGATTTTCGACAAAAGAGATAACACCCCCCCATTACGTCATGCTTCAGAAATGTGGAAAATGGTCCGTTTTCAAATGTTTTATTTTTGAACGTCAGTTCACATTTGTAGGTGGATCATCAGTGTTAGAGCTAAAATTAGCATGTTTAAAGTGATTTTCATGCTTCCAGGGGCTCGGGAAGTTAATTAAATACCATTTGGAGGCATTTAATGTTCGAGCAAAAAGGCTGATTTTCGACAAAAGAGATAACACCCCCCCATTACGTCATGCTTCAGAAATGTGGAAAATGGTCCGTTTTCAAATGTTTTATTTTTGAACGTCAGTTCACATTTGTAGGTGGATCATCAGTGTTAGAGCTAAAATTAGCATGTTTAAAGTGATTTTCATGCTTCCAGGGGCTCGGGAAGTTAATTAAATACCATTTGGAGGCATTTAATGTTAGAGCAAAAACGGCTGATTTTCGACAAAAGAGATAACACCCCCCATTACGTCATGCTTCAGAAATGTGGAAAATGGTCCGTTTTCAAATGTTTTATTTTTGAACGTCAGTTCACATTTGTAGGTGGATCATCAGTGTTAGAGCTGAAATTAGCATGTTTAAAGTGATTTTCATGCTTCTTGGGGCCCAAAACACAAGATTTATGGAATGGTTAAAAGTGCATGAAAATGGCCAATTTACTCACTCTGAGTTCTCAAAAAGGGTTTCTTCACCCCGGGAAGTTAATTAAATACCATTTGGAGGCATTTAATGTTAGAGCAAAAACGGCTGATTTTCGACAAAAGAGATAACACCCCCCATTACGTCATGCTTCAGAAATGTGGAAAATGGTCCGTTTTCAAATGTTTTATTTTTGAACGTCAGTTCACATTTGTAGGTGGATCATCAGTGTTAGAGCTAAAATTAGCATGTTTAAAGTGATTTTCATGCTTCCAGGGGCCCAAAACACAAGATTTATGGAATGGTTAAAAGTGCATGAAAATGGCCAATTTACTCACTCTGAGTTCTCAAAAAGGGATTCTTCACCCCGGGAAGTTAATTAAATACCATTTGGAGGCATTTAATGTTAGAGCAAAAACGGCTGATTTTCGACAAAAGAGATAACACCCCCCCATTACGTCATGCTTCAGAAATGTGGAAAATGGTCCGTTTTCAAATGTTTCATTTTTGAACGTCAGTTCACATTTGTAGGTGGATCATCAGTGTTAGAGCTAAAATTAGCATGTTTAAAGTGATTTTCATGCTTCCAGGGGCTCGGGAAGTTAATTAAATACCATTTGGAGGCATTTAATGTTCGAGCAAAAACGGCTGATTTTCGACAAAAGAGATAACACCCCCCCATTACGTCATGCTTCAGAAATGTGGAAAATGGTCCGTTTTTAAATGTTTTATTTTTGAACGTCAGTTCACATTTGTAGGTGGATCATCAGTGTTAGAGCTAAAATTAGCATGTTTAAAGTGATTTTCATGCTTCCAGGGGCTCGGGAAGTGAAATAAATACCATTTGGAGGCATTTAATGTTCAAGCAAAAACAGCTGATTTTCGACAAAAGAGATAACACCCCCCCCATTACGTCATGCTTCAGAAATGTGGAAAATGGTCCGTTTTCAAATGTTTCATTTTTGAATGTCAGTTCACATTTGTAGGTGGATCATCAGTGTTAGAGCTAAAATTAGCATGTTTAAAGTGATTTTCATGCTTCCAGGGGCTCGGGAAGTTAATTAAATACCATTTGGAGGCATTTAATGTTCGAGCAAAAAAGGCTGATTTTCGACAAAAGAGATAACACCCCCCCATTACGTCATGCTTCAGAAATGTGGAAAATGGTCCGTTTTCAAATGTTTTATTTTTGAACGTCAGTTCACATTTGTAGGTGGATCATCAGTGTTAGAGCTAAAATTAGCATGTTTAAAGTGATTTTCATGCTTCCAGGGGCCCAAAACACAAGATTTATGGAATGGTTAAAAGTGCATGAAAATGGCCAATTTACTCACTCTGAGTTCTCAAAAAGGGTTTCTTCACCCCGGGAAGTTAATTAAATACCATTTGGAGGCATTTAATGTTCGAGCAAAAACGGCTGATTTTCGACAAAAGAGATAACACCCCCCCATTACGTCATGCTTCAGAAATGTGGAAAATGGTCCGTTTTCAAATGTTTTATTTTTGAACGTCAGTTCACATTTGTAGGTGGATCATCAGTGTTAGAGCTAAAATTAGCATGTTTAAAGTGATTTTCATGCTTCCAGGGGCCCAAAACACAAGATTTATGGAATGGTTAAAAGTGCATGAAAATGGCCAATTTACTCACTCTGAGTTCTCAAAAAGGGTTTCTTCACCCCGGGAAGTTAATTAAATACCATTTGAAGGCATTTAATGTTCGAGCAAAAACGGCTGATTTTCGACAAAAGAGATAACACCCCCCCATTACGTCATGCTTCAGAAATGTGGAAAATGGTCCGTTTTCAAATGTTTTATTTTTGAACGTCAGTTCACATTTGTAGGTGGATCATCAGTGTTAGAGCTAAAATTAGCATGTTTAAAGTGATTTTCATGCTTCCAGGGGCCCAAAACACAAGATTTATGGAATGGTTAAAAGTGCATGAAAATGGCCAATTTACTCACTCTGAGTTCTCAAAAAGGGTTTCTTCACCCCGGGAAGTTAATTAAATACTATTTGGAGGCATTTAATGTTCGAGCAAAAACGGCTGATTTTCGACAAAAGAGATAACACCCCCCCATTACGTCATGCTTCAGAAATGTGGAAAATGGTCCGTTTTCAAATGTTTTATTTTTGAACGTCAGTTCACATTTGTAGGTGGATCATCAGTGTTAGAGCTAAAATTAGCATGTTTAAAGTGATTTTCATGCTTCTTGGGGCCCAAAACACAAGATTTATGGAATGGTTAAAAGTGCATGAAAATGGCCAATTTACTCACTCTGAGTTCTCAAAAAGGGTTTCTTCACCCCGGGAAGTTAATTAAATACCATTTGGAGGCATTTAATGTTAGAGCAAAAACGGCTGATTTTCGACAAAAGAGATAACACCCCCCCATTACGTCATGCTTCAGAAATGTGGAAAATGGTCCGTTTTCAAATGTTTTATTTTTGAACGTCAGTTCACATTTGTAGGTGGATCATCAGTGTTAGAGCTAAAATTAGCATGTTTAAAGTGATTTTCATGCTTCCAGGGGCCCAAAACACAAGATTTATGGAATGGTTAAAAGTGCATGAAAATGGCCAATTTACTCACTCTGAGTTCTCAAAAAGGGTTTCTTCACCCCGGGAAGTTAATTAAATACCATTTGGAGGCATTTAATGTTAGAGCAAAAACGGCTGATTTTCGACAAAAGAGATAACACCCCCCCATTACGTCATGCTTCAGAAATGTGGAAAATGGTCCGTTTTCAAATGTTTTATTTTTGAACGTCAGTTCACATTTGTAGATGGATCATCAGTGTTAGAGCTAAAATTAGCATGTTTAAAGTGATTTTCATGCTTCCAGGGGCTCGGGAAGTTAATTAAATACCATTTGGAGGCATTTAATGTTCGAGCAAAAACGGCTGATTTTCGACAAAAGAGATAACACCCCCCCATTACGTCATGCTTCAGAAATGTGGAAAATGGTCCATTTTCAAATGTTTTATTTTTGAACGTCAGTTCACATTTGTAGGTGGATCATCAGTGTTAGAGCTAAAATTAGCATGTTTAAAGTGATTTTCATGCTTCCAGGGGCCCAAAACACAAGATTTATGGAATGGTTAAAAGTGCATGAGAATGGCCAATTTACTCACTCTGAGTTCTCAAAAAGGGTTTCTTCACCCCGGGAAGTTAATTAAATACCATTTGGAGGCATTTAATGTTCGAGCAAAAACGGCTGATTTTCGACAAAAGAGATAACACCCCCCCATTACGTCATGCTTCAGAAATGTGGAAAATGGTCCGTTTTCAAATGTTTTATTTTTGAACGTCAGTTCACATTTGTAGGTGGATCATCAGTGTTAGAGCTAAAATTAGCATGTTTAAAGTGATTTTCATGCTTCCAGGGGCTCGGGAAGTTAATTAAATACCATTTGGAGGCATTTAATGTTCGAGCAAAAACGGCTGATTTTCGACAAAAGAGATAACACCCCCCCATTACGTCATGCTTCAGAAATGTGGAAAATGGTCCGTTTTCAAATGTTTTATTTTTGAACGTCAGTTCACATTTGTAGGTGGATTATCAGTGTTAGAGCTAAAATTAGCATGTTTAAAGTGATTTTCATGCTTCCAGGGGCTCGGGAAGTGAAATAAATACCATTTGGAGGCATTTAATGTTCAAGAAAAAACGGCTGATTTTCGACAAAAGAGATAACACCCCCCCCATTACGTCATGCTTCAGAAATGTGGAAAATGGTCCGTTTTCAAATGTTTCATTTTTGAATGTCAGTTCACATTTGTAGGTGGATCATCAGTGTTAGAGCTAAAATTAGCATGTTTAAAGTGATTTTCATGCTTCCAGGGGCTCGGGAAGTTAATTAAATACCATTTGGAGGCATTTAATGTTCGAGCAAAAACGGCTGATTTTCGACAAAAGAGATAACACCCCCCCATTACGTCATGCTTCAGAAATGTGGAAAATGGTCCGTTTTCAAATGTTTTATTTTTGAACGTCAGTTCACATTTGTAGGTGGATCATCAGTGTTAGAGCTAAAATTAGCATGTTTAAAGTGATTTTCATGCTTCCAGGGGCTCGGGAAGTTAATTAAATACCATTTGGAGGCATTTAATGTTCGAGCAAAAACGGCTGATTTTCGACAAAAGAGATAACACCCCCCCATTACGTCATGCTTCAGAAATGTGGAAAATGGTCCATTTTCAAATGTTTTATTTTTGAACGTCAGTTCACATTTGTAGGTGGATCATCAGTGTTAGAGCTAAAATTAGCATGTTTAAAGTGATTTTCATGCTTCCAGGGGCCCAAAACACAAGATTTATGGAATGGTTAAAAGTGCATGAGAATGGCCAATTTACTCACTCTGAGTTCTCAAAAAGGGTTTCTTCACCCCGGGAAGTTAATTAAATACCATTTGGAGGCATTTAATGTTCGAGCAAAAACGGCTGATTTTCGACAAAAGAGATAACACCCCCCCATTACGTCATGCTTCAGAAATGTGGAAAATGGTCCGTTTTCAAATGTTTTATTTTTGAACGTCAGTTCACATTTGTAGGTGGATCATCAGTGTTAGAGCTAAAATTAGCATGTTTAAAGTGATTTTCATGCTTCCAGGGGCTCGGGAAGTTAATTAAATACCATTTGGAGGCATTTAATGTTCGAGCAAAAAGGCTGATTTTCGATAAAAGAGATAACACCCCCCCATTACGTCATGCTTCAGAAATGTGGAAAATGGTCCGTTTTCAAATGTTTTATTTTTGAACGTCAGTTCACATTTGTAGGTGGATCATCAGTGTTAGAGCTAAAATTAGCATGTTTAAAGTGATTTTCATGCTTCCAGGGGCTCGGGAAGTTAATTAAATACCATTTGGAGGCATTTAATGTTAGAGCAAAAACGGCTGATTTTCGACAAAAGAGATAACACCCCCCATTACGTCATGCTTCAGAAATGTGGAAAATGGTCCGTTTTCAAATGTTTTATTTTTGAACGTCAGTTCACATTTGTAGGTGGATCATCAGTGTTAGAGCTGAAATTAGCATGTTTAAAGTGATTTTCATGCTTCTTGAGGCCCAAAACACAAGATTTATGGAATGGTTAAAAGTGCATGAAAATGGCCAATTTACTCACTCTGAGTTCTCAAAAAGGGTTTCTTCACCCCGGGAAGTTAATTAAATACCATTTGGAGGCATTTAATGTTAGAGCAAAAACGGCTGATTTTCGACAAAAGAGATAACACCCCCCATTACGTCATGCTTCAGAAATGTGGAAAATGGTCCGTTTTCAAATGTTTTATTTTTGAACGTCAGTTCACATTTGTAGGTGGATCATCAGTGTTAGAGCTAAAATTAGCATGTTTAAAGTGATTTTCATGCTTCCAGGGGCCCAAAACACAAGATTTATGGAATGGTTAAAAGTGCATGAAAATGGCCAATTTACTCACTCTGAGTTCTCAAAAAGGGATTCTTCACCCCGGGAAGTTAATTAAATACCATTTGGAGGCATTTAATGTTAGAGCAAAAACGGCTGATTTTCGACAAAAGAGATAACACCCCCCCATTACGTCATGCTTCAGAAATGTGGAAAATGGTCCGTTTTCAAATGTTTCATTTTTGAACGTCAGTTCACATTTGTAGGTGGATCATCAGTGTTAGAGCTAAAATTAGCATGTTTAAAGTGATTTTCATGCTTCCAGGGGCTCGGGAAGTTAATTAAATACCATTTGGAGGCATTTAATGTTCGAGCAAAAACGGCTGATTTTCGACAAAAGAGATAACACCCCCCCATTACGTCATGCTTCAGAAATGTGGAAAATGGTCCGTTTTCAAATGTTTTATTTTTGAACGTCAGTTCACATTTGTAGGTGGATCATCAGTGTTAGAGCTAAAATTAGCATGTTTAAAGTGATTTTCATGCTTCCAGGGGCTCGGGAAGTGAAATAAATACCATTTGGAGGCATTTAATGTTCAAGCAAAAACAGCTGATTTTCGACAAAAGAGATAACACCCCCCCCATTACGTCATGCTTCAGAAATGTGGAAAATGGTCCGTTTTCAAATGTTTCATTTTTGAATGTCAGTTCACATTTGTAGGTGGATCATCAGTGTTAGAGCTAAAATTAGCATGTTTAAAGTGATTTTCATGCTTCCAGGGGCTCGGGAAGTTAATTAAATACCATTTGGAGGCATTTAATGTTCGAGCAAAAAAGGCTGATTTTCGACAAAAGAGATAACACCCCCCCCATTACGTCATGCTTCAGAAATGTGGAAAATGATCCGTTTTCAAATGTTTTATTTTTGAACGTCAGTTCACATTTGTAGGTGGATCATCAGTGTTAGACCTAAAATTAGCATGTTTAAAGTGATTTTCATGCTTCCAGGGGCCCAAAACACAAGATTTATGGAATGGTTAAAAGTGCATGAAAATGGCCAATTTACTCACTCTGAGTTCTCAAAAAGGGTTTCTTCACCCCGGGAAGTTAATTAAATACCATTTGGAGGCATTTAATGTTCGAGCAAAAACGGCTGATTTTCGACAAAAGAGATAAAACCCCCCCATTACGTCATGCTTCAGAAATGTGGAAAATGGTCCGTTTTCAAATGTTTTATTTTTGAACGTCAGTTCACATTTGTAGGTGGATCATCAGTGTTAGAGCTAAAATTAGCATGTTTAAAGTGATTTTCATGCTTCCAGGGGCCCAAAACACAAGATTTATGGAATGGTTAAAAGTGCATGAAAATGGCCAATTTACTCACTCTGAGTTCTCAAAAAGGGTTTCTTCACCCCGGGAAGTTAATTAAATACCATTTGAAGGCATTTAATGTTCGAGCAAAAACGGCTGATTTTCGACAAAAGAGATAACACCCCCCCATTACGTCATGCTTCAGAAATGTGGAAAATGGTCCGTTTTCAAATGTTTTATTTTTGAACGTCAGTTCACATTTGTAGGTGGATCATCAGTGTTAGAGCTAAAATTAGCATGTTTAAAGTGATTTTCATGCTTCCAGGGGCCCAAAACACAAGATTTATGGAATGGTTAAAAGTGCATGAAAATGGCCAATTTACTCACTCTGAGTTCTCAAAAAGGGTTTCTTCACCCCGGGAAGTTAATTAAATACTATTTGGAGGCATTTAATGTTCGAGCAAAAACGGCTGATTTTCGACAAAAGAGATAACACCCCCCCATTACGTCATGCTTCAGAAATGTGGAAAATGGTCCGTTTTCAAATGTTTTATTTTTGAACGTCAGTTCACATTTGTAGGTGGATCATCAGTGTTAGAGCTAAAATTAGCATGTTTAAAGTGATTTTCATGCTTCTTGGGGCCCAAAACACAAGATTTATGGAATGGTTAAAAGTGCATGAAAATGGCCAATTTACTCACTCTGAGTTCTCAAAAAGGGTTTCTTCACCCCGCGAAGTTAATTAAATACCATTTGGAGGCATTTAATGTTAGAGCAAAAACGGCTGATTTTCGACAAAAGAGATAACACCCCCCCATTACGTCATGCTTCAGAAATGTGGAAAATGGTCCGTTTTCAAATGTTTTATTTTTGAACGTCAGTTCACATTTGTAGGTGGATCATCAGTGTTAGAGCTAAAATTAGCATGTTTAAAGTGATTTTCATGCTTCCAGGGGCCCAAAACACAAGATTTATGGAATGGTTAAAAGTGCATGAAAATGGCCAATTTACTCACTCTGAGTTCTCAAAAAGGGTTTCTTCACCCCGGGAAGTTAATTAAATACCATTTGGAGGCATTTAATGTTAGAGCAAAAACGGCTGATTTTCGACAAAAGAGATAACACCCCCCCATTACGTCATGCTTCAGAAATGTGGAAAATGGTCCGTTTTCAAATGTTTTATTTTTGAACGTCAGTTCACATTTGTAGGTGGATCATCAGTGTTAGAGCTAAAATTAGCATGTTTAAAGTGATTTTCATGCTTCCAGGGGCTCGGGAAGTTAATTAAATACCATTTGGAGGCATTTAATGTTCGAGCAAAAACGGCTGATTTTCGACAAAAGAGATAACACCCCCCCATTACGTCATGCTTCAGAAATGTGGAAAATGGTCCATTTTCAAATGTTTTATTTTTGAACGTCAGTTCACATTTGTAGGTGGATCATCAGTGTTAGAGCTAAAATTAGCATGTTTAAAGTGATTTTCATGCTTCCAGGGGCCCAAAACACAAGATTTATGGAATGGTTAAAAGTGCATGAGAATGGCCAATTTACTCACTCTGAGTTCTCAAAAAGGGTTTCTTCACCCACGGGAAGATAATTAAATACCATTTGGAGGCATTTAATGTTCGAGCAAAAAGGCTGATTTTCGACAAAAGAGATAACACCCCCCCATTACGTCATGCTTCAGAAATGTGGAAAATGGTCCGTTTTCAAATGTTTTATTTTTGAACGTCAGTTCACATTTGTAGGTGGATCATCAGTGTTAGAGCTAAAATTAGCATGTTTAAAGTGATTTTCATGCTTCCAGGGGCTCGGGAAGTTAATTAAATACCATTTGGAGGCATTTAATGTCAGAGCAAAAACGGCTGATTTTCGACAAAAGAGATAACACCCCCCATTACGTCATGCTTCAGAAATGTGGAAAATGGTCCGTTTTCAAATGTTTTATTTTTGAACGTCAGTTCACATTTGTAGGTGGATCATCAGTGTTAGAGCTAAAATTAGCATGTTTAAAGTGATTTTCATGCTTCTTGGGGCTCAAAACACAAGATTTATGGAATGGTTAAAAGTGCATGAAAATGGCCAATTTACTCACTCTGAGTTCTCAAAAAGGGTTTCTTCACCCCGGGAAGTTAATTAAATACCATTTGGAGGCATTTAATGTTCGAGCAAAAACGGCTGATTTTCGACAAAAGAGATAACACCCCCCCATTATGTCATGCTTCAGAAATGTGGAAAATGGTCCGTTTTCAAATGTTTTATTTTTGAACGTCAGTTCACATTTGTAGGTGGATCATCAGTGTTAGAGCTAAAATTAGCATGTTTAAAGTGATTTTCATGCTTCCAGGGGCTCGGGAAGTTAATTAAATACCATTTGGAGGCATTTAATGTTCGAGCAAAAACGGCTGATTTTCGACAAAAGAGATAACACCCCCCCATTACGTCATGCTTCAGAAATGTGGAAAATGGTCCGTTTTCAAATGTTTTATTTTTGAACGTCAGTTCACATTTGTAGGTGGATCATCAGTGTTAGAGCTAAAATTAGCATGTTTAAAGTGATTTTCATGCTTCCAGGGGCTCGGGAAGTGAAATAAATACCATTTGGAGGCATTTAATGTTCAAGCAAAAACGGCTGATTTTCGACAAAAGAGATAACACCCCCCCCATTACGTCATGCTTCAGAAATGTGGAAAATGGTCCGTTTTCAAATGTTTCATTTTTGAATGTCAGTTCACATTTGTAGGTGGATCATCAGTGTTAGAGCTAAAATTAGCATGTTTAAAGTGATTTTCATGCTTCCAGGGGCTCGGGAAGTTAATTAAATACCATTTGGAGGCATTTAATGTTCAAGCAAAAACGGCTGATTTTCGACAAAAGAGATAACACCCCCCCATTACGTCATGCTTCAGAAATGTGGAAAATGGTCCGTTTTCAAATGTTTTATTTTTGAACGTCAGTTCACATTTGTAGGTGGATCATCAGTGTTAGAGCTAAAATTAGCATGTTTAAAGTGATTTTCATGCTTCCAGGGGCCCAAAACACAAGATTTATGGAATGGTTAAAAGTGCATGAAAATGGCCAATTTACTCACTCTGAGTTCTCAAAAAGGGTTTCTTCACCCCGGGAAGTTAATTAAATACCATTTGGAGGCATTTAATGTTAGAGCAAAAACGGCTGATTTTCGACAAAAGAGATAACACCCCCCCATTACGTCATGCTTCAGAAATGTGGAAAATGGTCTGTTTTCAAATGTTTTATTTTTGAACGTAAGTTCACATTTGTAGGTGGATCATCAGTGTTAGAGCTAAAATTAGCATGTTTAAAGTGATTTTCATGCTTCCAGGGGCTCGGGAAGTGAAATAAATACCATTTGGAGGCATTTAATGTTCGAGCAAAAACGGCTGATTTTCGACAAAAGAGATAACACCCCCCCATTACGTCATGCTTCAGAAATGTGGAAAATGGTCCGTTTTCAAATGTTTTATTTTTGAACGTCAGTTCACATTTGTAGGTGGATCATCAGTGTTAGAGCTAAAATTAGCATGTTTAAAGTGATTTTCATGCTTCCAGGGGCTCGGGAAGTGAAATAAATACCATTTGGAGGCATTTAATGTTCGAGCAAAAAAGGCTGATTTTCGACAAAAGAGATAACACCCCCCCATTACGTCATGCTTCAGAAATGTGGAAAATGGTCCGTTTTCAAATGTTTTATTTTTGAACGTCAGTTCACATTTGTAGGTGGATCATCAGTGTTAGAGCTAAAATTAGCATGTTTAAAGTGATTTTCATGCTTCTTGGGGCCCAAAACACAAGATTTATGGAATTGTTAAAAGTGCATGAAAATGGCCAATTTACTCACTCTGAGTTCTCAAAAAGGGTTTCTTCACCGCGGGAAGTTAATTAAATACCATTTGGAGGCATTTAATGTTAGAGCAAAAACGGCTGATTTTCGACAAAAGAGATAACACCCCCCCCATTACGTCATGCTTCAGAAATGTGGAAAATGGTCCGTTTTCAAATGTTTTATTTTTGAACGTCAGTTCACATTTGTAGGTGGATCATCAGTGTTAGAGCTAAAATTAGCATGTTTAAAGTGATTTTCATGCTTCCAGGGGCTCGGGAAGTTAATTAAATACCATTTGGAGACATTTAATGTTCGAGCAAAAAGGCTGATTTTCGACAAAAGAGATAACACCCCCCCATTACGTCATGCTTCAGAAATGTGGAAAATGGTCCGTTTTCAAATGTTTTATTTTTGAACGTCAGTTCACATTTGTAGGTGGATCATCAGTGTTAGAGCTAAAATTAGCATGTTTAAAGTGATTTTCATGCTTCCAGGGGCTCGGGAAGTTAATTAAATACCATTTGGAGGCATTTAATGTCAGAGCAAAAACGGCTGATTTTCGACAAAAGAGATAACACCCCCCATTACGTCATGCTTCAGAAATGTGGAAAATGGTCCGTTTTCAAATGTTTTATTTTTGAACGTCAGTTCACATTTGTAGGTGGATCATCAGTGTTAGAGCTAAAATTAGCATGTTTAAAGTGATTTTCATGCTTCTTGGGGCCCAAAACACAAGATTTATGGAATGGTTAAAAGTGCATGAAAATGGCCAATTTACTCACTCTGAGTTCTCAAAAAGGGTTTCTTCACCCCGGGAAGTTAATTAAATACCATTTGGAGGCATTTAATGTTCGAGCAAAAACGGCTGATTTTCGACAAAAGAGATAACACCCCCCCATTACGTCATGCTTCAGAAATGTGGAAAATGGTCCGTTTTCAAATGTTTTATTTTTGAACGTCAGTTCACATTTGTAGGTGGATCATCAGTGTTAGAGCTAAAATTAGCATGTTTAAAGTGATTTTCATGCTTCCAGGGGCTCGGGAAGTTAATTAAATACCATTTGGAGGCATTTAATGTTCGAGCAAAAACGGCTGATTTTCGACAAAAGAGATAACACCCCCCCCATTACGTCATGCTTCAGAAATGTGGAAAATGGTCCGTTTTCAAATGTTTTATTTTTGAACGTCAGTTCACATTTGTAGGTGGATCATCAGTGTTAGAGCTAAAATTAGCATGTTTAAAGTGATTTTCATGCTTCCAGGGGCTCGGGAAGTGAAATAAATACCATTTGGAGGCATTTAATGTTCAAGCAAAAACGGCTGATTTTCGACAAAAGAGATAACACCCCCCCCATTACGTCATGCTTCAGAAATGTGGAAAATGGTCCGTTTTCAAATGTTTCATTTTTGAATGTCAGTTCACATTTGTAGGTGGATCATCAGTGTTAGAGCTAAAATTAGCATGTTTAAAGTGATTTTCATGCTTCCAGGGGCTCGGGAAGTTAATTAAATACCATTTGGAGGCATTTAATGTTCGAGCAAAAACGGCTGATTTTCGACAAAAGAGATAACACCCCCCCATTACGTCATGCTTCAGAAATGTGGAAAATGGTCCGTTTTCAAATGTTTTATTTTTGAACGTCAGTTCACATTTGTAGGTGGATCATCAGTGTTAGAGATAAAATTAGCATGTTTAAAGTGATTTTCATGCTTCCAGGGGCTCGGGAAGTTAATTAAATACCATTTGGAGGCATTTAATGTTCGAGCAAAAACGGCTGATTTTCGACAAAAGAGATAACACCCCCCCATTACGTCATGCTTCAGAAATGTGGAAAATGGTCCATTTTCAAATGTTTTATTTTTGAACGTCAGTTCACATTTGTAGGTGGATCATCAGTGTTAGAGCTAAAATTAGCATGTTTAAAGTGATTTTCATGCTTCCAGGGGCCCAAAACACAAGATTTATGGAATGGTTAAAAGTGCATGAGAATGGCCAATTTACTCACTCTGAGTTCTCAAAAAGGGTTTCTTCACCCCGGGAAGTTAATTAAATACCATTTGGAGGCATTTAATGTTCGAGCAAAAACGGCTGATTTTCGACAAAAGAGATAACACCCCCCCATTACGTCATGCTTCAGAAATGTGGAAAATGGTCCGTTTTCAAATGTTTTATTTTTGAACGTCAGTTCACATTTGTAGGTGGATCATCAGTGTTAGAGCTAAAATTAGCATGTTTAAAGTGATTTTCATGCTTCCAGGGGCTCGGGAAGTTAATTAAATACCATTTGGAGGCATTTAATGTTCGAGCAAAAAGGCTGATTTTCGATAAAAGAGATAACACCCCCCCATTACGTCATGCTTCAGAAATGTGGAAAATGGTCCGTTTTCAAATGTTTTATTTTTGAACGTCAGTTCACATTTGTAGGTGGATCATCAGTGTTAGAGCTAAAATTAGCATGTTTAAAGTGATTTTCATGCTTCCAGGGGCTCGGGAAGTTAATTAAATACCATTTGGAGGCATTTAATGTTAGAGCAAAAACGGCTGATTTTCGACAAAAGAGATAACACCCCCCATTACGTCATGCTTCAGAAATGTGGAAAATGGTCCGTTTTCAAATGTTTTATTTTTGAACGTCAGTTCACATTTGTAGGTGGATCATCAGTGTTAGAGCTGAAATTAGCATGTTTAAAGTGATTTTCATGCTTCTTGAGGCCCAAAACACAAGATTTATGGAATGGTTAAAAGTGCATGAAAATGGCCAATTTACTCACTCTGAGTTCTCAAAAAGGGATTCTTCACCCCGGGAAGTTAATTAAATACCATTTGGTGGCATTTAATGTTAGAGCAAAAACGGCTGATTTTCGACAAAAGAGATAACACCCCCCCATTACGTCATGCTTCAGAAATGTGGAAAATGGTCCGTTTTCAAATGTTTCATTTTTGAACGTCAGTTCACATTTGTAGGTGGATCATCAGTGTTAGAGCTAAAATTAGCATGTTTAAAGTGATTTTCATGCTTCCAGGGGCTCGGGAAGTTAATTAAATACCATTTGGAGGCATTTAATGTTCGAGCAAAAACGGCTGATTTTCGACAAAAGAGATAACACCCCCCCATTACGTCATGCTTCAGAAATGTGGAAAATGGTCCGTTTTCAAATGTTTTATTTTTGAACGTCAGTTCACATTTGTAGGTGGATCATCAGTGTTAGAGCTAAAATTAGCATGTTTAAAGTGATTTTCATGCTTCCAGGGGCTCGGGAAGTGAAATAAATACCATTTGGAGGCATTTAATGTTCAAGCAAAAACAGCTGATTTTCGACAAAAGAGATAACACCCCCCCCATTACGTCATGCTTCAGAAATGTGGAAAATGGTCCGTTTTCAAATGTTTCATTTTTGAATGTCAGTTCACATTTGTAGGTGGATCATCAGTGTTAGAGCTAAAATTAGCATGTTTAAAGTGATTTTCATGCTTCCAGGGGCTCGGGAAGTTAATTAAATACCATTTGGAGGCATTTAATGTTCGAGCAAAAAAGGCTGATTTTCGACAAAAGAGATAACACCCCCCCCATTACGTCATGCTTCAGAAATGTGGAAAATGGTCCGTTTTCAAATGTTTTATTTTTGAACGTCAGTTCACATTTGTAGGTGGATCATCAGTGTTAGACCTAAAATTAGCATGTTTAAAGTGATTTTCATGCTTCCAGGGGCCCAAAACACAAGATTTATGGAATGGTTAAAAGTGCATGAAAATGGCCAATTTACTCACTCTGAGTTCTCAAAAAGGGTTTCTTCACCCCGGGAAGTTAATTAAATACCATTTGGAGGCATTTAATGTTCGAGCAAAAACGGCTGATTTTCGACAAAAGAGATAACACCCCCCCATTACGTCATGCTTCAGAAATGTGGAAAATGGTCCGTTTTCAAATGTTTTATTTTTGAACGTCAGTTCACATTTGTAGGTGGATCATCAGTGTTAGAGCTAAAATTAGCATGTTTAAAGTGATTTTCATGCTTCCAGGGGCCCAAAACACAAGATTTATGGAATGGTTAAAAGTGCATGAAAATGGCCAATTTACTCACTCTGAGTTCTCAAAAAGGGTTTCTTCACCCCGGGAAGTTAATTAAATACCATTTGAAGGCATTTAATGTTCGAGCAAAAACGGCTGATTTTCGACAAAAGAGATAACACCCCCCCATTACGTCATGCTTCAGAAATGTGGAAAATGGTCCGTTTTCAAATGTTTTATTTTTGAACGTCAGTTCACATTTGTAGGTGGATCATCAGTGTTAGAGCTAAAATTAGCATGTTTAAAGTGATTTTCATGCTTCCAGGGGCCCAAAACACAAGATTTATGGAATGGTTAAAAGTGCATGAAAATGGCCAATTTACTCACTCTGAGTTCTCAAAAAGGGTTTCTTCACCCCGGGAAGTTAATTAAATACTATTTGGAGGCATTTAATGTTCGAGCAAAAACGGCTGATTTTCGACAAAAGAGATAACACCCCCCCATTACGTCATGCTTCAGAAATGTGGAAAATGGTCCGTTTTCAAATGTTTTATTTTTGAACGTCAGTTCACATTTGTAGGTGGATCATCAGTGTTAGAGCTAAAATTAGCATGTTTAAAGTGATTTTCATGCTTCCAGGGGCCCAAAACACAAGATTTATGGAATGGTTAAAAGTGCATGAAAATGGCCAATTTACTCACTCTGAGTTCTCAAAAAGGGTTTCTTCACCCCGGGAAGTTAATTAAATACCATTTGGAGGCATAAAATGTTAGAGCAAAAACGGCTGATTTTCGACAAAAGAGATAACACCCCCCCATTACGTCATGCTTCAGAAATGTGGAAAATGGTCCGTTTTCAAATGTTTTATTTTTGAACGTCAGTTCACATTTGTAGGTGGATCATCAGTGTTAGAGCTAAAATTAGCATGTTTAAAGTGATTTTCATGCTTCCAGGGGCTCGGGAAGTTAATTAAATACCATTTGGAGGCATTTAATGTTCGAGCAAAAACGGCTGATTTTCGACAAAAGAGATAACACCCCCCCATTACGTCATGCTTCAGAAATGTGGAAAATGGTCCATTTTCAAATGTTTTATTTTTGAACGTCAGTTCACATTTGTAGGTGGATCATCAGTGTTAGAGCTAAAATTAGCATGTTTAAAGTGATTTTCATGCTTCCAGGGGCCCAAAACACAAGATTTATGGAATGGTTAAAAGTGCATGAGAATGGCCAATTTACTCACTCTGAGTTCTCAAAAAGGGTTTCTTCACCCACGGGAAGATAATTAAATACCATTTGGAGGCATTTAATGTTCGAGCAAAAACGGCTGATTTTCGACAAAAGAGATAACACCCCCCATTACGTCATGCTTCAGAAATGTGGAAAATGGTCCGTTTTCAAATGTTTTATTTTTGAACATCAGTTCACATTTGTAGGTGGATCATCAGTGTTAGAGCTAAAATTAGCATGTTTAAAGTGATTTTCATGCTTCCAGGGGCTCGGGAAGTTATTTAAATACCATTTGGAGGCATTTAATGTTCGAGCAAAAAGGCTGATTTTCGACAAAAGAGATAACACCCCCCCATTACGTCATGCTTCAGAAATGTGGAAAATGGTCCGTTTTCAAATGTTTTATTTTTGAACGTCAGTTCACATTTGTAGGTGGATCATCAGTGTTAGAGCTAAAATTAGCATGTTTAAAGTGATTTTCATGCTTCCAGGGGCTCGGGAAGTTAATTAAATACCATTTGGAGGCATTTAATGTCAGAGCAAAAACGGCTGATTTTCGACAAAAGAGATAACACCCCCCATTACGTCATGCTTCAGAAATGTGGAAAATGGTCCGTTTTCAAATGTTTTATTTTTGAACGTCAGTTCACATTTGTAGGTGGATCATCAGTGTTAGAGCTAAAATTAGCATGTTTAAAGTGATTTTCATGCTTCTTGGGGCTCAAAACACAAGATTTATGGAATGGTTAAAAGTGCATGAAAATGGCCAATTTACTCACTCTGAGTTCTCAAAAAGGGTTTCTTCACCCCGGGAAGTTAATTAAATACCATTTGGAGGCATTTAATGTTCGAGCAAAAACGGCTGATTTTCGACAAAAGAGATAACACCCCCCCATTACGTCATGCTTCAGAAATGTGGAAAATGGTCCGTTTTCAAATGTTTTATTTTTGAACGTCAGTTCACATTTGTAGGTGGATCATCAGTGTTAGAGCTAAAATTAGCATGTTTAAAGTGATTTTCATGCTTCCAGGGGCTCGGGAAGTTAATTAAATACCATTTGGAGGCATTTAATGTTCGAGCAAAAACGGCTGATTTTCGACAAAAGAGATAACACCCCCCCATTACGTCATGCTTCAGAAATGTGGAAAATGGTCCGTTTTCAAATGTTTTATTTTTGAACGTCAGTTCACATTTGTAGGTGGATCATCAGTGTTAGAGCTAAAATTAGCATGTTTAAAGTGATTTTCATGCTTCCAGGGGCTCGGGAAGTGAAATAAATACCATTTGGAGGCATTTAATGTTCAAGCAAAAACGGCTGATTTTCGACAAAAGAGATAACACCCCCCCCATTACGTCATGCTTCAGAAATGTGGAAAATGGTCCGTTTTCAAATGTTTCATTTTTGAATGTCAGTTCACATTTGTAGGTGGATCATCAGTGTTAGAGCTAAAATTAGCATGTTTAAAGTGATTTTCATGCTTCCAGGGGCTCGGGAAGTTAATTAAATACCATTTGGAGGCATTTAATGTTCAAGCAAAAACGGCTGATTTTCGACAAAAGAGATAACACCCCCCCATTACGTCATGCTTCAGAAATGTGGAAAATGGTCCGTTTTCAAATGTTTTATTTTTGAACGTCAGTTCACATTTGTAGGTGGATCATCAGTGTTAGAGCTAAAATTAGCATGTTTAAAGTGATTTTCATGCTTCCAGGGGCCCAAAACACAAGATTTATGGAATGGTTAAAAGTGCATGAAAATGGCCAATTTACTCACTCTGAGTTCTCAAAAAGGGTTTCTTCACCCCGGGAAGTTAATTAAATACCATTTGGAGGCATTTAATGTTAGAGCAAAAACGGCTGATTTTCGACAAAAGAGATAACACCCCCCCATTACGTCATGCTTCAGAAATGTGGAAAATGGTCTGTTTTCAAATGTTTTATTTTTGAACGTAAGTTCACATTTGTAGGTGGATCATCAGTGTTAGAGCTAAAATTAGCATGTTTAAAGTGATTTTCATGCTTCCAGGGGCTCGGGAAGTGAAATAAATACCATTTGGAGGCATTTAATGTTCGAGCAAAAACGGCTGATTTTCGACAAAAGAGATAACACCCCCCCATTACGTCATGCTTCAGAAATGTGGAAAATGGTCCGTTTTCAAATGTTTTATTTTTGAACGTCAGTTCACATTTGTAGGTGGATCATCAGTGTTAGAGCTAAAATTAGCATGTTTAAAGTGATTTTCATGCTTCCAGGGGCTCGGGAAGTGAAATAATGGAAAGGGGCGACCACTCGGTCCCCCCGAACGTATGGTGGAGTGCCTCGATCCCCCCGGGAAGCCATTTTTGGGCGGGAGGCGTGTCTCGGCTGGTATGCCCGAAGCGGCGTAGCCGGGGCGCGCTTTTTCCCGCCCTGGAGTGGGCTGGCCTAGACACCGACGTAGCCAGCCCCGCCCTAGGGGCGGGCAGGGGCGGGTTCTCGCCCGCCCTGAAGACGGATAAAAAGAGACGCAAGACCAGAAGACGTCCTCTTGTTCTTGTGCTCCGAAGCTGCACCTCCTCGCTACACGTGAGCTCGGGACAGAACGAAGAGCCAATTTTGAGCGTTTTGATCCTTTTCTTTGTCTTCTAGATACTTCCTCGGGGAGATGCCCAAGAAAGGCGCGAAGAGAATGACGACCGACCAGATGGTGCGGGCCCTTTGCAAAGAAGTGTCCGACATAAAGAAACGGTTGGCAGAACGGGACGGGGAGGAAGGTACGGGCCCTGCGCCGGCTGGAGGGAGACCTAAGAGGTCGAGAAGGGTTCCAGCCGGTGGAGACGTCCCTGTTCCCTCTGCCCCGCTCGAGGCGCCGACCCCAGTACCGATCGAGGGGAATCCAATCCCTGTTGTCGTCACCCCGACACCCAAGGGAGACATGCCCCCCGAGCTGGCAGCACAGCTAGCAGCATGGTTGGGGGATAGTAGTGATGGCGCCGCGGCTGCCGAGGCACAGGCGCTGATAAAAGGACTTCGTGAGAAAAGGGAGGCGGCTAAAGACAAGCCGCAAGCGGCAGAAGTCGCGTCCGGTTCAGGTAAGCGGCCATTGCCGATTGCAAGGGACGAGTCAGCACCCTCTCGTAGAGAGAGACTGGGACAACATGTGCCTTTGGCTATAAAGGAAAAGATCTGGTCTGGGGAGTATGTGAATATTTTTTCCTTGCTTGTTGACCATTATGATATGGAGCATGTTAAAAGTCAGAAGGACTTAATGCATCCGAGTGTTTGGCGCGCAAAAATGGCCGCCTTTAAGGTGAATGAGACTATTGGCAACTGGGGCAATGCGTGGGGTATTTTCACATCGATTTTGGGGAGTCGTAGGCCCGAGTTGCTTCCTGAGTTTCCCGTTTATCAATCACGAATTATGGGGTACTCGACATCGTATCAAGGTAACCATTGGTTTTGTTATGACAACCTGTTCAGGAAAGAGAAGGAACATAACAAGAGTTTGACTTGGGATTGTTACGATTCTATAACATGGGATAAAATGAAAGAATCGGGAATGTTAAGAATGCCATTGGTTGGGGGCAATGTTATTGATTACTCCCGCCAAAATGTGGGGACGCCCTTTCGTCCAAGTACGAGCACCGACGACCAGTCGAGGCCCGCAGGCAATACAGGGAGAAAGGGTTTCTGTTTTAATTTTAACAAAGGGAAATGTACCAGGCCTCCGGGATTGTGTAAATTCAAGCACGAATGTAGTACGTGTGGGTCGTCCCATCCTGAGTCATCGTGCAGAGCCAGAACGGGTGAGAATGGGGGAAAGGGGGGCGCCAAACAGGTCTAAGCTTGGCCGAGGGGCGCCGTTACCAACCCCGATTGATACCTTGGCAATGATTCCTTGGCTCAGCGAATACCCGGATCGTACTTCTGCCGGGGTGCTGCGGAACGGTTTTTCACATGGTTTCCGCATCCCGGTGGGGGACTTTCAGGGGGTAGGGATGTGCAAAAATCAACTTTCCGTGTTACAACATACATCTGTGGTGCATGAGAAAATTCAGAAAGAGGTTAGCCGGGGACGGGTTGCCGGCCCGTTTAGTGTACCCCCGGTACCGAATTTTGTGTGTTCTCCGTTAGGGGTGGTCCCCAAGAGGGACCCAGGTGAGTTCCGTTTGATCCATAATCTGTCTGCTCCACATGGTCTTTCGGTGAACAACGCAATTGATCCGGAAGTTTGCTCGGTGCGATACGCATCGTTTGATGAGGCAGTAGCCATCTTGAATCGCCTGGGGCCCGGGACGTTGATGGCGAAATCTGATATCGAGTCAGCGTTCCGGTTGCTCCCGGTACACCCAGACGATCAGCGTCTTTTGGGATTCGGGTTCCAGGGGTCATTTTACATGGATAGGTGTATGCCAATGGGTTGCTCTATATCATGTGCTTATTTTGAGCAATTCAGTACTTTCCTGCAATGGGTGTTTACTAAGAAAACGGGTTTTCGAAATGTAATGCACTAATTTGACGACTTTTTGTTCCTGGGCTCCGCCGGAAGTCCCGAATGTGCCAAGGCCTTAGATGAATTCTGTATGTTGATGGGTCTTTTTGGTGTGCCATTGGCAACGGGTAAGACTATGGGTCCCACGACTTGCCTCGAGTTTTTGGGGATCGAGTTGGACTCGAGGGAGGGGTGTTTCCGTTTACCAGCTAGCAAAGTGTTGAAATTCAGGACAGCCCTCCAAGTATGTTTAAATGCACCTAAGGTTACACTGCACCAGTTGCAACAATTAGTGGGAAAGTTGAACTTTGCCTTGAGGGTGATCCCAATGGCTCGCCCGTTTTCCCGCTCGATTGCCCAATCAATGGTTGGCTTAAGAGAGGGGCATCATCGCGCGAGATTATCGGCCGAAGTCCGCCAGGACATGCGGATTTGGTTAGCATTTTTGGCGGACTTCAATGGCCGAGTCGTCTGGAACAAGCCAGCCGTGTCCTCCGAAGAGCTTGGGCTATGGACAGATTCAGCAGGAAGTATAGGTTTTGGCGCCATCTTCGGCACAAAATGGTCTGCACAAAAGTGGCCCTTATGGTGGCACGAGAAGGGGCTGACGGGTAATATAGCTTTCCTTGAACTATTTCCCATTCTGGTGGCCCTGAGAACATGGCCAGACGGGTTCAGAGATCATTCTGTCGTGTTCTGGTCCGACAATATGACCGTGGTAGAATGCATCAATAGTCAGGCAGCCCGTTGTAAATTGATTTTGAGGCTGCTCAAAGAAATTGTCTTACTGTGTATGCAACTGAACGTGATATTCAGAGCAAAACATGTACCAGGGGTGATGAATCAGGCTGCTGATGCACTGTCTCGTTTTCACATGCAGGCTTTCTCGGGTTTCCTTCCTTCAGCGGACCCAGAGCCGGCACCCTTCCCCGAAGCTCTCTGGTCTCTCGGTGCCCCGAACTTCGTCACCTCGTGGGAGAGAGTCTAGCACCTAGGACAAGGAAGGCATATGAAGGGGCGTTTCAGGCCTATTTAGCCTTTTTGGGGGAAGAGAGAGGGGGTCTGTGGGGGCAGGAAGAGTGTGTAGTACTTTTTCTGATGTCTTTACGTAGGGCTGGGAAATCGGTGGCTACGGCCCAAAGGCATCGTGCCGCCATTTCCTTTGTTGCCAAGGCCCACGGCATCCAGGACCCGACAGCGTCTTTTACGGTACAAAAAGCGCTGCGTGGGTGGCAACGCCTAGAGGGTCGCAGAGTAGACGTAAGACGACCGATAGGTCTGGATAGATTGGCCCAGTTACTGGCCTCACTCCCTAACACATGCTCGTCCCCTTTCGAGACCTGTTTGTTCCGGACTGCATTTACGCTGGCATTTCACGGGGCTATGAGAGTTAGTGAGCTGGTTGCAAAGAACAAACAGGATGTGTCGGGGGGCTTGTGCAGGGAACATGTCCGGATCAGGGGCGATGCGATGATTGTCTCCTTTCTCAGGTCCAAGTCCGACCAAGACGGGAGGGGGGACTGCACGATCATTCGCCGGACCCCCGGATCCTCCATGTGTCCGGTACAGTGCTTAGTAGACTACCTAGCACGAAGGGTGGCATCATGGGGGGGGACATTGTTGAGGCATGCAGACGCCACCCCACTGACGAGGTTTCAGTTTCAGCGGGTGCTTGCAATGGCCATTGCCGCAACGGGCTTGGACCCGGGCGAATTTGGGACCCATTCCTTTCGGATAGGGGCTGCCACTGAAGCTACAGCCAGGGGTCTTAATGTAGAACAAGTAAAACGTGTGGGGCGTTGGTCCTCCAATTGTTATAAGAGGTACGTGCGATTGCACATGTTGTGAAGCTGTAATCATGTACTCACGCCTCTTGTCTTTGTTTGTTTTCAGTTGCGCAAGCCTACGAGGCAGGGCGGACTGTGCAGTCGACCCAACACCAGGCCAGCGGTTGCACATCACAGGCTGTAAGGAAGGAGGTGTGGGTCGTGGGCCACTCATACGTGAGACGGGCCGCAGACGTATTCAAAGCAGGTGACATGGTTCACGTACCTGGGGAATACGGGTACAGAGTGTCCTTCTACGGAAGGGGCGGTCTCTGTATTGACCAGTTTCAGGAATTTTTTGAGGGTTTGTTAGAGCGGATGAGGTCACCGCCGTCCATAGTCATAGTGCATTTAGGGGGTAATGATTTGGTCACTACCGGTAGACGACTTCTCCTGGAGACGATGCTTTCCACGGTAAGTTGGTTAGCTAGGAGAGTTCCGGGGTGCATAATTGCGTGGTCTCATATGATCCCACGAAAAGTATGGCGGGGGGCTATCTCGATCCCTGCTTTAAATCATTCTGTTAGAAAACTGAATAACAAAGTGAGTAGGTTGTTCCGTTCCAAGACATTGCATTCGATCTCGCATAGTTGTATTAATGATGACAGTATGTATCTGGGGGATGGTGTGCATTTGTCGAGGGTGGGGAATGAGTTACTCATAGGAGACTTCTTAGCCTGGTTAAAATCATTAAGACATGACCTTTAGGTAGGAGTTTTGGTGGGGGGTCCGGATAGCCGGTCAACTATCCGGACCTGTGGCGGTAAGGTCATGATCGGTGAGCACTAATTGGTAGATCCCTATGAGTGGGCGTCACCCAACACGGATGGGAGCGCTCGGGAGAGGTGGCCATTGGCCCCTCAGTGGGGAGGCGGTCCCGTCTAAGGGCGGGTCGCCGGAAGTAAAGGAAAGGCGGTCAAGGCCCCTTCCATTGTAGGAGGGGTTACAGCCCCCTCCTGGGGAATTTCCCGGGGCCAGGGTCATCTGCGACGGCAGATGCGGTAAGTTGTGTGGGATGGGGGGAGGTCCACGATACCTTCTAGATACCACACACAAGTCTTCGAACGACCTTTAAATGGCGTCGAGTCTTAAGTGCCCCCGTCAAGTCAAGGGAAATTGTTAGTAGTTGCACTTGAGGTAAGCCTCTGTGCTGTCGCCCCTCACAAGTGGGAGGGGTAAGTCTGGTTAGGGATCTTGACACCGGTTATGACCTTGCCGTTGGCCCTTAAACGTTAGGATGTACAATTTCAGTGTTTCTAGAGAATGTTTTTGTTGGATGCTAGTTCGGCTAGGAGAAACTCTGTATTAGAGAATATGTTAAGGTGAGCCAAACATCGCAATGTGATAATGAAATTGTACATAAAATGAAACGTTTAATGTTTAATTTTTTGTTTTAATAAATACGGCCGGGGGAGGGTCACTCCCTCCCCACATCCAAAAACTTCAAGAACTGTTTCCGGTTTCCCTTCCTTTTGGGGATTGTGTTGAGAGGGGGTGGCGGGTATCTCAGCCATATGGAAAGGGGCGACCACTCGGTCCCCCCGAACGTATGGTGGAGTGCCTCGATCCCCCCGGGAAGCCATTTTTGGGCGGGAGGTGTGTCTCGGCTGGTATGCCCGAAGCGGCGTAGCCGGGGCGCGCTTTTTCCCGCCCTGGAGTGGGCTGGCCTAGACACCGACGTAGCCAGCCCCGCCCTAGGGGCGGGCAGGGGCGGGTTCTCGCCCGCCCTGAAGACGGATAAAAAGAGACGCAAGACCAGAAGACGTCCTCTTGTTCTTGTGCTCCGAAGCTGCACCTCCTCGCTACACGTGAGCTCGGGACAGAACGAAGAGCCAATTTTGACCCACCCACCAGCCCCTGAGGACAGCAAGTTGTTGTGCAATAAAGTGAATTTATAAGTTTGTTTTTCCATTCCGTTTACAGGCTGTGAAAGTATCAGTTTGTTGTTGATCATAATAAAGTATGGTGAATATTGTGTAGTGTTTCGATTAAAATGATTTGATGTAGTGTTGTATTTTTAGCATGTTCCTTCGATCGTAGCGACCGATGTTTTTTGTAGGTGGAATAAAATTGTCGTATTTATTTTTTGGTAGGCGGTAAGGTCATGATCGGTGAGCACTAATTGGTAGATCCCTATGAGTGGGCGTCACCCAACACGGATGGGAGCGCTCGGGAGAGGTGGCCATTGGCCCCTCAGTGGGGAGGCGGTCCCGTCTAAGGGCGGGTCGCCGGAAGTAAAGGAAAGGCGGTCAAGGCCCCTTCTGTTGTAGGAGGGGTTACAGCCCCCTCCTGGGGAATTTCCCGGGGCCAGGGTCATCTGCGACGGCAGATGCGGTAAGTTGTGTGGGATGGGGGGAGGTCCACGATACCTTCTAGATACCACACACAAGTCTTCGAACGACCTTTAAATGGCGTCGAGTCTTAAGTGCCCCCGTCAAGTCAAGGGAAATTGTTAGTAGTTGCACTTGAGGTAAGCCTCTGTGCTGTCGCCCCTCACAAGTGGGAGGGGTAAGTCTGGTTAGGGATCTTGACACCGGTTATGACCTTGCCGTTGGCCCTTAAACGTTAGGATGTACAATTTCAGTGTTTCTAGAGAATGTTTTTGTTGGATGCTAGTTCGGCTAGGAGAAACTCTGTATTAGAGAATATGTTAAGGTGAGCCAAACATCGCAATGTGATAATGAAATTGTACATAAAATGAAACGTTTAATGTTTAATTTTTTGTTTTAATAAATACGGCCGGGGGAGGGTCACTCCCTCCCCACATCCAAAAACTTCAAGAACTGTTTCCGGTTTCCCTTCCTTTTGGGGAATGTGTTGAGAGGGGGTGGCGGGTATCTCAGCCATAATACCATTTGGAGGCATTTAATGTTCGAGCAAAAAAGGCTGATTTTCGACAAAAGAGATAACACCCCCCCATTACGTCATGCTTCAGAAATGTGGAAAATGGTCCGTTTTCAAATGTTTTATTTTTGAACGTCAGTTCACATTTGTAGGTGGATCATCAGTGTTAGAGCTAAAATTAGCATGTTTAAAGTGATTTTCATGCTTCTTGGGGCCCAAAACACAAGATTTATGGAATTGTTAAAAGTGCATGAAAATGGCCAATTTACTCACTCTGAGTTCTCAAAAAGGGTTTCTTCACCGCGGGAAGTTAATTAAATACCATTTGGAGGCATTTAATGTTAGAGCAAAAACGGCTGATTTTCGACAAAAGAGATAACACCCCCCCCATTACGTCATGCTTCAGAAATGTGGAAAATGGTCCGTTTTCAAATGTTTTATTTTTGAACGTCAGTTCACATTTGTAGGTGGATCATCAGTGTTAGAGCTAAAATTAGCATGTTTAAAGTGATTTTCATGCTTCCAGGGGCCCAAAACACAAGATTTATGGAATGGTTAAAAGTGCATGAAAATGGCCAATTTACTCACTCTGAGTTCTCAAAAAGGGTTTCTTCACCCCGGGAAGTTAATTAAATACCATTTGGAGGCATTTAATGTTAGAGCAAAAACGGCTGATTTTCGACAAAAGAGATAACACCCCCCCATTATGTCATGCTTCAGAAATGTGGAAAATGGTCCGTTTTCAAATGTTTCATTTTTGAACGTCAGTTCACATTTGTAGGTGGAACATCAGTGTTAGAGCTAAAATTAGCATGTTTAAAGTGATTTTCATGCTTCCAGGGGCTCGGGAAGTTAATTAAATACCATTTGGAGGCATTTAATGTTCGAGCAAAAACGGCTGATTTTCGACAAAAGAGATAACACCCCCCCATTACGTCATGCTTCAGAAATGTGGAAAATGGTCCATTTTCAAATGTTTTATTTTTGAACGTCAGTTCACATTTGTAGGTGGATCATCAGTGTTAGAGCTAAAATTAGCATGTTTAAAGTGATTTTCATGCTTCCAGGGGCCCAAAACACAAGATTTATGGAATGGTTAAAAGTGCATGAGAATGGCCAATTTACTCACTCTGAGTTCTCAAAAAGGGTTTCTTCACCCCGGGAAGTTAATTAAATACCATTTGGAGGCATTTAATGTTCGAGCAAAAACGGCTGATTTTCGACAAAAGAGATAACACCCCCCCATTACGTCATGCTTCAGAAATGTGGAAAATGGTCCGTTTTCAAATGTTTCATTTTTGAACGTCAGTTCACATTTGTAGGTGGATCATCAGTGTTAGAGCTAAAATTAGCATGTTTAAAGTGATTTTCATGCTTCCAGGGGCTCGGGAAGTTAATTAAATACCATTTGGAGGCATTTAATGTTCGAGCAAAAACGGCTGATTTTCGACAAAAGAGATAACACCCCTCCATTACGTCATGCTTCAGAAATGTGGAAAATGGTCCGATTTCAAATGTTTTATTTTTGAACGTCAGTTCACATTTGTAGGTGGATCATCAGTGTTAGAGCTAAAATTAGCATGTTTAAAGTGATTTTCATGCTTCCAGGGGCTCGGGAAGTTAATTAAATACCATTTGGAGGCATTTAATGTTCGAGCAAAAAAGGCTGATTTTCGACAAAAGAGATAACACCCCCCCATTACGTCATGCTTCAGAAATGTGGAAAATGGTCTGTTTTCAAATGTTTTATTTTTGAACGTCAGTTCACATTTGTAGGTGGATCATCAGTGTTAGAGCTAAAATTAGCATGTTTAAAGTGATTTTCATGCTTCCAGGGGCTAGGGAAGTGAAATAAATACCATTTGGAGGCATTTAATGTTTGAGCAAAAACGGCTCATTTTCGACAAAAGAGATAACACCCCCCCATTACGTCATGCTTCAGAAATGTGGAAAATGGTCCGTTTTCAAATGTTTTATTTTTGAACGTCAGTTCACATTTGTAGGTGGATCATCAGTGTTAGAGCTAAAATTAGCATGTTTAAAGTGATTTTCATGCTTCCAGGGGCTCGGGAAGTTAATTAAATACCATTTGGAGGCATTTAATGTTCGAGCAAAAACGGCTGATTTTCGACAAAAGAGATAACACCCCCCCATTACGTCATGCTTCAGAAATGTGGAAAATGGTCCGTTTTCAAATGTTTTATTTTTGAACGTCAGTTCACATTTGTAGGTGGATCATCAGTGTTAGAGCTAAAATTAGCATGTTTAAAGTGATTTTCATGCTTCCAGGGGCTCGGGAAGTTAATTAAATACCATTTGGAGGCATTTAATGTTCGAGCAAAAAGGCTGATTTTCGACAAAAGAGATAACACCCCCCCATTACGTCATGCTTCAGAAAGGTGGAAAATGGTCCGTTTTCAAATGTTTTATTTTTGAACGTCAGTTCACATTTGTAGGTGGATCATCAGTGTTAGAGCTAAAATTAGCATGTTTAAAGTGATTTTCATGCTTCCAGGGGCTCGGGAAGTTAATTAAATACCATTTGGAGGCATTTAATGTTCAAGCAAAAACGGCTGATTTTCGACAAAAGAGATAACACCCCCCCCATTACGTCATGCTTCAGAAATGTGGAAAATGGTCCGTTTTCAAATGTTTCATTTTTGAATGTCAGTTCACATTTGTAGGTGGATCATCAGTGTTAGAGCTAAAATTAGCATGTTTAAAGTGATTTTCATGCTTCCAGGGCCTCGGGAAGTTAATTAAATACCATTTGGAGGCATTTAATGTTCAAGCAAAAACGGCTGATTTTCGACAAAAGAGATAACACCCCCCCATTACGTCATGCTTCAGAAATGTGGAAAATGGTCCGTTTTCAAATGTTTTATTTTTGAACGTCAGTTCACATTTGTAGGTGGATCATCAGTGTTAGAGCTAAAATTAGCATGTTTAAAGTGATTTTCATGCTTCCAGGGGCCCAAAACACAAGATTTATGGAATGGTTAAAAGTGCATGAAAATGGCCAATTTACTCACTCTGAGTTCTCAAAAAGGGTTTCTTCACCCCGGGAAGTTAATTAAATACCATTTGGAGGCATTTAATGTTCGAGCAAAAACGGCTGATTTTCGACAAAAGAGATAACACCCCCCCATTACGTCATGCTTCAGAAATGTGGAAAATGGTCCGTTTTCAAATGTTTTATTTTTGAACGTCAGTTCACATTTGTAGGTGGATCATCAGTGTTAGAGCTAAAATTAGCATGTTTAAAGTGATTTTCATGCTTCCAGGGGCTCGGGAAGTTAATTAAATACCATTTGGAGGCATTTAATGTTCGAGCAAAAACGGCTGATTTTCGACAAAAGAGATAACACCCCCCCATTACGTCATGCTTCAGAAATGTGGAAAATGGTCCGTTTTCAAATGTTTTATTTTTGAACGTCAGTTCACATTTGTAGGTGGATCATCAGTGTTAGAGCTAAAATTAGCATGTTTAAAGTGATTTTCATGCTTCCAGGGGCCCAAAACACAAGATTTATGGAATGGTTAAAAGTGCATGAAAATGGCCAATTTACTCACTCTGAGTTCTCAAAAAGGGTTTCTTCACCCCGGGAAGTTAATTAAATACCATTTGAAGGCATTTAATGTTCAAGCAAAAACGGCTGATTTTCGACAAAAGAGATAACACCCCCCCATTACGTCATGCTTCAGAAATGTGGAAAATGGTCCGTTTTCAAATGTTTTATTTTTGAACGTCAGTTCACATTTGTAGGTGGATCATCAGTGTTAGAGCTAAAATTAGCATGTTTAAAGTGATTTTCATGCTTCCAGGGGCCCAAAACACAAGATTTATGGAATGGTTAAAAGTGCATGAAAATGGCCAATTTACTCACTCTGAGTTCTCAAAAAGGGTTTCTTCACCCCGGGAAGTTAATTAAATACCATTTGGAGGCATTTAATGTTCGAGCAAAAACGGCTGATTTTCGACAAAAGAGATCACACCCCCCCATTACGTCATGCTTCAGAAATGTGGAAAATGATCCGTTTTCAAATGTTTTATTTTTGAACGTCAGTTCACATTTGTAGGTGGATCATCAGTGTTAGAGCTAAAATTAGCATGTTTAAAGTGATTTTCATGCTTCTTGGGGCCCAAAACACAAGATTTATGGAATGGTTAAAAGTGCATGAAAATGGCCAATTTACTCACTCTGAGTTCTCAAAAAGGGTTTCTTCACCCCGGGAAGTTAATTAAATACCATTTGGAGGCATTTAATGTTCGAGCAAAAACGGCTGATTTTCGACAAAAGAGATAACACCCCCCCATTACGTCATGCTTCAGAAATGTGGAAAATGGTCCGTTTTGAAATGTTTTATTTTTGAACGTCAGTTCACAATTGTAGGTGGATCATCAGTGTTAGAGCTAAAATTAGCATGTTTAAAGTGATTTTCATGCTTCCAGGGGCCCAAAACACAAGATTTATGGAATGGTTAAAAGTGCATGAAAATGGCCAATTTACTCACTCTGAGTTCTCAAAAAGGGTTTCTTCACCCCGGGAAGTTAATTAAATACCATTTGGAGGCATTTAATGTTAGAGCAAAAACGGCTGATTTTCGACAAAAGAGATACCACCCCCCCCCATTACGTCATGCTTCAGAAATGTGGAAAATGGTCCGTTTTCAAATGTTTTATTTTTGAACGTCAGTTCACATTTGTAGGTGGATCATCAGTGTTAGAGCTAAAATTAGCATGTTTAAAGTGATTTTCATGCTTCCAGGGGCTCGGGAAGTGAAATAAATACCATTTGGAGGCATTTAATGTTCGAGCAAAAACGGCTGATTTTCGACAAAAGAGATAACACCCCCCCATTACGTCATGCTTCAGAAATGTGGAAAATGGTCCGTTTTCAAATGTTTTATTTTTGAACGTAAGTTCACATTTGTAGGTGGATCATCAGTGTTAGAGCTAAAATTAGCATGTTTAAAGTGATTTTCATGCTTCCAGGGGCTCGGGAAGTTAATTAAATACCATTTGGAGGCATTTAATGTTCGAGCAAAAACGGCTGATTTTCGACAAAAGAGATAACACCCCCCCATTACGTCATGCTTCAGAAATGTGGAAAATGGTCCGTTTTCAAATGTTTTATTTTTGAACGTCAGATCACATTTGTAGGTGGATCATCAGTGTTAGAGCTAAAATTAGCATGTTTAAAGTGATTTTCATGCTTCCAGGGGCCCAAAACACAAGATTTATGGAATGGTTAAAAGTGCATGAAAATGGCCAATTTACTCACTCTGAGTTCTTAAAAAGGGTTTCTTCACCCCAGGAAGTTAATTAAATACCATTTGGAGGCATTTAATGTTAGAGCAAAAACGGCTGATTTTCGACAAAAGAGATAACACCACCCCATTACGTCATGCTTCAGAAATGTGGAAAATGGTCCGTTTTCAAATGTTTTATTTTTGAACGTCAGTTCACATTTGTAGGTGGATCATCAGTGTAAAGAGCTAAAATTAGCATGTTTAAAGTGATTTTCATGCTTCCAGGGGCCCAAAACACAAGATTTATGGAATGGTTAAAAGTGCATGAAAATGGCCAATTTACTCACTCTGAGTTTTCAAAAAGGGTTTCTTCACCCGTGGAAGTTAATTAAATACCATTTGGAGGATTTTAATGTTCGAGCAAAAACAGCTGATTTTCGACGAAAGAGCTAACACCCCCCCATTACGTCATGCTTTAGAAATGTGGAAAATGGCCCGTTTTCAAATGTTTTATTTTTGAACGTCAGTTCACATTTGTAGGTGGATCATCAGTGTTAGAGCTAAAATTAGCATGTTTAAAGTGATTTTCATGCTTCCAGGGGCTCGGGAAGTGAAATAAATACCATTTGGAGGCATTTAATGTTCGAGCAAAAAAGGCTGATTTTCGACAAAAGAGATAACACCCCCCCATTACGTCATGCTTCAGAAATGTGGAAATTGGTCCGTTTTCAAATGTTTTATTTTTGAACGTCAGTTCACATTTGTAGGTGGATCATCAGTGTTAGAGCTAAAATTAGCATGTTTAAAGTGATTTTCATGCTTCTTGGGGCCCAAAACACAAGATTTATGGAATGGTAAAAGTGCATGAAAATGGCCAATTTACTCACTCTGAGTTCTCAAAAAGGGTTTCTTCACCCCGGGAAGTTAATTAAATACCATTTGGAGGCATTTAATGTTCGAGCAAAAACGGCTGATTTTCGACAAAAGAGATAACACCCCCCCATTACATCATGCTTCAGAAATGTGGAAAATGGTCCGTTTTCAAATGTTTTATTTTTGAACGTCAGTTCACATTTGTAGGTGGATCATCAGTGTTAGAGCTAAAATTAGCATGTTTAAAGGGATTTTCATGCTTCCAGGGGCCCAAAACACAAGATTTATGGAATGGTTAAAAGTGCATGAAAATGGCCAATTTACTCACTCTGAGTTCTCAAAAAGGGTTTCTTCACCCCGGGAAGTTAATTAAATACCATTTGGAGGCATTTAATGTTCGAGCAAAAAAGGGCTGATTTTTGACAAAAGAGATAACACCCCCCCATTACGTCATGCTTCAGAAATGTGGAAAATGGTCCGTTTTCAAATGTTTTATTTTTGAACGTCAGTTCACATTTGTAGGTGGATCATCAGTGTTAGAGCTAAAATTAGCATGTTTAAAGTGATTTTCATGCTTCCAGGGGCTCGGGAAGTTAATTAAATACCATTTGGAGGCATTTAATGTTCGAGCAAAAACGGCTGATTTTCGACAAAAGAGATAACACCCCCCCATTACGTCATGCTTCAGAAATGTGGAAAATGGTCCGTTTTCAAATGTTTTATTTTTGAACGTCAGTTCACATTTGTAGGTGGATCATCAGTGTTAGAGCTAAAATTAGCATGTTTAAAGTGATTTTCATGCTTCCAGGGGCCCAAAACACAAGATTTATGGAATGGTTAAAAGTGCATGAAAATGGCCAATTTACTCACTCTGAGTTCTCAAAAAGGGTTTCTTCACCCCGGGAAGTTAATTAAATACCATTTGGAGGCATTTAATGTTCGAGCAAAAACGGCTGATTTTCGACAAAAGAGATAACACCCCCCCATTACGTCATGCTTCAGAAATGTGGAAAATGGTCCGTTTTCAAATGTTTTATTTTTGAACGTCAGTTCACATTTGTAGGTGGATCATCAGTGTTAGAGCTAAAATTAGCATGTTTAAAGTGATTTTCATGCTTCCAGGGGCTCGGGAAGTTAATTAAATACCATTTGGAGGCATTTAATGTTCGAGCAAAAACGGCTGATTTTCGACAAAAGAGATAACACCCCCCCATTACGTCATGCTTCAGAAATGTGGAAAATGGTCCGTTTTCAAATGTTTTATTTTTGAACGTCAGTTCACATTTGTAGGTGGATCATCAGTGTTAGAGCTAAAATTAGCATGTTTAAAGTGATTTTCATGCTTCCAGGGGCCCAAAACACAAGATTTATGGAATGGTTAAAAGTGCATGAGAATGGCCAATTTACTCACTCTGAGTTCTCAAAAAGGGTTTCTTCACCCCGGGAAGTTAATTAAATACCATTTGGAGGCATTTAATGTTCGAGCAAAAACGGCTGATTTTCGACAAAAGAGATAACACCCCCCCATTACGTCATGCTTCAGAAATGTGGAAAATGGTCCGTTTTCAAATGTTTCATTTTTGAACGTCAGTTCACATTTGTAGGTGGATCATCAGTGTTAGAGCTAAAATTAGCATGTTTAAAGTGATTTTCATGCTTCCAGGGGCTCGGGAAGTTAATTAAATACCATTTGGAGGCATTTAATGTTCGAGCAAAAACGGCTGATTTTCGACAAAAGAGATAACACCCCTCCATTACGTCATGCTTCAGAAATGTGGAAAATGGTCCGTTTTCAAATGTTTTATTTTTGAACGTCAGTTCACATTTGTAGGTGGATCATCAGTGTTAGAGCTAAAATTAGCATGTTTAAAGTGATTTTCATGCTTCCAGGGGCTCGGGAAGTTAATTAAATACCATTTGGAGGCATTTAATGTTCGAGCAAAAAAGGCTGATTTTCGACAAAAGAGATAACACCCCCCCATTACGTCATGCTTCAGAAATGTGGAAAATGGTCTGTTTTCAAATGTTTTATTTTTGAACGTCAGTTCACATTTGTAGGTGGATCATCAGTGTTAGAGCTAAAATTAGCATGTTTAAAGTGATTTTCATGCTTCCAGGGGCTAGGGAAGTGAAATAAATACCATTTGGAGGCATTTAATGTTTGAGCAAAAACGGCTCATTTTCGACAAAAGAGATAACACCCCCCCATTACGTCATGCTTCAGAAATGTGGAAAATGGTCCGTTTTCAAATGTTTTATTTTTGAACGTCAGTTCACATTTGTAGGTGGATCATCAGTGTTAGAGCTAAAATTAGCATGTTTAAAGTGATTTTCATGCTTCCAGGGGCTCGGGAAGTTAATTAAATACCATTTGGAGGCATTTAATGTTCGAGCAAAAACGGCTGATTTTCGACAAAAGAGATAACACCCCCCCATTACGTCATGCTTCAGAAATGTGGAAAATGGTCCGTTTTCAAATGTTTTATTTTTGAACGTCAGTTCACATTTGTAGGTGGATCATCAGTGTTAGAGCTAAAATTAGCATGTTTAAAGTGATTTTCATGCTTCCAGGGGCTCGGGAAGTTAATTAAATACCATTTGGAGGCATTTAATGTTCGAGCAAAAAGGCTGATTTTCGACAAAAGAGATAACACCCCCCCATTACGTCATGCTTCAGAAAGGTGGAAAATGGTCCGTTTTCAAATGTTTTATTTTTGAACGTCAGTTCACATTTGTAGGTGGATCATCAGTGTTAGAGCTAAAATTAGCATGTTTAAAGTGATTTTCATGCTTCCAGGGGCTCGGGAAGTGAAATAAATACCATTTGGAGGCATTTAATGTTCGAGCAAAAAAGGCTGATTTTCGACAAAAGAGATAACACCCCCCCATTACGTCATGCTTCAGAAATGTGGAAATTGGTCCGTTTTCAAATGTTTTATTTTTGAACGTCAGTTCACATTTGTAGGTGGATCATCAGTGTTAGAGCTAAAATTAGCATGTTTAAAGTGATTTTCATGCTTCTTGGGGCCCAAAACACAAGATTTATGGAATGGTAAAAGTGCATGAAAATGGCCAATTTACTCACTCTGAGTTCTCAAAAAGGGTTTCTTCACCCCGGGAAGTTAATTAAATACCATTTGGAGGCATTTAATGTTCGAGCAAAAACGGCTGATTTTCGACAAAAGAGATAACACCCCCCCATTACATCATGCTTCAGAAATGTGGAAAATGGTCCGTTTTCAAATGTTTTATTTTTGAACGTCAGTTCACATTTGTAGGTGGATCATCAGTGTTAGAGCTAAAATTAGCATGTTTAAAGGGATTTTCATGCTTCCAGGGGCCCAAAACACAAGATTTATGGAATGGTTAAAAGTGCATGAAAATGGCCAATTTACTCACTCTGAGTTCTCAAAAAGGGTTTCTTCACCCCGGGAAGTTAATTAAATACCATTTGGAGGCATTTAATGTTCGAGCAAAAAAGGGCTGATTTTTGACAAAAGAGATAACACCCCCCCATTACGTCATGCTTCAGAAATGTGGAAAATGGTCCGTTTTCAAATGTTTTATTTTTGAACGTCAGTTCACATTTGTAGGTGGATCATCAGTGTTAGAGCTAAAATTAGCATGTTTAAAGTGATTTTCATGCTTCCAGGGGCTCGGGAAGTTAATTAAATACCATTTGGAGGCATTTAATGTTCGAGCAAAAACGGCTGATTTTCGACAAAAGAGATAACACCCCCCCATTACGTCATGCTTCAGAAATGTGGAAAATGGTCCGTTTTCAAATGTTTTATTTTTGAACGTCAGTTCACATTTGTAGGTGGATCATCAGTGTTAGAGCTAAAATTAGCATGTTTAAAGTGATTTTCATGCTTCCAGGGGCCCAAAACACAAGATTTATGGAATGGTTAAAAGTGCATGAAAATGGCCAATTTACTCACTCTGAGTTCTCAAAAAGGGTTTCTTCACCCCGGGAAGTTAATTAAATACCATTTGGAGGCATTTAATGTTCGAGCAAAAACGGCTGATTTTCGACAAAAGAGATAACACCCCCCCATTACGTCATGCTTCAGAAATGTGGAAAATGGTCCGTTTTCAAATGTTTTATTTTTGAACGTCAGTTCACATTTGTAGGTGGATCATCAGTGTTAGAGCTAAAATTAGCATGTTTAAAGTGATTTTCATGCTTCCAGGGGCTCGGGAAGTTAATTAAATACCATTTGGAGGCATTTAATGTTCGAGCAAAAACGGCTGATTTTCGACAAAAGAGATAACACCCCCCCATTACGTCATGCTTCAGAAATGTGGAAAATGGTCCGTTTTCAAATGTTTTATTTTTGAACGTCAGTTCACATTTGTAGGTGGATCATCAGTGTTAGAGCTAAAATTAGCATGTTTAAAGTGATTTTCATGCTTCCAGGGGCCCAAAACACAAGATTTATGGAATGGTTAAAAGTGCATGAGAATGGCCAATTTACTCACTCTGAGTTCTCAAAAAGGGTTTCTTCACCCCGGGAAGTTAATTAAATACCATTTGGAGGCATTTAATGTTCGAGCAAAAACGGCTGATTTTCGACAAAAGAGATAACACCCCCCCATTACGTCATGCTTCAGAAATGTGGAAAATGGTCCGTTTTCAAATGTTTCATTTTTGAACGTCAGTTCACATTTGTAGGTGGATCATCAGTGTTAGAGCTAAAATTAGCATGTTTAAAGTGATTTTCATGCTTCCAGGGGCTCGGGAAGTTAATTAAATACCATTTGGAGGCATTTAATGTTCGAGCAAAAACGGCTGATTTTCGACAAAAGAGATAACACCCCTCCATTACGTCATGCTTCAGAAATGTGGAAAATGGTCCGTTTTCAAATGTTTTATTTTTGAACGTCAGTTCACATTTGTAGGTGGATCATCAGTGTTAGAGCTAAAATTAGCATGTTTAAAGTGATTTTCATGCTTCCAGGGGCTCGGGAAGTTAATTAAATACCATTTGGAGGCATTTAATGTTCGAGCAAAAAAGGCTGATTTTCGACAAAAGAGATAACACCCCCCCATTACGTCATGCTTCAGAAATGTGGAAAATGGTCTGTTTTCAAATGTTTTATTTTTGAACGTCAGTTCACATTTGTAGGTGGATCATCAGTGTTAGAGCTAAAATTAGCATGTTTAAAGTGATTTTCATGCTTCCAGGGGCTAGGGAAGTGAAATAAATACCATTTGGAGGCATTTAATGTTTGAGCAAAAACGGCTCATTTTCGACAAAAGAGATAACACCCCCCCATTACGTCATGCTTCAGAAATGTGGAAAATGGTCCGTTTTCAAATGTTTTATTTTTGAACGTCAGTTCACATTTGTAGGTGGATCATCAGTGTTAGAGCTAAAATTAGCATGTTTAAAGTGATTTTCATGCTTCCAGGGGCTCGGGAAGTTAATTAAATACCATTTGGAGGCATTTAATGTTCGAGCAAAAACGGCTGATTTTCGACAAAAGAGATAACACCCCCCCATTACGTCATGCTTCAGAAATGTGGAAAATGGTCCGTTTTCAAATGTTTTATTTTTGAACGTCAGTTCACATTTGTAGGTGGATCATCAGTGTTAGAGCTAAAATTAGCATGTTTAAAGTGATTTTCATGCTTCCAGGGGCTCGGGAAGTTAATTAAATACCATTTGGAGGCATTTAATGTTCGAGCAAAAAGGCTGATTTTCGACAAAAGAGATAACACCCCCCCATTACGTCATGCTTCAGAAAGGTGGAAAATGGTCCGTTTTCAAATGTTTTATTTTTGAACGTCAGTTCACATTTGTAGGTGGATCATCAGTGTTAGAGCTAAAATTAGCATGTTTAAAGTGATTTTCATGCTTCCAGGGGCTCGGGAAGTTAATTAAATACCATTTGGAGGCATTTAATGTTCAAGCAAAAACGGCTGATTTTCGACAAAAGAGATAACACCCCCCCCATTACGTCATGCTTCAGAAACGTGGAAAATGGTCCGTTTTCAAATGTTTCATTTTTGAATGTCAGTTCACATTTGTAGGTGGATCATCAGTGTTAGAGCTAAAATTAGCATGTTTAAAGTGATTTTCATGCTTCCAGGGCCTCGGGAAGTTAATTAAATACCATTTGGAGGCATTTAATGTTCAAGCAAAAACGGCTGATTTTCGACAAAAGAGATAACACCCCCCCATTACGTCATGCTTCAGAAATGTGGAAAATGGTCCGTTTTCAAATGTTTTATTTTTGAACGTCAGTTCACATTTGTAGGTGGATCATCAGTGTTAGAGCTAAAATTAGCATGTTTAAAGTGATTTTCATGCTTCCAGGGGCCCAAAACACAAGATTTATGGAATGGTTAAAAGTGCATGAAAATGGCCAATTTACTCACTCTGAGTTCTCAAAAAGGGTTTCTTCACCCCGGGAAGTTAATTAAATACCATTTGGAGGCATTTAATGTTCGAGCAAAAACGGCTGATTTTCGACAAAAGAGATAACACCCCCCCATTACGTCATGCTTCAGAAATGTGGAAAATGGTCCGTTTTCAAATGTTTTATTTTTGAACGTCAGTTCACATTTGTAGGTGGATCATCAGTGTTAGAGCTAAAATTAGCATGTTTAAAGTGATTTTCATGCTTCCAGGGGCTCGGGAAGTTAATTAAATACCATTTGGAGGCATTTAATGTTCGAGCAAAAACGGCTGATTTTCGACAAAAGAGATAACACCCCCCCATTACGTCATGCTTCAGAAATGTGGAAAATGGTCCGTTTTCAAATGTTTTATTTTTGAACGTCAGTTCACATTTGTAGGTGGATCATCAGTGTTAGAGCTAAAATTAGCATGTTTAAAGTGATTTTCATGCTTCCAGGGGCCCAAAACACAAGATTTATGGAATGGTTAAAAGTGCATGAAAATGGCCAATTTACTCACTCTGAGTTCTCAAAAAGGGTTTCTTCACCCCGGGAAGTTAATTAAATACCATTTGAAGGCATTTAATGTTCAAGCAAAAACGGCTGATTTTCGACAAAAGAGATAACACCCCCCCATTACGTCATGCTTCAGAAATGTGGAAAATGGTCCGTTTTCAAATGTTTTATTTTTGAACGTCAGTTCACATTTGTAGGTGGATCATCAGTGTTAGAGCTAAAATTAGCATGTTTAAAGTGATTTTCATGCTTCCAGGGGCCCAAAACACAAGATTTATGGAATGGTTAAAAGTGCATGAAAATGGCCAATTTACTCACTCTGAGTTCTCAAAAAGGGTTTCTTCACCCCGGGAAGTTAATTAAATACCATTTGGAGGCATTTAATGTTCGAGCAAAAACGGCTGATTTTCGACAAAAGAGATCACACCCCCCCATTACGTCATGCTTCAGAAATGTGGAAAATGATCCGTTTTCAAATGTTTTATTTTTGAACGTCAGTTCACATTTGTAGGTGGATCATCAGTGTTAGAGCTAAAATTAGCATGTTTAAAGTGATTTTCATGCTTCTTGGGGCCCAAAACACAAGATTTATGGAATGGTTAAAAGTGCATGAAAATGGCCAATTTACTCACTCTGAGTTCTCAAAAAGGGTTTCTTCACCCCGGGAAGTTAATTAAATACCATTTGGAGGCATTTAATGTTCGAGCAAAAACGGCTGATTTTCGACAAAAGAGATAACACCCCCCCATTACGTCATGCTTCAGAAATGTGGAAAATGGTCCGTTTTGAAATGTTTTATTTTTGAACGTCAGTTCACAATTGTAGGTGGATCATCAGTGTTAGAGCTAAAATTAGCATGTTTAAAGTGATTTTCATGCTTCCAGGGGCCCAAAACACAAGATTTATGGAATGGTTAAAAGTGCATGAAAATGGCCAATTTACTCACTCTGAGTTCTCAAAAAGGGTTTCTTCACCCCGGGAAGTTAATTAAATACCATTTGGAGGCATTTAATGTTAGAGCAAAAACGGCTGATTTTCGACAAAAGAGATACCACCCCCCCCCATTACGTCATGCTTCAGAAATGTGGAAAATGGTCCGTTTTCAAATGTTTTATTTTTGAACGTCAGTTCACATTTGTAGGTGGATCATCAGTGTTAGAGCTAAAATTAGCATGTTTAAAGTGATTTTCATGCTTCCAGGGGCTCGGGAAGTGAAATAAATACCATTTGGAGGCATTTAATGTTCGAGCAAAAACGGCTGATTTTCGACAAAAGAGATAACACCCCCCCATTACGTCATGCTTCAGAAATGTGGAAAATGGTCCGTTTTCAAATGTTTTATTTTTGAACGTAAGTTCACATTTGTAGGTGGATCATCAGTGTTAGAGCTAAAATTAGCATGTTTAAAGTGATTTTCATGCTTCCAGGGGCTCGGGAAGTTAATTAAATACCATTTGGAGGCATTTAATGTTCGAGCAAAAACGGCTGATTTTCGACAAAAGAGATAACACCCCCCCATTACGTCATGCTTCAGAAATGTGGAAAATGGTCCGTTTTCAAATGTTTTATTTTTGAACGTCAGATCACATTTGTAGGTGGATCATCAGTGTTAGAGCTAAAATTAGCATGTTTAAAGTGATTTTCATGCTTCCAGGGGCCCAAAACACAAGATTTATGGAATGGTTAAAAGTGCATGAAAATGGCCAATTTACTCACTCTGAGTTCTTAAAAAGGGTTTCTTCACCCCAGGAAGTTAATTAAATACCATTTGGAGGCATTTAATGTTAGAGCAAAAACGGCTGATTTTCGACAAAAGAGATAACACCACCCCATTACGTCATGCTTCAGAAATGTGGAAAATGGTCCGTTTTCAAATGTTTTATTTTTGAACGTCAGTTCACATTTGTAGGTGGATCATCAGTGTAAAGAGCTAAAATTAGCATGTTTAAAGTGATTTTCATGCTTCCAGGGGCCCAAAACACAAGATTTATGGAATGGTTAAAAGTGCATGAAAATGGCCAATTTACTCACTCTGAGTTTTCAAAAAGGGTTTCTTCACCCGTGGAAGTTAATTAAATACCATTTGGAGGATTTTAATGTTCGAGCAAAAACGGCTGATTTTCGACGAAAGAGCTAACACCCCCCCATTACGTCATGCTTTAGAAATGTGGAAAATGGCCCGTTTTCAAATGTTTTATTTTTGAACGTCAGTTCACATTTGTAGGTGGATCATCAGTGTTAGAGCTAAAATTAGCATGTTTAAAGTGATTTTCATGCTTCCAGGGGCTCGGGAAGTGAAATAAATACCATTTGGAGGCATTTAATGTTCGAGCAAAAAAGGCTGATTTTCGACAAAAGAGATAACACCCCCCCATTACGTCATGCTTCAGAAATGTGGAAATTGGTCCGTTTTCAAATGTTTTATTTTTGAACGTCAGTTCACATTTGTAGGTGGATCATCAGTGTTAGAGCTAAAATTAGCATGTTTAAAGTGATTTTCATGCTTCTTGGGGCCCAAAACACAAGATTTATGGAATGGTAAAAGTGCATGAAAATGGCCAATTTACTCACTCTGAGTTCTCAAAAAGGGTTTCTTCACCCCGGGAAGTTAATTAAATACCATTTGGAGGCATTTAATGTTCGAGCAAAAACGGCTGATTTTCGACAAAAGAGATAACACCCCCCCATTACATCATGCTTCAGAAATGTGGAAAATGGTCCGTTTTCAAATGTTTTATTTTTGAACGTCAGTTCACATTTGTAGGTGGATCATCAGTGTTAGAGCTAAAATTAGCATGTTTAAAGTGATTTTCATGCTTCCAGGGGCCCAAAACACAAGATTTATGGAATGGTTAAAAGTGCATGAAAATGGCCAATTTACTCACTCTGAGTTCTCAAAAAGGGTTTCTTCACCCCGGGAAGTTAATTAAATACCATTTGGAGGCATTTAATGTTCGAGCAAAAAAGGGCTGATTTTCGACAAAAGAGATAACACCCCCCCATTACGTCATGCTTCAGAAATGTGGAAAATGGTCCGTTTTCAAATGTTTTATTTTTGAACGTCAGTTCACATTTGTAGGTGGATCATCAGTGTTAGAGCTAAAATTAGCATGTTTAAAGTGATTTTCATGCTTCCAGGGGCTCGGGAAGTTAATTAAATACCATTTGGAGGCATTTAATGTTCGAGCAAAAACGGCTGATTTTCGACAAAAGAGATAACACCCCCCCATTACGTCATGCTTCAGAAATGTGGAAAATGGTCCGTTTTCAAATGTTTTATTTTTGAACGTCAGTTCACATTTGTAGGTGGATCATCAGTGTTAGAGCTAAAATTAGCATGTTTAAAGTGATTTTCATGCTTCCAGGGGCCCAAAACACAAGATTTATGGAATGGTTAAAAGTGCATGAAAATGGCCAATTTACTCACTCTGAGTTCTCAAAAAGGGTTTCTTCACCCCGGGAAGTTAATTAAATACCATTTGAAGGCATTTAATGTTCAAGCAAAAACGGCTGATTTTCGACAAAAGAGATAACACCCCCCCATTACGTCATGCTTCAGAAATGTGGAAAATGGTCCGTTTTCAAATGTTTTATTTTTGAACGTCAGTTCACATTTGTAGGTGGATCATCAGTGTTAGAGCTAAAATTAGCATGTTTAAAGTGATTTTCATGCTTCCAGGGGCTCGGGAAGTGAAATAAATACCATTTGGAGGCATTTAATGTTCGAGCAAAAACGGCTGAATTTCGACAAAAGAGCTAACACCCCCCCATTACGTCATGCTTCAGAAATGTGGAAAATGGTCCGTTTTCAAATGTTTTATTTTTGAACGTAAGTTCACATTTGTAGGTGGATCATCAGTGTTAGAGCTAAAATTAGCATGTTTAAAGTGATTTTCATGCTTCCAGGGGCTCGGGAAGTTAATTAAATACCATTTGGAGGCATTTAATGTTCGAGCAAAAACGGCTGATTTTCGACAAAAGAGATAACACCCCCCCATTACGTCATGCTTCAGAAATGTGGAAAATGGTCCGTTTTCAAATGTTTTATTTTTGAACGTCAGTTCACATTTGTAGGTGGATCATCAGTGTTAGAGCTAAAATTAGCATGTTTAAAGTGATTTTCATGCTTCCAGGGGCCCAAAACACAAGATTTATGGAATGGTTAAAAGTGCATGAAAATGGCCAATTTACTCACTCTGAGTTCTCAAAAAGGGTTTCTTCACCCCAGGAAGTTAATTAAATACCATTTGGAGGCATTTAATGTTAGAGCAAAAACGGCTGATTTTCGACAAAAGAGATAACACCACCCCATTACGTCATGCTTCAGAAATGTGGAAAATGGTCCGTTTTCAAATGTTTTATTTTTGAACGTCAGTTCACATTTGTAGGTGGATCATCAGTGTAAAGAGCTAAAATTAGCATGTTTAAAGTGATTTTCATGCTTCCAGGGGCCCAAAACACAAGATTTATGGAATGGTTAAAAGTGCATGAAAATGGCCAATTTACTCACTCTGAGTTTTCAAAAAGGGTTTCTTCACCCGTGGAAGTTAATTAAATACCATTTGGAGGATTTTAATGTTCGAGCAAAAACGGCTGATTTTCGACGAAAGAGCTAACACCCCCCCATTACGTCATGCTTTAGAAATGTGGAAAATGGCCCGTTTTCAAATGTTTTATTTTTGAACGTCAGTTCACATTTGTAGGTGGATCATCAGTGTTAGAGCTAAAATTAGCATGTTTAAAGTGATTTTCATGCTTCCAGGGGCTCGGGAAGTGAAATAAATACCATTTGGAGGCATTTAATGTTCGAGCAAAAAAGGCTGATTTTCGACAAAAGAGATAACACCCCCCATTACGTCATGCTTCAGAAATGTGGAAAATGGTCCGTTTTCAAATGTTTTATTTTTGAACGTCAGTTCACATTTGTAGGTGGATCATCAGTGTTAGAGCTAAAATTAGCATGTTTAAAGTGATTTTCATGCTTCTTGGGGCCCAAAACACAAGATTTATGGAATGGTTAAAAGTGCATGAAAATGGCCAATTTACTCACTCTGAGTTCTCAAAAAGGGTTTCTTCACCCCGGGAAGTTAATTAAATACCATTTGGAGGCATTTAATGTTCGAGCAAAAACGGCTGATTTTCGACAAAAGAGATAACACCCCCCCATTACGTCATGCTTCAGAAATGTGGAAAATGGTCCGTTTTCAAATGTTTTATTTTTGAACGTCAGTTCACATTTGTAGGTGGATCATCAGTGTTAGAGCTAAAATTAGCATGTTTAAAGTGATTTTCATGCTTCCAGGGGCCCAAAACACAAGATTTATGGAATGGTTAAAAGTGCATGAAAATGGCCAATTTACTCACTCTGAGTTCTCAAAAAGGGTTTCTTCACCCCGGGAAGTTAATTAAATACCATTTGGAGGCATTTAATGTTAGAGCAAAAACGGCTGATTTTCGACAAAAGAGATAACACCCCCCCATTACGTCATGCTTCAGAAATGTGGAAAATGGTCCGTTTTCAAATGTTTTATTTTTGAACGTCAGTTCACATTTGTAGGTGGATCATCAGTGTTAGAGCTAAAATTAGCATGTTTAAAGTGATTTTCATGCTTCCAGGGGCCCAAAACACAAGATTTATGGAATGGTTAAAAGTGCATGAAAATGGCCAATTTACTCACTCTGAGTTCTCAAAAAGGGATTCTTCACCCCGGGAAGTTAATTAAATACCATTTGGAGGCATTTAATGTTAGAGCAAAAACGGCTGATTTTCGACAAAAGAGATAACACCCCCCCATTACGTCATGCTTCAGAAATGTGGAAAATGGTCCGTTTTCAAATGTTTCATTTTTGAACGTCAGTTCACATTTGTAGGTGGATCATCAGTGTTAGAGCTAAAATTAGCATGTTTAAAGTGATTTTCATGCTTCCAGGGGCTCGGGAAGTGAAATAAATACCATTTGGAGGCATTTAATGTTCAAGCAAAAACGGCTGATTTTCGACAAAAGAGATAACACCCCCCCCATTACGTCATGCTTCAGAAATGTGGAAAATGGTCCGTTTTCAAATGTTTCATTTTTGAATGTCAGTTCACATTTGTAGGTGGATCATCAGTGTTAGAGCTAAAATTAGCATGTTTAAAGTGATTTTCATGCTTCCAGGGGCTCGGGAAGTTAATTAAATACCATTTGGAGGCATTTAATGTTCGAGCAAAAAAGGCTGATTTTCGACAAAAGAGATAACACCCCCCCATTACGTCATGCTTCAGAAATGTGGAAAATGGTCCGTTTTCAAATGTTTTATTTTTGAACGTCAGTTCACATTTGTAGGTGGATCATCAGTGTTAGAGCTAAAATTAGCATGTTTAAAGTGATTTTCATGCTTCCAGGGGCCCAAAACACAAGATTTGTGGAATGGTTAAAAGTGCATGAAAATGGCCAATTTACTCACTCTGAGTTCTCAAAAAGGGTTTCTTCACCCCGGGAAGTTAATTAAATACCATTTGAAGGCATTTAATGTTCGAGCAAAAACGGCTGATTTTCGACAAAAGAGATAACACCCCCCCATTACGTCATGCTTCAGAAATGTGGAAAATGGTCCGTTTTCAAATGTTTTATTTTTGAACGTCAGTTCACATTTGTAGGTGGATCATCAGTGTTAGAGCTAAAATTAGCATGTTTAAAGTGATTTTCATGCTTCCAGGGGCCCAAAACACAAGATTTATGGAATGGTTAAAAGTGCATGAAAATAGCCAATTTACTCACTCTGAGTTCTCAAAACGGGTTTCTTCACCCCGGGAAGTTAATTAAATACCATTTGGAGGCATTTAATGTTCGAGCAAAAACGGCTGATTTTCGACAAAAGAGATAACACCCCCCCATTACGTCATGCTTCAGAAATGTGGAAAATGGTCCGTTTTCAAATGTTTTATTTTTGAACGTCAGTTCACATTTGTAGGTGGATCATCAGTGTTAGAGCTAAAATTAGCATGTTTAAAGTGATTTTCATGCTTCCAGGGGCCCAAAACACAAGATTTATGGAATGGTTAAAAGTGCATGAAAATGGCCAATTTACTCACTCTGAGTTCTCAAAAAGGGTTTCTTCACCCCGGGAAGTTAATTAAATACCATTTGGAGGCATTTAATGTTAGAGCAAAAACGGCTGATTTTCGACAAAAGAGATAACACCCCCCCATTACGTCATGCTTCAGAAATGTGGAAAATGGTCCGTTTTCAAATGTTTTATTTTTGAACGTCAGTTCACATTTGTAGGTGGATCATCAGTGTTAGAGCTAAAATTAGCATGTTTAAAGTGATTTTCATGCTTCCAGGGGCTCGGGAAGTTAATTAAATACCATTTGGAGGCATTTAATGTTCGAGCAAAAACGGCTGATTTTCGACAAAAGAGATAACACCCCCCCATTACGTCATGCTTCAGAAATGTGGAAAATGGTCCATTTTCAAATGTTTTATTTTTGAACGTCAGTTCACATTTGTAGGTGGATCATCAGTGTTAGAGCTAAAATTAGCATGTTTAAAGTGATTTTCATGCTTCCAGGGGCCCAAAACACAAGATTTATGGAATGGTTAAAAGTGCATGAGAATGGCCAATTTACTCACTCTGAGTTCTCAAAAAGGGTTTCTTCACCCCGGGAAGTTAATTAAATACCATTTGGAGGCATTTAATGTTCGAGCAAAAACGGCTGATTTTCGACAAAAGAGATAACACCCCCCCATTACGTCATGCTTCAGAAATGTGGAAAATGGTCCGTTTTCAAATGTTTTATTTTTGAACGTCAGTTCACATTTGTAGGTGGATCATCAGTGTTAGAGCTAAAATTAGCATGTTTAAAGTGATTTTCATGCTTCCAGGGGCTCGGGAAGTTAATTAAATACCATTTGGAGGCATTTAATGTTCGAGCAAAAAGGCTGATTTTCGACAAAAGAGATAACACCCCCCCATTACGTCATGCTTCAGAAATGTGGAAAATGGTCCGTTTTCAAATGTTTTATTTTTGAACGTCAGTTCACATTTGTAGGTGGATCATCAGTGTTAGAGCTAAAATTAGCATGTTTAAAGTGATTTTCATGCTTCCAGGGGCTCGGGAAGTTAATTAAATACCATTTGGAGGCATTTAATGTTAGAGCAAAAACGGCTGATTTTCGACAAAAGAGATAACACCCCCCATTACGTCATGCTTCAGAAATGTGGAAAATGGTCCGTTTTCAAATGTTTTATTTTTGAACGTCAGTTCACATTTGTAGGTGGATCATCAGTGTTAGAGCTGAAATTAGCATGTTTAAAGTGATTTTCATGCTTCTTGGGGCCCAAAACACAAGATTTATGGAATGGTTAAAAGTGCATGAAAATGGCCAATTTACTCACTCTGAGTTCTCAAAAAGGGTTTCTTCACCCCGGGAAGTTAATTAAATACCATTTGGAGGCATTTAATGTTAGAGCAAAAACGGCTGATTTTCGACAAAAGAGATAACACCCCCCATTACGTCATGCTTCAGAAATGTGGAAAATGGTCCGTTTTCAAATGTTTTATTTTTGAACGTCAGTTCACATTTGTAGGTGGATCATCAGTGTTAGAGCTAAAATTAGCATGTTTAAAGTGATTTTCATGCTTCCAGGGGCCCAAAACACAAGATTTATGGAATGGTTAAAAGTGCATGAAAATGGCCAATTTACTCACTCTGAGTTCTCAAAAAGGGATTCTTCACCCCGGGAAGTTAATTAAATACCATTTGGAGGCATTTAATGTTAGAGCAAAAACGGCTGATTTTCGACAAAAGAGATAACACCCCCCCATTACGTCATGCTTCAGAAATGTGGAAAATGGTCCGTTTTCAAATGTTTCATTTTTGAACGTCAGTTCACATTTGTAGGTGGATCATCAGTGTTAGAGCTAAAATTAGCATGTTTAAAGTGATTTTCATGCTTCCAGGGGCTCGGGAAGTTAATTAAATACCATTTGGAGGCATTTAATGTTCGAGCAAAAACGGCTGATTTTCGACAAAAGAGATAACACCCCCCCATTACGTCATGCTTCAGAAATGTGGAAAATGGTCCGTTTTCAAATGTTTTATTTTTGAACGTCAGTTCACATTTGTAGGTGGATCATCAGTGTTAGAGCTAAAATTAGCATGTTAAAAGTGATTTTCATGCTTCCAGGGGCTCGGGAAGTGAAATAAATACCATTTGGAGGCATTTAATGTTCAAGCAAAAACAGCTGATTTTCGACAAAAGAGATAACACCCCCCCCATTACGTCATGCTTCAGAAATGTGGAAAATGGTCCGTTTTCAAATGTTTCATTTTTGAATGTCAGTTCACATTTGTAGGTGGATCATCAGTGTTAGAGCTAAAATTAGCATGTTTAAAGTGATTTTCATGCTTCCAGGGGCTCGGGAAGTTAATTAAATACCATTTGGAGGCATTTAATGTTCGAGCAAAAACGGCTGATTTTCGACAAAAGAGATAACACCCCCCCATTACGTCATGCTTCAGAAATGTGGAAAATGGTCCGTTTTCAAATGTTTTATTTTTGAACGTCAGTTCACATTTGTAGGTGGATCATCAGTGTTAGAGCTAAAATTAGCATGTTTAAAGTGATTTTCATGCTTCCAGGGGCTCGGGAAGTGAAATAAATACCATTTGGAGGCATTTAATGTTCAAGCAAAAACGGCTGATTTTCGACAAAAGAGATAACACCCCCCCCATTACGTCATGCTTCAGAAATGTGGAAAATGGTCCGTTTTCAAATGTTTCATTTTTGAATGTCAGTTCACATTTGTAGGTGGATCATCAGTGTTAGAGCTAAAATTAGCATGTTTAAAGTGATTTTCATGCTTCCAGGGGCTCGGGAAGTTAATTAAATACCATTTGGAGGCATTTAATGTTCGAGCAAAAACGGCTGATTTTCGACAAAAGAGATAACACCCCCCCATTACGTCATGCTTCAGAAATGTGGAAAATGGTCCGTTTTCAAATGTTTTATTTTTGAACGTCAGTTCACATTTGTAGGTGGATCATCAGTGTTAGAGCTAAAATTAGCATGTTTAAAGTGATTTTCATGCTTCCAGGGGCTCGGGAAGTTAATTAAATACCATTTGGAGGCATTTAATGTTCGAGCAAAAACGGCTGATTTTCGACAAAAGAGATAACACCCCCCCATTACGTCATGCTTCAGAAATGTGGAAAATGGTCCATTTTCAAATGTTTTATTTTTGAACGTCAGTTCACATTTGTAGGTGGATCATCAGTGTTAGAGCTAAAATTAGCATGTTTAAAGTGATTTTCATGCTTCCAGGGGCCCAAAACACAAGATTTATGGAATGGTTAAAAGTGCATGAGAATGGCCAATTTACTCACTCTGAGTTCTCAAAAAGGGTTTCTTCACCCCAGGAAGTTAATTAAATACCATTTGGAGGCATTTAATGTTCGAGCAAAAACGGCTGATTTTCGACAAAAGAGATAACACCCCCCCATTACGTCATGCTTCAGAAATGTGGAAAATGGTCCGTTTTCAAATGTTTTATTTTTGAACGTCAGTTCACATTTGTAGGTGGATCATCAGTGTTAGAGCTAAAATTAGCATGTTTAAAGTGATTTTCATGCTTCCAGGGGCTCGGGAAGTTAATTAAATACCATTTGGAGGCATTTAATGTTCGAGCAAAAAGGCTGATTTTCGATAAAAGAGATAACACCCCCCCATTACGTCATGCTTCAGAAATGTGGAAAATGGTCCGTTTTCAAATGTTTTATTTTTGAACGTCAGTTCACATTTGTAGGTGGATCATCAGTGTTAGATCTAAAATTAGCATGTTTAAAGTGATTTTCATGCTTCCAGGGGCTCGGGAAGTTAATTAAATACCATTTGGAGGCATTTAATGTTAGAGCAAAAACGGCTGATTTTCGACAAAAGAGATAACACCCCCCATTACGTCATGCTTCAGAAATGTGGAAAATGGTCCGTTTTCAAATGTTTTATTTTTGAACGTCAGTTCACATTTGTAGGTGGATCATCAGTGTTAGAGCTGAAATTAGCATGTTTAAAGTGATTTTCATGCTTCTTGGGGCCCAAAACACAAGATTTATGGAATGGTTAAAAGTGCATGAAAATGGCCAATTTACTCACTCTGAGTTCTCAAAAAGGGTTTCTTCACCCCGGGAAGTTAATTAAATACCATTTGGAGGCATTTAATGTTCGAGCAAAAACGGCTGATTTTCGACAAAAGAGATAACACCCCCCCATTACGTCATGCTTCAGAAATGTGGAAAATGGTCCGTTTTCAAATGTTTTATTTTTGAACGTCAGTTCACATTTGTAGGTGGATCATCAGTGTTAGAGCTAAAATTAGCATGTTTAAAGTGATTTTCATGCTTCCAGGGGCCCAAAACACAAGATTTATGGAATGGTTAAAAGTGCATGAAAATGGCCAATTTACTCACTCTGAGTTCTCAAAAAGGGTTTCTTCACCCCGGGAAGTTAATTAAATACCATTTAAAGGCATTTAATGTTCGAGCAAAAACGGCTGATTTTCGACAAAAGAGATAACACCCCCCCATTACGTCATGCTTCAGAAATGTGGAAAATGGTCCGTTTTCAAATGTTTTATTTTTGAACGTCAGTTCACATTTGTAGGTGGATCATCAGTGTTAGAGCTAAAATTAGCATGTTTAAAGTGATTTTCATGCTTCCAGGGGCCCAAAACACAAGATTTATGGAATGGTTAAAAGTGCATGAAAATGGCCAATTTACTCACTCTGAGTTCTCAAAAAGGGTTTCTTCACCCCGGGAAGTTAATTAAATACTATTTGGAGGCATTTAATGTTCGAGCAAAAACGGCTGATTTTCGACAAAAGAGATAACACCCCCCCATTACGTCATGCTTCAGAAATGTGGAAAATGGTCCGTTTTCAAATGTTTTATTTTTGAACGTCAGTTCACATTTGTAGGTGGATCATCAGTGTTAGAGCTAAAATTAGCATGTTTAAAGTGATTTTCATGCTTCCAGGGGCTCGGGAAGTGAAATAAATACCATTTGGAGGCATTTAATGTTCAAGCAAAAACAGCTGATTTTCGACAAAAGAGATAACACCCCCCCCATTACGTCATGCTTCAGAAATGTGGAAAATGGTCCGTTTTCAAATGTTTCATTTTTGAATGTCAGTTCACATTTGTAGGTGGATCATCAGTGTTAGAGCTAAAATTAGCATGTTTAAAGTGATTTTCATGCTTCCAGGGGCTCGGGAAGTTAATTAAATACCATTTGGAGGCATTTAATGTTCGAGCAAAAAAGGCTGATTTTCGACAAAAGAGATAACACCCCCCCATTACGTCATGCTTCAGAAATGTGGAAAATGGTCCGTTTTCAAATGTTTTATTTTTGAACGTCAGTTCACATTTGTAGGTGGATCATCAGTGTTAGACCTAAAATTAGCATGTTTAAAGTGATTTTCATGCTTCCAGGGGCCCAAAACACAAGATTTATGGAATGGTTAAAAGTGCATGAAAATGGCCAATTTACTCACTCTGAGTTCTCAAAAAGGGTTTCTTCACCCCGGGAAGTTAATTAAATACCATTTGGAGGCATTTAATGTTCGAGCAAAAACGGCTGATTTTCGACAAAAGAGATAACACCCCCCCATTACGTCATGCTTCAGAAATGTGGAAAATGGTCCGTTTTCAAATGTTTTATTTTTGAACGTCAGTTCACATTTGTAGGTGGATCATCAGTGTTAGAGCTAAAATTAGCATGTTTAAAGTGATTTTCATGCTTCCAGGGGCCCAAAACACAAGATTTATGGAATGGTTAAAAGTGCATGAAAATGGCCAATTTACTCACTCTGAGTTCTCAAAAAGGGTTTCTTCACCCCGGGAAGTTAATTAAATACCATTTGAAGGCATTTAATGTTCGAGCAAAAACGGCTGATTTTCGACAAAAGAGATAACACCCCCCCATTACGTCATGCTTCAGAAATGTGGAAAATGGTCCGTTTTCAAATGTTTTATTTTTGAACGTCAGTTCACATTTGTAGGTGGATCATCAGTGTTAGAGCTAAAATTAGCATGTTTAAAGTGATTTTCATGCTTCCAGGGGCCCAAAACACAAGATTTATGGAATGGTTAAAAGTGCATGAAAATGGCCAATTTACTCACTCTGAGTTCTCAAAAAGGGTTTCTTCACCCCGGGAAGTTAATTAAATACTATTTGGAGGCATTTAATGTTCGAGCAAAAACGGCTGATTTTCGACAAAAGAGATAACACCCCCCCCATTACGTCATGCTTCAGAAATGTGGAAAATGGTCCGTTTTCAAATGTTTTATTTTTGAACGTCAGTTCACATTTGTAGGTGGATCATCAGTGTTAGAGCTAAAATTAGCATGTTTAAAGTGATTTTCATGCTTCTTGGGGCCCAAAACACAAGATTTATGGAATGGTTAAAAGTGCATGAAAATGGCCAATTTACTCACTCTGAGTTCTCAAAAAGGGTTTCTTCACCCCGGGAAGTTAATTAAATACCATTTGGAGGCATTTAATGTTAGAGCAAAAACGGCTGATTTTCGACAAAAGAGATAACACCCCCCCATTACGTCATGCTTCAGAAATGTGGAAAATGGTCCGTTTTCAAATGTTTTATTTTTGAACGTCAGTTCACATTTGTAGGTGGATCATCAGTGTTAGAGCTAAAATTAGCATGTTTAAAGTGATTTTCATGCTTCCAGGGGCCCAAAACACAAGATTTATGGAATGGTTAAAAGTGCATGAAAATGGCCAATTTACTCACTCTGAGTTCTCAAAAAGGGTTTCTTCACCCCGGGAAGTTAATTAAATACCATTTGGAGGCATTTAATGTTAGAGCAAAAACGGCTGATTTTCGACAAAAGAGATAACACCCCCCATTACGTCATGCTTCAGAAATGTGGAAAATGGTCCATTTTCAAATGTTTTATTTTTGAACGTCAGTTCACATTTGTAGGTGGATCATCAGTGTTAGAGCTAAAATTAGCATGTTTAAAGTGATTTTCATGCTTCCAGGGGCCCAAAACACAAGATTTATGGAATGGTTAAAAGTGCATGAGAATGGCCAATTTACTCACTCTGAGTTCTCAAAAAGGGTTTCTTCACCCCGGGAAGTTAATTAAATACCATTTGGAGGCATTTAATGTTCGAGCAAAAACGGCTGATTTTCGACAAAAGAGATAACACCCCCCATTACGTCATGCTTCAGAAATGTGGAAAATGGTCCGTTTTCAAATGTTTTATTTTTGAACGTCAGTTCACATTTGTAGGTGGATCATCAGTGTTAGAGCTAAAATTAGCATGTTTAAAGTGATTTTCATGCTTCCAGGGGCTCGGGAAGTTAATTAAATACCATTTGGAGGCATTTAATGTTCGAGCAAAAAGGCTGATTTTCGACAAAAGAGATAACACCCCCCCATTACGTCATGCTTCAGAAATGTGGAAAATGGTCCGTTTTCAAATGTTTTATTTTTGAACGTCAGTTCACATTTGTAGGTGGATCATCAGTGTTAGAGCTAAAATTAGCATGTTTAAAGTGATTTTCATGCTTCCAGGGGCTCGGGAAGTTAATTAAATACCATTTGGAGGCATTTAATGTTCGAGCAAAAAGGCTGATTTTCGACAAAAGAGATAACACCCCCCATTACGTCATGCTTCAGAAATGTGGAAAATGGTCCGTTTTCAAATGTTTTATTTTTGAACGTCAGTTCACATTTGTAGGTGGATCATCAGTGTTAGAGCTAAAATTAGCATGTTTAAAGTGATTTTCATGCTTCTTGGGGCCCAAAACACAAGATTTATGGAATGGTTAAAAGTGCATGAAAATGGCCAATTTACTCACTCTGAGTTCTCAAAAAGGGTTTCTTCACCCCGGGAAGTTAATTAAATACCATTTGGAGGCATTTAATGTTCGAGCAAAAACGGCTGATTTTCGACAAAAGAGATAACACCCCCCCATTACGTCATGCTTCAGAAATGTGGAAAATGGTCCGTTTTCAAATGTTTTATTTTTGAACGTCAGTTCACATTTGTAGGTGGATCATCAGTGTTAGAGCTAAAATTAGCATGTTTAAAGTGATTTTCATGCTTCCAGGGGCTCGGGAAGTTAATTAAATACCATTTGGAGGCATTTAATGTTCGAGCAAAAACGGCTGATTTTCGACAAAAGAGATAACACCCCCCCATTACGTCATGCTTCAGAAATGTGGAAAATGGTCCGTTTTCAAATGTTTTATTTTTGAACGTCAGTTCACATTTGTAGGTGGATCATCAGTGTTAGAGCTAAAATTAGCATGTTTAAAGTGATTTTCATGCTTCCAGGGGCTCGGGAAGTGAAATAAATACCATTTGGAGGCATTTAATGTTCAAGCAAAAACGGCTGATTTTCGACAAAAGAGATAACACCCCCCCCATTACGTCATGCTTCAGAAATGTGGAAAATGGTCCGTTTTCAAATGTTTCATTTTTGAATGTCAGTTCACATTTGTAGGTGGATCATCAGTGTTAGAGCTAAAATTAGCATGTTTAAAGTGATTTTCATGCTTCCAGGGGCTCGGGAAGTTAATTAAATACCATTTGGAGGCATTTAATGTTCGAGCAAAAACGGCTGATTTTCGACAAAAGAGATAACACCCCCCCATTACGTCATGCTTCAGAAATGTGGAAAATGGTCCGTTTTCAAATGTTTTATTTTTGAACGTCAGTTCACATTTGTAGGTGGATCATCAGTGTTAGAGCTAAAATTAGCATGTTTAAAGTGATTTTCATGCTTCCAGGGGCCCAAAACACAAGATTTATAGAATGGTTAAAAGTGCATGACAATGGCCAATTTACTCACTCTGAGTTCTCAAAAAGGGTTTCTTCACCCCGGGAAGTTAATTAAATACCATTTGGAGGCATTTAATGTTCGAGCAAAAACGGCTGATTTTCGACAAAAGAGATAACACCCCCCCATTACGTCATGCTTCAGAAATGTGGAAAATGGTCCGTTTTCAAATGTTTTATTTTTGAACGTCAGTTCACTTTTGTAGGTGGATCATCAGTGTTAGAGCTAAAATTAGCATGTTTAAAGTGATTTTCATGCTTCCAGGGGCTCGGGAAGTTAATTAAATACCATTTGGAGGCATTTAATGTTCGAGCAAAAACGGCTGATTTTCGACAAAAGAGATAACACCCCCCCATTACGTCATGCTTCAGAAATGTGGAAAATGGTCCGTTTTCAAATGTTTTATTTTTGAACGTCAGTTCACATTTGTAGGTGGATCATCAGTGTTAGAGCTAAAATTAGCATGTTTAAAGTGATTTTCATGCTTCCAGGGGCCCAAAACACAAGATTTATGGAATGGTTAAAAGTGCATGAAAATGGCCAATTTACTCACTCTGAGTTCTCAAAAAGGGTTTCTTCACCCCGGGAAGTTAATTAAATACCATTTGAAGGCATTTAATGTTCGAGCAAAAACGGCTGATTTTCGACAAAAGAGATAACACCCCCCCATTACGTCATGCTTCAGAAATGTGGAAAATGGTCCGTTTTCAAATGTTTTATTTTTGAACGTCAGTTCACATTTGTAGGTGGATCATCAGTGTTAGAGCTAAAATTAGCATGTTTAAAGTGATTTTCATGCTTCCAGGGGCCCAAAACACAAGATTTATGGAATGGTTAAAAGTGCATGAAAATGGCCAATTTACTCACTCTGAGTTCTCAAAAAGGGTTTCTTCACCCCGGGAAGTTAATTAAATACCATTTGGAGGCATTTAATGTTCGAGCAAAAACGGCTGATTTTCGACAAAAGAGATAACACCCCCCCATTACGTCATGCTTCAGAAATGTGGAAAATGGTCCGTTTTCAAATGTTTTATTTTTGAACGTCAGTTCACATTTGTAGGTGGATCATCAGTGTTAGAGCTAAAATTAGCATGTTTAAAGTGATTTTCATGCTTCTTGGGGCCCAAAACACAAGATTTATGGAATGGTTAAAAGTGCATGAAAATGGCCAATTTACTCACTCTGAGTTCTCAAAAAGGGTTCTTCACCCCGGGAAGTTAATTAAATACCATTTGGAGGCATTTAATGTTAGAGCAAAAACAGCTGATTTTCGACAAAAGAGATAACACCCCCCCATTACGTCATGCTTCAGAAATGTGGAAAATGGTCCGTTTTCAAATGTTTTATTTTTGAACGTCAGTTCACATTTGTAGGTGGATCATCAGTGTTAGAGCTAAAATTAGCATGTTTAAAGTGATTTTCATGCTTCCAGGGGCCCAAAACACAAGATTTATGGAATGGTTAAAAGTGCATGAAAATGGCCAATTTACTCACTCTGAGTTCTCAAAAAGGGTTTCTTCACCCCAGGAAGTTAATTAAATACCATTTGGAGGCATTTAATGTTAGAGCAAAAACGGCTGATTTTCGACAAAAGAGATAACACCCCCCCATTACGTCATGCTTCAGAAATGTGGAAAATGGTCCGTTTTCAAATGTTTTATTTTTGAACGTCAGTTCACATTTGTAGGTGGATCATCAGTGTTAGAGCTAAAATTAGCATGTTTAAAGTGATTTTCATGCTTCCAGGGGCTCGGGAAGTGAAATAAATACCATTTGGAGGCATTTAATGTTCGAGCAAAAACGGCTGATTTTCGACAAAAGAGATAACACCCCCCCATTACGTCATGCTTCAGAAATGTGGAAAATGGTCCGTTTTCAAATGTTTTATTTTTGAACGTAAGTTCACATTTGTAGGTGGATCATCAGTGTTAGAGCTAAAATTAGCATGTTTAAAGTGATTTTCATGCTTCCAGGGGCTCGGGAAGTTAATTAAATACCATTTGGAGGCATTTAATGTTTGAGCAAAAACGGCAGATTTTCGATAAAAGAGATAACACCCCCCCATTACGTCATGCTTCAGAAATGTGGAAAATGGTCCGTTTTCAAATGTTTTATTTTTGAACGTCAGTTCACATTTGTAGGTGGATCATCAGTGTTAGAGCTAAAATTAGCATGTTTAAAGTGATTTTCATGCTTCCAGGGGCCCAAAACACAAGATTTATGGAATGGTTAAAAGTGCATGAAAATGGCCAATTTACTCACTCTGAGTTCTCAAAAAGGGTTTCTTCACCCCGGGAAGTTAATTAAATACCATTTGGAGGCATTTAATGTTAGAGCAAAAACGGCTGATTTTCGACAAAAGAGATAACACCACCCCATTACGTCATGCTTCAGAAATGTGGAAAATGGTCCGTTTTCAAATGTTTTATTTTTGAATGTCAGTTCACATTTGTAGGTGGATCATCAGTGTTAGAGCTAAAATTAGCATGTTTAAAGTGATTTTCATGCTTCCAGGGGCCCAAAACACAATATTTATGGAATGGTTAAAAGTGCATGAAAATGGCCAATTTACTCACTCTGAGTTCTCAAAAAGGGTTTCTTCACCCCGGGAAGTTAATTAAATACCATTTGGAGGATTTTAATGTTCGAGCAAAAACGGCTGATTTTCGACAAAAGAGCTAACACCCCCCCATTACGTCATGCTTTAGAAATGTGGAAAATGGCCCGTTTTCAAATGTTTTGTTTTTGAACGTCAGTTCACATTTGTAGGTGGATCATCAGTGTTAGAGCTAAAATTAGCATGTTTAAAGTGATTTTCATGCTTCCAGGGGCTCGGGAAGTGAAATAAATACCATTTGGAGGCATTTAATGTTCGAGCAAAAAAGGCTGATTTTCGACAAAAGAGATAACACCCCCCCCATTACGTCATGCTTCAGAAATGTGGAAAATGGTCCGTTTTCAAATGTTTTATTTTTGAACGTCAGTTCACATTTGTAGGTGGATCATCAGTGTTAGAGCTAAATTGAGCATGTTTAAAGTGATTTTCATGCTTCTTGGGGCCCAAAACACAAGATTTATGGAATGGTTAAAAGTGCATGAAAATGGCCAATTTACTCACTCTGAGTTCTCAAAAAGGGTTTCTTCACCCCGGGAAGTTAATTAAATACCATTTGGAGGCATTTAATGTTCGAGCAAAAACGGCTGATTTTCGACAAAAGAGATAACACCCCCCCATTACGTCATGCTTCAGAAATGTGGAAAATGGTCCGTTTTCAAATGTTTTATTTTTGAACGTCAGTTCACATTTGTAGGTGGATCATCAGTGTTAGAGCTAAAATTAGCATGTTTAAAGTGATTTTCATGCTTCCAGGGGCCCAAAACACAAGATTTATGGAATGGTTAAAAGTGCATGAAAATGGCCAATTTACTCACTCTGAGTTCTCAAAAAGGGTTTCTTCACCCCGGGAAGTTAATTAAATACCATTTGGAGGCATTTAATGTTAGAGCAAAAACGGCTGATTTTCGACAAAAGAGATAACACCCCCCCATTACGTCATGCTTCAGAAATGTGGAAAATGGTCCGTTTTCAAATGTTTTATTTTTGAACGTCAGTTCACATTTGTAGGTGGATCATCAGTGTTAGAGCTAAAATTAGCATGTTTAAAGTGATTTTCATGCTTCCAGGGGCCCAAAACACAAGATTTATGGAATGGTTAAAAGTGCATGAAAATGGCCAATTTACTCACTCTGAGTTCTCAAAAAGGGATTCTTCACCCCGGGAAGTTAATTAAATACCATTTGGAGGCATTTAATGTTAGAGCAAAAACGGCTGATTTTCGACAAAAGAGATAACACCCCCCATTACGTCATGCTTCAGAAATGTGGAAAATGGTCCGTTTTCAAATGTTTCATTTTTGAACGTCAGTTCACATTTGTAGGTGGATCATCAGTGTTAGAGCTAAAATTAGCATGTTTAAAGTGATTTTCATGCTTCCAGGGGCTCGGGAAGTTAATTAAATACCATTTGGAGGCATTTAATGTTCGAGCAAAAACGGCTGATTTTCGACAAAAGAGATAACACCCCCCCATTACGTCATGCTTCAGAAATGTGGAAAATGGTCCGTTTTCAAATGTTTTATTTTTGAACGTCAGTTCACATTTGTAGGTGGATCATCAGTGTTAGAGCTAAAATTAGCATGTTTAAAGTGATTTTCATGCTTCCAGGGGCTCGGGAAGTTAATTAAATACCATTTGGAGGCATTTAATGTTAGAGCAAAAACGGCTGATTTTCGACAAAAGAGATAACACCCCCCATTACGTCATGCTTCAGAAATGTGGAAAATGGTCCGTTTTCAAATGTTTTATTTTTGAACGTCAGTTCACATTTGTAGGTGGATCATCAGTGTTAGAGCTGAAATTAGCATGTTTAAAGTGATTTTCATGCTTCTTAGGGCCCAAAACACAAGATTTATGGAATGGTTAAAAGTGCATGAAAATGGCCAATTTACTCACTCTGAGTCCTCAAAAAGGGTTTCTTCACCCCGGGAAGTTAATTAAATACCATTTGGAGGCATTTAATGTTAGAGCAAAAACGGCTGATTTTCGACAAAAGAGATAACACCCCCCCATTACGTCATGCTTCAGAAATGTGGAAAATGGTCCGTTTTCAAATGTTTTATTTTTGAACGTCAGTTCACATTTGTAGGTGGATCATCAGTGTTAGAGCTAAAATTAGCATGTTTAACACCTTGGCTGCTAAGGCAATTTTCCTCCTGCGCTGATCCTTTAAAATTCCCATTGTTCATGACGAGCTGGGCTCGTCATCAGCACACGACCACTGTGCACCATGACGAGCCCAGCTCGTCATCAGCAGCGAAAGGGTTAAAGTGATTTTCATGCTTCCAGGGGCCCAAAACACAAGATTTATGGAATGGTTAAAAGTGCATGAAAATGGCCAATTTACTCACTCTGAGTTCTCAAAAAGGGATTCTTCACCCCGGGAAGTTAATTAAATACCATTTGGAGGCATTTAATGTTCGAGCAAAAACGGCTGATTTTCGACAAAAGAGATAACACCCCCCCATTACGTCATGCTTCAGAAATGTGGAAAATGGTCCGTTTTCAAATGTTTTATTTTTGAACGTCAGTTCACATTTGTAGGTGGATCATCAGTGTTAGAGCTAAAATTAGCATGTTTAAAGTGATTTTCATGCTTCCAGGGGCTCGGGAAGTGAAATAAATACCATTTGGAGGCATTTAATGTTCAAGCAAAAACAGCTGATTTTCGACAAGAGATAACACCCCCCCCCATTACGTCATGCTTCAGAAATGTGGAAAATGGTCCGTTTTCAAATGTTTCATTTTTGAATGTCAGTTCACATTTGTAGGTGGATCATCAGTGTTAGAGCTAAAATTAGCATGTTTAAAGTGATTTTCATGCTTCCAGGGGCTCGGGAAGTTAATTAAATACCATTTGGAGGCATTTAATGTTCGAGCAAAAAAGGCTGATTTTCGACAAAAGAGATAACACCCCCCCATTACGTCATGCTTCAGAAATGTGGAAAATGGTCCGTTTTCAAATGTTTTATTTTTGAACGTCAGTTCACATTTGTAGGTGGATCATCAGTGTTAGAGCTAAAATTAGCATGTTTAAAGTGATTTTCATGCTTCCAGGGGCCCAAAACACAAGATTTATGGAATGGTTAAAAGTGCATGAAAATGGCCAATTTACTCACTCTGAGTTCTCAAAAAGGGTTTCTTCACCCCGGGAAGTTAATTAAATACCATTTGGAGGCATTTAATGTTCGAGCAAAAACGGCTGATTTTCGACAAAAGAGATAACACCCCCCCATTACGTCATGCTTCAGAAATGTGGAAAATGGTCCGTTTTCAAATGTTTTATTTTTGAACGTCAGTTCACATTTGTAGGTGGATCATCAGTGTTAGAGCTAAAATTAGCATGTTTAAAGTGATTTTCATGCTTCCAGGGGCCCAAAACACAAGATTTATGGAATGGTTAAAAGTGCATGAAAATGGCCAATTTACTCACTCTGAGTTCTCAAAAAGGGTTTCTTCACCCCGGGAAGTTAATTAAATACCATTTGAAGGCATTTAATGTTCGAGCAAAAACGGCTGATTTTCGACAAAAGAGATAACACCCCCCCATTACGTCATGCTTCAGAAATGTGGAAAATGGTCCGTTTTCAAATGTTTTATTTTTGAACGTCAGTTCACATTTGTAGGTGGATCATCAGTGTTAGAGCTAAAATTAGCATGTTTAAAGTGATTTTCGTGCTTCCAGGGGCCCAAAACACAAGATTTATGGAATGGTTAAAAGTGCATGAAAATGGCCAATTTACTCACTCTGAGTTCTCAAAAAGGGTTTCTTCACCCCGGGAAGTTAATTAAATACTATTTGGAGGCATTTAATGTTCGAGCAAAAACAGCTGATTTTCGACAAAAGAGATAACACCCCCCCATTACGTCATGCTTCAGAAATGTGGAAAATGGTCCGTTTTCAAATGTTTTATTTTTGAACGTCAGTTCACATTTGTAGGTGGATCATCAGTGTTAGAGCTAAAATTAGCATGTTTAAAGTGATTTTCATGCTTCTTGGGGCCCAAAACACAAGATTTATGGAATGGTTAAAAGTGCATGAAAATGGCCAATTTACTCACTCTGAGTTCTCAAAAAGGGTTTCTTCACCCCGGGAAGTTAATTAAATACCATTTGGAGGCATTTAATGTTAGAGCAAAAACGGCTGATTTTCGACAAAAGAGATAACACCCCCCCATTACGTCATGCTTCAGAAATGTGGAAAATGGTCCGTTTTCAAATGTTTTATTTTTGAACGTCAGTTCACATTTGTAGGTGGATCATCAGTGTTAGAGCTAAAATTAGCATGTTTAAAGTGATTTTCATGCTTCCAGGGGCCCAAAACACAAGATTTATGGAATGGTTAAAAGTGCATGAAAATGGCCAATTTACTCACTCTGAGTTCTCAAAAAGGGTTTCTTCACCCCGGGAAGTTAATTAAATACCATTTGGAGGCATTTAATGTTAGAGCAAAAACGGCTGATTTTCGACAAAAGAGATAACACCCCCCCATTACGTCATGCTTCAGAAATGTGGAAAATGGTCCGTTTTCAAATGTTTTATTTTTGAACGTCAGTTCACATTTGTAGGTGGATCATCAGTGTTAGAGCTAAAATTAGCATGTTTAAAGTGATTTTCATGCTTCCAGGGGCTCGGGAAGTTAATTAAATACCATTTGGAGGCATTTAATGTTCGAGCAAAAACGGCTGATTTTCGACAAAAGAGATAACACCCCCCCATTACGTCATGCTTCAGAAATGTGGAAAATGGTCCATTTTCAAATGTTTTATTTTTGAACGTCAGTTCACATTTGTAGGTGGATCATCAGTGTTAGAGCTAAAATTAGCATGTTTAAAGTGATTTTCATGCTTCCAGGGGCCCAAAACACAAGATTTATGGAATGGTTAAAAGTGCATGAGAATGGCCAATTTACTCACTCTGAGTTCTCAAAAAGGGTTTCTTCACCCCGGGAAGTTAATTAAATACCATTTGGAGGCATTTAATGTTCGAGCAAAAACGGCTGATTTTCGACAAAAGAGATAACACCCCCCTATTACGTCATGCTTCAGAAATGTGGAAAATGGTCCGTTTTCAAATGTTTTATTTTTGAACGTCAGTTCACATTTGTAGGTGGATCATCAGTGTTAGAGCTAAAATTAGCATGTTTAAAGTGATTTTCATGCTTCCAGGGGCTCGGGAAGTTAATTAAATACCATTTGGAGGCATTTAATGTTCGAGCAAAAAGGCTGATTTTCGACAAAAGAGATAACACCCCCCATTACGTCATGCTTCAGAAATGTGGAAAATGGTCCGTTTTCAAATGTTTTATTTTTGAACGTCAGTTCACATTTGTAGGGGGATCATCAGTGTTAGAGCTAAAATGAGCATGTTTAAAGTGATTTTCATGCTTCCAGGGGCCCAAAACACAAGATTTATGGAATGGTTAAAAGTGCATGAAAATGGCCAATTTACTCACTCTGAGTTCTCAAAAAGGGTTTCTTCACCCCGGGAAGTTAATTAAATACCATTTGGAGGCATTTAATGTTAGAGCAAAAACGGCTGATTTTCGACAAAAGAGATAACACCCCCCCATTACGTCATGCTTCAGAAATGTGGAAAATGGTCCGTTTTCAAATGTTTTATTTTTGAACGTCAGTTCACATTTGTAGGTGGATCATCAGTGTTAGAGCTAAAATTAGCATGTTTAAAGTTATTTTCATGCTTCCAGGGGCTCGGGAAGTTAATTAAATACCATTTGGAGGCATTTAATGTTCGAGCAAAAACGGCTGATTTTCGACAAAAGAGATAACACCCCCCCATTACGTCATGCTTCAGAAATGTGGAAAATGGTCCATTTTCAAATGTTTTATTTTTGAACGTCAGTTCACATTTGTAGGTGGATCATCAGTGTTAGAGCTAAAATTAGCATGTTTAAAGTGATTTTCATGCTTCCAGGGGCCCAAAACACAAGATTTATGGAATGGTTAAAAGTGCATGAGAATGGCCAATTTACTCACTCTGAGTTCTCAAAAAGGGTTTCTTCACCCCGGGAAGTTAATTAAATACCATTTGGAGGCATTTAATGTTCGAGCAAAAACGGCTGATTTTCGACAAAAGAGATAACACCCCCCCATTACGTCATGCTTCAGAAATGTGGAAAATGGTCCGTTTTCAAATGTTTTATTTTTGAACGTCAGTTCACATTTGTAGGTGGATCATCAGTGTTAGAGCTAAAATTAGCATGTTTAAAGTGATTTTCATGCTTCCAGGGGCTCGGGAAGTTAATTAAATACCATTTGGAGGCATTTAATGTTCGAGCAAAAAGGCTGATTTTCGACAAAAGAGATAACACCCCCCATTACGTCATGCTTCAGAAATGTGGAAAATGGTCCGTTTTCAAATGTTTTATTTTTGAACGTCAGTTCACATTTGTAGGTGGATCATCAGTGTTAGAGCTAAAATTAGCATGTTTAAAGTGATTTTCATGCTTCCAGGGGCTCGGGAAGTTAATTAAATACCATTTGGAGGCATTTAATGTCAGAGCAAAAACGGCTGATTTTCGACAAAAGAGATAACACCCCCCATTACGTCATGCTTCAGAAATGTGGAAAATGGTCCGTTTTCAAATGTTTTATTTTTGAACGTCAGTTCACATTTGTAGGTGGATCATCAGTGTTAGAGCTAAAATTAGCATGTTTAAAGTGATTTTCATGCTTCTTGGGGCCCAAAACACAAGATTTATGGAATGGTTAAAAGTGCATGAAAATGGCCAATTTACTCACTCTGAGTTCTCAAAAAGGGTTTCTTCACCCCGGGAAGTTAATTAAATACCATTTGGAGGCATTTAATGTTCGAGCAAAAACGGCTGATTTTCGACAAAAGAGATAACACCCCCCCATTACGTCATGCTTCAGAAATGTGGAAAATGGTCCGTTTTCAAATGTTTTATTTTTGAACGTCAGTTCACATTTGTAGGTGGATCATCATTGTTAGAGCTAAAATTAGCATGTTTAAAGTGATTTTCATGCTTCCAGGGGCTCGGGAAGTTAATTAAATACCATTTGGAGGCATTTAATGTTCGAGCAAAAACGGCTGATTTTCGACAAAAGAGATAACACCCCCCCATTACGTCATGCTTCAGAAATGTGGAAAATGGTCCGTTTTCAAATGTTTTATTTTTGAACGTCAGTTCACATTTGTAGGTGGATCATCAGTGTTAGAGCTAAAATTAGCATGTTTAAAGTGATTTTCATGCTTCCAGGGGCTCGGGAAGTGAAATAAATACCATTTGGAGGCATTTAATGTTCAAGCAAAAACGGCTGATTTTCGACAAAAGAGATAACACCCCCCCCATTACGTCATGCTTCAGAAATGTGGAAAATGGTCCGTTTTCAAATGTTTCATTTTTGAATGTCAGTTCACATTTGTCGGTGGATCATCAGTGTTAGAGCTAAAATTAGCATGTTTAAAGTGATTTTCATGCTTCCAGGGGCTCGGGAAGTTAATTAAATACCATTTGGAGGCATTTAATGTTCGAGCAAAAACGGCTGATTTTCGACAAAAGAGATAACACCCCCCCATTACGTCATGCTTCAGAAATGTGGAAAATGGTCCGTTTTCAAATGTTTTATTTTTGAACATCAGTTCACATTTGTAGGTGGATCATCAGTGTTAGAGCTAAAATTAGCATGTTTAAAGTGATTTTCATGCTTCCAGGGGCCCAAAACACAAGATTTATAGAATGGTTAAAAGTGCATGACAATGGCCAATTTACTCACTCTGAGTTCTCAAAAAGGGTTTCTTCACCCCGGGAAGTTAATTAAATACCATTTGGAGGCATTTAATGTTCGAGCAAAAACGGCTGATTTTTGACAAAAGAGATAACACCCCCCCATTACGTCATGCTTCAGAAATGTGGAAAATGGTCCGTTTTCAAATGTTTTATTTTTGAACGTCAGTTCACATTTGTAGGTGGATCATCAGTGTTAGAGCTAAAATTAGCATGTTTAAAGTGATTTTCATGCTTCCAGGGGCTCGGGAAGTTAATTAAATACCATTTGGAGGCATTTAATGTTCGAGCAAAAACGGCTGATTTTCGACAAAAGAGATAACACCCCCCCATTACGTCATGCTTCAGAAATGTGGAAAATGGTCCGTTTTCAAATGTTTTATTTTTGAACGTCAGTTCACATTTGTAGGTGGATCATCAGTGTTAGAGCTAAAATTAGCATGTTTAAAGTGATTTTCATGCTTCCAGGGGCCCAAAACACAAGATTTATGGAATGGTTAAAAGTGCATGAAAATGGCCAATTTACTCACTCTGAGTTCTCAAAAAGGGTTTCTTCACCCCGGGAAGTTAATTAAATACCATTTGAAGGCATTTAATGTTCAAGCAAAAACGGCTGATTTTCGACAAAAGAGATAACACCCCCCCATTACGTCATGCTTCAGAAATGTGGAAAATGGTCCGTTTTCAAATGTTTTATTTTTGAACGTCAGTTCACATTTGTAGGTGGATCATCAGTGTTAGAGCTAAAATTAGCATGTTTAAAGTGATTTTCATGCTTCCAGGGGCCCAAAACACAAGATTTATGGAATGGTTAAAAGTGCATGAAAATGGCCAATTTACTCACTCTGATTTCTCAAAAAGGGTTTCTTCACCCCGGGAAGTTAATTAAATACCATTTGGAGGCATTTAATGTTCGAGCAAAAACGGCTGATTTTCGACAAAAGAGATAACACCCCCCCATTACGTCATGCTTCAGAAATGTGGAAAATGGTCCGTTTCAAATGTTTTATTTTTGAACGTCAGTTCACATTTGTAGGTCGATCATCAGTGTTAGAGCTAAAATTAGCATGTTTAAAGTGATTTTCATGCTTCTTGGGGCCCAAAACACAAGATTTATGGAATGGTTAAAAGTGCATGAAAATGGCCAATTTACTCACTCTGAGTTCTCAAAAAGGGTTCTTCACCCCGGGAAGTTAATTAAATACCATTTGGAGGCATTTAATGTTAGAGCAAAAACGGCTGATTTTCGACAAAAGAGATAACACCCCCCCATTACGTCATGCTTCAGAAATGTGGAAAATGGTCCGTTTTCAAATGTTTTATTTTTGAACGTGAGTTCACATTTGTAGGTGGATCATCAGTGTTAGAGCTAAAATTAGCATGTTTAAAGTGATTTTCATGCTTCCAGGGGCCCAAAACACAAGATTTATGGAATGGTTAAAAGTGCATGAAAATGGCCAATTTACTCACTCTGAGTTCTCAAAAAGGGTTTCTTCACCCCGGGAAGTTAATTAAATACCATTTGGAGGCATTTAATGTTAGAGCAAAAACGGCTGATTTTCGACAAAAGAGATAACACCCCCCCATTACGTCATGCTTCAGAAATGTGGAAAATGGTCCGTTTTCAAATGTTTTATTTTTGAACGTCAGTTCACATTTGTAGGTCGATCATCAGTGTTAGAGCTAAAATTAGCATGTTTAAAGTGATTTTCATGCTTCTTGGGGCCCAAAACACAAGATTTATGGAATGGTTAAAAGTGCATGAAAATGGCCAATTTACTCACTCTGAGTTCTCAAAAAGGGTTCTTCACCCCGGGAAGTTAATTAAATACCATTTGGAGGCATTTAATGTTAGAGCAAAAACGGCTGATTTTCGACAAAAGAGATAACACCCCCCCATTACGTCATGCTTCAGAAATGTGGAAAATGGTCCGTTTTCAAATGTTTTATTTTTGAACGTCAGTTCACATTTGTAGGTGGATCATCAGTGTTAGAGCTAAAATTAGCATGTTTAAAGTGATTTTCATGCTTCCAGGGGCCCAAAACACAAGATTTATGGAATGGTTAAAAGTGCATGAAAATGGCCAATTTACTCACTCTGAGTTCTCAAAAAGGGTTTCTTCACCCCGGGAAGTTAATTAAATACCATTTGGAGGCATTTAATGTTAGAGCAAAAACGGCTGATTTTCGACAAAAGAGATAACACCCCCCCATTACGTCATGCTTCAGAAATGTGGAAAATGGTCCGTTTTCAAATGTTTTATTTTTGAACGTCAGTTCACATTTGTAGGTGGATCATCAGTGTTAGAGCTAAAATTAGCATGTTTAAAGTGATTTTCATGCTTCCAGGGGCTCGGGAAGTGAAATAAATACCATTTGGAGGCATTTAATGTTCGAGCAAAAACGGCTGATTTTCGACAAAAGAGATAACACCCCCCCATTACGTCATGCTTCAGAAATGTGGAAAATGGTCCGTTTTCAAATGTTTTATTTTTGAACGTAAGTTCACATTTGTAGGTGGATCATCAGTGTTAGAGCTAAAATTAGCATGTTTAAAGTGATTTTCATGCTTCCAGGGGCTCGGGAAGTTAATTAAATACCATTTGGAGGCATTTAATGTTAGAGCAAAAACGGCTGATTTTCGACAAAAGAGATAACACCACCCCATTACGTCATGCTTCAGAAATGTGGAAATGGTCCATTTTCAAATGTTTTATTTTTGAACGTCAGTTCACATTTGTAGGTGGATCATCAGTGTTAGAGCTAAAATTAGCATGTTTAAAGTGATTTTCATGCTTCCAGGGGCCCAAAACACAATATTTATGGAATGGTTAAAAGTGCATGAAAATGGCCAATTTACTCACTCTGAGTTCTCAAAAAGGGTTTCTTCACCCCGGGAAGTTAATTAAATACCATTTGGAGGATTTTAATGTTCGAGCAAAAACGGCTGATTTTCGACGAAAGAGCTAACACCCCCCCATTACGTCATGCTTTAGAAATGTGGAAAATGGCCCGTTTTCAAATGTTCTGTTTTTGAACGTCAGTTCACATTTGTAGGTGGATCATCAGTGTTAGAGCTAAAATTAGCATGTTTAAAGTGATTTTCATGCTTCCAGGGGCTCGGGAAGTGAAATAAATACCATTTGGAGGCATTTAATGTTCGAGCAAAAAAGGCTGATTTTCGACAAAAGAGATAACACCCCCCCATTACGTCATGCTTCAGAAATGTGGAAAATGGTCCGTTTTCAAATGTTTTATTTTTGAACGTCAGTTCACATTTGTAGGTGGATCATCAGTGTTAGAGCTAAATTGAGCATGTTTAAAGTGATTTTCATGCTTCTTGGGGCCCAAAACACAAGATTTATGGAATGGTTAAAAGTGCATGAAAATGGCCAATTTACTCACTCTGAGTTCTCAAAAAGGGTTTCTTCACCCCGGGAAGTTAATTAAATACCATTTGGAGGCATTTAATGTTCGAGCAAAAACGGCTGATTTTCGACAAAAGAGATAACACCCCCCCATTACGTCATGCTTCAGAAATGTGGAAAATGGTCCGTTTTCAAATGTTTTATTTTTGAACGTCAGTTCACATTTGTAGGTGGATCATCAGTGTTAGAGCTAAAATTAGCATGTTTAAAGTGATTTTCATGCTTCCAGGGGCCCAAAACACAAGATTTATGGAATGGTTAAAAGTGCATGAAAATGGCCAATTTACTCACTCTGAGTTCTCAAAAAGGGTTTCTTCACCCCGGGAAGTTAATTAAATACCATTTGGAGGATTTTAATGTTCGAGCAAAAACGGCTGATTTTCGACGAAAGAGCTAACACCCCCCCATTACGTCATGCTTTAGAAATGTGGAAAATGGCCGGTTTTCAAATGTTTTGTTTTTGAACGTCAGTTCACATTTGTAGGTGGATCATCAGTGTTAGAGCTAAAATTAGCATGTTTAAAGTGATTTTCATGCTTCCAGGGGCTCGGGAAGTGAAATAAATACCATTTGGAGGCATTTAATGTTCGAGCAAAAAAGGCTGATTTTCGACAAAAGAGATAACACCCCCCCATTACGTCATGCTTCAGAAATGTGGAAAATGGTCCGTTTTCAAATGTTTTATTTTTGAACGTCAGTTCACATTTGTAGGTGGATCATCAGTGTTAGAGCTAAATTGAGCATGTTTAAAGTGATTTTCATGCTTCTTGGGGCCCAAAACACAAGATTTATGGAATGGTTAAAAGTGCATGAAAATGGCCAATTTACTCACTCTGAGTTCTCAAAAAGGGTTTCTTCACCCCGGGAAGTTAATTAAATACCATTTGGAGGCATTTAATGTTCGAGCAAAAACGGCTGATTTTCGACAAAAGAGATAACACCCCCCCATTACGTCATGCTTCAGAAATGTGGAAAATGGTCCGTTTTCAAATGTTTTATTTTTGAACGTCAGTTCACATTTGTAGGTGGATCATCAGTGTTAGAGCTAAAATTAGCATGTTTAAAGTGATTTTCATGCTTCCAGGGGCCCAAAACACAAGATTTATGGAATGGTTAAAAGTGCATGAAAATGGCCAATTTACTCACTCTGAGTTCTCAAAAAGGGTTTCTTCACCCCGGGAAGTTAATTAAATACCATTTGGAGGCATTTAATGTTAGAGCAAAAACGGCTGATTTTTGACAAAAGAGATAACACCCCCCCCCATTACGTCATGCTTCAGAAATGTGGAAAATGGTCCGTTTTCAAATGTTTCATTTTTGAACGTCAGTTCACATTTGTAGGTGGATCATCAGTGTTAGAGCTAAAATTAGCATGTTTAAAGTGATTTTCATGCTTCCAGGGGCTCGGGAAGTTAATTAAATACCATTTGGAGGCATTTAATGTTCGAGCAAAAACGGCTGATTTTCGACAAAAGAGATAACACCCCCCCATTACGTCATGCTTCAAAAATGTGGAAAATGGTCCGTTTTCAAATGTTTTATTTTTGAACGTCAGTTCACATTTGTAGGTGGATCATCAGTGTTAGAGCTAAAATTAGCATGTTTAAAGTGATTTTCATGCTTCCAGGGGCCCAAAACACAAGATTTATGGAATGGTTAAAAGTGCATGAAAATGGCCAATTTACTCACTCTGAGTTCTCAAAAAGGGTTTCTTCACCCCGGGAAGTTAATTAAATACCATTTGAAGGCATTTAATGTTCGAGCAAAAACGGCTGATTTTCGACAAAAGAGATAACACCCCCCCATTACGTCATGCTTCAGAAATGTGGAAAATGGTCCGTTTTCAAATGTTTTATTTTTGAACGTCAGTTCACATTTGTAGGTGGATCATCAGTGTTAGAGCTAAAATTAGCATGTTTAAAGTGATTTTCATGCTTCCAGGGGCCCAAAACACAAGATTTATGGAATGGTTAAAAGTGCATGAAAATGGCCAATTTACTCACTCTGAGTTCTCAAAAAGGGTTTCTTCACCCCGGGAAGTTAATTAAATACCATTTGGAGGCATTTAATGTTCGAGCAAAAACGGCTGATTTTCGACAAAAGAGATAACACCCCCCCATTACGTCATGCTTCAGAAATGTGGAAAATGGTCCGTTTTCAAATGTTTTATTTTTGAACGTCAGTTCACATTTGTAGGTGGATCATCAGTGTTAGAGCTAAAATTAGCATGTTTAAAGTGATTTTCATGCTTCTTGGGGCCCAAAACACAAGATTTATGGAATGGTTAAAAGTGCATGAAAATGGCCAATTTACTCACTCTGAGTTCTCAAAAAGGGTTTCTTCACCCCGGGAAGTTAATTAAATACCATTTGGAGGCATTTAATGTTAGAGCAAAAACGGCTGATTTTCGACAAAAGAGATAACACCCCCCCATTACGTCATGCTTCAGAAATGTGGAAAATGGTCCGTTTTCAAATGTTTTATTTTTGAACGTCAGTTCACATTTGTAGGTGGATCATCAGTGTTAGAGCTAAAATTAGCATGTTTAAAGTGATTTTCATGCTTCCAGGGGCCCAAAACACAAGATTTATGGAATGGTTAAAAGTGCATGAAAATGGCCAATTTACTCACTCTGAGTACTCAAAAAGGGTTTCTTCACCCCGGGAAGTTAATTAAATACCATTTGGAGGCATTTAATGTTAGAGCAAAAACGGCTGATTTTCGACAAAAGAGATAACACCCCCCCATTACGTCATGCTTCAGAAATGTGGAAAATGGTCCGTTTTCAAATGTTTTATTTTTGAACGTCAGTTCACATTTGTAGGTGGATCATCAGTGTTAGAGCTAAAATTAGCATGTTTAAAGTGATTTTCATGCTTCCAGGGGCTCGGGAAGTGAAATAAATACCATTTGGAGGCATTTAATGTTCGAGCAAAAACGGCTGATTTTCGACAAAAGAGATAACACCCCCCCATTACGTCATGCTTCAGAAATGTGGAAAATGGTCCGTTTTCCAATGTTTTATTTTTGAACGTAAGTTCACATTTGTAGGTGGATCATCAGTGTTAGAGCTAAAATTAGCATGTTTATAGTGATTTTCATGCTTCCAGGGGCTCGGGAAGTTAATTAAATACCATTTGGAGGCATTTAATGTTCGAGCAAAAACGGCTGATTTTCGACAAAAGAGATAACACCCCCCCATTACGTCATGCTTCAGAAATGTGGAAAATGGTCCGTTTTCAAATGTTTTATTTTTGAACGTCAGTTCACATTTGTAGGTGGATCATCAGTGTTAGAGCTAAAATTAGCATGTTTAAAGTGATTTTCATGCTTCCAGGGGCCCAAAACACAAGATTTATGGAATGGTTAAAAGTGCATGAAAATGGCCAATTTACTCACTCTGAGTTCTCAAAAAGGGTTTCTTCACGCCGGGAAGTTAATTAAATACCATTTGAAGGCATTTAATGTTCGAGCAAAAACGGCTGATTTTCGACAAAAGAGATAACACCCCCCCATTACGTCATGCTTCAGAAATGTGGAAAATGGTCCGTTTTCAAATGTTTTATTTTTGAACGTCAGTTCACATTTGTAGGTGGATCATCAGTGTTAGAGCTAAAATTAGCATGTTTAAAGTGATTTTCATGCTTCCAGGGGCCCAAAACACAAGATTTATGGAATGGTTAAAAGTGCATGAAAATGGCCAATTTACTCACTCTGAGTTCTCAAAAAGGGTTTCTTCACCCCGGGAAGTTAATTAAATACCATTTGGAGGCATTTAATGTTCGAGCAAAAACGGCTGATTTTCGACAAAAGAGATAACACCCCCCCATTACGTCATGCTTCAGAAATGTGGAAAATGGTCCGTTTTCAAATGTTTTATTTTTGAACGTCAGTTCACATTTGTAGGTGGATCATCAGTGTTAGAGCTAAAATTAGCATGTTTAAAGTGATTTTCATGCTTCCAGGGGCCCAAAACACAAGATTTATGGAATGGTTAAAAGTGCATGAAAATAGCCAATTTACTCACTCTGAGTTCTCAAAAAGGGTTTCTTCACCCTGGGAAGTTAATTAAATACAATTTGGAGGATTTTAATGTTCGAGCAAAAACGGCTGATTTTCGACAAAAGAGATAACACCCCCCCATTACGTCATGCTTCAGAAATGTGGAAAATGGTCCGTTTTCAAATGTTTTATTTTTGAACGTCAGTTCACATTTGTAGGTGGATCATCAGTGTTAGAGCTAAAATTAGCATGTTTAAAGTGATTTTCATGCTTCCAGGGGCCCAAAACACAAGATTTATGGAATGGTTAAAAGTGCATGAAAATGGCCAATTTACTCACTCTGAGTACTCAAAAAGGGTTTCTTCACCCCGGGAAGTTAATTAAATACCATTTGGAGGCATTTAATGTTAGAGCAAAAACGGCTGATTTTCGACAAAAGAGATAACACCCCCCCATTACGTCATGCTTCAGAAATGTGGAAAATGGTCCGTTTTCAAATGTTTTATTTTTGAACGTCAGTTCACATTTGTAGGTGGATCATCAGTGTTAGAGCTAAAATTAGCATGTTTAAAGTGATTTTCATGCTTCCAGGGGCTCGGGAAGTGAAATAAATACCATTTGGAGGCATTTAATGTTCGAGCAAAAACGGCTGATTTTCGACAAAAGAGATAACACCCCCCCATTACGTCATGCTTCAGAAATGTGGAAAATGGTCCATTTTCAAATGTTTTATTTTTGAACGTAAGTTCACATTTGTAGGTGGATCATCAGTGTTAGAGCTAAAATTAGCATGTTTAAAGTGATTTTCATGCTTCCAGGGGCTCGGGAAGTTAATTAAATACCATTTGGAGGCATTTAATGTTCGAGCAAAAACGGCTGATTTTCGACAAAAGAGATAACACCCCCCCATTACGTCATGCTTCAGAAATGTGGAAAATGGTCCGTTTTCAAATGTTTTATTTTTGAACGTCAGTTCACATTTGTAGGTGGATCATCAGTGTTAGAGCTAAAATTAGCATGTTTAAAGTGATTTTCATGCTTCCAGGGGCCCAAAACACAAGATTTATGGAATGGTTAAAAGTGCATGAAAATGGCCAATTTACTCACTCTGAGTTCTCAAAAAGGGTTTCTTCACCCCGGGAAGTTAATTAAATACCATTTGGAGGATTTTAATGTTCGAGCAAAAACGGCTGATTTTCGACGAAAGAGCTAACACCCCCCCATTACGTCATGCTTTAGAAATGTGGAAAATGGCCCGTTTTCAAATGTTTTATTTTTGAACGTCAGTTCACATTTGTAGGTGGATCATCAGTGTTAGAGCTAAAATTAGCATGTTTAAAGTGATTTTCATGCTTCCAGGGGCTCGGGAAGTGAAATAAATACCATTTGGAGGCATTTAATGTTCGAGCAAAAAAGGCTGATTTTCGACAAAAGAGATAACACCCCCCCATTACGTCATGCTTCAGAAATGTGGAAAATGGTCCGTTTTCAAATGTTTTATTTTTGAACGTCAGTTCACATTTGTAGGTGGATCATCAGTGTTAGAGCTAAAATTAGCATGTTTAAAGTGATTTTCATGCTTCTTGGGGCCCAAAACACAAGATTTATGGAATGGTTAAAAGTGCATGAAAATGGCCAATTTACTCACTCTGAGTTCTCAAAAAGGGTTTCTTCACCCCGGGAAGTTAATTAAATACCATTTGGAGGCATTTAATGTTTGAGCAAAAACGGCTGATTTTCGACAAAAGAGATAACACCCCCCCATTACGTCATGCTTCAGAAATGTGGAAAATGGTCCGTTTTCAAATGTTTTATTTTTGAACGTCAGTTCACATTTGTAGGTGGATCATCAGTGTTAGAGCTAAAATTAGCATGTTTAAAGTGATTTTCATGCTTCCAGGGGCCCAAAACACAAGATTTATGGAATGGTTAAAAGTGCATGAAAATGGCCAATTTACTCACTCTGAGTTCTCAAAAAGGGTTTCTTCACCCCGGGAAGTTAATTAAATACCATTTGGAGGCATTTAATGTTAGAGCAAAAACGGCTGATTTTCGACAAAAGAGATAACACCCCCCCATTACGTCATGCTTCAGAAATGTGGAAAATGGTCCGTTTTCAAATGTTTTATTTTTGAACGTCAGTTCACATTTGTAGGTGGATCATCAGTGTTAGAGCTAAAATTAGCATGTTTAAAGTGATTTTCATGCTTCCAGGGGCCCAAAACACAAGATTTATGGAATGGTTAAAAGTGCATGAAAATGGCCAATTTACTCACTCTGAGTTCTCAAAAAGGGATTCTTCACCCCGGGAAGTTAATTAAATACCATTTGGAGGCATTTAATGTTAGAGCAAAAACGGCTGATTTTCGACAAAAGAGATAACACCCCCCCATTACGTCATGCTTCAGAAATGTGGAAAATGGTCCGTTTTCAGATGTTTCTTTTTTGAACGTCAGTTCACATTTGTAGGTGGATCATCAGTGTTAGAGCTAAAATTAGCATGTTTAAAGTGATTTTCATGCTTCCAGGGGCTCGGGAAGTTAATTAAATACCATTTGGAGGCATTTAATGTTCGAGCAAAAACGGCTGATTTTCGACAAAAGAGATAACACCCCCCCATTACGTCATGCTTCAGAAATGTGGAAAATGGTCCATTTTCAAATGTTTTATTTTTGAACGTCAGTTCACATTTGTAGGTGGATCATCAGTGTTAGAGCTAAAATTAGCATGTTTAAAGTGATTTTCATGCTTCCAGGGGCCCAAAACACAAGATTTATGGAATGGTTAAAAGTGCATGAGAATGGCCAATTTACTCACTCTGAGTTCTCAAAAAGGGTTTCTTCACCCCGGGAAGTTAATTAAATACCATTTGGAGGCATTTAATGTTCGAGCAAAAACGGCTGATTTTCGACAAAAGAGATAACACCCCCCCATTACGTCATGCTTCAGAAATGTGGAAAATGGTCCGTTTTAAAATGTTTTATTTTTGAACGTCAGTTCACATTTGTAGGTGGATCATCAGTGTTAGAGCTAAAATTAGCATGTTTAAAGTGATTTTCATGCTTCCAGGGGCTCGGGAAGTTAATTAAATACCATTTGGGGGCATTTAATGTTAGAGCAAAAACGGCTGATTTTCGACAAAAGAGATAACACCCCCCCATTACGTCATGCTTCAGAAATGTGGAAAATGGTCCGTTTTCAAATGTTTTATTTTTGAACGTCAGTTCACATTTGTAGGTGGATCATCAGTGTTAGAGCTAAAATTAGCATGTTTAAAGTGATTTTCATGCTTCCAGGGGCTCGGGAAGTGAAATAAATACCATTTGGAGGCATTTAATGTTTGAGCAAAAACGGCTGATTTTCGACAAAAGAGATAACACCCCCCCGTCATGCTTCAGAAATGTGGTAAATGGTCCGTTTTCAAATGTTTTATTTTTGAACGTCAGTTCACATTTGTAGGTGGATCATCAGTGTTTGAGCTAAAATTAGCATGTTTAAAGTGATTTTCATGCTTCCAGGGGCTCGGGAAGTTAATTAAATACCATTTGGAGGCATTTAATGTTCGAGCAAAAACGGCTGATTTTCGACAAAAGAGATAACACCCCCCCATTACGTCATGCTTCAGAAATGTGGAAAATGGTCCGTTTTCAAATGTTTTATTTTTGAACGTCAGTTCACATTTGTAGGTGGATCATCAGTGTTAGAGCTAAAATTAGCATGTTTAAAGTGATTTTCATGCTTCCAGGGGCTCGGGAAGTTAATTAAATACCATTTGGAGGCATTTAATGTTCGAGCAAAAAGGCTGATTTTCGACAAAAGAGATAACACCCCCCCATTACGTCATGCTTCAGAAATGTGGAAAATGGTCCGTTTTCAAATGTTTTATTTTTGAACGTCAGTTCACATTTGTAGGTGGATCATCAGTGTTAGAGCTAAAATTAGCATGTTTAAAGTGATTTTCATGCTTCCAGGGGCTCGTGAAGTTAATTAAATACCATTTGGAGGCATTTAATGTTAGAGCAAAAACGGCTGATTTTCGACAAAAGAGATAACACCCCCCCCATTACGTCATGCTTCAGAAATGTGGAAAATGGTCCGTTTTCAAATGTTTTATTTTTGAACGTCAGTTCACATTTGTAGGTGGATCATCAGTGTTAGAGCTAAAATTAGCATGTTTAAAGTGATTTTCATGCTTCCAGGGGCTCGGGAAGTGAAATAAATACCATTTGGAGGCATTTAATGTTCGAGCAAAAACGGCTGATTTTCGACAAAAGAGATAACACCCCCCCATTACGTCATGCTTCAGAAATGTGGAAAATGGTCCGTTTTCAAATGTTTTATTTTTGAACGTCAGTTCACATTTGTAGGTGGATCATCAGTGTTAGAGCTAAAATTAGCATGTTTAAAGTGATTTTCATGCTTCCAGGGGCCCAAAACACAAGATTTATGGAATGGTTAAAAGTGCATGAAAATGGCCAATTTACTCACTCTGAGTTCTCAAAAAGGGTTTCTTCACCCCGGGAAGTTAATTAAATACCATTTGGAGGCATTTAATGTTCGAGCAAAAACGGCTGATTTTCGACAAAAGAGATAACACCCCCCCATTACGTCATGCTTCAGAAATGTGGAAAATGGTCCGTTTTCAAATGTTTTATTTTTGAACGTCAGTTCACATTTGTAGGTGGATCATCAGTGTTAGAGCTAAAATTAGCATGTTTAAAGTGATTTTCATGCTTCCAGGGGCTCGGGAAGTTAATTAAATACCATTTGGAGGCATTTAATGTTCGAGCAAAAACGGCTGATTTTCGACAAAAGAGATAACACCCCCCCATTACGTCATGCTTCAGAAATGTGGAAAATGGTCCGTTTTCAAATGTTTTATTTTTGAACGTCAGTTCACATTTGTAGGTGGATCATCAGTGTTAGAGCTAAAATTAGCATGTTTAAAGTGATTTTCATGCTTCCAGGGGCTCGGGAAGTGAAATAAATACCATTTGGAGGCATTTAATGTTCAAGCAAAAACGGCTGATTTTCGACAAAAGAGATAACACCCCCCCATTACGTCATGCTTCATAAATGTGGAAAATGGTCCGTTTTCAAATGTTTCATTTTTGAATGTCAGTTCACATTTGTAGGTGGATCATCAGTGTTAGAGCTAAAATTAGCATGTTTAAAGTGATTTTCATGCTTCCAGGGGCTCGGGAAGTTATTTAAATACCATTTGGAGGCATTTAATGTTCGAGCAAAAACGGCTGATTTTCGACAAAAGAGATAACACCCCCCCATTACGTCATGCTTCAGAAATGTGGAAAATGGTCCGTTTTCAAATGTTTTATTTTTGAACGTCAGTTCACATTTGTAGGTGGATCATCAGTGTTAGAGCTAAAATTAGCATGTTTAAAGTGATTTTCATGCTTCCAGGGGCCCAAAACACAAGATTTATGGAATGGTTAAAAGTGCATGAAAATGGCCAATTTACTCACTCTGAGTTCTCAAAAAGGGTTTCTTCACCCCGGGAAGTTAATTAAATACCATTTGGAGGCATTTAATGTTCGAGCAAAAACGGCTGATTTTCGACAAAAGAGATAACACCCCCCCATTACGTCATGCTTCAGAAATGTGGAAAATGGTCCGTTTTCAAATGTTTTATTTTTGAACGTCAGTTCACATTTGTAGGTGGATCATCAGTGTTAGAGCTAAAATTAGCATGTTTAAAGTGATTTTCATGCTTCCAGGGGCTCGGGAAGTTAATTAAATACCATTTGGAGGAATTTAATGTTCGAGCAAAAACGGCTGATTTTCGACAAAAGAGATAACACCCCCCCATTACGTCATGCTTCAGAAATGTGGAAAATGGTCCGTTTTCAAATGTTTTATTTTTGAACGTCAGTTCACATTTGTAGGTGGATCATCAGTGTTAGAGCTAAAATTAGCATGTTTAAAGTGATTTTCATGCTTCCAGGGGCCCAAAACACAAGATTTATGGAATGGTTAAAAGTGCATGAAAATGGCCAATTTACTCACTCTGAGTTCTCAAAAAGGGTTTCTTCACCCCGGGAAGTTAATTAAATACCATTTGAAGGCATTTAATGTTCGAGCAAAAACGGCTGATTTTCGACAAAAGAGATAACACCCCCCCCATTACGTCATGCTTCAGAAATGTGGAAAATGGTCCGTTTTCAAATGTTTTATTTTTGAACGTCAGTTCACATTTGTAGGTGGATCATCAGTGTTAGAGCTAAAATTAGCATGTTTAAAGTGATTTTCATGCTTCCAGGGGCCCAAAACACAAGATTTATGGAATGGTTAAAAGTGCATGAAAATGGCCAATTTACTCACTCTGAATTCTCAAAAAGGGTTTCTTCACCCCGGGAAGTTAATTAAATACCATTTGGAGGCATTTAATGTTCGAGCAAAAACGGCTGATTTTCGACAAAAGAGATAACACCCCCCCATTACGTCATGCTTCAGAAATGTGGAAAATGGTCAGTTTTCAAATGTTTTATTTTTGAACGTCAGTTCACATTTGTAGGTGGATCATCAGTGTTAGAGCTAAAATTAGCATGTTTAAAGTGATTTTCATGCTTCTTGGGGCCCAAAACACAAGATTTATGGAATGGTTAAAAGTGCATGAAAATGGCCAATTTACTCACTCTGAGTTCTCAAAAAGGGTTTCTTCACCCCGGGAAGTTAATTAAATACCATTTGGAGGCATTTAATGTTCGAGCAAAAACGGCTGATTTTCGACAAAAGAGATAACACCCCCCCATTACGTCATGCTTCAGAAATGTGGAAAATGGTCCGTTTTCAAATGTTTTATTTTTGAACGTCAGTTCACATTTGTAGGTGGATCATCAGTGTTAGAGCTAAAATTAGCATGTTTAAAGTGATTTTCATGCTTCCAGGGGCCCAAAACACAAGATTTATGGAATGGTTAAAAGTGCATGAAAATGGCCAATTTACTCACTCTGAGTTCTCAAAAAGGGTTTCTTCACCCCGGGAAGTTAATTAAATACCATTTGGAGGCATTTAATGTTAGAGCAAAAACGGCTGATTTTCGACAAAAGAGATAACACCCCCCCATTACGTCATGCTTCAGAAATGTGGAAAATGGTCCGTTTTCAAATGTTTTATTTTTGAACGTCAGTTCACATTTGTAGGTGGATCATCAGTGTTAGAGCTAAAATTAGCATGTTTAAAGTGATTTTCATGCTTCCAGGGGCTCGGGAAGTGAAATAAATACCATTTGGAGGCATTTAATGTTCGAGCAAAAACGGCTGATTTTCGACAAAAGAGATAACACCCCCCCATTACGTCATGCTTCAGAAATGTGGAAAATGGTCCGTTTTCAAATGTTTTATTTTTGAACGTAAGTTCACATTTGTAGGTGGATCATCAGTGTTAGAGCTAAAATTAGCATGTTTATAGTGATTTTCATGCTTCCAGGGGCTCGGGAAGTTAATTAAATACCATTTGGAGGCATTTAATGTTCGAGCAAAAACGGCTGATTTTCGACAAAAGAGATAACACCCCCCCATTACGTCATGCTTCAGAAATGTGGAAAATGGTCCGTTTTCAAATGTTTTATTTTTGAACGTCAGTTCACATTTGTAGGTGGATCATCAGTGTTAGAGCTAAAATTAGCATGTTTAAAGTGATTTTCATGCTTCCAGGGGCCCAAAACACAAGATTTATGGAATGGTTAAAAGTGCATGAAAATGGCCAATTTACTCACTCTGAGTTCTCAAAAAGGGTTTCTTCACCCCGGGAAGTTAATTAAATACCATTTGGAGGCATTTAATGTTCGAGCAAAAACGGCTGATTTTCGACAAAAGAGATAACACCCCCCCATTACGTCATGCTTCAGAAATGTGGAAAATGGTCCGTTTTCAAATGTTTTATTTTTGAACGTCAGTTCACATTTGTAGGTGGATCATCAGTGTTAGAGCTAAAATTAGCATGTTTAAAGTGATTTTCATGCTTCCAGGGGCCCAAAACACAAGATTTATGGAATGGTTAAAAGTGCATGAAAATGGCCAATTTACTCACTCTGAGTACTCAAAAAGGGTTTCTTCACCCCGGGAAGTTAATTAAATACCATTTGGAGGCATTTAATGTTAGAGCAAAAACGGCTGATTTTCGACAAAAGAGATAACACCCCCCCATTACGTCATGCTTCAGAAATGTGGAAAATGGTCCGTTTTCAAATGTTTTATTTTTGAACGTCAGTTCACATTTGTAGGTGGATCATCAGTGTTAGAGCTAAAATTAGCATGTTTAAAGTGATTTTCATGCTTCCAGGGGCTCGGGAAGTGAAATAAATACCATTTGGAGGCATTTAATGTTCGAGCAAAAACGGCTGATTTTCGACAAAAGAGATAACACCCCCCCATTACGTCATGCTTCAGAAATGTGGAAAATGGTCCGTTTTCAAATGTTTTATTTTTGAACGTAAGTTCACATTTGTAGGTGGATCATCAGTGTTAGAGCTAAAATTAGCATGTTTAAAGTGATTTTCATGCTTCCAGGGGCTCGGGAAGTTAATTAAATACCATTTGGAGGCATTTAATGTTCGAGCAAAAACGGCTGATTTTCGACAAAAGAGATAACACCCCCCCATTACGTCATGCTTCAGAAATGTGGAAAATGGTCCGTTTTCAAATGTTTTATTTTTGAACGTCAGTTCACATTTGTAGGTGGATCATCAGTGTTAGAGCTAAAATTAGCATGTTTAAAGTGATTTTCATGCTTCCAGGGGCCCAAAACACAAGATTTATGGAATGGTTAAAAGTGCATGAAAATGGCCAATTTACTCACTCTGAGTTCTCAAAAAGGGTTTCTTCACCCCGGGAAGTTAATTAAATACCATTTGGAGGATTTTAATGTTCGAGCAAAAACGGCTGATTTTCGACGAAAGAGCTAACACCCCCCCATTACGTCATGCTTTAGAAATGTGGAAAATGGCCCGTTTTCAAATGTTTTATTTTTGAACGTCAGTTCACATTTGTAGGTGGATCATCAGTGTTAGAGCTAAAATTAGCATGTTTAAAGTGATTTTCATGCTTCCAGGGGCTCGGGAAGTGAAATAAATACCATTTGGAGGCATTTAATGTTCGAGCAAAAAAGGCTGATTTTCGACAAAAGAGATAACACCCCCCCATTACGTCATGCTTCAGAAATGTGGAAAATGGTCCGTTTTCAAATGTTTTATTTTTGAACGTCAGTTCACATTTGTAGGTGGATCATCAGTGTTAGAGCTAAAATTAGCATGTTTAAAGTGATTTTCATGCTTCTTGGGGCCCAAAACACAAGATTTATGGAATGGTTAAAAGTGCATGAAAATGGCCAATTTACTCACTCTGAGTTCTCAAAAAGGGTTTCTTCACCCCGGGAAGTTAATTAAATACCATTTGGAGGCATTTAATGTTTGAGCAAAAACGGCTGATTTTCGACAAAAGAGATAACACCCCCCCATTACGTCATGCTTCAGAAATGTGGAAAATGGTCCGTTTTCAAATGTTTTATTTTTGAACGTCAGTTCACATTTGTAGGTGGATCATCAGTGTTAGAGCTAAAATTAGCATGTTTAAAGTGATTTTCATGCTTCCAGGGGCCCAAAACACAAGATTTATGGAATGGTTAAAAGTGCATGAAAATGGCCAATTTACTCACTCTGAGTTCTCAAAAAGGGTTTCTTCACCCCGGGAAGTTAATTAAATACCATTTGGAGGCATTTAATGTTAGAGCAAAAACGGCTGATTTTCGACAAAAGAGATAACACCCCCCCATTACGTCATGCTTCAGAAATGTGGAAAATGGTCCGTTTTCAAATGTTTTATTTTTGAACGTCAGTTCACATTTGTAGGTGGATCATCAGTGTTAGAGCTAAAATTAGCATGTTTAAAGTGATTTTCATGCTTCCAGGGGCCCAAAACACAAGATTTATGGAATGGTTAAAAGTGCATGAAAATGGCCAATTTACTCACTCTGAGTTCTCAAAAAGGGATTCTTCACCCCGGGAAGTTAATTAAATACCATTTGGAGGCATTTAATGTTAGAGCAAAAACGGCTGATTTTCGACAAAAGAGATAACACCCCCCCATTACGTCATGCTTCAGAAATGTGGAAAATGGTCCGTTTTCAGATGTTTCTTTTTTGAACGTCAGTTCACATTTGTAGGTGGATCATCAGTGTTAGAGCTAAAATTAGCATGTTTAAAGTGATTTTCATGCTTCCAGGGGCTCGGGAAGTTAATTAAATACCATTTGGAGGCATTTAATGTTCGAGCAAAAACGGCTGATTTTCGACAAAAGAGATAACACCCCCCCATTACGTCATGCTTCAGAAATGTGGAAAATGGTCCGTTTTCAAATGTTTTATTTTTGAACGTCAGTTCACATTTGTAGGTGGATCATCAGTGTTAGAGCTAAAATTAGCATGTTTAAAGTGATTTTCATGCTTCCAGGGGCTCGGGAAGTGAAATAAATACCATTTGGAGGCATTTAATGTTTGAGCAAAAACGGCTGATTTTCGACAAAAGAGATAACACCCCCCCGTCATGCTTCAGAAATGTGGAAAATGGTCCGTTTTCAAATGTTTTATTTTTGAACGTCAGTTCACATTTGTGGGTGGATCATCAGTGTTTGAGCTAAAATTAGCATGTTTAAAGTGATTTTCATGCTTCCAGGGGCTCGGGAAGTTAATTAAATACCATTTGGAGGCATTTAATGTTCGAGCAAAAACGGCTGATTTTCGACAAAAGAGATAACACCCCCCCATTACGTCATGCTTCAGAAATGTGGAAAATGGTCCGTTTTCAAATGTTTTATTTTTGAACGTCAGTTCACATTTGTAGGTGGATCATCAGTGTTAGAGCTAAAATTAGCATGTTTAAAGTGATTTTCATGCTTCCAGGGGCTCGGGAAGTTAATTAAATACCATTTGGAGGCATTTAATGTTCGAGCAAAAAGGCTGATTTTCGACAAAAGAGATAACACCCCCCCATTACGTCATGCTTCAGAAATGTGGAAAATGGTCCGTTTTCAAATGTTTTATTTTTGAACGTCAGTTCACATTTGTAGGTGGATCATCAGTGTTAGAGCTAAAATTAGCATGTTTAAAGTGATTTTCATGCTTCCAGGGGCTCGGGAAGTTAATTAAATACCATTTGGAGGCATTTAATGTTAGAGCAAAAACGGCTGATTTTCGACAAAAGAGATAACACCCCCCCCATTACGTCATGCTTCAGAAATGTGGAAAATGGTCCGTTTTCAAATGTTTTATTTTTGAACGTCAGTTCACATTTGTAGGTGGATCATCAGTGTTAGAGCTAAAATTAGCATGTTTAAAGTGATTTTCATGCTTCCAGGGGCTCGGGAAGTGAAATAAATACCATTTGGAGGCATTTAATGTTCGAGCAAAAACGGCTGATTTTCGACAAAAGAGATAACACCCCCCCATTACGTCATGCTTCAGAAATGTGGAAAATGGTCCGTTTTCAAATGTTTTATTTTTGAACGTCAGTTCACATTTGTAGGTGGATCATCAGTGTTAGAGCTAAAATTAGCATGTTTAAAGTGATTTTCATGCTTCCAGGGGCCCAAAACACAAGATTTATGGAATGGTTAAAAGTGCATGAAAATGGCCAATTTACTCACTCTGAGTTCTCAAAAAGGGTTTCTTCACCCCGGGAAGTTAATTAAATACCATTTGGAGGCATTTAATGTTCGAGCAAAAACGGCTGATTTTCGACAAAAGAGATAACACCCCCCCATTACGTCATGCTTCAGAAATGTGGAAAATGGTCCGTTTTCAAATGTTTTATTTTTGAACGTCAGTTCACATTTGTAGGTGGATCATCAGTGTTAGAGCTAAAATTAGCATGTTTAAAGTGATTTTCATGCTTCCAGGGGCTCGGGAAGTTAATTAAATACCATTTGGAGGCATTTAATGTTCGAGCAAAAACGGCTGATTTTCGACAAAAGAGATAACACCCCCCCATTACGTCATGCTTCAGAAATGTGGAAAATGGTCCGTTTTCAAATGTTTTATTTTTGAACGTCAGTTCACATTTGTAGGTGGATCATCAGTGTTAGAGCTAAAATTAGCATGTTTAAAGTGATTTTCATGCTTCCAGGGGCTCGGGAAGTGAAATAAATACCATTTGGAGGCATTTAATGTTCAAGCAAAAACGGCTGATTTTCGACAAAAGAGATAACACCCCCCCATTACGTCATGCTTCATAAATGTGGAAAATGGTCCGTTTTCAAATGTTTCATTTTTGAATGTCAGTTCACATTTGTAGGTGGATCATCAGTGTTAGAGCTAAAATTAGCATGTTTAAAGTGATTTTCATGCTTCCAGGGGCTCGGGAAGTTATTTAAATACCATTTGGAGGCATTTAATGTTCGAGCAAAAACGGCTGATTTTCGACAAAAGAGATAACACCCCCCCATTACGTCATGCTTCAGAAATGTGGAAAATGGTCCGTTTTCAAATGTTTTATTTTTGAACGTCAGTTCACATTTGTAGGTGGATCATCAGTGTTAGAGCTAAAATTAGCATGTTTAAAGTGATTTTCATGCTTCCAGGGGCCCAAAACACAAGATTTATGGAATGGTTAAAAGTGCATGAAAATGGCCAATTTACTCACTCTGAGTTCTCAAAAAGGGTTTCTTCACCCCGGGAAGTTAATTAAATACCATTTGGAGGCATTTAATGTTCGAGCAAAAACGGCTGATTTTCGACAAAAGAGATAACACCCCCCCATTACGTCATGCTTCAGAAATGTGGAAAATGGTCCGTTTTCAAATGTTTTATTTTTGAACGTCAGTTCACATTTGTAGGTGGATCATCAGTGTTAGAGCTAAAATTAGCATGTTTAAAGTGATTTTCATGCTTCCAGGGGCTCGGGAAGTTAATTAAATACCATTTGGAGGAATTTAATGTTCGAGCAAAAACGGCTGATTTTCGACAAAAGAGATAACACCCCCCCATTACGTCATGCTTCAGAAATGTGGAAAATGGTCCGTTTTCAAATGTTTTATTTTTGAACGTCAGTTCACATTTGTAGGTGGATCATCAGTGTTAGAGCTAAAATTAGCATGTTTAAAGTGATTTTCATGCTTCCAGGGGCCCAAAACACAAGATTTATGGAATGGTTAAAAGTGCATGAAAATGGCCAATTTACTCACTCTGAGTTCTCAAAAAGGGTTTCTTCACCCCGGGAAGTTAATTAAATACCATTTGAAGGCATTTAATGTTCGAGCAAAAACAGCTGATTTTCGACAAAAGAGATAACACCCCCCCCATTACGTCATGCTTCAGAAATGTGGAAAATGGTCCGTTTTCAAATGTTTTATTTTTGAACGTCAGTTCACATTTGTAGGTGGATCATCAGTGTTAGAGCTAAAATTAGCATGTTTAAAGTGATTTTCATGCTTCCAGGGGCCCAAAACACAAGATTTATGGAATGGTTAAAAGTGCATGAAAATGGCCAATTTACTCACTCTGAATTCTCAAAAAGGGTTTCTTCACCCCGGGAAGTTAATTAAATACCATTTGGAGGCATTTAATGTTCGAGCAAAAACGGCTGATTTTCGACAAAAGAGATAACACCCCCCCATTACGTCATGCTTCAGAAATGTGGAAAATGGTCAGTTTTCAAATGTTTTATTTTTGAACGTCAGTTCACATTTGTAGGTGGATCATCAGTGTTAGAGCTAAAATTAGCATGTTTAAAGTGATTTTCATGCTTCTTGGGGCCCAAAACACAAGATTTATGGAATGGTTAAAAGTGCATGAAAATGGCCAATTTACTCACTCTGAGTTCTCAAAAAGGGTTTCTTCACCCCGGGAAGTTAATTAAATACCATTTGGAGGCATTTAATGTTCGAGCAAAAACGGCTGATTTTCGACAAAAGAGATAACACCCCCCCATTACGTCATGCTTCAGAAATGTGGAAAATGGTCCGTTTTCAAATGTTTTATTTTTGAACGTCAGTTCACATTTGTAGGTGGATCATCAGTGTTAGAGCTAAAATTAGCATGTTTAAAGTGATTTTCATGCTTCCAGGGGCCCAAAACACAAGATTTATGGAATGGTTAAAAGTGCATGAAAATGGCCAATTTACTCACTCTGAGTTCTCAAAAAGGGTTTCTTCACCCCGGGAAGTTAATTAAATACCATTTGGAGGCATTTAATGTTAGAGCAAAAACGGCTGATTTTCGACAAAAGAGATAACACCCCCCCATTACGTCATGCTTCAGAAATGTGGAAAATGGTCCGTTTTCAAATGTTTCATTTTTGAACGTCAGTTCACATTTGTAGGTGGATCATCAGTGTTAGAGCTAAAATTAGCATGTTTAAAGTGATTTTCATGCTTCCAGGGGCTCGGGAAGTGAAATAAATACCATTTGGAGGCATTTAATGTTCGAGCAAAAACGGCTGATTTTCGACAAAAGAGATAACACCCCCCCATTACGTCATGCTTCAGAAATGTGGAAAATGGTCCGTTTTCAAATGTTTTATTTTTGAACGTAAGTTCACATTTGTAGGTGGATCATCAGTGTTAGAGCTAAAATTAGCATGTTTAAAGTGATTTTCATGCTTCCAGGGGCTCGGGAAGTTAATTAAATACCATTTGGAGGCATTTAATGTTCGAGCAAAAACGGCTGATTTTCGACAAAAGAGATAACACCCCCCCATTACGTCATGCTTCAGAAATGTGGAAAATGGTCCGTTTTCAAATGTTTTATTTTTGAACGTCAGTTCACATTTGTAGGTGGATCATCAGTGTTAGAGCTAAAATTAGCATGTTTAAAGTGATTTTCATGCTTCCAGGCGCCCAAAACACAAGATTTATGGAATGGTTAAAAGTGCATGAAAATGGCCAATTTACTCACTCTGAGTTCTCAAAAAGGGTTTCTTCACCCCGGGAAGTTAATTAAATACCATTTGGAGGCATTTTATGTTAGAGCAAAAACGGCTGATTTTCGACAAAAGAGATAACACCCCCCCATTACGTCATGCTTCAGAAATGTGGGAAATGGTCCGTTTTCAAATGTTTTATTTTTGAACGTCAGTTCACATTTGTAGGTGGATCATCAGTGTTAGAGCTAAAATTAGCATGTTTAAAGTGATTTTCATGCTTCCAGGGGCTCGGGAAGTGAAATAAATACCATTTGGAGGCATTTAATGTTCGAGCAAAAACGGCTGATTTTCGACAAAAGAGATAACACCCCCCCATTACGTCATGCTTCAGAAATGTGGAAAATGGTCCGTTTTCAAATGTTTTATTTTTGAACGTAAGTTCACATTTGTAGGTGGATCATCAGTGTTAGAGCTAAAATTAGCATGTTTAAAGTGATTTTCATGCTTCCAGGGGCTCGGGAAGTGAAATAAATACCATTTGGAGGCATTTAATGTTCGAGCAAAAACGGCTGATTTTCGACAAAAGAGATAACACCCCCCCATTACGTCATGCTTCAGAAATGTGGAAAATGGTCCGTTTTCAAATGTTTTATTTTTGAACGTCAGTTCACATTTGTAGGTGGATCATCAGTGTTAGAGCTAAAATTAGCATGTTTAAAGTGATTTTCATGCTTCCAGGGGCTCGGGAAGTGAAATGAATACCATTTGGAGGCATTTAATGTTCGAGCAAAAAAGGCTGATTTTCGACAAAAGAGATAACACCCCCCCATTACGTCATGCTTCAGAAATGTGGAAAATGGTCCGTTTTCAAATGTTTTATTTTTGAACGTCAGTTCACATTTGTAGGTGGATCATCAGTGTTAGAGCTAAAATTAGCATGTTTAAAGTGATTTTCATGCTTCCAGGGGCCCAAAACACAAGATTTATGGAATGGTTAAAAGTGCATGAAAATGGCCAATTTACTCACTCTGAGTTCTCAAAAAGGGTTTCTTCACCCCGGGAAGTTAATTAAATACCATTTGGAGGCATTTAATGTTAGAGCAAAAACGGCTGATTTTCGACAAAAGAGATAACACCCCCCCATTACGTCATGCTTCAGAAATGTGGAAAATGGTCCGTTTTCAAATGTTTTATTTTTGAACGTCAGTTCACATTTGTAGGTGGATCATCAGTGTTAGAGCTAAAATTAGCATGTTTAAAGTGATTTTCATGCTTCCAGGGGCTCGGGAAGTGAAATAAATACCATTTGGAGGCATTTAATGTTCGAGCAAAAACAGCTGATTTTCGACAAAAGAGATAACACCCCCCCATTACGTCATGCTTCAGAAATGTGGAAAATGGTCCGTTTTCAAATGTTTTATTTTTGAACGTAAGTTCACATTTGTAGGTGGATCATCAGTGTTAGAGCTAAAATTAGCATGTTTAAAGTGATTTTCATGCTTCCAGGGGCTCGGGAAGTTAATTAAATACCATTTGGAGGCATTTAATGTTCGAGAAAAAACGGCTGATTTTCGACAAAAGAGATAACACCCCCCCCATTACGTCATGCTTCAGAAATGTGGAAAATGGTCCGTTTTCAAATGTTTTATTTTTGAACGTCAGTTCACATTTGTAGGTGGATCATCAGTGTTAGAGCTAAAATTAGCATGTTTAAAGTGATTTTCATGCTTCCAGGGGCCCAAAACACAAGATTTATGGAATGGTTAAAAGTGCATGAAAATGGCCAATTTACTCACTCTGAGTTCTCAAAAAGGGTTTCTTCACCCCGGGAAGTTAATTAAATACCATTTGGAGGCATTTAATGTTAGAGCAAAAACGGCTGATTTTCGACAAAAGAGATAACACCCCCCCATTACGTCATGCTTCAGAAATGTGGAAAATGGTCCGTTTTCAAATGTTTTATTTTTGAACGTCAGTTCACATTTGTAGGTGGATCATCAGTGTTAGAGCTAAAATTAGCATGTTTAAAGTGATTTTCATGCTTCCAGGGGCTCGGGAAGTGAAATAAATACCATTTGGAGGCATTTAATGTTTGAGCAAAAACGGCTGATTTTCGACAAAAGAGATAACACCACCCTATTACGTCATGCTTCAGAAATGTGGAAAATGGTCTGTTTTCAAATGTTTTATTTTTGAACGTAAGTTCACATTTGTAGGTGGATCATCAGTGTTAGAGCTAAAATTAGCATGTTTAAAGTGATTTTCATGCTTCCAGGGGCTTGGGAAGTGAAATAAATACCATTTGGAGGCATTTAATGTTCGAGCAAAAACGGCTGATTTTCGACAAAAGAGATAACACCCCCCCATTACGTCATGATTCAGAAATGTGGAAAATGGTCCGTTTTCAAATGTTTTATTTTTGAACGTAAGTTCACATTTGTAGGTGGATCATCAGTGTTAGAGCTAAAATTAGCATGTTTAAAGTGATTTTCATGCTTCCAGGGGCTCGGGAAGTTAATTAAATACCATTTGGAGGCATTTAATGTTCGAGAAAAAACGGCTGATTTTCGACAAAAGAGATAACACCCCCCCATTACGTCATGCTTCAGAAATGTGGAAAATGGTCCGTTTTCAAATGTTTTATTTTTGAACGTCAGTTCACATTTGTAGGTGGATCATCAGTGTTAGAGCTAAAATTAGCATGTTTAAAGTGATTTTCATGCTTCCAGGGGCCCAAAACACAAGATTTATGGAATGGTTAAAAGTGCATGAAAATGGCCAATTTACTCACTCTGAGTTCTCAAAAAGGGTTTCTTCACCCCGGGAAGTTAATTAAATACCATTTGGAGGCATTTAATGTTAGAGCAAAAACGGCTGATTTTCGACAAAAGAGATAACACCCCCCCATTACGTCATGCTTCAGAAATGTGGAAAATGGTCCGTTTTCAAATGTTTTATATTTGAACGTCAGTTCACATTTGTAGGTGGATCATCAGTGTTAGAGCTAAAATTAGCATGTTTAAAGTGATTTTCATGCTTCCAGGGGCTCGGGAAGTGAAATAAATACCATTTGGAGGCATTTAATGTTTGAGCAAAAACGGCTGATTTTCGACAAAAGAGATAACACCACCCTATTACGTCATGCTTCAGAAATGTGGAAAATGGTCTGTTTTCAAATGTTTTATTTTTGAACGTAAGTTCACATTTGTAGGTGGATCATCAGTGTTAGAGCTAAAATTAGCATGTTTAAAGTGATTTTCATGCTTCCAGGGGCTTGGGAAGTGAAATAAATACCATTTGGAGGCATTTAATGTTCGAGCAAAAACGGCTGATTTTCGACAAAAGAGATAACACCCCCCATTACGTCATGCTTCAGAAATGTGGAAAATGGTCCGTTTTCAAATGTTTTATTTTTGAACGTCAGTTCACATTTGTAGGTGGATCATCAGTGTTAGAGCTAAAATTAGCATGTTTAAAGTGATTTTCATGCTTCCAGGGGCTCGGGAAGTGAAATAAATACCATTTGGAGGCATTTAATGTTCGAGCAAAAAAGGCTGATTTTCGACAAAAGAGATAACACCCCCCCATTACGTCATGCTTCAGAAATGTGGAAAATGGTCCGTTTTCAAATGTTTTATTTTTGAACGTCAGTTCACATTTGTAGGTGGATCATCAGTGTTAGAGCTAAAATTAGCATGTTTAAAGTGATTTTCATGCTTCCAGGGGCCCAAAACACAAGATTTATGGAATGGTTAAAAGTGCATGAAAATGGCCAATTTACTCACTCTGAGTTCTCAAAAAGGGTTTCTTCACCCCGGGAAGTTAATTAAATACCATTTGGAGGCATTTAATGTTAGAGCAAAAACGGCTGATTTTCGACAAAAGAGATAACACCCCCCCATTACGTCATGCTTCAGAAATGTGGAAAATGGTCTGTTTTCAAATGTTTTATTTTTGAACGTAAGTTCACATTTGTAGGTGGATCATCAGTGTTAGAGCTAAAATTAGCATGTTTAAAGTGATTTTCATGCTTCCAGGGGCTCGGGAAGTGAAATAAATACCATTTGGAGGCATTTAATGTTCGAGCAAAAACGGCTGATTTTCGACAAAAGAGATAACACCCCCCCATTACGTCATGCTTCAGAAATGTGGAAAATGGTCCGTTTTCAAATGTTTTATTTTTGAACGTCAGTTCACATTTGTAGGTGGATCATCAGTGTTAGAGCTAAAATTAGCATGTTTAAAGTGATTTTCATGCTTCCAGGGGCTCGGGAAGTGAAATAAATACCATTTGGAGGCATTTAATGTTCGAGCAAAAAAGGCTGATTTTCGACAAAAGAGATAACACCCCCCCATTACGTCATGCTTCAGAAATGTGGAAAATGGTCCGTTTTCAAATGTTTTATTTTTGAACGTCAGTTCACATTTGTAGGTGGATCATCAGTGTTAGAGCTAAAATTAGCATGTTTAAAGTGATTTTCATGCTTCTTGGGGCCCAAAACACAAGATTTATGGAATGGTTAAAAGTGCATGAAAATGGCCAATTTACTCACTCTGAGTTCTCAAAAAGGGTTTCTTCACCCCGGGAAGTTAATTAAATACCATTTGGAGGCATTTAATGTTCGAGCAAAAACGGCTGATTTTCGACAAAAGAGATAACACCCCCCCATTACGTCATGCTTCAGAAATGTGGAAAATGGTCCGTTTTCAAATGTTTTATTTTTGAACGTCAGTTCACATTTGTAGGTGGATCATCAGTGTTAGAGCTAAAATTAGCATGTTTAAAGTGATTTTCATGCTTCCAGGGGCCCAAAACACAAGATTTATGGAATGGTTAAAAGTGCATGAAAATGGCCAATTTACTCACTCTGAGTTCTCAAAAAGGGTTTCTTCACCCCGGGAAGTTAATTAAATACCATTTGGAGGCATTTAATGTTAGAGCAAAAACGGCTGATTTTCGACAAAAGAGATAACACCCCCCCATTACGTCATGCTTCAGAAATGTGGAAAATGGTCCATTTTCAAATGTTTTATTTTTGAACGTCAGTTCACATTTGTAGGTGGATCATCAGTGTTAGAGCTAAAATTAGCATGTTTAAAGTGATTTTCATGCTTCCAGGGGCCCAAAACACAAGATTTATGGAATGGTTAAAAGTGCATGAGAATGGCCAATTTACTCACTCTGAGTTCTCAAAAAGGGTTTCTTCACCCCGGGAAGTTAATTAAATACCATTTGGAGGCATTTAATGTTCGAGCAAAAACGGCTGATTTTCGACAAAAGAGATAACACCCCCCCATTACGTCATGCTTCAGAAATGTGGAAAATGGTCCGTTTTCAAATGTTTCATTTTTGAACGTCAGTTCACATTTGTAGGTGGATCATCAGTGTTAGAGCTAAAATTAGCATGTTTAAAATGATTTTCATGCTTCCAGGGGCTCGGGAAGTTAATTAAATACCATTTGGAGGCATTTAATGTTCGAGCAAAAACGGCTGATTTTCGACAAAAGAGATAACACCCCCCCATTACGTCATGCTTCAGAAATGTGGAAAATGGTCCGTTTTCAAATGTTTTATTTTTGAACGTCAGTTCACATTTGTAGGTGGATCATCAGTGTTAGAGCTAAAATTAGCATGTTTAAAGTGATTTTCATGCTTCCAGGGGCTCGGGAAGTTAATTAAATACCATTTGGAGGCATTTAATGTTAGAGCAAAAACGGCTGATTTTCGACAAAAGAGATAACACCCCCCATTACGTCATGCTTCAGAAATGTGGAAAATGGTCCGTTTTCAAATGTTTTATTTTTGAACGTCAGTTCACATTTGTAGGTGGATCATCACTGTTAGAGCTAAAATTAGCATGTTTAAAGTGATTTTCATGCTTCCAGGGGCTCGGGAAGTGAAATAAATACCATTTGGAGGCATTTAATGTTCGAGCAAAAACGGCTGATTTTCGACAAAAGAGATAACACCCCCCCATTACGTCATGCTTCAGAAATGTGGAAAATGGTCCGTTTTCAAATGTTTTATTTTTGAACGTCAGTTCACATTTGTAGGTGGATCATCAGTGTTAGAGCTACAATTAGCATGTTTAAAGTGATTTTCATGCTTCCAGGGGATCGGGAAGTTAATTAAATACCATTTGGAGGCATTTAATGTTCGAGCAAAAACGGCTGATTTTCGACAAAAGAGATAACACCCCCCGATTACGTCATGCTTCAGAAATGTGGAAAATGGTCCGTTTTCAAATGTTTTATTTTTGAACGTCAGTTCACATTTGTAGGTGGATCATCAGTGTTAGAGCTAAAATTAGCATGTTTAAAGTGATTTTCATGCTTCCAGGGGCTCGGGAAGTTAATTAAATACCATTTGGAGGCATTTAATGTTCGAGCAAAAAGGCTGATTTTCGACAAAAGAGATAACACCCCCCATTACGTCATGCTTCAGAAATGTGGAAAATGGTCCGTTTTCAAATGTTTTATTTTTGAACGTCAGTTCACATTTGTAGGTGGATCATCAGTGTTAGAGCTAAAATTAGCATGTTTAAAGTGATTTTCATGCTTCCAGGGGCTCGGGAAGTTAATTAAATACCATTTGGAGGCATTTAATGTTAGAGCAAAAACGGCTGATTTTCGACAAAAGAGATAACACCCCCCCATTACGTCATGCTTCAGAAATGTGGAAAATGGTCCGTTTTCAAATGTTTTATTTTTGAACGTCAGTTCACATTTGTAGGTGGATCATCAGTGTTAGAGCTAAAATTAGCATGTTTAAAGTGATTTTCATGCTTCTTGGGGCCCAAAACACAAGATTTATGGAATGGTTAAAAGTGCATGAAAATGGCCAATTTACTCACTCTGAGTTCTCAAAAAGGGTTTCTTCACCCCGGGAAGTTAATTAAATACCATTTGGAGGCATTTAATGTTCGAGCAAAAACGGCTGATTTTCGACAAAAGAGATAACACCCCCCCATTACGTCATGCTTCAGAAATGTGGAAAATGGTCTGTTTTCAAATGTTTTATTTTTGAACGTAAGTTCACATTTGTAGGTGGATCATCAGTGTTAGAGCTAAAATTAGCATGTTTAAAGTGATTTTCATGCTTCCAGTGGCTCGGGAAGTGAAATAAATACCATTTGGAGGCATTTAATGTTCGAGCAAAAACGGCTGATTTTCGACAAAAGAGATAACACCCCCCCATTACGTCATGCTTCAGAAATGTGGAAAATGGTCCGTTTTCAAATGTTTTATTTTTGAACGTCAGTTCACATTTGTAGGTGGATCATCAGTGTTAGAGCTAAAATTAGCATGTTTAAAGTGATTTTCATGCTTCCAGGGGCTCGGGAAGTGAAATAAATACCATTTGGAGGCATTTAATGTTCGAGCAAAAAAGGCTGATTTTCGACAAAAGAGATAACACCCCCCCATTACGTCATGCTTCAGAAATGTGGAAAATGGTCCGTTTTCAAATGTTTTATTTTTGAACGTCAGTTCACATTTGTAGGTGGATCATCAGTGTTAGAGCTAAAATTAGCATGTTTAAAGTGATTTTCATGCTTCTTGGGGCCCAAAACACAAGATTTATGGAATGGTTAAAAGTGCATGAAAATGGCCAATTTACTCACTCTGAGTTCTCAAAAAGGGTTTCTTCACCCCGGGAAGTTAATTAAATACCATTTGGAGGCATTTAATGTTCGAGCAAAAACGGCTGATTTTCGACAAAAGAGATAACACCCCCCCCATTACGTCATGCTTCAGAAATGTGGAAAATGGTCCGTTTTCAAATGTTTTATTTTTGAACGTCAGTTCACATTTGTAGGTGGATCATCAGTGTTAGAGCTAAAATTAGCATGTTTAAAGTGATTTTCATGCTTCCAGGGGCCCAAAACACAAGATTTATGGAATGGTTAAAAGTGCATGAAAATGGCCAATTTACTCACTCTGAGTTCTCAAAAAGGGTTTCTTCACCCCGGGAAGTTAATTAAATACCATTTGGAGGCATTTAATGTTAGAGCAAAAACGGCTGATTTTCGACAAAAGAGATAACACCCCCCCATCACGTCATGCTTCAGAAATGTGGAAAATGGTCCATTTTCAAATGTTTTATTTTTGAACGTCAGTTCACATTTGTAGGTGGATCATCAGTGTTAGAGCTAAAATTAGCATGTTTAAAGTGATTTTCATGCTTCCAGGGGCCCAAAACACAAGATTTATGGAATGGTTAAAAGTGCATGAGAATGGCCAATTTACTCACTCTGAGTTCTCAAAAAGGGTTTCTTCACCCCGGGAAGTTAATTAAATACCATTTGGAGGCATTTAATGTTCGAGCAAAAACGGCTGATTTTCGACAAAAGAGATAACACCCCCCCATTACGTCATGCTTCAGAAATGTGGAAAATGGTCCGTTTTCAAATGTTTCATTTTTGAACGTCAGTTCACATTTGTAGGTGGATCATCAGTGTTAGAGCTAAAATTAGCATGTTTAAAGTGATTTTCATGCTTCCAGGGGCTCGGGAAGTTAATTAAATACCATTTGGAGGCATTTAATGTTCGAGCAAAAACGGCTGATTTTCGACAAAAGAGATAACACCCCCCCATTACGACATGCTTCAGAAATGTGGAAAATGGTCCGTTTTCAAATGTTTTATTTTTGAACGTCAGTTCACATTTGTAGGTGGATCATCAGTGTTAGAGCTAAAATTAGCATGTTTAAAGTGATTTTCATGCTTCCAGGGGCTCGGGAAGTTAATTAAATACCATTTGGAGGCATTTAATGTTAGAGCAAAAACGGCTGATTTTCGACAAAAGAGATAACACCCCCCCATTACGTCATGCTTCAGAAATGTGGAAAATGGTCCGTTTTCAAATGTTTTATTTTTGAACGTCAGTTCACATTTGTAGGTGGATCATCACTGTTAGAGCTAAAATTAGCATGTTTAAAGTGATTTTCATGCTTCCAGGGGCTCGGGAAGTGAAATAAATACCATTTGGAGGCATTTAATGTTCGAGCAAAAACGGCTGATTTTCGACAAAAGAGATAACACCCCCCCATTACGTCATGCTTCAGAAATGTGGAAAATGGTCCGTTTTCAAATGTTTTATTTTTGAACGTCAGTTCACATTTGTAGGTGGATCATCAGTGTTAGAGCTACAATTAGCATGTTTAAAGTGATTTTCATGCTTCCAGGGGATCGGGAAGTTAATTAAATACCATTTGGAGGCATTTAATGTTCGAGCAAAAACGGCTGATTTTCGACAAAAGAGATAACACCCCCCGATTACGTCATGCTTCAGAAATGTGGAAAATGGTCCGTTTTCAAATGTTTCATTTTTGAACGTCAGTTCACATTTGTAGGTGGATCATCAGTGTTAGAGCTAAAATTAGCATGTTTAAAGTGATTTTCATGCTTCCAGGGGCTCGGGAAGTTAATTAAATACCATTTGGAGGCATTTAATGTTAGAGCAAAAACGGCTGATTTTCGACAAAAGAGATAACACCCCCCCATTACGTCATGCTTCAGAAATGTGGAAAATGGTCCGTTTTCAAATGTTTTATTTTTGAACGTCAGTTCACATTTGTAGGTGGATCATCAGTGTTAGAGCTAAAATTAGCATGTTTAAAGTGATTTTCATGCTTCTTGGGGCCCAAAACACAAGATTTATGGAATGGTTAAAAGTGCATGAAAATGGCCAATTTACTCACTCTGAGTTCTCAAAAAGGGTTTCTTCACCCCGGGAAGTTTATTAAATACCATTTGGAGGCATTTAATGTTCGAGCAAAAACGGCTGATTTTCGACAAAAGAGATAACACCCCCCCATTACGTCATGCTTCAGAAATGTGGAAAATGGTCTGTTTTCAAATGTTTTATTTTTGAACGTAAGTTCACATTTGTAGGTGGATCATCAGTGTTAGAGCTAAAATTAGCATGTTTAAAGTGATTTTCATGCTTCCAGTGGCTCGGGAAGTGAAATAAATACCATTTGGAGGCATTTAATGTTCGAGCAAAAACGGCTGATTTTCGACAAAAGAGATAACACCCCCCCATTACGTCATGCTTCAGAAATGTGGAAAATGGTCCGTTTTCAAATGTTTTATTTTTGAACGTCAGTTCACATTTGTAGGTGGATCATCAGTGTTAGAGCTAAAATTAGCATGTTTAAAGTGATTTTCATGCTTCCAGGGGCTCGGGAAGTGAAATAAATACCATTTGGAGGCATTTAATGTTCGAGCAAAAAAGGCTGATTTTCGACAAAAGAGATAACACCCCCCCATTACGTCATGCTTCAGAAATGTGGAAAATGGTCCGTTTTCAAATGTTTTATTTTTGAACGTCAGTTCACATTTGTAGGTGGATCATCAGTGTTAGAGCTAAAATTAGCATGTTTAAAGTGATTTTCATGCTTCTTGGGGCCCAAAACACAAGATTTATGGAATGGTTAAAAGTGCATGAAAATGGCCAATTTACTCACTCTGAGTTCTCAAAAAGGGTTTCTTCACCCCGGGAAGTTAATTAAATACCATTTGGAGGCATTTAATGTTCGAGCAAAAACGGCTGATTTTCGACAAAAGAGATAACACCCCCCCATTACGTCATGCTTCAGAAATGTGGAAAATGGTCCGTTTTCAAATGTTTTATTTTTGAACGTCAGTTCACATTTGTAGGTGGATCATCAGTGTTAGAGCTAAAATTAGCATGTTTAAAGTGATTTTCATGCTTCCAGGGGCCCAAAACACAAGATTTATGGAATGGTTAAAAGTGCATGAAAATGGCCAATTTACTCACTCTGAGTTCTCAAAAAGGGTTTCTTCACCCCGGGAAGTTAATTAAATACCATTTGGAGGCATTTAATGTTAGAGCAAAAACGGCTGATTTTCGACAAAAGAGATAACACCCCCCCATTACGTCATGCTTCAGAAATGTGGAAAATGGTCCATTTTCAAATGTTTTATTTTTGAACGTCAGTTCACATTTGTAGGTGGATCATCAGTGTTAGAGCTAAAATTAGCATGTTTAAAGTGATTTTCATGCTTCCAGGGGCCCAAAACACAAGATTTATGGAATGGTTAAAAGTGCATGAGAATGGCCAATTTACTCACTCTGAGTTCTCAAAAAGGGTTTCTTCACCCCGGGAAGTTAATTAAATACCATTTGGAGGCATTTAATGTTCGAGCAAAAACGGCTGATTTTCGACAAAAGAGATAACACCCCCCCATTACGTCATGCTTCAGAAATGTGGAAAATGGTCCGTTTTCAAATGTTTCATTTTTGAACGTCAGTTCACATTTGTAGGTGGATCATCAGTGTTAGAGCTAAAATTAGCATGTTTAAAGTGATTTTCATGCTTCCAGGGGCTCGGGAAGTTAATTAAATACCATTTGGAGGCATTTAATGTTCGAGCAAAAACGGCTGATTTTCGACAAAAGAGATAACACCCCCCCATTACGTCATGCTTCAGAAATGTGGAAAATGGTCCGTTTTCAAATGTTTTATTTTTGAACGTCAGTTCACATTTGTAGGTGGATCATCAGTGTTAGAGCTCAAATTAGCATGTTTAAAGTGATTTTCATGCTTCCAGGGGCTCGGGAAGTGAAATAAATACCATTTGGAGGCATTTAATGTTCGAGCAAAAACGGCTGATTTTCGACAAAAGAGATAACACCCCCCCATTACGTCATGCTTCAGAAATGTGGAAAATGGTCCGTTTTCAAATGTTTTATTTTTGAACGTAAGTTCACATTTGTAGGTGGATCATCAGTGTTAGAGCTAAAATTAGCATGTTTAAAGTGATTTTCATGCTTCCAGGGGCTCGGGAAGTTAATTAAATACCATTTGGAGGCATTTAATGTTCGAGCAAAAACGGCTGATTTTCGACAAAAGAGATAACACCCCCCCATTACGTCATGCTTCAGAAATGTGGAAAATGGTCCGTTTTCAAATGTTTTATTTTTGAACGTCAGTTCACATTTGTAGGTGGATCATCAGTGTTAGAGCTAAAATTAGCATGTTTAAAGTGATTTTCATGCTTCCAGGGGCCCAAAACACAAGATTTATGGAATGGTTAAAAGTGCATGAAAATGGCCAATTTACTCACTCTGAGTTCTCAAAAAGGGTTTCTTCACCCCGGGAAGTTAATTAAATACCATTTGGAGGCATTTAATGTTAGAGCAAAAACGGCTGATTTTCGACAAAAGAGATAACACCCCCCCATTACGTCATGCTTCAGAAATGTGGAAAATGGTCCGTTTTCAAATGTTTTATATTTGAACGTCAGTTCACATTTGTAGGTGGATCATCAGTGTTAGAGCTAAAATTAGCATGTTTAAAGTGATTTTCATGCTTCCAGGGGCTCGGGAAGTGAAATAAATACCATTTGGAGGCATTTAATGTTTGAGCAAAAACGGCTGATTTTCGACAAAAGAGATAACACCACCCTATTACGTCATGCTTCAGAAATGTGGAAAATGGTCTGTTTTCAAATGTTTTATTTTTGAACGTAAGTTCACATTTGTAGGTGGATCATCAGTGTTAGAGCTAAAATTAGCATGTTTAAAGTGATTTTCATGCTTCCAGGGGCTTGGGAAGTGAAATAAATACCATTTGGAGGCATTTAATGTTCGAGCAAAAACGGCTGATTTTCGACAAAAGAGATAACACCCCCCATTACGTCATGCTTCAGAAATGTGGAAAATGGTCCGTTTTCAAATGTTTTATTTTTGAACGTCAGTTCACATTTGTAGGTGGATCATCAGTGTTAGAGCTAAAATTAGCATGTTTAAAGTGATTTTCATGCTTCCAGGGGCTCGGGAAGTGAAATAAATACCATTTGGAGGCATTTAATGTTCGAGCAAAAAAGGCTGATTTTCGACAAAAGAGATAACACCCCCCCATTACGTCATGCTTCAGAAATGTGGAAAATGGTCCGTTTTCAAATGTTTTATTTTTGAACGTCAGTTCACATTTGTAGGTGGATCATCAGTGTTAGAGCTAAAATTAGCATGTTTAAAGTGATTTTCATGCTTCCAGGGGCCCAAAACACAAGATTTATGGAATGGTTAAAAGTGCATGAAAATGGCCAATTTACTCACTCTGAGTTCTCAAAAAGGGTTTCTTCACCCCGGGAAGTTAATTAAATACCATTTGGAGGCATTTAATGTTAGAGCAAAAACGGCTGATTTTCGACAAAAGAGATAACACCCCCCCATTACGTCATGCTTCAGAAATGTGGAAAATGGTCTGTTTTCAAATGTTTTATTTTTGAACGTAAGTTCACATTTGTAGGTGGATCATCAGTGTTAGAGCTAAAATTAGCATGTTTAAAGTGATTTTCATGCTTCCAGGGGCTCGGGAAGTGAAATAAATACCATTTGGAGGCATTTAATGTTCGAGCAAAAACGGCTGATTTTCGACAAAAGAGATAACACCCCCCCATTACGTCATGCTTCAGAAATGTGGAAAATGGTCCGTTTTCAAATGTTTTATTTTTGAACGTCAGTTCACATTTGTAGGTGGATCATCAGTGTTAGAGCTAAAATTAGCATGTTTAAAGTGATTTTCATGCTTCCAGGGGCTCGGGAAGTGAAATAAATACCATTTGGAGGCATTTAATGTTCGAGCAAAAAAGGCTGATTTTCGACAAAAGAGATAACACCCCCCCATTACGTCATGCTTCAGAAATGTGGAAAATGGTCCGTTTTCAAATGTTTTATTTTTGAACGTCAGTTCACATTTGTAGGTGGATCATCAGTGTTAGAGCTAAAATTAGCATGTTTAAAGTGATTTTCATGCTTCTTGGGGCCCAAAACACAAGATTTATGGAATGGTTAAAAGTGCATGAAAATGGCCAATTTACTCACTCTGAGTTCTCAAAAAGGGTTTCTTCACCCCGGGAAGTTAATTAAATACCATTTGGAGGCATTTAATGTTCGAGCAAAAACGGCTGATTTTCGACAAAAGAGATAACACCCCCCCATTACGTCATGCTTCAGAAATGTGGAAAATGGTCCGTTTTCAAATGTTTTATTTTTGAACGTCAGTTCACATTTGTAGGTGGATCATCAGTGTTAGAGCTAAAATTAGCATGTTTAAAGTGATTTTCATGCTTCCAGGGGCCCAAAACACAAGATTTATGGAATGGTTAAAAGTGCATGAAAATGGCCAATTTACTCACTCTGAGTTCTCAAAAAGGGTTTCTTCACCCCGGGAAGTTAATTAAATACCATTTGGAGGCATTTAATGTTAGAGCAAAAACGGCTGATTTTCGACAAAAGAGATAACACCCCCCCATTACGTCATGCTTCAGAAATGTGGAAAATGGTCCATTTTCAAATGTTTTATTTTTGAACGTCAGTTCACATTTGTAGGTGGATCATCAGTGTTAGAGCTAAAATTAGCATGTTTAAAGTGATTTTCATGCTTCCAGGGGCCCAAAACACAAGATTTATGGAATGGTTAAAAGTGCATGAGAATGGCCAATTTACTCACTCTGAGTTCTCAAAAAGGGTTTCTTCACCCCGGGAAGTTAATTAAATACCATTTGGAGGCATTTAATGTTCGAGCAAAAACGGCTGATTTTCGACAAAAGAGATAACACCCCCCCATTACGTCATGCTTCAGAAATGTGGAAAATGGTCCGTTTTCAAATGTTTCATTTTTGAACGTCAGTTCACATTTGTAGGTGGATCATCAGTGTTAGAGCTAAAATTAGCATGTTTAAAATGATTTTCATGCTTCCAGGGGCTCGGGAAGTTAATTAAATACCATTTGGAGGCATTTAATGTTCGAGCAAAAACGGCTGATTTTCGACAAAAGAGATAACACCCCCCCATTACGTCATGCTTCAGAAATGTGGAAAATGGTCCGTTTTCAAATGTTTTATTTTTGAACGTCAGTTCACATTTGTAGGTGGATCATCAGTGTTAGAGCTAAAATTAGCATGTTTAAAGTGATTTTCATGCTTCCAGGGGCTCGGGAAGTTAATTAAATACCATTTGGAGGCATTTAATGTTAGAGCAAAAACGGCTGATTTTCGACAAAAGAGATAACACCCCCCATTACGTCATGCTTCAGAAATGTGGAAAATGGTCCGTTTTCAAATGTTTTATTTTTGAACGTCAGTTCACATTTGTAGGTGGATCATCACTGTTAGAGCTAAAATTAGCATGTTTAAAGTGATTTTCATGCTTCCAGGGGCTCGGGAAGTGAAATAAATACCATTTGGAGGCATTTAATGTTCGAGCAAAAACGGCTGATTTTCGACAAAAGAGATAACACCCCCCCATTACGTCATGCTTCAGAAATGTGGAAAATGGTCCGTTTTCAAATGTTTTATTTTTGAACGTCAGTTCACATTTGTAGGTGGATCATCAGTGTTAGAGCTACAATTAGCATGTTTAAAGTGATTTTCATGCTTCCAGGGGATCGGGAAGTTAATTAAATACCATTTGGAGGCATTTAATGTTCGAGCAAAAACGGCTGATTTTCGACAAAAGAGATAACACCCCCCGATTACGTCATGCTTCAGAAATGTGGAAAATGGTCCGTTTTCAAATGTTTTATTTTTGAACGTCAGTTCACATTTGTAGGTGGATCATCAGTGTTAGAGCTAAAATTAGCATGTTTAAAGTGATTTTCATGCTTCCAGGGGCTCGGGAAGTTAATTAAATACCATTTGGAGGCATTTAATGTTCGAGCAAAAAGGCTGATTTTCGACAAAAGAGATAACACCCCCCATTACGTCATGCTTCAGAAATGTGGAAAATGGTCCGTTTTCAAATGTTTTATTTTTGAACGTCAGTTCACATTTGTAGGTGGATCATCAGTGTTAGAGCTAAAATTAGCATGTTTAAAGTGATTTTCATGCTTCCAGGGGCTCGGGAAGTTAATTAAATACCATTTGGAGGCATTTAATGTTAGAGCAAAAACGGCTGATTTTCGACAAAAGAGATAACACCCCCCCATTACGTCATGCTTCAGAAATGTGGAAAATGGTCCGTTTTCAAATGTTTTATTTTTGAACGTCAGTTCACATTTGTAGGTGGATCATCAGTGTTAGAGCTAAAATTAGCATGTTTAAAGTGATTTTCATGCTTCTTGGGGCCCAAAACACAAGATTTATGGAATGGTTAAAAGTGCATGAAAATGGCCAATTTACTCACTCTGAGTTCTCAAAAAGGGTTTCTTCACCCCGGGAAGTTAATTAAATACCATTTGGAGGCATTTAATGTTCGAGCAAAAACGGCTGATTTTCGACAAAAGAGATAACACCCCCCCATTACGTCATGCTTCAGAAATGTGGAAAATGGTCTGTTTTCAAATGTTTTATTTTTGAACGTAAGTTCACATTTGTAGGTGGATCATCAGTGTTAGAGCTAAAATTAGCATGTTTAAAGTGATTTTCATGCTTCCAGTGGCTCGGGAAGTGAAATAAATACCATTTGGAGGCATTTAATGTTCGAGCAAAAACGGCTGATTTTCGACAAAAGAGATAACACCCCCCCATTACGTCATGCTTCAGAAATGTGGAAAATGGTCCGTTTTCAAATGTTTTATTTTTGAACGTCAGTTCACATTTGTAGGTGGATCATCAGTGTTAGAGCTAAAATTAGCATGTTTAAAGTGATTTTCATGCTTCCAGGGGCTCGGGAAGTGAAATAAATACCATTTGGAGGCATTTAATGTTCGAGCAAAAAAGGCTGATTTTCGACAAAAGAGATAACACCCCCCCATTACGTCATGCTTCAGAAATGTGGAAAATGGTCCGTTTTCAAATGTTTTATTTTTGAACGTCAGTTCACATTTGTAGGTGGATCATCAGTGTTAGAGCTAAAATTAGCATGTTTAAAGTGATTTTCATGCTTCTTGGGGCCCAAAACACAAGATTTATGGAATGGTTAAAAGTGCATGAAAATGGCCAATTTACTCACTCTGAGTTCTCAAAAAGGGTTTCTTCACCCCGGGAAGTTAATTAAATACCATTTGGAGGCATTTAATGTTCGAGCAAAAACGGCTGATTTTCGACAAAAGAGATAACACCCCCCCCATTACGTCATGCTTCAGAAATGTGGAAAATGGTCCGTTTTCAAATGTTTTATTTTTGAACGTCAGTTCACATTTGTAGGTGGATCATCAGTGTTAGAGCTAAAATTAGCATGTTTAAAGTGATTTTCATGCTTCCAGGGGCCCAAAACACAAGATTTATGGAATGGTTAAAAGTGCATGAAAATGGCCAATTTACTCACTCTGAGTTCTCAAAAAGGGTTTCTTCACCCCGGGAAGTTAATTAAATACCATTTGGAGGCATTTAATGTTAGAGCAAAAACGGCTGATTTTCGACAAAAGAGATAACACCCCCCCATCACGTCATGCTTCAGAAATGTGGAAAATGGTCCATTTTCAAATGTTTTATTTTTGAACGTCAGTTCACATTTGTAGGTGGATCATCAGTGTTAGAGCTAAAATTAGCATGTTTAAAGTGATTTTCATGCTTCCAGGGGCCCAAAACACAAGATTTATGGAATGGTTAAAAGTGCATGAGAATGGCCAATTTACTCACTCTGAGTTCTCAAAAAGGGTTTCTTCACCCCGGGAAGTTAATTAAATACCATTTGGAGGCATTTAATGTTCGAGCAAAAACGGCTGATTTTCGACAAAAGAGATAACACCCCCCCATTACGTCATGCTTCAGAAATGTGGAAAATGGTCCGTTTTCAAATGTTTCATTTTTGAACGTCAGTTCACATTTGTAGGTGGATCATCAGTGTTAGAGCTAAAATTAGCATGTTTAAAGTGATTTTCATGCTTCCAGGGGCTCGGGAAGTTAATTAAATACCATTTGGAGGCATTTAATGTTCGAGCAAAAACGGCTGATTTTCGACAAAAGAGATAACACCCCCCCATTACGTCATGCTTCAGAAATGTGGAAAATGGTCCGTTTTCAAATGTTTTATTTTTGAACGTCAGTTCACATTTGTAGGTGGATCATCAGTGTTAGAGCTAAAATTAGCATGTTTAAAGTGATTTTCATGCTTCCAGGGGCTCGGGAAGTTAATTAAATACCATTTGGAGGCATTTAATGTTAGAGCAAAAACGGCTGATTTTCGACAAAAGAGATAACACCCCCCCATTACGTCATGCTTCAGAAATGTGGAAAATGGTCCGTTTTCAAATGTTTTATTTTTGAACGTCAGTTCACATTTGTAGGTGGATCATCACTGTTAGAGCTAAAATTAGCATGTTTAAAGTGATTTTCATGCTTCCAGGGGCTCGGGAAGTGAAATAAATACCATTTGGAGGCATTTAATGTTCGAGCAAAAACGGCTGATTTTCGACAAAAGAGATAACACCCCCCCATTACGTCATGCTTCAGAAATGTGGAAAATGGTCCGTTTTCAAATGTTTTATTTTTGAACGTCAGTTCACATTTGTAGGTGGATCATCAGTGTTAGAGCTACAATTAGCATGTTTAAAGTGATTTTCATGCTTCCAGGGGATCGGGAAGTTAATTAAATACCATTTGGAGGCATTTAATGTTCGAGCAAAAACGGCTGATTTTCGACAAAAGAGATAACACCCCCCGATTACGTCATGCTTCAGAAATGTGGAAAATGGTCCGTTTTCAAATGTTTCATTTTTGAACGTCAGTTCACATTTGTAGGTGGATCATCAGTGTTAGAGCTAAAATTAGCATGTTTAAAGTGATTTTCATGCTTCCAGGGGCTCGGGAAGTTAATTAAATACCATTTGGAGGCATTTAATGTTAGAGCAAAAACGGCTGATTTTCGACAAAAGAGATAACACCCCCCCATTACGTCATGCTTCAGAAATGTGGAAAATGGTCCGTTTTCAAATGTTTTATTTTTGAACGTCAGTTCACATTTGTAGGTGGATCATCAGTGTTAGAGCTAAAATTAGCATGTTTAAAGTGATTTTCATGCTTCTTGGGGCCCAAAACACAAGATTTATGGAATGGTTAAAAGTGCATGAAAATGGCCAATTTACTCACTCTGAGTTCTCAAAAAGGGTTTCTTCACCCCGGGAAGTTTATTAAATACCATTTGGAGGCATTTAATGTTCGAGCAAAAACGGCTGATTTTCGACAAAAGAGATAACACCCCCCCATTACGTCATGCTTCAGAAATGTGGAAAATGGTCTGTTTTCAAATGTTTTATTTTTGAACGTAAGTTCACATTTGTAGGTGGATCATCAGTGTTAGAGCTAAAATTAGCATGTTTAAAGTGATTTTCATGCTTCCAGTGGCTCGGGAAGTGAAATAAATACCATTTGGAGGCATTTAATGTTCGAGCAAAAACGGCTGATTTTCGACAAAAGAGATAACACCCCCCCATTACGTCATGCTTCAGAAATGTGGAAAATGGTCCGTTTTCAAATGTTTTATTTTTGAACGTCAGTTCACATTTGTAGGTGGATCATCAGTGTTAGAGCTAAAATTAGCATGTTTAAAGTGATTTTCATGCTTCCAGGGGCTCGGGAAGTGAAATAAATACCATTTGGAGGCATTTAATGTTCGAGCAAAAAAGGCTGATTTTCGACAAAAGAGATAACACCCCCCCATTACGTCATGCTTCAGAAATGTGGAAAATGGTCCGTTTTCAAATGTTTTATTTTTGAACGTCAGTTCACATTTGTAGGTGGATCATCAGTGTTAGAGCTAAAATTAGCATGTTTAAAGTGATTTTCATGCTTCTTGGGGCCCAAAACACAAGATTTATGGAATGGTTAAAAGTGCATGAAAATGGCCAATTTACTCACTCTGAGTTCTCAAAAAGGGTTTCTTCACCCCGGGAAGTTAATTAAATACCATTTGGAGGCATTTAATGTTCGAGCAAAAACGGCTGATTTTCGACAAAAGAGATAACACCCCCCCATTACGTCATGCTTCAGAAATGTGGAAAATGGTCCGTTTTCAAATGTTTTATTTTTGAACGTCAGTTCACATTTGTAGGTGGATCATCAGTGTTAGAGCTAAAATTAGCATGTTTAAAGTGATTTTCATGCTTCCAGGGGCCCAAAACACAAGATTTATGGAATGGTTAAAAGTGCATGAAAATGGCCAATTTACTCACTCTGAGTTCTCAAAAAGGGTTTCTTCACCCCGGGAAGTTAATTAAATACCATTTGGAGGCATTTAATGTTAGAGCAAAAACGGCTGATTTTCGACAAAAGAGATAACACCCCCCCATTACGTCATGCTTCAGAAATGTGGAAAATGGTCCATTTTCAAATGTTTTATTTTTGAACGTCAGTTCACATTTGTAGGTGGATCATCAGTGTTAGAGCTAAAATTAGCATGTTTAAAGTGATTTTCATGCTTCCAGGGGCCCAAAACACAAGATTTATGGAATGGTTAAAAGTGCATGAGAATGGCCAATTTACTCACTCTGAGTTCTCAAAAAGGGTTTCTTCACCCCGGGAAGTTAATTAAATACCATTTGGAGGCATTTAATGTTCGAGCAAAAACGGCTGATTTTCGACAAAAGAGATAACACCCCCCCATTACGTCATGCTTCAGAAATGTGGAAAATGGTCCGTTTTCAAATGTTTCATTTTTGAACGTCAGTTCACATTTGTAGGTGGATCATCAGTGTTAGAGCTAAAATTAGCATGTTTAAAGTGATTTTCATGCTTCCAGGGGCTCGGGAAGTTAATTAAATACCATTTGGAGGCATTTAATGTTCGAGCAAAAACGGCTGATTTTCGACAAAAGAGATAACACCCCCCCATTACGTCATGCTTCAGAAATGTGGAAAATGGTCCGTTTTCAAATGTTTTATTTTTGAACGTCAGTTCACATTTGTAGGTGGATCATCAGTGTTAGAGCTCAAATTAGCATGTTTAAAGTGATTTTCATGCTTCCAGGGGCTCGGGAAGTGAAATAAATACCATTTGGAGGCATTTAATGTTCGAGCAAAAACGGCTGATTTTCGACAAAAGAGATAACACCCCCCCATTACGTCATGCTTCAGAAATGTGGAAAATGGTCCGTTTTCAAATGTTTTATTTTTGAACGTAAGTTCACATTTGTAGGTGGATCATCAGTGTTAGAGCTAAAATTAGCATGTTTAAAGTGATTTTCATGCTTCCAGGGGCTCGGGAAGTTAATTAAATACCATTTGGAGGCATTTAATGTTCGAGCAAAAACGGCTGATTTTCGACAAAAGAGATAACACCCCCCCATTACGTCATGCTTCAGAAATGTGGAAAATGGTCCGTTTTCAAATGTTTTATTTTTGAACGTCAGTTCACATTTGTAGGTGGATCATCAGTGTTAGAGCTAAAATTAGCATGTTTAAAGTGATTTTCATGCTTCCAGGGGCCCAAAACACAAGATTTATGGAATGGTTAAAAGTGCATGAAAATGGCCAATTTACTCACTCTGAGTTCTCAAAAAGGGTTTCTTCACCCCGGGAAGTTAATTAAATACCATTTGGAGGCATTTAATGTTAGAGCAAAAACGGCTGATTTTCGACAAAAGAGATAACACCCCCCCATTACGTCATGCTTCAGAAATGTGGAAAATGGTCCGTTTTCAAATGTTTTATTTTTGAACGTCAGTTCACATTTGTAGGTGGATCATCAGTGTTAGAGCTAAAATTAGCATGTTTAAAGTGATTTTCATGCTTCCAGGGGCTCGGGAAGTGAAATAAATACCATTTGGAGGCATTTAATGTTTGAGCAAAAACGGCTGATTTTCGACAAAAGAGATAACACCCCCCCATTACGTCATGCTTCAGAAATGTGGAAAATGGTCTGTTTTCAAATGTTTTATTTTTGAACGTAAGTTCACATTTGTAGGTGGATCATCAGTGTTAGAGCTAAAATTAGCATGCTTAAAGTGATTTTCATGCTTCCAGGGGCTTGGGAAGTGAAATAAATACCATTTGGAGGCATTTAATGTTCGAGCAAAAACGGCTGATTTTCGACAAAAGAGATAACACCCCCCCATTACGTCATGCTTCAGAAATGTGGAAAATGGTCCGTTTTCAAATGTTTTATTTTTGAACGTCAGTTCACATTTGTAGGTGGATCATCAGTGTTAGAGCTAAAATTAGCATGTTTAAAGTGATTTTCATGCTTCCAGGGGCTCGGGAAGTGAAATAAATACCATTTGGAGGCATTTAATGTTCGAGCAAAAAAGGCTGATTTTCGACAAAAGAGATAACACCCCCCCATTACGTCATGCTTCAGAAATGTGGAAAATGGTCCGTTTTCAAATGTTTTATTTTTGAACGTCAGTTCACATTTGTAGGTGGATCATCAGTGTTAGAGCTAAAATTAGCATGTTTAAAGTGATTTTCATGCTTCCAGGGGCCCAAAACACAAGATTTATGGAATGGTTAAAAGTGCATGAAAATGGCCAATTTACTCACTCTGAGTTCTCAAAAAGGGTTTCTTCACCCCGGGAAGTTAATTAAATACCATTTGGAGGCATTTAATGTTAGAGCAAAAACGGCTGATTTTCGACAAAAGAGATAACACCCCCCCATTACGTCATGCTTCAGAAATGTGGAAAATGGTCTGTTTTCAAATGTTTTATTTTTGAACGTAAGTTCACATTTGTAGGTGGATCATCAGTGTTAGAGCTAAAATTAGCATGTTTAAAGTGATTTTCATGCTTCCAGGGGCTCGGAAAGTGAAATAAATACCATTTGGAGGCATTTAATGTTCGAGCAAAAACGGCTGATTTTCGACAAAAGAGATAACACCCCCCCATTACGTCATGCTTCAGAAATGTGGAAAATGGTCAGTTTTCAAATGTTTTATTTTTGAACGTCAGTTCACATTTGTAGGTGGATCATCAGTGTTAGAGCTAAAATTAGCATGTTTAAAGTGATTTTCATGCTTCCAGGGGCTCGGGAAGTGAAATAAATACCATTTGGAGGCATTTAATGTTCGAGCAAAAAAGGCTGATTTTCGACAAAAGAGATAACACCCCCCCATTACGTCATGCTTCAGAAATGTGGAAAATGGTCCGTTTTCAAATGTTTTATTTTTGAACGTCAGTTCACATTTGTAGGTGGATCATCAGTGTTAGAGCTAAAATTAGCATGTTTAAAGTGATTTTCATGCTTCTTGGGGACCAAAACACAAGATTTATGGAATGGTTAAAAGTGCATGAAAATGGCCAATTTACTCACTCTGAGTTCTCAAAAAGGGTTTCTTCACCCCGGGAAGTTAATTAAATACCATTTGGAGGCATTTAATGTTCGAGCAAAAACGGCTGATTTTCGACAAAAGAGATAACACCCCCCCATTACGTCATGCTTCAGAAATGTGGAAAATGGTCCATTTTCAAATGTTTTATTTTTGAACGTCAGTTCACATTTGTAGGTGGATCATCAGTGTTAGAGCTAAAATTAGCATGTTTAAAGTGATTTTCATGCTTCCAGGGGCCCAAAACACAAGATTTATGGAATGGTTAAAAGTGCATGAGAATGGCCAATTTACTCACTCTGAGTTCTCAAAAAGGGTTTCTTCACCCCGGGAAGTTAATTAAATACCATTTGGAGGCATTTAATGTTCGAGCAAAAACGGCTGATTTTCGACAAAAGAGATAACACCCCCCCATTACGTCATGCTTCAGAAATGTGGAAAATGGTCCGTTTTCAAATGTTTCATTTTTGAACGTCAGTTCACATTTGTAGGTGGATCATCAGTGTTAGAGCTAAAATTAGCATGTTTAAAGTGATTTTCATGCTTCCAGGGGCTCGGGAAGTTAATTAAATACCATTTGGAGGCATTTAATGTTCGAGCAAAAACGGCAGATTTTCGACAAAAGAGATAACACCCCCCCATTACGTCATGCTTCAGAAATGTGGAAAATGGTCCGTTTTCAAATGTTTTATTTTTGAACGTCAGTTCACATTTGTAGGTGGATCATCACTGTTAGAGCTAAAATTAGCATGTTTAAAGTGATTTTCATGCTTCCAGGGGCTCGGGAAGTGAAATAAATACCATTTGGAGGCATTTAATGTTCGAGCAAAAACGGCTGATTTTCGACAAAAGAGATAACACCCCCCCATTACGTCATGCTTCAGAAATGTGGAAAATGGTCCGTTTTCAAATGTTTTATTTTTGAACGTCAGTTCACATTTGTAGGTGGATCATCAGTGTTAGAGCTACAATTAGCATGTTTAAAGTGATTTTCATGCTTCCAGGGGCTCGGGAAGTTAATTAAATACCATTTGGAGGCATTTAATGTTCGAGCAAAAACGGCTGATTTTCGACAAAAGAGATAACACCCCCCCATTACGTCATGCTTCAGAAATGTGGAAAATGGTCCGTTTTCAAATGTTCTATTTTTGAACGTCAGTTCACATTTGTAGGTGGATCATCAGTGTTAGAGCTAAAATTAGCATGTTTAAAGTGATTTTCATGATTCCAGGGGCTCGGGAAGTTAATTAAATACCATTTGGAGGCATTTAATGTTCGAGCAAAAAGGCTGATTTTCGACAAAAGAGATAACACCCCCCCATTACGTCATGCTTCAGAAATGTGGAAAATGGTCCGTTTTCAAATGTTTTATTTTTGAACGTCAGTTCACATTTGTAGGTGGATCATCAGTGTTAGAGCTAAAATTAACATGTTTAAAGTGATTTTCATGCTTCCAGGGCCCGGGAAGTGAAATAAATACCATTTGGAGGCATTTAATGTTCGAGCAAAAACTGCTGATTTTCGACAAAAGAGATAACACCCCCCCCGTTACGTCATGCTTCAGAAATGTGGAAAATGATCCGTTTTCAAATGTTTTATTTTTGAACGTAAGTTCACATTTGTAGGTGGATCATCAGTGTTAGAGCTAAAATTAGCATGTTTAAAGTGATTTTCATGCTTCCAGGGGCTCGGGAAGTTAATTAAATACCATTTGGAGGCATTTAATGTTAGAGCAAAAACGGCTGATTTTCGACAAAAGAGATAACACCCCCCCATTACGTCATGCTTCAGAAATGTGGAAAATGGTCCGTTTTCAAATGTTTTATTTTTGAACGTTAGTTCACATTTGTAGGTGGATCATCAGTGTTAGAGCTAAAATTAGCATGTTTAAAGTGATTTTCATGCTTCTTGGGGCCCAAAACACAAGATTTATGGAATGGTTAAAAGTGCATGAAAATGGCCAATTTACTCACTCTGAGTTCTCAAAAAGGGTTTCTTCACCCCGGGAAGTTAATTAAATACCATTTGGAGGCATTTAATGTTCGAGCAAAAACGGCTGATTTTCGACAAAAGAGATAACACCCCCCCATTACGTCATGCTTCAGAAATGTGGAAAATGGTCCGTTTTCAAATGTTTTATTTTTGAACGTCAGTTCACATTTGTAGGTGGATCATCAGTGTTAGAGCTAAAATTAGCATGTTTAAAGTGATTTTCATGCTTCCAGGGGCTCGGGAAGTTAATTAAATACCATTTGGAGGCATTTAATGTTCGAGCAAAAACGGCTGATTTTCGACAAAAGATTTAACACCCCCCCCATTACGTCATGCTTCAGAAATGTGGAAAATGGTCCGTTTTCAAATGTTTTATTTTTGAACGTCAGTTCACATTTGTAGGTGGATCATCAGTGTTAGAGCTAAAATTAGCATGTTTAAAGTGATTTTCATGCTTCCAGGGGCTCGGGAAGTGAAATAAATACCATTTGGAGGCATTTAATGTTCAAGCAAAAACGGCTGATTTTCGACAAAAGAGATAACACCCCCCCCATTACGTCATGCTTCAGAAATGTGGAAAATGGTCCGTTTTCAAATGTTTCATTTTTGAATGTCAGTTCACATTTGTAGGTGGATCATCAGTGTTAGAGCTAAAATTAGCATGTTTAAAGTGATTTTCATGCTTCCAGGGGCTCGGGAAGTTAATTAAATACCATTTGGAGGCATTTAATGTTCGAGCAAAAACGGCTGATTTTCGACAAAAGAGATAACACCCCCCCATTACGTCATGCTTCAGAAATGTGGAAAATGGTCCGTTTTCAAATGTTTTATTTTTGAACGTCAGTTCACATTTGTAGGTGGATCATCAGTGTTAGAGCTAAAATTAGCATGTTTAAAGTGATTTTCATGCTTCCAGGGGCCCAAAACACAAGATTTATGGAATGGTTAAAAGTGCATGAAAATGGCCAATTTACTCACTCTGAGTTCTCAAAAAGGGTTTCTTCACCCCGGGAAGTTAATTAAATACCATTTGGAGGCATTTAATGTTCGAGCAAAAACGGCTGATTTTCGACAAAAGAGATAACACCCCCCCATTACGTCATGCTTCAGAAATGTGGAAAATGGTCCATTTTCAAATGTTTTATTTTTGAACGTCAGTTCACATTTGTAGGTGGATCATCAGTGTTAGAGCTAAAATTAGCATGTTTAAAGTGATTTTCATGCTTCCAGGGGCTCGGGAAGTTAATTAAATACCATTTGGAGGCATTTAATGTTCGAGCAAAAACGGCTGATTTTCGACAAAAGAGATAACACCCCCCCATTACGTCATGCTTCAGAAATGTGGAAAATGGTCCGTTTTCAAATGTTTTATTTTTGAACGTCAGTTCACATTTGTAGGTGGATCATCAGTGTTAGAGCTAAAATTAGCATGTTTAAAGTGATTTTCATGCTTCCAGGGGCCCAAAACACAAGATTTATGGAATGGTTAAAAGTGCATGAAAATTGCCAATTTACTCACTCTGAGTTCTCAAAAAGGGTTTCTTCACCCCGGGAAGTTAATTAAATACCATTTGAAGGCATTTAATGTTCGAGCAAAAACGGCTGATTTTCGACAAAAGAGATAACACCCCCCCATTACGTCATGCTTCAGAAATGTGCAAAATGGTCCGTTTTCAAATGTTTTATTTTTGAACGTCAGTTCACATTTGTAGGTGGATCATCAGTGTTAGAGCTAAAATTAGCCTGTTTAAAGTGATTTTCATGCTTCCAGGGGCCCAAAACACAAGATTTATGGAATGGTTAAAAGTGCATGAAATGGCCAATTTACTCACTCTGAGTTCTCAAAAAGGGTTTCTTCACCCCGGGAAGTTAATTAAATACCATTTGGAGGCATTTAATGTTAGAGCAAAAACGGCTGATTTTCGACAAAAGAGATAACACCCCCCCATTACGTCATGCTTCAGAAATGTGGAAAATGGTCCGTTTTCAAATGTTTTATTTTTGAACGTCAGTTCACATTTGTAGGTGGATCATCAGTGTTAGAGCTAAAATTAGCATGTTTAAAGTGATTTTCATGCTTCCAGGGGCCCAAAACACAAGATTTATGGAATGGTTAAAAGTGCATGAAAATGGCCAATTTACTCACTCTGAGTTCTCAAAAAGGGTTTCTTCACCCCGGGAAGTTAATGAAATACCATTTGGAGGCATTTAATGTTAGAGCAAAAACGGCTGATTTTCGACAAAAGAGATAACACCCCCCCATTACGTCATGCTTCAGAAATGTGGAAAATGGTCCGTTTTCAAATGTTTTATTTTTGAACGTCAGTTCACATTTGTAGGTGGATCATCAGTGTTAGAGCTAAAATTAGCATGTTTAAAGTGATTTTCATGCTTCCAGGGGCCCAAAACACAAGATTTATGGAATGGTTAAAAGTGCATGAAAATGGCCAATTTACTCACTCTGAGTTCTCAAAAAGGGTTTCTTCACCCCGGGAAGTTAATTAAATACCATTTGGAGGCATTTAATGTTAGAGCAAAAATGGCTGATTTTCGACAAAAGAGATAACACCCCCCCATTACGTCATGCTTCAGAAATGTGGAAAATGGTCCGTTTTCAAATGTTTTATTTTTGAACGTCAGTTCACATTTGTAGGTGGATCATCAGTGTTAGAGCTAAAATTAGCATGTTTAAAGTGATTTTCATGCTTCCAGGGGCCCAAAACACAAGATTTATGGAATGGTTAAAAGTGCATGAAAATGGCCAATTTACTCACTCTGAGTTCTCAAAAAGGGTTTCTTCACCCCGGGAAGTTAATTAAATACCATTTGGAGGCATTTAATGTTAGAGCAAAAACGGCTGATTTTCGACAAAAGAGATAACACCCCCCCATTACGTCATGCTTCAGAAATGTGGAAAATGGTCCATTTTCAAATGTTTTATTTTTGAACGTCAGTTCACATTTGTAGGTGGATCATCAGTGTTAGAGCTAAAATTAGCATGTTTAAAGTGATATTCATGCTTCCAGGGGCCCAAAACACAAGATTTATGGAATGGTTAAAAGTGCATGAAAATGGCCAATTTACTCACTCTGAGTTCTCAAAAAGGGTTTCTTCACCCCGGGAAGTTAATTAAATACCATTTGGAGGCATTTAATGTTAGAGCAAAAACGGCTGATTTTCGACAAAAGAGATAACACCCCCCCCATTACGTCATGCTTCAGAAATGTGGAAAATGGTCCGTTTTCAAATGTTTTATTTTTGAACGTCAGTTCACATTTGTAGGTGGATCATCAGTGTTAGAGCTAAAATTAGGATGTTTAAAGTGATTTTCATGCTTCCAGGGGCCCAAAACACAAGATTTATGGAATGGTTAAAAGTGCATGAAAATGGCCAATTTACTCACTCTGAGTTCTCAAAAAGGGTTTCTTCACCCCGGGAAGTTAATTAAATACCATTTGGAGGCATTTAATGTTAGAGCAAAAACGGCTGATTTTCGACAAAAGAGATAACACCCCCCCATTACGTCATGCTTCAGAAATGTGGAAAATGGTCCGTTTTCAAATGTTTCATTTTTGAACGTCAGTTCACATTTGTAGGTGGATCATCAGTGTTAGAGCTAAAATTAGCATGTTTAAAGTGATTTTCATGCTTCCAGGGGCCCAAAACACAAGATTTATGGAATGGTTAAAAGTGCATGAAAATGGCCAATTTACTCACTCTGAGTTCTCAAAAAGGGTTTCTTCACCCCGGGAAGTTAATTAAATACCATTTGGAGGCATTTAATGTTAGAGCAAAAACGGCTGATTTTCGACAAAAGAGATAACACCCCCCCATTACGTCATGCTTCAGAAATGTGGAAAATGGTCCGTTTTCAAATGTTTTATTTTTGAACGTCAGTTCACATTTGTAGGTGGATCATCAGTGTTAGAGCTAAAATTAGCATGTTTAAAGTGATTTTCATGCTTCCAGGGGCCAAAAAACACAAGATTTATGGAATGGTTAAAAGTGCATGAAAATGGCCAATTTACTCACTCTGAGTTCTCAAAAAGGGTTTCTTCACCCCGGGAAGTTAATTAAATACCATTTGGAGGCATTTAATGTTAGAGCAAAAACGGCTGATTTTCGACAAAAGAGATAACACCCCCCCATTACGTCATGCTTCAGAAATGTGGAAAATGGTCCGTTTTCAAATGTTTTATTTTTGAACGTCAGTTCACATTTGTAGGTGGATCATCAGTGTTAGAGCTAAAATTAGCATGTTTAAAGTGATTTTCATGCTTCCAGGGGCTCGGGAAGTGAAATAAATACCATTTGGAGGCATTTAATGTTCGAGCAAAAACGGCTGATTTTCGACAAAAGAGATAACACCCCCCATTACGTCATGCTTCAGAAATGTGGAAAATGGTCCGTTTTCAAATGTTTTATTTTTGAACGTCAGTTCACATTTGTAGGTGGATCATCAGTGTTAGAGCTAAAATTAGCATGTTTAAAGTGATTTTCATGCTTCCAGGGGCTCGGGAAGTGAAATAAATACCATTTGGAGGCATTTAATGTTCGAGCAAAAACGGCTGATTTTCGACAAAAGAGATAACACCCCCCCATTACGTCATGCTTCAGAAATGTGGAAAATGGTCAGTTTTCAAATGTTTTATTTTTGAACGTCAGTTCACATTTGTAGGTGGATCATCAGTGTTAGAGCTAAAATTAGCATGTTTAAAGTGATTTTCATGCTTCCAGGGGCTCGGGAAGTGAAATAAATACCATTTGGAGGCATTTAATGTTCGAGCAAAAAAGGCTGATTTTCGACAAAAGAGATAACACCCCCCCATTACGTCATGCTTCAGAAATGTGGAAAATGGTCCGTTTTCAAATGTTTTATTTTTGAACGTCAGTTCACATTTGTAGGTGGATCATCAGTGTTAGAGCTAAAATTAGCATGTTTAAAGTGATTTTCATGCTTCTTGGGGACCAAAACACAAGATTTATGGAATGGTTAAAAGTGCATGAAAATGGCCAATTTACTCACTCTGAGTTCTCAAAAAGGGTTTCTTCACCCCGGGAAGTTAATTAAATACCATTTGGAGGCATTTAATGTTCGAGCAAAAACGGCTGATTTTCGACAAAAGAGATAACACCCCCCCATTACGTCATGCTTCAGAAATGTGGAAAATGGTCCATTTTCAAATGTTTTATTTTTGAACGTCAGTTCACATTTGTAGGTGGATCATCAGTGTTAGAGCTAAAATTAGCATGTTTAAAGTGATTTTCATGCTTCCAGGGGCCCAAAACACAAGATTTATGGAATGGTTAAAAGTGCATGAGAATGGCCAATTTACTCACTCTGAGTTCTCAAAAAGGGTTTCTTCACCCCGGGAAGTTAATTAAATACCATTTGGAGGCATTTAATGTTCGAGCAAAAACGGCTGATTTTCGACAAAAGAGATAACACCCCCCCATTACGTCATGCTTCAGAAATGTGGAAAATGGTCCGTTTTCAAATGTTTCATTTTTGAACGTCAGTTCACATTTGTAGGTGGATCATCAGTGTTAGAGCTAAAATTAGCATGTTTAAAGTGATTTTCATGCTTCCAGGGGCTCGGGAAGTTAATTAAATACCATTTGGAGGCATTTAATGTTCGAGCAAAAACGGCAGATTTTCGACAAAAGAGATAACACCCCCCCATTACGTCATGCTTCAGAAATGTGGAAAATGGTCCGTTTTCAAATGTTTTATTTTTGAACGTCAGTTCACATTTGTAGGTGGATCATCACTGTTAGAGCTAAAATTAGCATGTTTAAAGTGATTTTCATGCTTCCAGGGGCTCGGGAAGTGAAATAAATACCATTTGGAGGCATTTAATGTTCGAGCAAAAACGGCTGATTTTCGACAAAAGAGATAACACCCCCCCATTACGTCATGCTTCAGAAATGTGGAAAATGGTCCGTTTTCAAATGTTTTATTTTTGAACGTCAGTTCACATTTGTAGGTGGATCATCAGTGTTAGAGCTACAATTAGCATGTTTAAAGTGATTTTCATGCTTCCAGGGGCTCGGGAAGTTAATTAAATACCATTTGGAGGCATTTAATGTTCGAGCAAAAACGGCTGATTTTCGACAAAAGAGATAACACCCCCCCATTACGTCATGCTTCAGAAATGTGGAAAATGGTCCGTTTTCAAATGTTCTATTTTTGAACGTCAGTTCACATTTGTAGGTGGATCATCAGTGTTAGAGCTAAAATTAGCATGTTTAAAGTGATTTTCATGATTCCAGGGGCTCGGGAAGTTAATTAAATACCATTTGGAGGCATTTAATGTTCGAGCAAAAAGGCTGATTTTCGACAAAAGAGATAACACCCCCCCATTACGTCATGCTTCAGAAATGTGGAAAATGGTCCGTTTTCAAATGTTTTATTTTTGAACGTCAGTTCACATTTGTAGGTGGATCATCAGTGTTAGAGCTAAAATTAGCATGTTTAAAGTGATTTTCATGCTTCCAGGGGCTCGGGAAGTTAATTAAATACCATTTGGAGGCATTTAATGTTAGAGCAAAAACGGCTGATTTTCGACAAAAGAGATAACACCCCCCCATTACGTCATGCTTCAGAAATGTGGAAAATGGTCCGTTTTCAAATGTTTTATTTTTGAACGTTAGTTCACATTTGTAGGTGGATCATCAGTGTTAGAGCTAAAATTAGCATGTTTAAAGTGATTTTCATGCTTCTTGGGGCCCAAAACACAAGATTTATGGAATGGTTAAAAGTGCATGAAAATGGCCAATTTACTCACTCTGAGTTCTCAAAAAGGGTTTCTTCACCCCGGGAAGTTAATTAAATACCATTTGGAGGCATTTAATGTTCGAGCAAAAACGGCTGATTTTCGACAAAAGAGATAACACCCCCCCATTACGTCATGCTTCAGAAATGTGGAAAATGGTCCGTTTTCAAATGTTTTATTTTTGAACGTCAGTTCACATTTGTAGGTGGATCATCAGTGTTAGAGCTAAAATTAGCATGTTTAAAGTGATTTTCATGCTTCCAGGGGCTCGGGAAGTTAATTAAATACCATTTGGAGGCATTTAATGTTCGAGCAAAAACGGCTGATTTTCGACAAAAGATTTAACACCCCCCCCATTACGTCATGCTTCAGAAATGTGGAAAATGGTCCGTTTTCAAATGTTTTATTTTTGAACGTCAGTTCACATTTGTAGGTGGATCATCAGTGTTAGAGCTAAAATTAGCATGTTTAAAGTGATTTTCATGCTTCCAGGGGCTCGGGAAGTGAAATAAATACCATTTGGAGGCATTTAATGTTCAAGCAAAAACGGCTGATTTTCGACAAAAGAGATAACACCCCCCCCATTACGTCATGCTTCAGAAATGTGGAAAATGGTCCGTTTTCAAATGTTTCATTTTTGAATGTCAGTTCACATTTGTAGGTGGATCATCAGTGTTAGAGCTAAAATTAGCATGTTTAAAGTGATTTTCATGCTTCCAGGGGCTCGGGAAGTTAATTAAATACCATTTGGAGGCATTTAATGTTCGAGCAAAAACGGCTGATTTTCGACAAAAGAGATAACACCCCCCCATTACGTCATGCTTCAGAAATGTGGAAAATGGTCCGTTTTCAAATGTTTTATTTATGAACGTCAGTTCACATTTGTAGGTGGATCATCAGTGTTAGAGCTAAAATTAGCATGTTTAAAGTGATTTTCATGCTTCCAGGGGCCCAAAACACAAGATTTATGGAATGGTTAAAAGTGCATGAAAATGGCCAATTTACTCACTCTGAGTTCTCAAAAAGGGTTTCTTCACCCCGGGAAGTTAATTAAATACCATTTGGAGGCATTTAATGTTCGAGCAAAAACGGCTGATTTTCGACAAAAGAGATAACACCCCCCCATTACGTCATGCTTCAGAAATGTGGAAAATGGTCCATTTTCAAATGTTTTATTTTTGAACGTCAGTTCACATTTGTAGGTGGATCATCAGTGTTAGAGCTAAAATTAGCATGTTTAAAGTGATTTTCATGCTTCCAGGGGCTCGGGAAGTTAATTAAATACCATTTGGAGGCATTTAATGTTCGAGCAAAAACGGCTGATTTTCGACAAAAGAGATAACACCCCCCCATTACGTCATGCTTCAGAAATGTGGAAAATGGTCCGTTTTCAAATGTTTTATTTTTGAACGTCAGTTCACATTTGTAGGTGGATCATCAGTGTTAGAGCTAAAATTAGCATGTTTAAAGTGATTTTCATGCTTCCAGGGGCCCAAAACACAAGATTTATGGAATGGTTAAAAGTGCATGAAAATGGCCAATTTACTCACTCTGAGTTCTCAAAAAGGGTTTCTTCACCCCGGGAAGTTAATTAAATACCATTTGAAGGCATTTAATGTTCGAGCAAAAACGGCTGATTTTCGACAAAAGAGATAACACCCCCCCATTACGTCATGCTTCAGAAATGTGGAAAATGGTCCGTTTTCAAATGTTTTATTTTTGAACGTCAGTTCACATTTGTAGGTGGATCATCAGTGTTAGAGCTAAAATTAGCCTGTTTAAAGTGATTTTCATGCTTCCAGGGGCCCAAAACACAAGATTTATGGAATGGTTAAAAGTGCATGAAATGGCCAATTTACTCACTCTGAGTTCTCAAAAAGGGTTTCTTCACCCCGGGAAGTTAATTAAATACCATTTGGAGGCATTTAATGTTAGAGCAAAAACGGCTGATTTTCGACAAAAGAGATAACACCCCCCCATTACGTCATGCTTCAGAAATGTGGAAAATGGTCCGTTTTCAAATGTTTTATTTTTGAACGTCAGTTCACATTTGTAGGTGGATCATCAGTGTTAGAGCTAAAATTAGCATGTTTAAAGTGATTTTCATGCTTCCAGGGGCCCAAAACACAAGATTTATGGAATGGTTAAAAGTGCATGAAAATGGCCAATTTACTCACTCTGAGTTCTCAAAAAGGGTTTCTTCACCCCGGGAAGTTAATGAAATACCATTTGGAGGCATTTAATGTTAGAGCAAAAACGGCTGATTTTCGACAAAAGAGATAACACCCCCCCATTACGTCATGCTTCAGAAATGTGGAAAATGGTCCGTTTTCAAATGTTTTATTTTTGAACGTCAGTTCACATTTGTAGGTGGATCATCAGTGTTAGAGCTAAAATTAGCATGTTTAAAGTGATTTTCATGCTTCCAGGGGCCCAAAACACAAGATTTATGGAATGGTTAAAAGTGCATGAAAATGGCCAATTTACTCACTCTGAGTTCTCAAAAAGGGTTTCTTCACCCCGGGAAGTTAATTAAATACCATTTGGAGGCATTTAATGTTAGAGCAAAAATGGCTGATTTTCGACAAAAGAGATAACACCCCCCCATTACGTCATGCTTCAGAAATGTGGAAAATGGTCCGTTTTCAAATGTTTTATTTTTGAACGTCAGTTCACATTTGTAGGTGGATCATCAGTGTTAGAGCTAAAATTAGCATGTTTAAAGTGATTTTCATGCTTCCAGGGGCCCAAAACACAAGATTTATGGAATGGTTAAAAGTGCATGAAAATGGCCAATTTACTCACTCTGAGTTCTCAAAAAGGGTTTCTTCACCCCGGGAAGTTAATTAAATACCATTTGGAGGCATTTAATGTTAGAGCAAAAACGGCTGATTTTCGACAAAAGAGATAACACCCCCCCATTACGTCATGCTTCAGAAATGTGGAAAATGGTCCATTTTCAAATGTTTTATTTTTGAACGTCAGTTCACATTTGTAGGTGGATCATCAGTGTTAGAGCTAAAATTAGCATGTTTAAAGTGATATTCATGCTTCCAGGGGCCCAAAACACAAGATTTATGGAATGGTTAAAAGTGCATGAAAATGGCCAATTTACTCACTCTGAGTTCTCAAAAAGGGTTTCTTCACCACGGGAAGTTAATTAAATACCATTTGGAGGCATTTAATGTTAGAGCAAAAACGGCTGATTTTCGACAAAAGAGATAACACCCCCCCCATTACGTCATGCTTCAGAAATGTGGAAAATGGTCCGTTTTCAAATGTTTTATTTTTGAACGTCAGTTCACATTTGTAGGTGGATCATCAGTGTTAGAGCTAAAATTAGGATGTTTAAAGTGATTTTCATGCTTCCAGGGGCCCAAAACACAAGATTTATGGAATGGTTAAAAGTGCATGAAAATGGCCAATTTACTCACTCTGAGTTCTCAAAAAGGGTTTCTTCACCCCGGGAAGTTAATTAAATACCATTTGGAGGCATTTAATGTTAGAGCAAAAACGGCTGATTTTCGACAAAAGAGATAACACCCCCCCATTACGTCATGCTTCAGAAATGTGGAAAATGGTCCGTTTTCAAATGTTTCATTTTTGAACGTCAGTTCACATTTGTAGGTGGATCATCAGTGTTAGAGCTAAAATTAGCATGTTTAAAGTGATTTTCATGCTTCCAGGGGCCCAAAACACAAGATTTATGGAATGGTTAAAAGTGCATGAAAATGGCCAATTTACTCACTCTGAGTTCTCAAAAAGGGTTTCTTCACCCCGGGAAGTTAATTAAATACCATTTGGAGGCATTTAATGTTAGAGCAAAAACGGCTGATTTTCGACAAAAGAGATAACACCCCCCCATTACGTCATGCTTCAGAAATGTGGAAAATGGTCCGTTTTCAAATGTTTCATTTTTGAACGTCAGTTCACATTTGTAGGTGGATCATCAGTGTTAGAGCTAAAATTAGCATGTTTAAAGTGATTTTCATGCTTCCAGGGGCTCGGGAAGTTAATTAAATACCATTTGGAGGCATTTAATGTTCGAGCAAAAACGGCTGATTTTCGACAAAAGATTTAACACCCCCCCCATTACGTCATGCTTCAGAAATGTGGAAAATGGTCCGTTTTCAAATGTTTTATTTTTGAACGTCAGTTCACATTTGTAGGTGGATCATCAGTGTTAGAGCTAAAATTAGCATGTTTAAAGTGATTTTCATGCTTCCAGGGGCTCGGGAAGTGAAATAAATACCATTTGGAGGCATTTAATGTTCAAGCAAAAACGGCTGATTTTCGACAAAAGAGATAACACCCCCCCCATTACGTCATGCTTCAGAAATGTGGAAAATGGTCCGTTTTCAAATGTTTCATTTTTGAATGTCAGTTCACATTTGTAGGTGGATCATCAGTGTTAGAGCTAAAATTAGCATGTTTAAAGTGATTTTCATGCTTCCAGGGGCTCGGGAAGTTAATTAAATACCATTTGGAGGCATTTAATGTTCGAGCAAAAACGGCTGATTTTCGACAAAAGAGATAACACCCCCCCATTACGTCATGCTTCAGAAATGTGGAAAATGGTCCGTTTTCAAATGTTTTATTTATGAACGTCAGTTCACATTTGTAGGTGGATCATCAGTGTTAGAGCTAAAATTAGCATGTTTAAAGTGATTTTCATGCTTCCAGGGGCCCAAAACACAAGATATATGGAATGGTTAAAAGTGCATGAAAATGGCCAATTTACTCACTCTGAGTTCTCAAAAAGGGTTTCTTCACCCCGGGAAGTTAATTAAATACCATTTGGAGGCATTTAATGTTCGAGCAAAAACGGCTGATTTTCGACAAAAGAGATAACACCCCCCCATTACGTCATGCTTCAGAAATGTGGAAAATGGTCCATTTTCAAATGTTTTATTTTTGAACGTCAGTTCACATTTGTAGGTGGATCATCAGTGTTAGAGCTAAAATTAGCATGTTTAAAGTGATTTTCATGCTTCCAGGGGCTCGGGAAGTTAATTAAATACCATTTGGAGGCATTTAATGTTCGAGCAAAAACGGCTGATTTTCGACAAAAGAGATAACACCCCCCCATTACGTCATGCTTCAGAAATGTGGAAAATGGTCCGTTTTCAAATGTTTTATTTTTGAACGTCAGTTCACATTTGTAGGTGGATCATCAGTGTTAGAGCTAAAATTAGCATGTTTAAAGTGATTTTCATGCTTCCAGGGGCCCAAAACACAAGATTTATGGAATGGTTAAAAGTGCATGAAAATGGCCAATTTACTCACTCTGAGTTCTCAAAAAGGGTTTCTTCACCCCGGGAAGTTAATTAAATACCATTTGAAGGCATTTAATGTTCGAGCAAAAACGGCTGATTTTCGACAAAAGAGATAACACCCCCCCATTACGTCATGCTTCAGAAATGTGGAAAATGGTCCGTTTTCAAATGTTTTATTTTTGAACGTCAGTTCACATTTGTAGGTGGATCATCAGTGTTAGAGCTAAAATTAGCCTGTTTAAAGTGATTTTCATGCTTCCAGGGGCCCAAAACACAAGATTTATGGAATGGTTAAAAGTGCATGAAATGGCCAATTTACTCACTCTGAGTTCTCAAAAAGGGTTTCTTCACCCCGGGAAGTTAATTAAATACCATTTGGAGGCATTTAATGTTAGAGCAAAAACGGCTGATTTTCGACAAAAGAGATAACACCCCCCCATTACGTCATGCTTCAGAAATGTGGAAAATGGTCCGTTTTCAAATGTTTTATTTTTGAACGTCAGTTCACATTTGTAGGTGGATCATCAGTGTTAGAGCTAAAATTAGCATGTTTAAAGTGATTTTCATGCTTCCAGGGGCCCAAAACACAAGATTTATGGAATGGTTAAAAGTGCATGAAAATGGCCAATTTACTCACTCTGAGTTCTCAAAAAGGGTTTCTTCACCCCGGGAAGTTAATGAAATACCATTTGGAGGCATTTAATGTTAGAGCAAAAACGGCTGATTTTCGACAAAAGAGATAACACCCCCCCATTACGTCATGCTTCAGAAATGTGGAAAATGGTCCGTTTTCAAATGTTTTATTTTTGAACGTCAGTTCACATTTGTAGGTGGATCATCAGTGTTAGAGCTAAAATTAGCATGTTTAAAGTGATTTTCATGCTTCCAGGGGCCCAAAACACAAGATTTATGGAATGGTTAAAAGTGCATGAAAATGGCCAATTTACTCACTCTGAGTTCTCAAAAAGGGTTTCTTCACCCCGGGAAGTTAATTAAATACCATTTGGAGGCATTTAATGTTAGAGCAAAAATGGCTGATTTTCGACAAAAGAGATAACACCCCCCCATTACGTCATGCTTCAGAAATGTGGAAAATGGTCCGTTTTCAAATGTTTTATTTTTGAACGTCAGTTCACATTTGTAGGTGGATCATCAGTGTTAGAGCTAAAATTAGCATGTTTAAAGTGATTTTCATGCTTCCAGGGGCCCAAAACACAAGATTTATGGAATGGTTAAAAGTGCATGAAAATGGCCAATTTACTCACTCTGAGTTCTCAAAAAGGGTTTCTTCACCCCGGGAAGTTAATTAAATACCATTTGGAGGCATTTAATGTTAGAGCAAAAACGGCTGATTTTCGACAAAAGAGATAACACCCCCCCATTACGTCATGCTTCAGAAATGTGGAAAATGGTCCATTTTCAAATGTTTTATTTTTGAACGTCAGTTCACATTTGTAGGTGGATCATCAGTGTTAGAGCTAAAATTAGCATGTTTAAAGTGATATTCATGCTTCCAGGGGCCCAAAACACAAGATTTATGGAATGGTTAAAAGTGCATGAAAATGGCCAATTTACTCACTCTGAGTTCTCAAAAAGGGTTTCTTCACCACGGGAAGTTAATTAAATACCATTTGGAGGCATTTAATGTTAGAGCAAAAACGGCTGATTTTCGACAAAAGAGATAACACCCCCCCCATTACGTCATGCTTCAGAAATGTGGAAAATGGTCCGTTTTCAAATGTTTTATTTTTGAACGTCAGTTCACATTTGTAGGTGGATCATCAGTGTTAGAGCTAAAATTAGGATGTTTAAAGTGATTTTCATGCTTCCAGGGGCCCAAAACACAAGATTTATGGAATGGTTAAAAGTGCATGAAAATGGCCAATTTACTCACTCTGAGTTCTCAAAAAGGGTTTCTTCACCCCGGGAAGTTAATTAAATACCATTTGGAGGCATTTAATGTTAGAGCAAAAACGGCTGATTTTCGACAAAAGAGATAACACCCCCCCATTACGTCATGCTTCAGAAATGTGGAAAATGGTCCGTTTTCAAATGTTTCATTTTTGAACGTCAGTTCACATTTGTAGGTGGATCATCAGTGTTAGAGCTAAAATTAGCATGTTTAAAGTGATTTTCATGCTTCCAGGGGCCCAAAACACAAGATTTATGGAATGGTTAAAAGTGCATGAAAATGGCCAATTTACTCACTCTGAGTTCTCAAAAAGGGTTTCTTCACCCCGGGAAGTTAATTAAATACCATTTGGAGGCATTTAATGTTAGAGCAAAAACGGCTGATTTTCGACAAAAGAGATAACACCCCCCCATTACGTCATGCTTCAGAAATGTGGAAAATGGTCCGTTTTCAAATGTTTTATTTTTGAACGTCAGTTCACATTTGTAGGTGGATCATCAGTGTTAGAGCTAAAATTAGCATGTTTAAAGTGATTTTCATGCTTCCAGGGGCCCAAAACACAAGATTTATGGAATGGTTAAAAGTGCATGAAAATGGCCAATTTACTCACTCTGAGTTCTCAAAAAGGGTTTCTTCACCCCGGGAAGTTAATTAAATACCATTTGGAGGCATTTAATGTTAGAGCAAAAACGGCTGATTTTCGACAAAAGAGATAACACCCCCCCATTACGTCATGCTTCAGAAATGTGGAAAATGGTCCGTTTTCAAATGTTTTATTTTTGAACGTCAGTTCACATTTGTAGGTGGATCATCAGTGTTAGAGCTAAAATTAGCATGTTTAAAGTGATTTTCATGCTTCCAGGGGCTCGGGAAGTGAAATAAATACCATTTGGAGGCATTTAATGTTCGAGCAAAAACGGCTGATTTTCGACAAAAGAGATAACACCCCCCATTACGTCATGCTTCAGAAATGTGGAAAATGGTCCGTTTTCAAATGTTTTATTTTTGAACGTCAGTTCACATTTGTAGGTGGATCATCAGTGTTAGAGCTAAAATTAGCATGTTTAAAGTGATTTTCATGCTTCCAGGGGCTCGGGAAGTTAATTAAATACCATTTGGAGGCATTTAATGTTCGAGCAAAAAAGGCTGATTTTCGACAAAAGAGATAACACCCCCCCATTACGTCATGCTTCAGAAATGTGGAAAATGGTCCGTTTTCAAATGTTTTATTTTTGAACGTCAGTTCACATTTGTAGGTGGATCATCAGTGTTAGAGCTAAAATTAGCATGTTTAAAGTGATTTTCATGCTTCTTGGGGCCCAAAACACAAGATTTATGGAATGGTTAAAAGTGCATGAAAATGGCCAATTTACTCACTCTGAGTTCTCAAAAAGGGTTTCTTCACCCCGGGAAGTTAATTAAATACCATTTGGAGGCATTTAATGTTCGAGCAAAAACGGCTGATTTTCGACAAAAGAGATAACACCCCCCCATTACGTCATGCTTCAGAAATGTGGAAAATGGTCCGTTTTCAAATGTTTTATTTTTGAACGTCAGTTCACATTTGTAGGTGGATCATCAGTGTTAGAGCTAAAATTAGCATGTTTAAAGTGATTTTCATGCTTCCAGGGGCCCAAAACACAAGATTTATGGAATGGTTAAAAGTGCATGAAAATGGCCAATTTACTCACTCTGAGTTCTCAAAAAGGGTTTCTTCACCCCGGGAAGTTAATTAAATACCATTTGGAGGCATTTAATGTTAGAGCAAAAACGGCTGATTTTCGACAAAAGAGATAACACCCCCCCATTACGTCATGCTTCAGAAATGTGGAAAATGGTCCATTTTCAAATGTTTTATTTTTGAACGTCAGTTCACATTTGTAGGTGGATCATCAGTGTTAGAGCTAAAATTAGCATGTTTAAAGTGATTTTCATGCTTCCATGGGCCCAAAACACAAGATTTATGGAATGGTTAAAAGTGCATGAGAATGGCCAATTTACTCACTCTGAGTTCTCAAAAAGGGTTTCTTCACCCCGGGAAGTTAATTAAATACCATTTGGAGGCATTTAATGTTCGAGCAAAAACGGCTGATTTTCGACAAAAGAGATAACACCCCCCCATTACGTCATGCTTCAGAAATGTGGAAAATGGTCCGTTTTCAAATGTTTCATTTTTGAACGTCAGTTCACATTTGTAGGTGGATCATCAGTGTTAGAGCTAAAATTAGCATGTTTAAAGTGATTTTCATGCTTCCAGGGGCTCGGGAAGTTAATTAAATACCATTTGGAGGCATTTAATGTTCGAGCAAAAACGGCTGATTTTCGACAAAAGAGATAACACCCCCCCATTACGTCATGCTTCAGAAATGTGGAAAATGGTCCGTTTTCAAATGTTTTATTTTTGAACGTCAGTTCACATTTGTAGGTGGATCATCAGTGTTAGAGCTAAAATTAGCATGTTTAAAGTGATTTTCATGCTTCCAGGGGCTCGGGAAGTTAATTAAATACCATTTGGAGGCATTTAATGTTAGAGCAAAAACGGCTGATTTTCGACAAAAGAGATAACACCCCCCCATTACGTCATGCTTCAGAAATGTGGAAAATGGTCCGTTTTCAAATGTTTTATTTTTGAACGTCAGTTCACATTTGTAGGTGGATCATCACTGTTAGAGCTAAAATTAGCATGTTTAAAGTGATTTTCATGCTTCCAGGGGCTCGGGAAGTGAAATAAATACCATTTGGAGGCATTTAATGTTCGAGCAAAAACGGCTGATTTTCGACAAAAGAGATAACACCCCCCCATTACGTCATGCTTCAGAAATGTGGAAAATGGTCCGTTTTCAAATGTTTTATTTTTGAACGTCAGTTCACATTTGTAGGTGGATCATCAGTGTTAGAGCTACAATTAGCATGTTTAAAGTGATTTTCATGCTTCCAGGGGATCGGGAAGTTAATTAAATACCATTTGGAGGCATTTAATGTTCGAGCAAAAACGGCTGATTTTCGACAAAAGAGATAACACCCCCCGATTACGTCATGCTTCAGAAATGTGGAAAATGGTCCGTTTTCAAATGTTTTATTTTTGAACGTCAGTTCACATTTGTAGGTGGATCATCAGTGTTAGAGCTAAAATTAGCATGTTTAAAGTGATTTTCATGCTTCCAGGGGCTCGGGAAGTTAATTAAATACCATTTGGAGGCATTTAATGTTAGAGCAAAAACGGCTGATTTTCGACAAAAGAGATAACACCCCCCCATTACGTCATGCTTCAGAAATGTGGAAAATGGTCCGTTTTCAAATGTTTTATTTTTGAACGTCAGTTCACATTTGTAGGTGGATCATCAGTGTTAGAGCTAAAATTAGCATGTTTAAAGTGATTTTCATGCTTCTTGGGGCCCAAAACACAAGATTTATGGAATGGTTAAAAGTGCATGAAAATGGCCAATTTACTCACTCTGAGTTCTCAAAAAGGGTTTCTTCACCCCGGGAAGTTAATTAAATACCATTTGGAGGCATTTAATGTTCGAGCAAAAACGGCTGATTTTCGACAAAAGAGGCAACACCCCCCCATTACGTCATGCTTCAGAAATGTGGAAAATGGTCCGTTTTCAAATGTTTTATTTTTGAACGTCAGTTCACATTTGTAGGTGGATCATCAGTGTTAGAGCTAAAATTAGCATGTTTAAAGTGATTTTCATGCTTCCAGGGGCCCAAAACACAAGATTTATGGAATGGTTAAAAGTGCATGAAAATGGCCAATTTACTCACTCTGAGTTCTCAAAAAGGGTTTCTTCACCCCGGGAAGTTAATTAAATACCATTTGGAGGCATTTAATGTTAGAGCAAAAACGGCTGATTTTCGACAAAAGAGATAACACCCCCCCATTACGTCATGCTTCAGAAATGTGGAAAATGGTCCATTTTCAAATGTTTTATTTTTGAACGTCAGTTCACATTTGTAGGTGGATCATCAGTGTTAGAGCTAAAATTAGCATGTTTAAAGTGATTTTCATGCTTCCAGGGGCCCAAAACACAAGATTTATGGAATGGTTAAAAGTGCATGAGAATGGCCAATTTACTCACTCTGAGTTCTCAAAAAGGGTTTCTTCACCCCGGGAAGTTAATTAAATACCATTTGGAGGCATTTAATGTTCGAGCAAAAACGGCTGATTTTCGACAAAAGAGATAACACCCCCCCATTACGTCATGCTTCAGAAATGTGGAAAATGGTCCGTTTTCAAATGTTTCATTTTTGAACGTCAGTTCACATTTGTAGGTGGATCATCAGTGTTAGAGCTAAAATTAGCATGTTTAAAGTGATTTTCATGCTTCCAGGGGCTCGGGAAGTTAATTAAATACCATTTGGAGGCATTTAATGTTCGAGCAAAAACGGCTGATTTTCGACAAAAGAGATAACACCCCCCCATTACGTCATGCTTCAGAAATGTGGAAAATGGTCCGTTTTCAAATGTTTTATTTTTGAACGTCAGTTCACATTTGTAGGTGGATCATCAGTGTTAGAGCTAAAATTAGCATGTTTAAAGTGATTTTCATGCTTCCAGGGGCTCGGGAAGTTAATTAAATACCATTTGGAGGCATTTAATGTTAGAGCAAAAACGGCTGATTTTCGACAAAAGAGATAACACCCCCCCATTACGTCATGCTTCAGAAATGTGGAAAATGGTCCGTTTTCAAATGTTTTATTTTTGAACGTCAGTTCACATTTGTAGGTGGATCATCAGTGTTAGAGCTAAAATTAGCATGTTTAAAGTGATTTTCATGCTTCCAGGGGCTCGGGAAGTGAAATAAATACCATTTGGAGGCATTTAATGTTCGAGCAAAAACGGCTGATTTTCGACAAAAGAGATAACACCCCCCCATTACGTCATGCTTCAGAAATGTGGAAAATGGTCCGTTTTCAAATGTTTTATTTTTGAACGTAAGTTCACATTTGTAGGTGGATCATCAGTGTTAGAGCTAAAATTAGCATGTTTAAAGTGATTTTCATGCTTCCAGGGGCTCGGGAAGTTAATTAAATACCATTTGGAGGCATTTAATGTTCGAGCAAAAACGGCTGATTTTCGACAAAAGAGATAACACCCCCCCATTACGTCATGCTTCAGAAATGTGGAAAATGGTCCGTTTTCAAATGTTTTATTTTTGAACGTCAGTTCACATTTGTAGGTGGATCATCAGTGTTAGAGCTAAAATTAGCATGTTTAAAGTGATTTTCATGCTTCCAGGGGCCCAAAACACAAGATTTATGGAATGGTTAAAAGTGCATGAAAATGGCCAATTTACTCACTCTGAGTTCTCAAAAAGGGTTTCTTCACCCCGGGAAGTTAATTAAATACCATTTGGAGGCATTTAATGTTAGAGCAAAAACGGCTGATTTTCGACAAAAGAGATAACACCCCCCCATTACGTCATGCTTCAGAAATGTGGAAAATGGTCCGTTTTCAAATGTTTTATTTTTGAACGTCAGTTCACATTTGTAGGTGGATCATCAGTGTTAGAGCTAAAATTAGCATGTTTAAAGTGATTTTCATGCTTCCAGGGGCTCGGGAAGTGAAATAAATACCATTTGGAGGCATTTAATGTTTGAGCAAAAACGGCTGATTTTCCACAAAAGAGATAACACCCCCCCCATTACGTCATGCTTCAGAAATGTGGAAAATGGTCCGTTTTCAAATGTTTTATTTTTGAACGTCAGTTCACATTTGTAGGTGGATCATCAGTGTTAGAGCTAAAATTAGCATGTTTAAAGTGATTTTCATGCTTCCAGGGGCTCGGGAAGTGAAATAAATACCATTTGGAGGCATTTAATGTTCGAGCAAAAAAGGCTGATTTTCGACAAAAGAGATAACACCCCCCCATTACGTCATGCTTCAGAAATGTGGAAAATGGTCCGTTTTCAAATGTTTTATTTTTGAACGTCAGTTCACATTTGTAGGTGGATCATCAGTGTTAGAGCTAAAATTAGCATGTTTAAAGTGATTTTCATGCTTCCAGGGGCCCAAAACACAAGATTTATGGAATGGTTAAAAGTGCATGAAAATGGCCAATTTACTCACTCTGAGTTCTCAAAAAGGGTTTCTTCACCCCGGGAAGTTAATTAAATACCATTTGGAGGCATTTAATGTTAGAGCAAAAACGGCTGATTTTCGACAAAAGAGATAACACCCCCCCATTACGTCATGCTTCAGAAATGTGGAAAATGGTCTGTTTTCAAATGTTTTATTTTTGAACGTAAGTTCACATTTGTAGGTGGATCATCAGTGTTAGAGCTAAAATTAGCATGTTTAAAGTGATTTTCATGCTTCCAGGGGCTCGGGAAGTGAAATAAATACCATTTGGAGGCATTTAATGTTCGAGCAAAAACGGCTGATTTTCGACAAAAGAGATAACACCCCCCCATTACGTCATGCTTCAGAAATGTGGAAAATGGTCAGTTTTCAAATGTTTTATTTTTGAACGTCAGTTCACATTTGTAGGTGGATCATCAGTGTTAGAGCTAAAATTAGCATGTTTAAAGTGATTTTCATGCTTCCAGGGGCTCGGGAAGTGAAATAAATACCATTTGGAGGCATTTAATGTTCGAGCAAAAAAGGCTGATTTTCGACAAAAGAGATAACACCCCCCCATTACGTCATGCTTCAGAAATGTGGAAAATGGTCCGTTTTCAAATGTTTTATTTTTGAACGTCAGTTCACATTTGTAGGTGGATCATCAGTGTTAGAGCTAAAATTAGCATGTTTAAAGTGATTTTCATGCTTCTTGGGGCCCAAAACACAAGATTTATGGAATGGTTAAAAGTGCATGAAAATGGCCAATTTACTCACTCTGAGTTCTCAAAAAGGGTTTCTTCACCCCGGGAAGTTAATTAAATACCATTTGGAGGCATTTAATGTTCGAGCAAAAACGGCTGATTTTCGACAAAAGAGATAACACCCCCCCATTACGTCATGCTTCAGAAATGTGGAAAATGGTCCATTTTCAAATGTTTTATTTTTGAACGTCAGTTCACATTTGTAGGTGGATCATCAGTGTTAGAGCTAAAATTAGCATGTTTAAAGTGATTTTCATGCTTCCAGGGGCCCAAAACACAAGATTTATGGAATGGTTAAAAGTGCATGAGAATGGCCAATTTACTCACTCTGAGTTCTCAAAAAGGGTTTCTTCACCCCGGGAAGTTAATTAAATACCATTTGGAGGCATTTAATGTTCGAGCAAAAACGGCTGATTTTCGACAAAAGAGATAACACCCCCCCATTACGTCATGCTTCAGAAATGTGGAAAATGGTCCGTTTTCAAATGTTTCATTTTTGAACGTCAGTTCACATTTGTAGGTGGATCATCAGTGTTAGAGCTAAAATTAGCATGTTTAAAGTGATTTTCATGCTTCCAGGGGCTCGGGAAGTTAATTAAATACCATTTGGAGGCATTTAATGTTCGAGCAAAAACGGCAGATTTTCGACAAAAGAGATAACACCCCCCCATTACGTCATGCTTCAGAAATGTGGAAAATGGTCCGTTTTCAAATGTTTTATTTTTGAACGTCAGTTCACATTTGTAGGTGGATCATCACTGTTAGAGCTAAAATTAGCATGTTTAAAGTGATTTTCATGCTTCCAGGGGCTCGGGAAGTGAAATAAATACCATTTGGAGGCATTTAATGTTCGAGCAAAAACGGCTGATTTTCGACAAAAGAGATAACACCCCCCCATTACGTCATGCTTCAGAAATGTGGAAAATGGTCCGTTTTCAAATGTTTTATTTTTGAACGTCAGTTCACATTTGTAGGTGGATCATCAGTGTTAGAGCTACAATTAGCATGTTTAAAGTGATTTTCATGCTTCCAGGGGCTCGGGAAGTTAATTAAATACCATTTGGAGGCATTTAATGTTCGAGCAAAAACGGCTGATTTTCGACAAAAGAGATAACACCCCCCCATTACGTCATGCTTCAGAAATGTGGAAAATGGTCCGTTTTCAAATGTTCTATTTTTGAACGTCAGTTCACATTTGTAGGTGGATCATCAGTGTTAGAGCTAAAATTAGCATGTTTAAAGTGATTTTCATGCTTCCAGGGGCTCGGGAAGTTAATTAAATACCATTTGGAGGCATTTAATGTTCGAGCAAAAAGGCTGATTTTCGACAAAAGAGATAACACCCCCCCATTACGTCATGCTTCAGAAATGTGGAAAATGGTCCGTTTTCAAATGTTTTATTTTTGAACGTCAGTTCACATTTGTAGGTGGATCATCAGTGTTAGAGCTAAAATTAGCATGTTTAAAGTGATTTTCATGCTTCCAGGGGCTCGGGAAGTTAATTAAATACCATTTGGAGGCATTTAATGTTAGAGCAAAAACGGCTGATTTTCGACAAAAGAGATAACACCCCCCCATTACGTCATGCTTCAGAAATGTGGAAAATGGTCCGTTTTCAAATGTTTTATTTTTGAACGTTAGTTCACATTTGTAGGTGGATCATCAGTGTTAGAGCTAAAATTAGCATGTTTAAAGTGATTTTCATGCTTCTTGGGGCCCAAAACACAAGATTTATGGAATGGTTAAAAGTGCATGAAAATGGCCAATTTACTCACTCTGAGTTCTCAAAAAGGGTTTCTTCACCCCGGGAAGTTAATTAAATACCATTTGGAGGCATTTAATGTTCGAGCAAAAACGGCTGATTTTCGACAAAAGAGATAACACCCCCCCATTACGTCATGCTTCAGAAATGTGGAAAATGGTCCGTTTTCAAATGTTTTATTTTTGAACGTCAGTTCACATTTGTAGGTGGATCATCAGTGTTAGAGCTAAAATTAGCATGTTTAAAGTGATTTTCATGCTTCCAGGGGCTCGGGAAGTTAATTAAATACCATTTGGAGGCATTTAATGTTCGAGCAAAAACGGCTGATTTTCGACAAAAGATTTAACACCCCCCCCATTACGTCATGCTTCAGAAATGTGGAAAATGGTCCGTTTTCAAATGTTTTATTTTTGAACGTCAGTTCACATTTGTAGGTGGATCATCAGTGTTAGAGCTAAAATTAGCATGTTTAAAGTGATTTTCATGCTTCCAGGGGCTCGGGAAGTGAAATAAATACCATTTGGAGGCATTTAATGTTCAAGCAAAAACGGCTGATTTTCGACAAAAGAGATAACACCCCCCCCATTACGTCATGCTTCAGAAATGTGGAAAATGGTCCGTTTTCAAATGTTTCATTTTTGAATGTCAGTTCACATTTGTAGGTGGATCATCAGTGTTAGAGCTAAAATTAGCATGTTTAAAGTGATTTTCATGCTTCCAGGGGCTCGGGAAGTTAATTAAATACCATTTGGAGGCATTTAATGTTCGAGCAAAAACGGCTGATTTTCGACAAAAGAGATAACACCCCCCCATTACGTCATGCTTCAGAAATGTGGAAAATGGTCCGTTTTCAAATGTTTTATTTTTGAACGTCAGTTCACATTTGTAGGTGGATCATCAGTGTTAGAGCTAAAATTAGCATGTTTAAAGTGATTTTCATGCTTCCAGGGGCCCAAAACACAAGATTTATGGAATGGTTAAAAGTGCATGAAAATGGCCAATTTACTCACTCTGAGTTCTCAAAAAGGGTTTCTTCACCCCGGGAAGTTAATTAAATACCATTTGGAGGCATTTAATGTTCGAGCAAAAACGGCTGATTTTCGACAAAAGAGATAACACCCCCCCATTACGTCATGCTTCAGAAATGTGGAAAATGGTCCATTTTCAAATGTTTTATTTTTGAACGTCAGTTCACATTTGTAGGTGGATCATCAGTGTTAGAGCTAAAATTAGCATGTTTAAAGTGATTTTCATGCTTCCAGGGGCTCGGGAAGTTAATTAAATACCATTTGGAGGCATTTAATGTTCGAGCAAAAACGGCTGATTTTCGACAAAAGAGATAACACCCCCCCATTACGTCATGCTTCAGAAATGTGGAAAATGGTCCGTTTTCAAATGTTTTATTTTTGAACGTCAGTTCACATTTGTAGGTGGATCATCAGTGTTAGAGCTAAAATTAGCATGTTTAAAGTGATTTTCATGCTTCCAGGGGCCCAAAACACAAGATTTATGGAATGGTTAAAAGTGCATGAAAATGGCCAATTTACTCACTCTGAGTTCTCAAAAAGGGTTTCTTCACCCCGGGAAGTTAATTAAATACCATTTGAAGGCATTTAATGTTCGAGCAAAAACGGCTGATTTTCGACAAAAGAGATAACACCCCCCCATTACGTCATGCTTCAGAAATGTGGAAAATGGTCCGTTTTCAAATGTTTTATTTTTGAACGTCGGTTCACATTTGTAGGTGGATCATCAGTGTTAGAGCTAAAATTAGCCTGTTTAAAGTGATTTTCATGCTTCCAGGGGCCCAAAACACAAGATTTATGGAATGGTTAAAAGTGCATGAAATGGCCAATTTACTCACTCTGAGTTCTCAAAAAGGGTTTCTTCACCCCGGGAAGTTAATTAAATACCATTTGGAGGCATTTAATGTTAGAGCAAAAACGGCTGATTTTCGACAAAAGAGATAACACCCCCCCATTACGTCATGCTTCAGAAATGTGGAAAATGGTCCGTTTTCAAATGTTTCATTTTTGAACGTCAGTTCACATTTGTAGGTGGATCATCAGTGTTAGAGCTAAAATTAGCATGTTTAAAGTGATTTTCATGCTTCCAGGGGCCCAAAACACAAGATTTATGGAATGGTTAAAAGTGCATGAAAATGGCCAATTTACTCACTCTGAGTTCTCAAAAAGGGTTTCTTCACCCCGGGAAGTTAATTAAATACCATTTGGAGGCATTTAATGTTAGAGCAAAAACGGCTGATTTTCGACAAAAGAGATAACACCCCCCCATTACGTCATGCTTCAGAAATGTGGAAAATGGTCCGTTTTCAAATGTTTTATTTTTGAACGTCAGTTCACATTTGTAGGTGGATCATCAGTGTTAGAGCTAAAATTAGCATGTTTAAAGTGATTTTCATGCTTCCAGGGGCCCAAAACACAAGATTTATGGAATGGTTAAAAGTGCATGAAAATGGCCAATTTACTCACTCTGAGTTCTCAAAAAGGGTTTCTTCACCCCGGGAAGTTAATTAAATACCATTTGGAGGCATTTAATGTTAGAGCAAAAATGGCTGATTTTCGACAAAAGAGATAACACCCCCCCATTACGTCATGCTTCAGAAATGTGGAAAATGGTCCGTTTTCAAATGTTTTATTTTTGAACGTCAGTTCACATTTGTAGGTGGATCATCAGTGTTAGAGCTAAAATTAGCATGTTTAAAGTGATTTTCATGCTTCCAGGGGCCCAAAACACAAGATTTATGGAATGGTTAAAAGTGCATGAAAATGGCCAATTTACTCACTCTGAGTTCTCAAAAAGGGTTTCTTCACCCCGGGAAGTTAATTAAATACCATTTGGAGGCATTTAATGTTCGAGCAAAAACGGCTGATTTTCGACAAAAGAGATAACACCCCCCATTACGTCATGCTTCAGAAATGTGGAAAATGGTCCGTTTTCAAATGTTTCATTTTTGAACGTCAGTTCACATTTGTAGGTGGATCATCAGTGTTAGAGCTAAAATTAGCATGTTTAAAGTGATTTTCATGCTTCCAGGGGCTCGGGAAGTTAATTAAATACCATTTGGAGGCATTTAATGTTCGAGCAAAAACGGCTGATTTTCGACAAAAGAGATAACACCCCCCCATTACGTCATGCTTCAGAAATGTGGAAAATGGTCCGTTTTCAAATGTTTTATTTTTGAACGTCAGTTCACATTTGTAGGTGGATCATCAGTGTTAGAGCTAAAATTAGCATGTTTAAAGTGATTTTCATGCTTCCAGGGGCTCGGGAAGTTAATTAAATACCATTTGGAGGCATTTAATGTTAGAGCAAAAACGGCTGATTTTCGACAAAAGAGATAACACCCCCCCATTACGTCATGCTTCAGAAATGTGGAAAATGGTCCGTTTTCAAATGTTTTATTTTTGAACGTCAGTTCACATTTGTAGGTGGATCATCAGTGTTAGAGCTCAAATTAGCATGTTTAAAGTGATTTTCATGCTTCCAGGGGCTCGGGAAGTGAAATAAATACCATTTGGAGGCATTTAATGTTCGAGCAAAAACGGCTGATTTTCGACAAAAGAGATAACACCCCCCCCATTACGTCATGCTTCAGAAATGTGGAAAATGGTCCGTTTTCAAATGTTTTATTTTTGAACGTAAGTTCACATTTGTAGGTGGATCATCAGTGTTAGAGCTAAAATTAGCATGTTTAAAGTGATTTTCATGCTTCCAGGGGCTCGGGAAGTTAATTAAATACCATTTGGAGGCATTTAATGTTCGAGCAAAAACGGCTGATTTTCGACAAAAGAGATAACACCCCCCCATTACGTCATGCTTCAGAAATGTGGAAAATGGTCCGTTTTCAAATGTTTTATTTTTGAACGTCAGTTCACATTTGTAGGTGGATCATCAGTGTTGGAGCTAAAATTAGCATGTTTAAAGTGATTTTCATGCTTCCAGGGGCCCAAAACACAAGATTTATGGAATGGTTAAAAGTGCATGAAAATGGCCAATTTACTCACTCTGAGTTCTCAAAAAGGGTTTCTTCACCCCGGGAAGTTAATTAAATACCATTTGGAGGCATTTAATGTTAGAGCAAAAACGGCTGATTTTCGACAAAAGAGATAACACCCCCCCATTACGTCATGCTTCAGAAATGTGGAAAATGGTCCGTTTTCAAATGTTTTATTTTTGAACGTCAGTTCACATTTGTAGGTGGATCATCAGTGTTAGAGCTAAAATTAGCATGTTTAAAGTGATTTTCATGCTTCCAGGGGCTCGGGAAGTGAAATAAATACCATTTGGAGGCATTTAATGTTTGAGCAAAAACGGCTGATTTTCGACAAAAGAGATAACACCCCCCCATTACGTCATGCTTCAGAAATGTGGAAAATGGTCTGTTTTCAAATGTTTTATTTTTGAACGTAAGTTCACATTTGTAGGTGGATCATCAGTGTTAGAGCTAAAATTAGCATGCTTAAAGTGATTTTCATGCTTCCAGGGGCTTGGGAAGTGAAATAAATACCATTTGGAGGCATTTAATGTTCGAGCAAAAACGGCTGATTTTCGACAAAAGAGATAACACCCCCCCATTACGTCATGCTTCAGAAATGTGGAAAATGGTCCGTTTTCAAATGTTTTATTTTTGAACGTCAGTTCACATTTGTAGGTGGATCATCAGTGTTAGAGCTAAAATTAGCATGTTTAAAGTGATTTTCATGCTTCCAGGGGCTCGGGAAGTGAAATAAATACCATTTGGAGGCATTTAATGTTCGAGCAAAAAAGGCTGATTTTCGACAAAAGAGATAACACCCCCCCATTACGTCATGCTTCAGAAATGTGGAAAATGGTCCGTTTTCAAATGTTTTATTTTTGAACGTCAGTTCACATTTGTAGGTGGATCATCAGTGTTAGAGCTAAAATTAGCATGTTTAAAGTGATTTTCATGCTTCCAGGGGCCCAAAACACAAGATTTATGGAATGGTTAAAAGTGCATGAAAATGGCCAATTTACTCACTCTGAGTTCTCAAAAAGGGTTTCTTCACCCCGGGAAGTTAATTAAATACCATTTGGAGGCATTTAATGTTAGAGCAAAAACGGCTGATTTTCGACAAAAGAGATAACACCCCCCCATTACGTCATGCTTCAGAAATGTGGAAAATGGTCTGTTTTCAAATGTTTTATTTTTGAACGTAAGTTCACATTTGTAGGTGGATCATCAGTGTTAGAGCTAAAATTAGCATGTTTAAAGTGATTTTCATGCTTCCAGGGGCTCGGGAAGTGAAATAAATACCATTTGGAGGCATTTAATGTTCGAGCAAAAACGGCTGATTTTCGACAAAAGAGATAACACCCCCCCATTACGTCATGCTTCAGAAATGTGGAAAATGGTCAGTTTTCAAATGTTTTATTTTTGAACGTCAGTTCACATTTGTAGGTGGATCATCAGTGTTAGAGCTAAAATTAGCATGTTTAAAGTGATTTTCATGCTTCCAGGGGCTCGGGAAGTGAAATAAATACCATTTGGAGGCATTTAATGTTCGAGCAAAAAAGGCTGATTTTCGACAAAAGAGATAACACCCCCCCATTACGTCATGCTTCAGAAATGTGGAAAATGGTCCGTTTTCAAATGTTTTATTTTTGAACGTCAGTTCACATTTGTAGGTGGATCATCAGTGTTAGAGCTAAAATTAGCATGTTTAAAGTGATTTTCATGCTTCTTGGGGACCAAAACACAAGATTTATGGAATGGTTAAAAGTGCATGAAAATGGCCAATTTACTCACTCTGAGTTCTCAAAAAGGGTTTCTTCACCCCGGGAAGTTAATTAAATACCATTTGGAGGCATTTAATGTTCGAGCAAAAACGGCTGATTTTCGACAAAAGAGATAACACCCCCCCATTACGTCATGCTTCAGAAATGTGGAAAATGGTCCATTTTCAAATGTTTTATTTTTGAACGTCAGTTCACATTTGTAGGTGGATCATCAGTGTTAGAGCTAAAATTAGCATGTTTAAAGTGATTTTCATGCTTCCAGGGGCCCAAAACACAAGATTTATGGAATGGTTAAAAGTGCATGAGAATGGCCAATTTACTCACTCTGAGTTCTCAAAAAGGGTTTCTTCACCCCGGGAAGTTAATTAAATACCATTTGGAGGCATTTAATGTTCGAGCAAAAACGGCTGATTTTCGACAAAAGAGATAACACCCCCCCATTACGTCATGCTTCAGAAATGTGGAAAATGGTCCGTTTTCAAATGTTTCATTTTTGAACGTCAGTTCACATTTGTAGGTGGATCATCAGTGTTAGAGCTAAAATTAGCATGTTTAAAGTGATTTTCATGCTTCCAGGGGCTCGGGAAGTTAATTAAATACCATTTGGAGGCATTTAATGTTCGAGCAAAAACGGCAGATTTTCAACAAAAGAGATAACACCCCCCCATTACGTCATGCTTCAGAAATGTGGAAAATGGTCCGTTTTCAAATGTTTTATTTTTGAACGTCAGTTCACATTTGTAGGTGGATCATCACTGTTAGAGCTAAAATTAGCATGTTTAAAGTGATTTTCATGCTTCCAGGGGCTCGGGAAGTGAAATAAATACCATTTGGAGGCATTTAATGTTCGAGCAAAAACGGCTGATTTTCGACAAAAGAGATAACACCCCCCCATTACGTCATGCTTCAGAAATGTGGAAAATGGTCCGTTTTCAAATGTTTTATTTTTGAACGTCAGTTCACATTTGTAGGTGGATCATCAGTGTTAGAGCTACAATTAGCATGTTTAAAGTGATTTTCATGCTTCCAGGGGCTCGGGAAGTTAATTAAATACCATTTGGAGGCATTTAATGTTCGAGCAAAAACGGCTGATTTTCGACAAAAGAGATAACACCCCCCCATTACGTCATGCTTCAGAAATGTGGAAAATGGTCCGTTTTCAAATGTTCTATTTTTGAACGTCAGTTCACATTTGTAGGTGGATCATCAGTGTTAGAGCTAAAATTAGCATGTTTAAAGTGATTTTCATGATTCCAGGGGCTCGGGAAGTTAATTAAATACCATTTGGAGGCATTTAATGTTCGAGCAAAAAGGCTGATTTTCGACAAAAGAGATAACACCCCCCCATTACGTCATGCTTCAGAAATGTGGAAAATGGTCCGTTTTCAAATGTTTTATTTTTGAACGTCAGTTCACATTTGTAGGTGGATCATCAGTGTTAGAGCTAAAATTAGCATGTTTAAAGTGATTTTCATGCTTCCAGGGGCTCGGGAAGTTAATTAAATACCATTTGGAGGCATTTAATGTTAGAGCAAAAACGGCTGATTTTCGACAAAAGAGATAACACCCCCCCATTACGTCATGCTTCAGAAATGTGGAAAATGGTCCGTTTTCAAATGTTTTATTTTTGAACGTTAGTTCACATTTGTAGGTGGATCATCAGTGTTAGAGCTAAAATTAGCATGTTTAAAGTGATTTTCATGCTTCTTGGGGCCCAAAACACAAGATTTATGGAATGGTTAAAAGTGCATGAAAATGGCCAATTTACTCACTCTGAGTTCTCAAAAAGGGTTTCTTCACCCCGGGAAGTTAATTAAATACCATTTGGAGGCATTTAATGTTCGAGCAAAAACGGCTGATTTTCGACAAAAGAGATAACACCCCCCCATTACGTCATGCTTCAGAAATGTGGAAAATGGTCCGTTTTCAAATGTTTTATTTTTGAACGTCAGTTCACATTTGTAGGTGGATCATCAGTGTTAGAGCTAAAATTAGCATGTTTAAAGTGATTTTCATGCTTCCAGGGGCTCGGGAAGTTAATTAAATACCATTTGGAGGCATTTAATGTTCGAGCAAAAACGGCTGATTTTCGACAAAAGATTTAACACCCCCCCCATTACGTCATGCTTCAGAAATGTGGAAAATGGTCCGTTTTCAAATGTTTTATTTTTGAACGTCAGTTCACATTTGTAGGTGGATCATCAGTGTTAGAGCTAAAATTAGCATGTTTAAAGTGATTTTCATGCTTCCAGGGGCTCGGGAAGTTAATTAAATACCATTTGGAGGCATTTAATGTTCGAGCAAAAACGGCTGATTTTCGACAAAAGAGATAACACCCCCCCATTACGTCATGCTTCAGAAATGTGGAAAATGGTCCGTTTTCAAATGTTTTATTTTTGAACGTCAGTTCACATTTGTAGGTGGATCATCAGTGTTAGAGCTAAAATTAGCATGTTTAAAGTGATTTTCATGCTTCCAGGGGCCCAAAACACAAGATTTATGGAATGGTTAAAAGTGCATGAAAATGGCCAATTTACTCACTCTGAGTTCTCAAAAAGGGTTTCTTCACCCCGGGAAGTTAATTAAATACCATTTGGAGGCATTTAATGTTCGAGCAAAAACGGCTGATTTTCGACAAAAGAGATAACACCCCCCCATTACGTCATGCTTCAGAAATGTGGAAAATGGTCCATTTTCAAATGTTTTATTTTTGAACGTCAGTTCACATTTGTAGGTGGATCATCAGTGTTAGAGCTAAAATTAGCATGTTTAAAGTGATTTTCATGCTTCCAGGGGCTCGGGAAGTTAATTAAATACCATTTGGAGGCATTTAATGTTCGAGCAAAAACGGCTGATTTTCGACAAAAGAGATAACACCCCCCCATTACGTCATGCTTCAGAAATGTGGAAAATGGTCCGTTTTCAAATGTTTTATTTTTGAACGTCAGTTCACATTTGTAGGTGGATCATCAGTGTTAGAGCTAAAATTAGCATGTTTAAAGTGATTTTCATGCTTCCAGGGGCCCAAAACACAAGATTTATGGAATGGTTAAAAGTGCATGAAAATGGCCAATTTACTCACTCTGAGTTCTCAAAAAGGGTTTCTTCACCCCGGGAAGTTAATTAAATACCATTTGAAGGCATTTAATGTTCGAGCAAAAACGGCTGATTTTCGACAAAAGAGATAACACCCCCCCATTACGTCATGCTTCAGAAATGTGGAAAATGGTCCGTTTTCAAATGTTTTATTTTTGAACGTCAGTTCACATTTGTAGGTGGATCATCAGTGTTAGAGCTAAAATTAGCCTGTTTAAAGTGATTTTCATGCTTCCAGGGGCCCAAAACACAAGATTTATGGAATGGTTAAAAGTGCATGAAATGGCCAATTTACTCACTCTGAGTTCTCAAAAAGGGTTTCTTCACCCCGGGAAGTTAATTAAATACCATTTGGAGGCATTTAATGTTAGAGCAAAAACGGCTGATTTTCGACAAAAGAGATAACACCCCCCCATTACGTCATGCTTCAGAAATGTGGAAAATGGTCCGTTTTCAAATGTTTTATTTTTGAACGTCAGTTCACATTTGTAGGTGGATCATCAGTGTTAGAGCTAAAATTAGCATGTTTAAAGTGATTTTCATGCTTCCAGGGGCCCAAAACACAAGATTTATGGAATGGTTAAAAGTGCATGAAAATGGCCAATTTACTCACTCTGAGTTCTCAAAAAGGGTTTCTTCACCCCGGGAAGTTAATGAAATACCATTTGGAGGCATTTAATGTTAGAGCAAAAACGGCTGATTTTCGACAAAAGAGATAACACCCCCCCATTACGTCATGCTTCAGAAATGTGGAAAATGGTCCGTTTTCAAATGTTTTATTTTTGAACGTCAGTTCACATTTGTAGGTGGATCATCAGTGTTAGAGCTAAAATTAGCATGTTTAAAGTGATTTTCATGCTTCCAGGGGCCCAAAACACAAGATTTATGGAATGGTTAAAAGTGCATGAAAATGGCCAATTTACTCACTCTGAGTTCTCAAAAAGGGTTTCTTCACCCCGGGAAGTTAATTAAATACCATTTGGAGGCATTTAATGTTAGAGCAAAAATGGCTGATTTTCGACAAAAGAGATAACACCCCCCCATTACGTCATGCTTCAGAAATGTGGAAAATGGTCCGTTTTCAAATGTTTTATTTTTGAACGTCAGTTCACATTTGTAGGTGGATCATCAGTGTTAGAGCTAAAATTAGCATGTTTAAAGTGATTTTCATGCTTCCAGGGGCCCAAAACACAAGATTTATGGAATGGTTAAAAGTGCATGAAAATGGCCAATTTACTCACTCTGAGTTCTCAAAAAGGGTTTCTTCACCCCGGGAAGTTAATTAAATACCATTTGGAGGCATTTAATGTTAGAGCAAAAACGGCTGATTTTCGACAAAAGAGATAACACCCCCCCATTACGTCATGCTTCAGAAATGTGGAAAATGGTCCATTTTCAAATGTTTTATTTTTGAACGTCAGTTCACATTTGTAGGTGGATCATCAGTGTTAGAGCTAAAATTAGCATGTTTAAAGTGATATTCATGCTTCCAGGGGCCCAAAACACAAGATTTATGGAATGGTTAAAAGTGCATGAAAATGGCCAATTTACTCACTCTGAGTTCTCAAAAAGGGTTTCTTCACCCCGGGAAGTTAATTAAATACCATTTGGAGGCATTTAATGTTAGAGCAAAAACGGCTGATTTTCGACAAAAGAGATAACACCCCCCCCATTACGTCATGCTTCAGAAATGTGGAAAATGGTCCGTTTTCAAATGTTTTATTTTTGAACGTCAGTTCACATTTGTAGGTGGATCATCAGTGTTAGAGCTAAAATTAGGATGTTTAAAGTGATTTTCATGCTTCCAGGGGCCCAAAACACAAGATTTATGGAATGGTTAAAAGTGCATGAAAATGGCCAATTTACTCACTCTGAGTTCTCAAAAAGGGTTTCTTCACCCCGGGAAGTTAATTAAATACCATTTGGAGGCATTTAATGTTAGAGCAAAAACGGCTGATTTTCGACAAAAGAGATAACACCCCCCCATTACGTCATGCTTCAGAAATGTGGAAAATGGTCCGTTTTCAAATGTTTCATTTTTGAACGTCAGTTCACATTTGTAGGTGGATCATCAGTGTTAGAGCTAAAATTAGCATGTTTAAAGTGATTTTCATGCTTCCAGGGGCCCAAAACACAAGATTTATGGAATGGTTAAAAGTGCATGAAAATGGCCAATTTACTCACTCTGAGTTCTCAAAAAGGGTTTCTTCACCCCGGGAAGTTAATTAAATACCATTTGGAGGCATTTAATGTTAGAGCAAAAACGGCTGATTTTCGACAAAAGAGATAACACCCCCCCATTACGTCATGCTTCAGAAATGTGGAAAATGGTCCGTTTTCAAATGTTTTATTTTTGAACGTCAGTTCACATTTGTAGGTGGATCATCAGTGTTAGAGCTAAAATTAGCATGTTTAAAGTGATTTTCATGCTTCCAGGGGCCCAAAACACAAGATTTATGGAATGGTTAAAAGTGCATGAAAATGGCCAATTTACTCACTCTGAGTTCTCAAAAAGGGTTTCTTCACCCCGGGAAGTTAATTAAATACCATTTGGAGGCATTTAATGTTAGAGCAAAAACGGCTGATTTTCGACAAAAGAGATAACACCCCCCCATTACGTCATGCTTCAGAAATGTGGAAAATGGTCCGTTTTCAAATGTTTTATTTTTGAACGTCAGTTCACATTTGTAGGTGGATCATCAGTGTTAGAGCTAAAATTAGCATGTTTAAAGTGATTTTCATGCTTCCAGGGGCTCGGGAAGTGAAATAAATACCATTTGGAGGCATTTAATGTTCGAGCAAAAACGGCTGATTTTCGACAAAAGAGATAACACCCCCCATTACGTCATGCTTCAGAAATGTGGAAAATGGTCCGTTTTCAAATGTTTTATTTTTGAACGTCAGTTCACATTTGTAGGTGGATCATCAGTGTTAGAGCTAAAATTAGCATGTTTAAAGTGATTTTCATGCTTCCAGGGGCTCGGGAAGTGAAATAAATACCATTTGGAGGCATTTAATGTTCGAGCAAAAACGGCTGATTTTCGACAAAAGAGATAACACCCCCCCATTACGTCATGCTTCAGAAATGTGGAAAATGGTCAGTTTTCAAATGTTTTATTTTTGAACGTCAGTTCACATTTGTAGGTGGATCATCAGTGTTAGAGCTAAAATTAGCATGTTTAAAGTGATTTTCATGCTTCCAGGGGCTCGGGAAGTGAAATAAATACCATTTGGAGGCATTTAATGTTCGAGCAAAAAAGACTGATTTTCGACAAAAGAGATAACACCCCCCCATTACGTCATGCTTCAGAAATGTGGAAAATGGTCCGTTTTCAAATGTTTTATTTTTGAACGTCAGTTCACATTTGTAGGTGGATCATCAGTGTTAGAGCTAAAATTAGCATGTTTAAAGTGATTTTCATGCTTCTTGGGGACCAAAACACAAGATTTATGGAATGGTTAAAAGTGCATGAAAATGGCCAATTTACTCACTCTGAGTTCTCAAAAAGGGTTTCTTCACCCCGGGAAGTTAATTAAATACCATTTGGAGGCATTTAATGTTCGAGCAAAAACGGCTGATTTTCGACAAAAGAGATAACACCCCCCCATTACGTCATGCTTCAGAAATGTGGAAAATGGTCCATTTTCAAATGTTTTATTTTTGAACGTCAGTTCACATTTGTAGGTGGATCATCAGTGTTAGAGCTAAAATTAGCATGTTTAAAGTGATTTTCATGCTTCCAGGGGCCCAAAACACAAGATTTATGGAATGGTTAAAAGTGCATGAGAATGGCCAATTTACTCACTCTGAGTTCTCAAAAAGGGTTTCTTCACCCCGGGAAGTTAATTAAATACCATTTGGAGGCATTTAATGTTCGAGCAAAAACGGCTGATTTTCGACAAAAGAGATAACACCCCCCCATTACGTCATGCTTCAGAAATGTGGAAAATGGTCCGTTTTCAAATGTTTCATTTTTGAACGTCAGTTCACATTTGTAGGTGGATCATCAGTGTTAGAGCTAAAATTAGCATGTTTAAAGTGATTTTCATGCTTCCAGGGGCTCAGGAAGTTAATTAAATACCATTTGGAGGCATTTAATGTTCGAGCAAAAACGGCAGATTTTCGACAAAAGAGATAACACCCCCCCATTACGTCATGCTTCAGAAATGTGGAAAATGGTCCGTTTTCAAATGTTTTATTTTTGAACGTCAGTTCACATTTGTAGGTGGATCATCACTGTTAGAGCTAAAATTAGCATGTTTAAAGTGATTTTCATGCTTCCAGGGGCTCGGGAAGTGAAATAAATACCATTTGGAGGCATTTAATGTTCGAGCAAAAACGGCTGATTTTCGACAAAAGAGATAACACCCCCCCATTACGTCATGCTTCAGAAATGTGGAAAATGGTCCGTTTTCAAATGTTTTATTTTTGAACGTCAGTTCACATTTGTAGGTGGATCATCAGTGTTAGAGCTACAATTAGCATGTTTAAAGTGATTTTCATGCTTCCAGGGGCTCGGGAAGTTAATTAAATACCATTTGGAGGCATTTAATGTTCGAGCAAAAACGGCTGATTTTCGACAAAAGAGATAACACCCCCCCATTACGTCATGCTTCAGAAATGTGGAAAATGGTCCGTTTTCAAATGTTCTATTTTTGAACGTCAGTTCACATTTGTAGGTGGATCATCAGTGTTAGAGCTAAAATTAGCATGTTTAAAGTGATTTTCATGATTCCAGGGGCTCGGGAAGTTAATTAAATACCATTTGGAGGCATTTAATGTTCGAGCAAAAAGGCTGATTTTCGACAAAAGAGATAACACCCCCCCATTACGTCATGCTTCAGAAATGTGGAAAATGGTCCGTTTTCAAATGTTTTATTTTTGAACGTCAGTTCACATTTGTAGGTGGATCATCAGTGTTAGAGCTAAAATTAGCATGTTTAAAGTGATTTTCATGCTTCCAGGGGCTCGGGAAGTTAATTAAATACCATTTGGAGGCATTTAATGTTAGAGCAAAAACGGCTGATTTTCGACAAAAGAGATAACACCCCCCCATTACGTCATGCTTCAGAAATGTGGAAAATGGTCCGTTTTCAAATGTTTTATTTTTGAACGTTAGTTCACATTTGTAGGTGGATCATCAGTGTTAGAGCTAAAATTAGCATGTTTAAAGTGATTTTCATGCTTCTTGGGGCCCAAAACACAAGATTTATGGAATGGTTAAAAGTGCATGAAAATGGCCAATTTACTCACTCTGAGTTCTCAAAAAGGGTTTCTTCACCCCGGGAAGTTAATTAAATACCATTTGGAGGCATTTAATGTTCGAGCAAAAACGGCTGATTTTCGACAAAAGAGATAACACCCCCCCATTACGTCATGCTTCAGAAATGTGGAAAATGGTCCGTTTTCAAATGTTTTATTTTTGAACGTCAGTTCACATTTGTAGGTGGATCATCAGTGTTAGAGCTAAAATTAGCATGTTTAAAGTGATTTTCATGCTTCCAGGGGCTCGGGAAGTTAATTAAATACCATTTGGAGGCATTTAATGTTCGAGCAAAAACGGCTGATTTTCGACAAAAGATTTAACACCCCCCCCATTACGTCATGCTTCAGAAATGTGGAAAATGGTCCGTTTTCAAATGTTTTATTTTTGAACGTCAGTTCACATTTGTAGGTGGATCATCAGTGTTAGAGCTAAAATTAGCATGTTTAAAGTGATTTTCATGCTTCCAGGGGCTCGGGAAGTGAAATAAATACCATTTGGAGGCATTTAATGTTCAAGCAAAAACGGCTGATTTTCGACAAAAGAGATAACACCCCCCCCATTACGTCATGCTTCAGAAATGTGGAAAATGGTCCGTTTTCAAATGTTTCATTTTTGAATGTCAGTTCACATTTGTAGGTGGATCATCAGTGTTAGAGCTAAAATTAGCATGTTTAAAGTGATTTTCATGCTTCCAGGGGCTCGGGAAGTTAATTAAATACCATTTGGAGGCATTTAATGTTCGAGCAAAAACGGCTGATTTTCGACAAAAGAGATAACACCCCCCCATTACGTCATGCTTCAGAAATGTGGAAAATGGTCCGTTTTCAAATGTTTTATTTATGAACGTCAGTTCACATTTGTAGGTGGATCATCAGTGTTAGAGCTAAAATTAGCATGTTTAAAGTGATTTTCATGCTTCCAGGGGCCCAAAACACAAGATTTATGGAATGGTTAAAAGTGCATGAAAATGGCCAATTTACTCACTCTGAGTTCTCAAAAAGGGTTTCTTCACCCCGGGAAGTTAATTAAATACCATTTGGAGGCATTTAATGTTCGAGCAAAAACGGCTGATTTTCGACAAAAGAGATAACACCCCCCCATTACGTCATGCTTCAGAAATGTGGAAAATGGTCCATTTTCAAATGTTTTATTTTTGAACGTCAGTTCACATTTGTAGGTGGATCATCAGTGTTAGAGCTAAAATTAGCATGTTTAAAGTGATTTTCATGCTTCCAGGGGCTCCGGAAGTTAATTAAATACCATTTGGAGGCATTTAATGTTCGAGCAAAAACGGCTGATTTTCGACAAAAGAGATAACACCCCCCCATTACGTCATGCTTCAGAAATGTGGAAAATGGTCCGTTTTCAAATGTTTTATTTTTGAACGTCAGTTCACATTTGTAGGTGGATCATCAGTGTTAGAGCTAAAATTAGCATGTTTAAAGTGATTTTCATGCTTCCAGGGGCCCAAAACACAAGATTTATGGAATGGTTAAAAGTGCATGAAAATGGCCAATTTACTCACTCTGAGTTCTCAAAAAGGGTTTCTTCACCCCGGGAAGTTAATTAAATACCATTTGAAGGCATTTAATGTTCGAGCAAAAACGGCTGATTTTCGACAAAAGAGATAACACCCCCCCATTACGTCATGCTTCAGAAATGTGGAAAATGGTCCGTTTTCAAATGTTTTATTTTTGAACGTCAGTTCACATTTGTAGGTGGATCATCAGTGTTAGAGCTAAAATTAGCCTGTTTAAAGTGATTTTCATGCTTCCAGGGGCCCAAAACACAAGATTTATGGAATGGTTAAAAGTGCATGAAATGGCCAATTTACTCACTCTGAGTTCTCAAAAAGGGTTTCTTCACCCCGGGAAGTTAATTAAATACCATTTGGAGGCATTTAATGTTAGAGCAAAAACGGCTGATTTTCGACAAAAGAGATAACACCCCCCCATTACGTCATGCTTCAGAAATGTGGAAAATGGTCCGTTTTCAAATGTTTTATTTTTGAACGTCAGTTCACATTTGTAGGTGGATCATCAGTGTTAGAGCTAAAATTAGCATGTTTAAAGTGATTTTCATGCTTCCAGGGGCCCAAAACACAAGATTTATGGAATGGTTAAAAGTGCATGAAAATGGCCAATTTACTCACTCTGAGTTCTCAAAAAGGGTTTCTTCACCCCGGGAAGTTAATGAAATACCATTTGGAGGCATTTAATGTTAGAGCAAAAACGGCTGATTTTCGACAAAAGAGATAACACCCCCCCATTACGTCATGCTTCAGAAATGTGGAAAATGGTCCGTTTTCAAATGTTTTATTTTTGAACGTCAGTTCACATTTGTAGGTGGATCATCAGTGTTAGAGCTAAAATTAGCATGTTTAAAGTGATTTTCATGCTTCCAGGGGCCCAAAACACAAGATTTATGGAATGGTTAAAAGTGCATGAAAATGGCCAATTTACTCACTCTGAGTTCTCAAAAAGGGTTTCTTCACCCCGGGAAGTTAATTAAATACCATTTGGAGGCATTTAATGTTAGAGCAAAAATGGCTGATTTTCGACAAAAGAGATAACACCCCCCCATTACGTCATGCTTCAGAAATGTGGAAAATGGTCCGTTTTCAAATGTTTTATTTTTGAACGTCAGTTCACATTTGTAGGTGGATCATCAGTGTTAGAGCTAAAATTAGCATGTTTAAAGTGATTTTCATGCTTCCAGGGGCCCAAAACACAAGATTTATGGAATGGTTAAAAGTGCATGAAAATGGCCAATTTACTCACTCTGAGTTCTCAAAAAGGGTTTCTTCACCCCGGGAAGTTAATTAAATACCATTTGGAGGCATTTAATGTTAGAGCAAAAACGGCTGATTTTCGACAAAAGAGATAACACCCCCCCATTACGTCATGCTTCAGAAATGTGGAAAATGGTCCATTTTCAAATGTTTTATTTTTGAACGTCAGTTCACATTTGTAGGTGGATCATCAGTGTTAGAGCTAAAATTAGCATGTTTAAAGTGATATTCATGCTTCCAGGGGCCCAAAACACAAGATTTATGGAATGGTTAAAAGTGCATGAAAATGGCCAATTTACTCACTCTGAGTTCTCAAAAAGGGTTTCTTCACCCCGGGAAGTTAATTAAATACCATTTGGAGGCATTTAATGTTAGAGCAAAAACGGCTGATTTTCGACAAAAGAGATAACACCCCCCCCATTACGTCATGCTTCAGAAATGTGGAAAATGGTCCGTTTTCAAATGTTTTATTTTTGAACGTCAGTTCACATTTGTAGGTGGATCATCAGTGTTAGAGCTAAAATTAGGATGTTTAAAGTGATTTTCATGCTTCCAGGGGCCCAAAACACAAGATTTATGGAATGGTTAAAAGTGCATGAAAATGGCCAATTTACTCACTCTGAGTTCTCAAAAAGGGTTTCTTCACCCCGGGAAGTTAATTAAATACCATTTGGAGGCATTTAATGTTAGAGCAAAAACGGCTGATTTTCGACAAAAGAGATAACACCCCCCCATTACGTCATGCTTCAGAAATGTGGAAAATGGTCCGTTTTCAAATGTTTCATTTTTGAACGTCAGTTCACATTTGTAGGTGGATCATCAGTGTTAGAGCTAAAATTAGCATGTTTAAAGTGATTTTCATGCTTCCAGGGGCCCAAAACACAAGATTTATGGAATGGTTAAAAGTGCATGAAAATGGCCAATTTACTCACTCTGAGTTCTCAAAAAGGGTTTCTTCACCCCGGGAAGTTAATTAAATACCATTTGGAGGCATTTAATGTTAGAGCAAAAACGGCTGATTTTCGACAAAAGAGATAACACCCCCCCATTACGTCATGCTTCAGAAATGTGGAAAATGGTCCGTTTTCAAATGTTTTATTTTTGAACGTCAGTTCACATTTGTAGGTGGATCATCAGTGTTAGAGCTAAAATTAGCATGTTTAAAGTGATTTTCATGCTTCCAGGGGCCCAAAACACAAGATTTATGGAATGGTTAAAAGTGCATGAAAATGGCCAATTTACTCACTCTGAGTTCTCAAAAAGGGTTTCTTCACCCCGGGAAGTTAATTAAATACCATTTGGAGGCATTTAATGTTAGAGCAAAAACGGCTGATTTTCGACAAAAGAGATAACACCCCCCCATTACGTCATGCTTCAGAAATGTGGAAAATGGTCCGTTTTCAAATGTTTTATTTTTGAACGTCAGTTCACATTTGTAGGTGGATCATCAGTGTTAGAGCTAAAATTAGCATGTTTAAAGTGATTTTCATGCTTCCAGGGGCTCGGGAAGTGAAATAAATACCATTTGGAGGCATTTAATGTTCGAGCAAAAACGGCTGATTTTCGACAAAAGAGATAACACCCCCCATTACGTCATGCTTCAGAAATGTGGAAAATGGTCCGTTTTCAAATGTTTTATTTTTGAACGTCAGTTCACATTTGTAGGTGGATCATCAGTGTTAGAGCTAAAATTAGCATGTTTAAAGTGATTTTCATGCTTCCAGGGGCTCGGGAAGTTAATTAAATACCATTTGGAGGCATTTAATGTTCGAGCAAAAAAGGCTGATTTTCGACAAAAGAGATAACACCCCCCCATTACGTCATGCTTCAGAAATGTGGAAAATGGTCCGTTTTCAAATGTTTTATTTTTGAACGTCAGTTCACATTTGTAGGTGGATCATCAGTGTTAGAGCTAAAATTAGCATGTTTAAAGTGATTTTCATGCTTCCAGGGGCCCAAAACACAAGATTTATGGAATGGTTAAAAGTGCATGAAAATGGCCAATTTACTCACTCTGAGTTCTCAAAAAGGGTTTCTTCACCCCGGGAAGTTAATTAAATACCATTTGGAGGCATTTAATGTTAGAGCAAAAACGGCTGATTTTCGACAAAAGAGATAACACCCCCCCATTACGTCATGCTTCAGAAATGTGGAAAATGGTCCATTTTCAAATGTTTTATTTTTGAACGTCAGTTCACATTTGTAGGTGGATCATCAGTGTTAGAGCTAAAATTAGCATGTTTAAAGTGATTTTCATGCTTCCAGGGGCCCAAAACACAAGATTTATGGAATGGTTAAAAGTGCATGAGAATGGCCAATTTACTCACTCTGAGTTCTCAAAAAGGGTTTCTTCACCCCGGGAAGTTAATTAAATACCATTTGGAGGCATTTAATGTTCGAGCAAAAACGGCTGATTTTCGACAAAAGAGATAACACCCCCCCATTACGTCATGCTTCAGAAATGTGGAAAATGGTCCGTTTTCAAATGTTTCATTTTTGAACGTCAGTTCACATTTGTAGGTGGATCATCAGTGTTAGAGCTAAAATTAGCATGTTTAAAGTGATTTTCATGCTTCCAGGGGCTCGGGAAGTTAATTAAATACCATTTGGAGGCATTTAATGTTCGAGCAAAAACGGCTGATTTTCGACAAAAGAGATAACACCCCCCCATTACGTCATGCTTCAGAAATGTGGAAAATGGTCCGTTTTCAAATGTTTTATTTTTGAACGTCAGTTCACATTTGTAGGTGGATCATCAGTGTTAGAGCTAAAATTAGCATGTTTAAAGTGATTTTCATGCTTCCAGGGGCTCGGGAAGTTAATTAAATACCATTTGGAGGCATTTAATGTTAGAGCAAAAACGGCTGATTTTCGACAAAAGAGATAACACCCCCCCATTACGTCATGCTTCAGAAATGTGGAAAATGGTCCGTTTTCAAATGTTTTATTTTTGAACGTCAGTTCACATTTGTAGGTGGATCATCAGTGTTAGAGCTAAAATTAGCATGTTTAAAGTGATTTTCATGCTTCCAGGGGCTCGGGAAGTGAAATAAATACCATTTGGAGGCATTTAATGTTCGAGCAAAAACGGCTGATTTTCGACAAAAGAGATAACACCCCCCCATTACGTCATGCTTCAGAAATGTGGAAAATGGTCCGTTTTCAAATGTTTTATTTTTGAACGTAAGTTCACATTTGTAGGTGGATCATCAGTGTTAGAGCTAAAATTAGCATGTTTAAAGTGATTTTCATGCTTCCAGGGGCTCGGGAAGTTAATTAAATACCATTTGGAGGCATTTAATGTTCGAGCAAAAACGGCTGATTTTCGACAAAAGAGATAACACCCCCCCATTACGTCATGCTTCAGAAATGTGGAAAATGGTCCGTTTTCAAATGTTTTATTTTTGAACGTCAGTTCACATTTGTAGGTGGATCATCAGTGTTAGAGCTAAAATTAGCATGTTTAAAGTGATTTTCATGCTTCCAGGGGCCCAAAACACAAGATTTATGGAATGGTTAAAAGTGCATGAAAATGGCCAATTTACTCACTCTGAGTTCTCAAAAAGGGTTTCTTCACCCCGGGAAGTTAATTAAATACCATTTGGAGGCATTTAATGTTAGAGCAAAAACGGCTGATTTTCGACAAAAGAGATAACACCCCCCCATTACGTCATGCTTCAGAAATGTGGAAAATGGTCCGTTTTCAAATGTTTTATTTTTGAACGTCAGTTCACATTTGTAGGTGGATCATCAGTGTTAGAGCTAAAATTAGCATGTTTAAAGTGATTTTCATGCTTCCAGGGGCTCGGGAAGTGAAATAAATACCATTTGGAGGCATTTAATGTTTGAGCAAAAACGGCTGATTTTCCACAAAAGAGATAACACCCCCCCATTACGTCATGCTTCAGAAATGTGGAAAATGGTCTGTTTTCAAATGTTTTATTTTTGAACGTAAGTTCACATTTGTAGGTGGATCATCAGTGTTAGAGCTAAAATTAGCATGCTTAAAGTGATTTTCATGCTTCCAGGGGCTTGGGAAGTGAAATAAATACCATTTGGAGGCATTTAATGTTCGAGCAAAAACGGCTGATTTTCGACAAAAGAGATAACACCCCCCCATTACGTCATGCTTCAGAAATGTGGAAAATGGTCCGTTTTCAAATGTTTTATTTTTGAACGTCAGTTCACATTTGTAGGTGGATCATCAGTGTTAGAGCTAAAATTAGCATGTTTAAAGTGATTTTCATGCTTCCAGGGGCTCGGGAAGTGAAATAAATACCATTTGGAGGCATTTAATGTTCGAGCAAAAAAGGCTGATTTTCGACAAAAGAGATAACACCCCCCCATTACGTCATGCTTCAGAAATGTGGAAAATGGTCCGTTTTCAAATGTTTTATTTTTGAACGTCAGTTCACATTTGTAGGTGGATCATCAGTGTTAGAGCTAATATTAGCATGTTTAAAGTGATTTTCATGCTTCCAGGGGCCCAAAACACAAGATTTATGGAATGGTTAAAAGTGCATGAAAATGGCCAATTTACTCACTCTGAGTTCTCAAAAAGGGTTTCTTCACCCCGGGAAGTTAATTAAATACCATTTGGAGGCATTTAATGTTAGAGCAAAAACGGCTGATTTTCGACAAAAGAGATAACACCCCCCCATTACGTCATGCTTCAGAAATGTGGAAAATGGTCTGTTTTCAAATGTTTTATTTTTAAACGTAAGTTCACATTTGTAGGTGGATCATCAGTGTTAGAGCTAAAATTAGCATGTTTAAAGTGATTTTCATGCTTCCAGGGGCTCGGGAAGTGAAATAAATACCATTTGGAGGCATTTAATGTTCGAGCAAAAACGGCTGATTTTCGACAAAAGAGATAACACCCCCCCATTACGTCATGCTTCAGAAATGTGGAAAATGGTCAGTTTTCAAATGTTTTATTTTTGAACGTCAGTTCACATTTGTAGGTGGATCATCAGTGTTAGAGCTAAAATTAGCATGTTTAAAGTGATTTTCATGCTTCCAGGGGCTCGGGAAGTGAAATAAATACCATTTGGAGGCATTTAATGTTCGAGCAAAAAAGGCTGATTTTCGACAAAAGAGATAACACCCCCCCATTACGTCATGCTTCAGAAATGTGGAAAATGGTCCGTTTTCAAATGTTTTATTTTTGAACGTCAGTTCACATTTGTAGGTGGATCATCAGTGTTAGAGCTAAAATTAGCATGTTTAAAGTGATTTTCATGCTTCTTGGGGCCCAAAACACAAGATTTATGGAATGGTTAAAAGTGCATGAAAATGGCCAATTTACTCACTCTGAGTTCTCAAAAAGGGTTTCTTCACCCCGGGAAGTTAATTAAATACCATTTGGAGGCATTTAATGTTCGAGCAAAAACGGCTGATTTTCGACAAAAGAGATAACACCCCCCCATTACGTCATGCTTCAGAAATGTGGAAAATGGTCCATTTTCAAATGTTTTATTTTTGAACGTCAGTTCACATTTGTAGGTGGATCATCAGTGTTAGAGCTAAAATTAGCATGTTTAAAGTGATTTTCATGCTTCCAGGGGCCCAAAACACAAGATTTATGGAATGGTTAAAAGTGCATGAGAATGGCCAATTTACTCACTCTGAGTTCTCAAAAAGGGTTTCTTCACCCCGGGAAGTTAATTAAATACCATTTGGAGGCATTTAATGTTCGAGCAAAAACGGCTGATTTTCGACAAAAGAGATAACACCCCCCCATTACGTCATGCTTCAGAAATGTGGAAAATGGTCCGTTTTCAAATGTTTCATTTTTGAACGTCAGTTCACATTTGTAGGTGGATCATCAGTGTTAGAGCTAAAATTAGCATGTTTAAAGTGATTTTCATGCTTCCAGGGGCTCGGGAAGTTAATTAAATACCATTTGGAGGCATTTAATGTTCGAGCAAAAACGGCAGATTTTCGACAAAAGAGATAACACCCCCCCATTACGTCATGCTTCAGAAATGTGGAAAATGGTCCGTTTTCAAATGTTTTATTTTTGAACGTCAGTTCACATTTGTAGGTGGATCATCACTGTTAGAGCTAAAATTAGCATGTTTAAAGTGATTTTCATGCTTCCAGGGGCTCGGGAAGTGAAATAAATACCATTTGGAGGCATTTAATGTTCGAGCAAAAACGGCTGATTTTCGACAAAAGAGATAACACCCCCCCATTACGTCATGCTTCAGAAATGTGGAAAATGGTCCGTTTTCAAATGTTTCATTTTTGAACGTCAGTTCACATTTGTAGGTGGATCATCAGTGTTAGAGCTACAATTAGCATGTTTAAAGTGATTTTCATGCTTCCAGGGGCTCGGGAAGTTAATTAAATACCATTTGGAGGCATTTAATGTTCGAGCAAAAACGGCTGATTTTCGACAAAAGAGATAACACCCCCCCATTACGTCATGCTTCAGAAATGTGGAAAATGGTCCGTTTTCAAATGTTCTATTTTTGAACGTCAGTTCACATTTGTAGGTGGATCATCAGTGTTAGAGCTAAAATTAGCATGTTTAAAGTGATTTTCATGCTTCCAGGGGCTCGGGAAGTTAATTAAATACCATTTGGAGGCATTTAATGTTCGAGCAAAAAGGCTGATTTTCGACAAAAGAGATAACACCCCCCCATTACGTCATGCTTCAGAAATGTGGAAAATGGTCCGTTTTCAAATGTTTTATTTTTGAACGTCAGTTCACATTTGTAGGTGGATCATCAGTGTTAGAGCTAAAATTAGCATGTTTAAAGTGATTTTCATGCTTCCAGGGGCTCGGGAAGTTAATTAAATACCATTTGGAGGCATTTAATGTTAGATCAAAAACGGCTGATTTTCGACAAAAGAGATAACACCCCCCCATTACGTCATGCTTCAGAAATGTGGAAAATGGTCCGTTTTCAAATGTTTTATTTTTGAACGTTAGTTCACATTTGTAGGTGGATCATCAGTGTTAGAGCTAAAATTAGCATGTTTAAAGTGATTTTCATGCTTCTTGGGGCCCAAAACACAAGATTTATGGAATGGTTAAAAGTGCATGAAAATGGCCAATTTACTCACTCTGAGTTCTCAAAAAGGGTTTCTTCACCCCGGGAAGTTAATTAAATACCATTTGGAGGCATTTAATGTTCGAGCAAAAACGGCTGATTTTCGACAAAAGAGATAACACCCCCCCATTACGTCATGCTTCAGAAATGTGGAAAATGGTCCGTTTTCAAATGTTTTATTTTTGAACGTCAGTTCACATTTGTAGGTGGATCATCAGTGTTAGAGCTAAAATTAGCATGTTTAAAGTGATTTTCATGCTTCCAGGGGCTCGGGAAGTTAATTAAATACCATTTGGAGGCATTTAATGTTCGAGCAAAAACGGCTGATTTTCGACAAAAGATTTAACACCCCCCCCATTACGTCATGCTTCAGAAATGTGGAAAATGGTCCGTTTTCAAATGTTTTATTTTTGAACGTCAGTTCACATTTGTAGGTGGATCATCAGTGTTAGAGCTAAAATTAGCATGTTTAAAGTGATTTTCATGCTTCCAGGGGCTCGGGAAGTGAAATAAATACCATTTGGAGGCATTTAATGTTCAAGCAAAAACGGCTGATTTTCGACAAAAGAGATAACACCCCCCCCATTACGTCATGCTTCAGAAATGTGGAAAATGGTCCGTTTTCAAATGTTTCATTTTTGAATGTCAGTTCACATTTGTAGGTGGATCATCAGTGTTAGAGCTAAAATTAGCATGTTTAAAGTGATTTTCATGCTTCCAGGGGCTCGGGAAGTTAATTAAATACCATTTGGAGGCATTTAATGTTCGAGCAAAAACGGCTGATTTTCGACAAAAGAGATAACACCCCCCCATTACGTCATGCTTCAGAAATGTGGAAAATGGTCCGTTTTCAAATGTTTTATTTTTGAACGTCAGTTCACATTTGTAGGTGGATCATCAGTGTTAGAGCTAAAATTAGCATGTTTAAAGTGATTTTCATGCTTCCAGGGGCCCAAAACACAAGATTTATGGAATGGTTAAAAGTGCATGAAAATGGCCAATTTACTCACTCTGAGTTCTCAAAAAGGGTTTCTTCACCCCGGGAAGTTAATTAAATACCATTTGGAGGCATTTAATGTTCGAGCAAAAACGGCTGATTTTCGACAAAAGAGATAACACCCCCCCATTACGTCATGCTTCAGAAATGTGGAAAATGGTCCATTTTCAAATGTTTTATTTTTGAACGTCAGTTCACATTTGTAGGTGGATCATCAGTGTTAGAGCTAAAATTAGCATGTTTAAAGTGATTTTCATGCTTCCAGGGGCTCGGGAAGTTAATTAAATACCATTTGGAGGCATTTAATGTTCGAGCAAAAACGGCTGATTTTCGACAAAAGAGATAACACCCCCCCATTACGTCATGCTTCAGAAATGTGGAAAATGGTCCGTTTTCAAATGTTTTATTTTTGAACGTCAGTTCACATTTGTAGGTGGATCATCAGTGTTAGAGCTAAAATTAGCATGTTTAAAGTGATTTTCATGCTTCCAGGGGCCCAAAACACAAGATTTATGGAATGGTTAAAAGTGCATGAAAATGGCCAATTTACTCACTCTGAGTTCTCAAAAAGGGTTTCTTCACCCCGGGAAGTTAATTAAATACCATTTGAAGGCATTTAATGTTCGAGCAAAAACGGCTGATTTTCGACAAAAGAGATAACACCCCCCCATTACGTCATGCTTCAGAAATGTGGAAAATGGTCCGTTTTCAAATGTTTTATTTTTGAACGTCAGTTCACATTTGTAGGTGGATCATCAGTGTTAGAGCTAAAATTAGCCTGTTTAAAGTGATTTTCATGCTTCCAGGGGCCCAAAACACAAGATTTATGGAATGGTTAAAAGTGCATGAAATGGCCAATTTACTCACTCTGAGTTCTCAAAAAGGGTTTCTTCACCCCGGGAAGTTAATTAAATACCATTTGGAGGCATTTAATGTTAGAGCAAAAACGGCTGATTTTCGACAAAAGAGATAACACCCCCCCATTACGTCATGCTTCAGAAATGTGGAAAATGGTCCGTTTTCAAATGTTTTATTTTTGAACGTCAGTTCACATTTGTAGGTGGATCATCAGTGTTAGAGCTAAAATTAGCATGTTTAAAGTGATTTTCATGCTTCCAGGGGCCCAAAACACAAGATTTATGGAATGGTTAAAAGTGCATGAAAATGGCCAATTTACTCACTCTGAGTTCTCAAAAAGGGTTTCTTCACCCCGGGAAGTTAATTAAATACCATTTGGAGGCATTTAATGTTAGAGCAAAAACGGCTGATTTTCGACAAAAGAGATAACACCCCCCCATTACGTCATGCTTCAGAAATGTGGAAAATGGTCCGTTTTCAAATGTTTTATTTTTGAACGTCAGTTCACATTTGTAGGTGGATCATCAGTGTTAGAGCTAAAATTAGCATGTTTAAAGTGATTTTCATGCTTCCAGGGGCCCAAAACACAAGATTTATGGAATGGTTAAAAGTGCATGAAAATGGCCAATTTACTCACTCTGAGTTCTCAAAAAGGGTTTCTTCACCCCGGGAAGTTAATTAAATACCATTTGGAGGCATTTAATGTTAGAGCAAAAATGGCTGATTTTCGACAAAAGAGATAACACCCCCCCATTACGTCATGCTTCAGAAATGTGGAAAATGGTCCGTTTTCAAATGTTTTATTTTTGAACGTCAGTTCACATTTGTAGGTGGATCATCAGTGTTAGAGCTAAAATTAGCATGTTTAAAGTGATTTTCATGCTTCCAGGGGCCCAAAACACAAGATTTATGGAATGGTTAAAAGTGCATGAAAATGGCCAATTTACTCACTCTGAGTTCTCAAAAAGGGTTTCTTCACCCCGGGAAGTTAATTAAATACCATTTGGAGGCATTTAATGTTAGAGCAAAAACGGCTGATTTTCGACAAAAGAGATAACACCCCCCCATTACGTCATGCTTCAGAAATGTGGAAAATGGTCCATTTTCAAATGTTTTATTTTTGAACGTCAGTTCACATTTGTAGGTGGATCATCAGTGTTAGAGCTAAAATTAGCATGTTTAAAGTGATATTCATGCTTCCAGGGGCCCAAAACACAAGATTTATGGAATGGTTAAAAGTGCATGAAAATGGCCAATTTACTCACTCTGAGTTCTCAAAAAGGGTTTCTTCACCCCGGGAAGTTAATTAAATACCATTTGGAGGCATTTAATGTTAGAGCAAAAACGGCTGATTTTCGACAAAAGAGATAACACCCCCCCCATTACGTCATGCTTCAGAAATGTGGAAAATGGTCCGTTTTCAAATGTTTTATTTTTGAACGTCAGTTCACATTTGTAGGTGGATCATCAGTGTTAGAGCTAAAATTAGGATGTTTAAAGTGATTTTCATGCTTCCAGGGGCCCAAAACACAAGATTTATGGAATGGTTAAAAGTGCATGAAAATGGCCAATTTACTCACTCTGAGTTCTCAAAAAGGGTTTCTTCACCCCGGGAAGTTAATTAAATACCATTTGGAGGCATTTAATGTTAGAGCAAAAACGGCTGATTTTCGACAAAAGAGATAACACCCCCCCATTACGTCATGCTTCAGAAATGTGGAAAATGGTCCGTTTTCAAATGTTTCATTTTTGAACGTCAGTTCACATTTGTAGGTGGATCATCAGTGTTAGAGCTAAAATTAGCATGTTTAAAGTGATTTTCATGCTTCCAGGGGCCCAAAACACAAGATTTATGGAATGGTTAAAAGTGCATGAAAATGGCCAATTTACTCACTCTGAGTTCTCAAAAAGGGTTTCTTCACCCCGGGAAGTTAATTAAATACCATTTGGAGGCATTTAATGTTAGAGCAAAAACGGCTGATTTTCGACAAAAGAGATAACACCCCCCCATTACGTCATGCTTCAGAAATGTGGAAAATGGTCCGTTTTCAAATGTTTTATTTTTGAACGTCAGTTCACATTTGTAGGTGGATCATCAGTGTTAGAGCTAAAATTAGCATGTTTAAAGTGATTTTCATGCTTCCAGGGGCCCAAAACACAAGATTTATGGAATGGTTAAAAGTGCATGAAAATGGCCAATTTACTCACTCTGAGTTCTCAAAAAGGGTTTCTTCACCCCGGGAAGTTAATTAAATACCATTTGGAGGCATTTAATGTTAGAGCAAAAACGGCTGATTTTCGACGAAAGAGCTAACACCCCCCCCATTACGTCATGCTTTAGAAATGTGGAAAATGGTCCGTTTTCAAATGTTTTATTTTTGAACGTCAGTTCACATTTGTAGGTGGATCATCAGTGTTAGAGCTAAAATTAGCATGTTTAAAGTGATTTTCATGCTTCCAGGGGCTCGGGAAGTGAAATAAATACCATTTGGAGGCATTTAATGTTCGAGCAAAAACGGCTGATTTTTGACAAAAGAGATAACACCCCCCCATTACGTCATGCTTCAGAAATGTGGAAAATGGTCCGTTTTCAAATGTTTTATTTTTGAACGTCAGTTCACATTTGTAGGTGGATCATCAGTGTTAGAGCTAAAATTAGCATGTTTAAAGTGATTTTCATGCTTCCAGGGGCTCGGGAAGTGAAATAAATACCATTTGGAGGCATTTAATGTTCGAGCAAAAAAGGCTGATTTTCCACAAAAGAGATAACACCCCCCCATTACGTCATGCTTCAGAAATGTGGAAAATGGTCCGTTTTCAAATGTTTTATTTTTGAACGTCAGTTCACATTTGTAGGTGGATCAACAGTGTTAGAGCTAAAATTAGCATGTTTAAAGTGATTTTCATGCTTCTTGGGGCCCAAAACACAAGATTTATGGAATGGTTAAAAGTGCATGAAAATGGCCAATTTACTCACTCTGAGTTCTCAAAAAGGGTTTCTTCACCCCGGGAAGTTAATTAAATACCATTTGGAGGCATTTAATGTTCGAGCAAAAACGACTGATTTTCGATAAAAGAGATAACACCCCCCCATTACGTCATGCTTCAGAAATGTGGAAAATGGTCCGTTTTCAAATGTTTTATTTTTGAACGTCAGTTCACATTTGTAGGTGGATCATCAGTGTTAGAGCTAAAATTAGCATTTTTAAAGTGATTTTCATGCTTCCAGGGGCCCAAAACACAAGATTTATGGAATGGTTAAAAGTGCATGAAAATGGCCAATTTACTCACTCTGAGTTCTCAAAAAGGGTTTCTTCACCCCGGGAAGTTAATTAAATACCATTTGGAGGCATTTAATGTTCGAGCAAAAAAGGCTGATTTTCCACAAAAGAGATAACACCCCCCCATTACGTCATGCTTCAGAAATGTGGAAAATGGTCCGTTTTCAAATGTTTTATTTTTGAACGTCAGTTCACATTTGTAGGTGGATCATCAGTGTTAGAGCTAAAATTAGCATGTTTAAAGTGATTTTCATGCTTCCAGGGGCTCGGGAAGTGAAATAAATACCATTTGGAGGCATTTAATGTTCGAGCAAAAACGGCTGATTTTCGACAAAAGAGATAACCCCCCCCATTACGTCATGCTTCAGAAATGTGGAAAATGGTCCGTTTTCAAATGTTTTATTTTTGAACGTCAGTTCACATTTGTAGGTGGATCATCAGTGTTAGAGCTAAAATTAGCATGTTTAAAGTGATTTTCATGCTTCCAGGGGCTCGGGAAGTTAATTAAATACCATTTGGAGGCATTTAATGTTCGAGCAAAAACGGCTGATTTTCGACAAAAGAGATAACACCCCCCCATTACGTCATGCTTCAGAAATGTGGAAAATGGTCCGTTTTCAAATGTTTTATTTTTGAACGTCAGTTCACATTTGTAGGTGGATCATCAGTGTTAGAGCTAAAATTTGCATGTTTAAAGTGATTTTCATGCTTCCAGGGGCTCTGGAAGTTAATTAAATACCATTTGGAGGCATTTAATGTTCGAGCAAAAAGGCTGATTTTCGACAAAAGAGATAACACCCCCCCATTACGTCATGCTTCAGAAATGTGGAAAATGGTCCGTTTTCAAATGTTTTATTTTTGAACGTCAGTTCACATTTGTAGGTGGATCATCAGTGTTAGAGCTAAAATTAGCATGTTTAAAGTGATTTTCATGCTTCTTGGGGCCCAAAACACAAGATTTATGGAATGGTTAAAAGTGCATGAAAATGGCCAATTTACTCACTCTGAGTTCTTAAAAAGGGTTTCTTCACCCCGGGAAGTTAATTAAATACCATTTGGAGGCATTTAATGTTCGAGCAAAAACGGCTGATTTTCGACAAAAGAGATAAAACCCCCCATTACGTCATGCTTCAGAAATGTGGAAAATGGTCCGTTTTCAAATGTTTTATTTTTGAACGTCAGTTCACATTTGTAGGTGGATCATCAGTGTTAGAGCTAAAATTAGCATGTTTAAAGTGATTTTCATGCTTCCAGGGGCTCGGGAAGTGAAATAAATACCATTTGGAGGCATTTAATGTTCGAGCAAAAACGGCTGATTTTCGACAAAAGAGATAACACCCCCCCATTACGTCATGCTTCAGAAATGTGGAAAATGGTCCGTTTTCAAATGTTTTATTTTTGAACGTCAGTTCACATTTGTAGGTGGATCATCAGTGTTAGAGCTAAAATTAGCATGTTTAAAGTGATTTTCATGCTTCCAGGGGCTCGGGAAGTTAATTAAATACCATTTGGAGGCATTTAATGTTCGAGCAAAAACGGCTGATTTTCGACAAAAGAGATAACACCCCCCCATTACGTCATGCTTCAGAAATGTGGAAAATGGTCCGTTTTCAAATGTTTTATTTTTGAACGTCAGTTCACATTTGTAGGTGGATCATCAGTGTTAGAGCTAAAATTAGCATGTTTAAAGTGATTTTCATGCTTCCAGGGGCTCGGGAAGTGAAATAAATACCATTTGGAGGCATTTAATGTTCGAGCAAAAACGGCTGATTTTCGACAAAAGAGATAACACCCCCCATTATGTCATGCTTCAGAAATGTGGAAAATGGTCCGTTTTCAAATGTTTTATTTTTGAACGTAAGTTCACATTTGTAGGTGGATCATCAGTGTTAGAGCTAAAATTAGCATGTTTAAAGTGATTTTCATGCTTCCAGGGGCTCGGGAAGTTAATTAAATACCATTTGGAGGCATTTAATGTTCGAGCAAAAACGGCTGATTTTCGACAAAAGAGATAACACCCCCCCATTACGTCATGCTTCAGAAATGTGGAAAATGGTCCGTTTTCAAATGTTTTATTTTTGAACGTCAGTTCACATTTGTAGGTGGATCATCAGTGTTAGAGCTAAAATTAGCATGTTTAAAGTGATTTTCATGCTTCCAGGGGCCCAAAACACAAGATTTATGGAATGGTTAAAAGTGCATGAAAATGGCCAATTTACTCACTCTGAGTTCTCAAAAAGGGTTTCTTCACCCCGGGAAGTTAATTAAATACCATTTGGAGGCATTTAATGTTAGGGCAAAAACGGCTGATTTTCGACAAAAGAGATAACACCCCCCCATTACGTCATGCTTCAGAAATGTGGAAAATGGTCCGTTTTCAAATGTTTTATTTTTGAACGTCAGTTCACATTTGTAGGTGGATCATCAGTGTTAGAGCTAAAATTAGCATGTTTAAAGTGATTTTCATGCTTCCAGGGGCTCGGGAAGTGAAATAAATACCATTTGGAGGCATTTAATGTTCGAGCAAAAAAGGCTGATTTTCGACAAAAGAGATAACACCCCCCCATTACGTCATGCTTCAGAAATGTGGAAAATGGTCCGTTTTCAAATGTTTTATTTTTGAACGTCAGTTCACATTTGTAGGTGGATCATCAGTGTTAGAGCTAAAATTAGCATGTTTAAAGTGATTTTCATGCTTCCAGGGGCCCAAAACACAAGATTTATGGAATGGTTAAAAGTGCATGAAAATGGCCAATTTACTCACTCTGAGTTCTCAAAAAGGGTTTCTTCACCCCGGGAAGTTAATTAAATACCATTTGGAGGCATTTAATGTTAGAGCAAAAACGGCTGATTTTCGACAAAAGAGATAACACCCCCCCATTACGTCATGCTTCAGAAATGTGGAAAATGGTCTGTTTTCAAATGTTTTATTTTTGAACGTAAGTTCACATTTGTAGGTGGATCATCAGTGTTAGAGCTAAAATTAGCATGTTTAAAGTGATTTTCATGCTTCCAGGGGCTCGGGAAGTGAAATAAATACCATTTGGAGGCATTTAATGTTCGAGCAAAAACGGCTGATTTTCGACAAAAGAGATAACACCCCCCCATTACGTCATGCTTCAGAAATGTGGAAAATGGTCAGTTTTCAAATGTTTTATTTTTGAACGTCAGTTCACATTTGTAGGTGGATCATCAGTGTTAGAGCTAAAATTAGCATGTTTAAAGTGATTTTCATGCTTCCAGGGGCTCGGGAAGTGAAATAAATACCATTTGGAGGCATTTAATGTTCGAGCAAAAAAGGCTGATTTTCGACAAAAGAGATAACACCCCCCCATTACGTCATGCTTCAGAAATGTGGAAAATGGTCCGTTTTCAAATGTTTTATTTTTGAACGTCAGTTCACATTTGTAGGTGGATCATCAGTGTTAGAGCTAAAATTAGCATGTTTAAAGTGATTTTCATGCTTCTTGGGGCCCAAAACACAAGATTTATGGAATGGTTAAAAGTGCATGAAAATGGCCAATTTACTCACTCTGAGTTCTCAAAAAGGGTTTCTTCACCCCGGGAAGTTAATTAAATACCATTTGGAGGCATTTAATGTTCGAGCAAAAACGGCTGATTTTCGACAAAAGAGATAACACCCCCCCATTACGTCATGCTTCAGAAATGTGGAAAATGGTCCATTTTCAAATGTTTTATTTTTGAACGTCAGTTCACATTTGTAGGTGGATCATCAGTGTTAGAGCTAAAATTAGCATGTTTAAAGTGATTTTCATGCTTCCAGGGGCCCAAAACACAAGATTTATGGAATGATTAAAAGTGCATGAGAATGGCCAATTTACTCACTCTGAGTTCTCAAAAAGGGTTTCTTCACCCCGGGAAGTTAATTAAATACCATTTGGAGGCATTTAATGTTCGAGCAAAAACGGCTGATTTTCGACAAAAGAGATAACACCCCCCCATTACGTCATGCTTCAGAAATGTGGAAAATGGTCCGTTTTCAAATGTTTCATTTTTGAACGTCAGTTCACATTTGTAGGAGGATCATCAGTGTTAGAGCTAAAATTAGCATGTTTAAAGTGATTTTCATGCTTCCAGGGGCTCGGGAAGTGAAATAAATACCATTTGGAGGCATTTAATGTTCGAGCAAAAAAGGCTGATTTTCGACAAAAGAGATAACACCCCCCCATTACGTCATGCTTCAGAAATGTGGAAAATGGTCCGTTTTCAAATGTTTTATTTTTGAACGTCAGTTCACATTTGTAGGTGGATCATTAGTGTTAGAGCTAAAATTAGCATGTTTAAAGTGATTTTCATGCTTCCAGGGGCCCAAAACACAAGATTTATGGAATGGTTAAAAGTGCATGAAAATGGCCAATTTACTCACTCTGAGTTCTCAAAAAGGGTTTCTTCACCCCGGGAAGTTAATTAAATACCATTTGGAGGCATTTAATGTTAGAGCAAAAACGGCTGATTTTCGACAAAAGAGATAACACCCCCCCATTACGTCATGCTTCAGAAATGTGGAAAATGGTCTGTTTTCAAATGTTTTATTTTTGAACGTAAGTTCACATTTGTAGGTGGATCATCAGTGTTAGAGCTAAAATTAGCATGTTTAAAGTGATTTTCATGCTTCCAGGGGCTCGGGAAGTTAATTAAATACCATTTGGAGGCATTTAATGTTCGAGCAAAAACGGCTGATTTTCGACAAAAGAGATAACACCCCCCCATTACGTCATGCTTCAGAAATGTGGAAAATGGTCCGTTTTCAAATGTTTTATTTTTGAACGTCAGTTCACATTTGTAGGTGGATCATCAGTGTTAGAGCTAAAATTAGCATGTTTAAAGTGATTTTCATGCTTCCAGGGGCTCTGGAAGTTAATTAAATACCATTTGGAGGCATTTAATGTTCGAGCAAAAAGGCTGATTTTCGACAAAAGAGATAACACCCCCCCATTACGTCATGCTTCAGAAATGTGGAAAATGGTCCGTTTTCAAATGTTTTATTTTTGAACGTCAGTTCACATTTGTAGGTGGATCATCAGTGTTAGAGCTAAAATTAGCATGTTTAAAGTGATTTTCATGCTTCTTGGGGCCCAAAACACAAGATTTATGGAATGGTTAAAAGTGCATGAAAATGGCCAATTTACTCACTCTGAGTTCTTAAAAAGGGTTTCTTCACCCCGGGAAGTTAATTAAATACCATTTGGAGGCATTTAATGTTCGAGCAAAAACGGCTGATTTTCGACAAAAGAGATAAAACCCCCCATTACGTCATGCTTCAGAAATGTGGAAAATGGTCCGTTTTCAAATGTTTTATTTTTGAACGTCAGTTCACATTTGTAGGTGGATCATCAGTGTTAGAGCTAAAATTAGCATGTTTAAAGTGATTTTCATGCTTCCAGGGGCTCGGGAAGTGAAATAAATACCATTTGGAGGCATTTAATGTTCGAGCAAAAACGGCTGATTTTCGACAAAAGAGATAACACCCCCCCATTACGTCATGCTTCAGAAATGTGGAAAATGGTCCGTTTTCAAATGTTTTATTTTTGAACGTCAGTTCACATTTGTAGGTGGATCATCAGTGTTAGAGCTAAAATTAGCATGTTTAAAGTGATTTTCATGCTTCCAGGGGTTCGGGAAGTTAATTAAATACCATTTGGAGGCATTTAATGTTCGAGCAAAAACGGCTGATTTTCGACAAAAGAGATAACACCCCCCCATTACGTCATGCTTCAGAAATGTGGAAAATGGTCCGTTTTCAAATGTTTTATTTTTGAACGTCAGTTCACATTTGTAGGTGGATCATCAGTGTTAGAGCTAAAATTAGCATGTTTAAAGTGATTTTCATGCTTCCAGGGGCTCGGGAAGGGAAATAAATACCATTTGGAGGCATTTAATGTTCGAGCAAAAACGGCTGATTTTCGACAAAAGAGATAACACCCCCCCATAACGTCATGCTTCAGAAATGTGGAAAATGGTCCGTTTTCAAATGTTTTATTTTTGAACGTAAGTTCACATTTGTAGGTGGATCATCAGTGTTAGAGCTAAAATTAGCATGTTTAAAGTGATTTTCATGCTTCCAGGGGCTCGGGAAGTTAATTAAATACCATTTGGAGGCATTTAATGTTTGAGCAAAAACGGCTGATTTTCGACAAAAGAGATAACACCCCCCCATTACGTCATGCTTCAGAAATGTGGAAAATGGTCCGTTTTCAAATGTTTTATTTTTGAACGTCAGTTCACATTTGTAGGTGGATCATCAGTGTTAGAGCTAAAATTAGCATGTTTAAAGTGATTTTCATGCTTCCAGGGGCCCAAAACACAAGATTTATGGAATGGTTAAAAGTGCATGAAAATGGCCAATTTACTCACTCTGAGTTCTCAAAAAGGGTTTCTTCACCCCGGGAAGTTAATTAAATACCATTTGGAGGCATTTAATGTTAGAGCAAAAACGGCTGATTTTCGACAAAAGAGATAACACCCCCCCATTACGTCATGCTTCAGAAATGTGGAAAATGGTCCGTTTTCAAATGTTTTATTTTTTAACGTCAGTTCACATTTGTAGGTGGATCATCAGTGTTAGAGCTAAAATTAGCATGTTTAAAGTGATTTTCATGCTTCCAGGGGCTCGGGAAGTGAAATAAATACCATTTGGAGGCATTTAATGTTCGAGCAAAAACGGCTGATTTTCGACAAAAGAGATAACACCCCCCCATTACGTCATGCTTCAGAAATGTGGAAAATGGTCCGTTTTCAAATGTTTTATTTTTGAACGTCAGTTCACATTTGTAGGTGGATCATCAGTGTTAGAGCTAAAATTAGCATGTTTAAAGTGATTTTCATGCTTCCAGGGGCTCGGGAAGTGAAATAAATACCATTTGGAGGCATTTAATGTTCGAGCAAAAAAGGCTGATTTTCGACAAAAGAGATAACACCCCCCCATTACGTCATGCTTCAGAAATGTGGAAAATGGTCCGTTTTCAAATGTTTTATTTTTGAACGTCAGTTCACATTTGTAGGTGGATCATCAGTGTTAGAGCTAAAATTAGCATGTTTAAAGTGATTTTCATGCTTCCAGGGGCCCAAAACACAAGATTTATGGAATGGTTAAAAGTGCATGAAAATGGCCAATTTACTCACTCTGAGTTCTCAAAAAGGGTTTCTTCACCCCGGGAAGTTAATTAAATACCATTTGGAGGCATTTAATGTTAGAGCAAAAACGGCTGATTTTCGACAAAAGAGATAACACCCCCCCATTACGTCATGCTTCAGAAATGTGGAAAATGGTCTGTTTTCAAATGTTTTATTTTTGAACGTAAGTTCACATTTGTAGGTGGATCATCAGTGTTAGAGCTAAAATTAGCATGTTTAAAGTGATTTTCATGCTTCCAGGGGCTCGGGAAGTGAAATAAATACCATTTGGAGGCATTTAATGTTCGAGCAAAAACGGCTGATTTTCGACAAAAGAGATAACACCCCCCCATTACGTCATGCTTCAGAAATGTGGAAAATGGTCAGTTTTCAAATGTTTTATTTTTGAACGTCAGTTCACATTTGTAGGTGGATCATCAGTGTTAGAGCTAAAATTAGCATGTTTAAAGTGATTTTCATGCTTCCAGGGGCTCGGGAAGTGAAATAAATACCATTTGGAGGCATTTAATGTTCGAGCAAAAAAGGCTGATTTTCGACAAAAGAGATAACACCCCCCCATTACGTCATGCTTCAGAAATGTGGAAAATGGTCCGTTTTCAAATGTTTTATTTTTGAACGTCAGTTCACATTTGTAGGTGGATCATCAGTGTTAGAGCTAAAATTAGCATGTTTAAAGTGATTTTCATGCTTCTTGGGGCCCAAAACACAAGATTTATGGAATGGTTAAAAGTGCATGAGAATGGCCAATTTACTCACTCTGAGTTCTCAAAAAGGGTTTCTTCACCCCGGGAAGTTAATTAAATACCATTTGGAGGCATTTATTGTTCGAGCAAAAACGGCTGATTTTCGACAAAAGAGATAACACCCCCCCATTACGTCATGCTTCAGAAATGTGGAAAATGGTCCGTTTTCAAATGTTTCATTTTTGAACGTCAGTTCACATTTGTAGGAGGATCATCAGTGTTAGAGCTAAAATTAGCATGTTTAAAGTGATTTTCATGCTTCCAGGGGCTCGGGAAGTTAATTAAATACCATTTGGAGGCATTTAATGTTCGAGCAAAAACGGCAGATTTTCGACAAAAGAGATAACACCCCCCCATTACGTCATGCTTCAGAAATGTGGAAAATGGTCCGTTTTCAAATGTTTTATTTTTGAACGTCAGTTCACATTTGTAGGTGGATCATCACTGTTAGAGCTAAAATTAGCATGTTTAAAGTGATTTTCATGCTTCCAGGGGCTCGGGAAGTGAAATAAATACCATTTGGAGGCATTTAATGTTCGAGCAAAAACGGCTGATTTTCGACAAAAGAGATAACACCCCCCCATTACGTCATGCTTCAGAAATGTGGAAAATGGTCCGTTTTCAAATGTTTTATTTTTGAACGTCAGTTCACATTTGTAGGTGGATCATCAGTGTTAGAGCTACAATTAGCATGTTTAAAGTGATTTTCATGCTTCCAGGGGCTCGGGAAGTTAATTAAATACCATTTGGAGGCATTTAATGTTCGAGCAAAAACGGCTGATTTTCGACAAAAGAGATAACACCCCCCCATTACGTCATGCTTCAGAAATGTGGAAAATGGTCCGTTTTCAAATGTTCTATTTTTGAACGTCAGTTCACATTTGTAGGTGGATCATCAGTGTTAGAGCTAAAATTAGCATGTTTAAAGTGATTTTCATGCTTCCAGGGGCTCGGGAAGTTAATTAAATACCATTTGGAGGCATTTAATGTTCGAGCAAAAAGGCTGATTTTCGACAAAAGAGATAACACCCCCCCATTACGTCATGCTTCAGAAATGTGGAAAATGGTCCGTTTTCAAATGTTTTATTTTTGAACGTCAGTTCACATTTGTAGGTGGATCATCAGTGTTAGAGCTAAAATTAGCATGTTTAAAGTGATTTTCATGCTTCCAGGGGCTCGGGAAGTTAATTAAATACCATTTGGAGGCATTTAATGTTAGAGCAAAAACGGCTGATTTTCGACAAAAGAGATAACACCCCCCCATTACGTCATGCTTCAGAAATGTGGAAAATGGTCCGTTTTCAAATGTTTTATTTTTGAACGTTAGTTCACATTTGTAGGTGGATCATCAGTGTTAGAGCTAAAATTAGCATGTTTAAAGTGATTTTCATGCTTCTTGGGGCCCAAAACACAAGATTTATGGAATGGTTAAAAGTGCATGAAAATGGCCAATTTACTCACTCTGAGTTCTCAAAAAGGGTTTCTTCACCCCGGGAAGTTAATTAAATACCATTTGGAGGCATTTAATGTTCGAGCAAAAACGGCTGATTTTCGACAAAAGAGATAACACCCCCCCATTACGTCATGCTTCAGAAATGTGGAAAATGGTCCGTTTTCAAATGTTTTATTTTTGAACGTCAGTTCACATTTGTAGGTGGATCATCAGTGTTAGAGCTAAAATTAGCATGTTTAAAGTGATTTTCATGCTTCCAGGGGCTCGGGAAGTTAATTAAATACCATTTGGAGGCATTTAATGTTCGAGCAAAAACGGCTGATTTTCGACAAAAGATTTAACACCCCCCCCATTACGTCATGCTTCAGAAATGTGGAAAATGGTCCGTTTTCAAATGTTTTATTTTTGAACGTCAGTTCACATTTGTAGGTGGATCATCAGTGTTAGAGCTAAAATTAGCATGTTTAAAGTGATTTTCATGCTTCCAGGGGCTCGGGAAGTGAAATAAATACCATTTGGAGGCATTTAATGTTCAAGCAAAAACGGCTGATTTTCGACAAAAGAGATAACACCCCCCCCATTACGTCATGCTTCAGAAATGTGGAAAATGGTCCGTTTTCAAATGTTTCATTTTTGAATGTCAGTTCACATTTGTAGGTGGATCATCAGTGTTAGAGCTAAAATTAGCATGTTTAAAGTGACTTTCATGCTTCCAGGGGCTCGGGAAGTTAATTAAATACCATTTGGAGGCATTTAATGTTCGAGCAAAAACGGCTGATTTTCGACAAAAGAGATAACACCCCCCCATTACGTCATGCTTCAGAAATGTGGAAAATGGTCCGTTTTCAAATGTTTTATTTTTGAACGTCAGTTCACATTTGTAGGTGGATCATCAGTGTTAGAGCTAAAATTAGCATGTTTAAAGTGATTTTCATGCTTCCAGGGGCCCAAAACACAAGATTTATGGAATGGTTAAAAGTGCATGAAAATGGCCAATTTACTCACTCTGAGTTCTCAAAAAGGGTTTCTTCACCCCGGGAAGTTAATTAAATACCATTTGGAGGCATTTAATGTTCGAGCAAAAACGGCTGATTTTCGACAAAAGAGATAACACCCCCCCATTACGTCATGCTTCAGAAATGTGGAAAATGGTCCATTTTCAAATGTTTTATTTTTGAACGTCAGTTCACATTTGTAGGTGGATCATCAGTGTTAGAGCTAAAATTAGCATGTTTAAAGTGATTTTCATGCTTCCAGGGGCTCGGGAAGTTAATTAAATACCATTTGGAGGCATTTAATGTTCGAGCAAAAACGGCTGATTTTCGACAAAAGAGATAACACCCCCCCATTACGTCATGCTTCAGAAATGTGGAAAATGGTCCGTTTTCAAATGTTTTATTTTTGAACGTCAGTTCACATTTGTAGGTGGATCATCAGTGTTAGAGCTAAAATTAGCATGTTTAAAGTGATTTTCATGCTTCCAGGGGCCCAAAACACAAGATTTATGGAATGGTTAAAAGTGCATGAAAATGGCCAATTTACTCACTCTGAGTTCTCAAAAAGGGTTTCTTCACCCCGGGAAGTTAATTAAATACCATTTGAAGGCATTTAATGTTCGAGCAAAAACGGCTGATTTTCGACAAAAGAGATAACACCCCCCCATTACGTCATGCTTCAGAAATGTGGAAAATGGTCCGTTTTCAAATGTTTTATTTTTGAACGTCAGTTCACATTTGTAGGTGGATCATCAGTGTTAGAGCTAAAATTAGCCTGTTTAAAGTGATTTTCATGCTTCCAGGGGCCCAAAACACAAGATTTATGGAATGGTTAAAAGTGCATGAAATGGCCAATTTACTCACTCTGAGTTCTCAAAAAGGGTTTCTTCGCCCCGGGAAGTTAATTAAATACCATTTGGAGGCATTTAATGTTAGAGCAAAAACGGCTGATTTTCGACAAAAGAGATAACACCCCCCCATTACGTCATGCTTCAGAAATGTGGAAAATGGTCCGTTTTCAAATGTTTTATTTTTGAACGTCAGTTCACATTTGTAGGTGGATCATCAGTGTTAGAGCTAAAATTAGCATGTTTAAAGTGATTTTCATGCTTCCAGGGGCCCAAAACACAAGATTTATGGAATGGTTAAAAGTGCATGAAAATGGCCAATTTACTCACTCTGAGTTCTCAAAAAGGGTTTCTTCACCCCGGGAAGTTAATTAAATACCATTTGGAGGCATTTAATGTTAGAGCAAAAACGGCTGATTTTCGACAAAAGAGATAACACCCCCCCATTACGTCATGCTTCAGAAATGTGGAAAATGGTCCGTTTTCAAATGTTTTATTTTTGAACGTCAGTTCACATTTGTAGGTGGATCATCAGTGTTAGAGCTAAAATTAGCATGTTTAAAGTGATTTTCATGCTTCCAGGGGCCCAAAACACAAGATTTATGGAATGGTTAAAAGTGCATGAAAATGGCCAATTTACTCACTCTGAGTTCTCAAAAAGGGTTTCTTCACCCCGGGAAGTTAATTAAATACCATTTGGAGGCATTTAATGTTAGAGCAAAAATGGCTGATTTTCGACAAAAGAGATAACACCCCCCCATTACGTCATGCTTCAGAAATGTGGAAAATGGTCCGTTTTCAAATGTTTTATTTTTGAACGTCAGTTCACATTTGTAGGTGGATCATCAGTGTTAGAGCTAAAATTAGCATGTTTAAAGTGATTTTCATGCTTCCAGGGGCCCAAAACACAAGATTTATGGAATGGTTAAAAGTGCATGAAAATGGCCAATTTACTCACTCTGAGTTCTCAAAAAGGGTTTCTTCACCCCGGGAAGTTAATTAAATACCATTTGGAGGCATTTAATGTTAGAGCAAAAACGGCTGATTTTCGACAAAAGAGATAACACCCCCCCATTACGTCATGCTTCAGAAATGTGGAAAATGGTCCATTTTCAAATGTTTTATTTTTGAACGTCAGTTCACATTTGTAGGTGGATCATCAGTGTTAGAGCTAAAATTAGCATGTTTAAAGTGATATTCATGCTTCCAGGGGCCCAAAACACAAGATTTATGGAATGGTTAAAAGTGCATGAAAATGGCCAATTTACTCACTCTGAGTTCTCAAAAAGGGTTTCTTCACCCCGGGAAGTTAATTAAATACCATTTGGAGGCATTTAATGTTAGAGCAAAAACGGCTGATTTTCGACAAAAGAGATAACACCCCCCCCATTACGTCATGCTTCAGAAATGTGGAAAATGGTCCGTTTTCAAATGTTTTATTTTTGAACGTCAGTTCACATTTGTAGGTGGATCATCAGTGTTAGAGCTAAAATTAGGATGTTTAAAGTGATTTTCATGCTTCCAGGGGCCCAAAACACAAGATTTATGGAATGGTTAAAAGTGCATGAAAATGGCCAATTTACTCACTCTGAGTTCTCAAAAAGGGTTTCTTCACCCCGGGAAGTTAATTAAATACCATTTGGAGGCATTTAATGTTAGAGCAAAAACGGCTGATTTTCGACAAAAGAGATAACACCCCCCCATTACGTCATGCTTCAGAAATGTGGAAAATGGTCCGTTTTCAAATGTTTCATTTTTGAACGTCAGTTCACATTTGTAGGTGGATCATCAGTGTTAGAGCTAAAATTAGCATGTTTAAAGTGATTTTCATGCTTCCAGGGGCCCAAAACACAAGATTTATGGAATGGTTAAAAGTGCATGAAAATGGCCAATTTACTCACTCTGAGTTCTCAAAAAGGGTTTCTTCACCCCGGGAAGTTAATTAAATACCATTTGGAGGCATTTAATGTTAGAGCAAAAACGGCTGATTTTCGACAAAAGAGATAACACCCCCCCATTACGTCATGCTTCAGAAATGTGGAAAATGGTCCGTTTTCAAATGTTTTATTTTTGAACGTCAGTTCACATTTGTAGGTGGATCATCAGTGTTAGAGCTAAAATTAGCATGTTTAAAGTGATTTTCATGCTTCCAGGGGCCCAAAACACAAGATTTATGGAATGGTTAAAAGTGCATGAAAATGGCCAATTTACTCACTCTGAGTTCTCAAAAAGGGTTTCTTCACCCCGGGAAGTTAATTAAATACCATTTGGAGGCATTTAATGTTAGAGCAAAAACGGCTGATTTTCGACAAAAGAGATAACACCCCCCCATTACGTCATGCTTCAGAAATGTGGAAAATGGTCCGTTTTCAAATGTTTTATTTTTGAACGTCAGTTCACATTTGTAGGTGGATCATCAGTGTTAGAGCTAAAATTAGCATGTTTAAAGTGATTTTCATGCTTCCAGGGGCTCGGGAAGTGAAATAAATACCATTTGGAGGCATTTAATGTTCGAGCAAAAACGGCTGATTTTCGACAAAAGAGATAACACCCCCCATTACGTCATGCTTCAGAAATGTGGAAAATGGTCCGTTTTCAAATGTTTTATTTTTGAACGTCAGTTCACATTTGTAGGTGGATCATCAGTGTTAGAGCTAAAATAAGCATGTTTAAAGTGATTTTCATGCTTCCAGAGGCCCAAAACACAAGATTTATGGAATGGTTAAAAGTGCATGAAAATGGCCAATTTACTCACTCTGAGTTCTCAAAAAGGGTTTCTTCACCCCGGGAAGTTAATTAAATACCATTTGGAGGCATTTAATGTTAGAGCAAAAACGGCTGATTTTCGACGAAAGAGCTAACACCCCCCCATTACGTCATGCTTTAGAAATGTGGAAAATGGTCCGTTTTCAAATGTTTTATTTTTGAACGTCAGTTCACATTTGTAGGTGGATCATCAGTGTTAGAGCTAAAATTAGCATGTTTAAAGTGATTTTCATGCTTCCAGGGGCTCGGGAAGTGAAATAAATACCATTTGGAGGCATTTAATGTTCGAGCAAAAACGGCTGATTTTTGACAAAAGAGATAACACCCCCCCATTACGTCATGCTTCAGAAATGTGGAAAATGGTCCGTTTTCAAATGTTTTATTTTTGAACGTCAGTTCACATTTGTAGGTGGATCATCAGTGTTAGAGCTAAAATTAGCATGTTTAAAGTGATTTTCATGCTTCCAGGGGCTCGGGAAGTGAAATAAATACCATTTGGAGGCATTTAATGTTCGAGCAAAAAAGGCTGATTTTCCACAAAAGAGATAACACCCCCCCATTACGTCATGCTTCAGAAATGTGGAAAATGGTCCGTTTTCAAATGTTTTATTTTTGAACGTCAGTTCACATTTGTAGGTGGATCAACAGTGTTAGAGCTAAAATTAGCATGTTTAAAGTGATTTTCATGCTTCTTGGGGCCCAAAACACAAGATTTATGGAATGGTTAAAAGTGCATGAAAATGGCCAATTTACTCACTCTGAGTTCTCAAAAAGGGTTTCTTCACCCCGGGAAGTTAATTAAATACCATTTGGAGGCATTTAATGTTCGAGCAAAAACGACTGATTTTCGATAAAAGAGATAACACCCCCCCATTACGTCATGCTTCAGAAATGTGGAAAATGGTCCGTTTTCAAATGTTTTATTTTTGAACGTCAGTTCACATTTGTAGGTGGATCATCAGTGTTAGAGCTAAAATTAGCATTTTTAAAGTGATTTTCATGCTTCCAGGGGCCCAAAACACAAGATTTATGGAATGGTTAAAAGTGCATGAAAATGGCCAATTTACTCACTCTGAGTTCTCAAAAAGGGTTTCTTCACCCCGGGAAGTTAATTAAATACCATTTGGAGGCATTTAATGTTCGAGCAAAAAAGGCTGATTTTCCACAAAAGAGATAACACCCCCCCATTACGTCATGCTTCAGAAATGTGGAAAATGGTCCGTTTTCAAATGTTTTATTTTTGAACGTCAGTTCACATTTGTAGGTGGATCATCAGTGTTAGAGCTAAAATTAGCATGTTTAAAGTGATTTTCATGCTTCCAGGGGCTCGGGAAGTGAAATAAATACCATTTGGAGGCATTTAATGTTCGAGCAAAAACGGCTGATTTTCGACAAAAGAGATAACCCCCCCCATTACGTCATGCTTCAGAAATGTGGAAAATGGTCCGTTTTCAAATGTTTTATTTTTGAACGTCAGTTCACATTTGTAGGTGGATCATCAGTGTTAGAGCTAAAATTAGCATGTTTAAAGTGATTTTCATGCTTCCAGGGGCTCGGGAAGTTAATTAAATACCATTTGGAGGCATTTAATGTTCGAGCAAAAACGGCTGATTTTCGACAAAAGAGATAACACCCCCCCATTACGTCATGCTTCAGAAATGTGGAAAATGGTCCGTTTTCAAATGTTTTATTTTTGAACGTCAGTTCACATTTGTAGGTGGATCATCAGTGTTAGAGCTAAAATTAGCATGTTTAAAGTGATTTTCATGCTTCCAGGGGCTCTGGAAGTTAATTAAATACCATTTGGAGGCATTTAATGTTCGAGCAAAAAGGCTGATTTTCGACAAAAGAGATAACACCCCCCCATTACGTCATGCTTCAGAAATGTGGAAAATGGTCCGTTTTCAAATGTTTTATTTTTGAACGTCAGTTCACATTTGTAGGTGGATCATCAGTGTTAGAGCTAAAATTAGCATGTTTAAAGTGATTTTCATGCTTCTTGGGGCCCAAAACACAAGATTTATGGAATGGTTAAAAGTGCATGAAAATGGCCAATTTACTCACTCTGAGTTCTTAAAAAGGGTTTCTTCACCCCGGGAAGTTAATTAAATACCATTTGGAGGCATTTAATGTTCGAGCAAAAACGGCTGATTTTCGACAAAAGAGATAAAACCCCCCATTACGTCATGCTTCAGAAATGTGGAAAATGGTCCGTTTTCAAATGTTTTATTTTTGAACGTCAGTTCACATTTGTAGGTGGATCATCAGTGTTAGAGCTAAAATTAGCATGTTTAAAGTGATTTTCATGCTTCCAGGGGCTCGGGAAGTGAAATAAATACCATTTGGAGGCATTTAATGTTCGAGCAAAAACGGCTGATTTTCGACAAAAGAGATAACACCCCCCCATTACGTCATGCTTCAGAAATGTGGAAAATGGTCCGTTTTCAAATGTTTTATTTTTGAACGTCAGTTCACATTTGTAGGTGGATCATCAGTGTTAGAGCTAAAATTAGCATGTTTAAAGTGATTTTCATGCTTCCAGGGGCTCGGGAAGTTAATTAAATACCATTTGGAGGCATTTAATGTTCGAGCAAAAACGGCTGATTTTCGACAAAAGAGATAACACCCCCCCATTACGTCATGCTTCAGAAATGTGGAAAATGGTCCGTTTTCAAATGTTTTATTTTTGAACGTCAGTTCACATTTGTAGGTGGATCATCAGTGTTAGAGCTAAAATTAGCATGTTTAAAGTGATTTTCATGCTTCCAGGGGCCCAAAACACAAGATTTATGGAATGGTTAAAAGTGCATGAAAATGGCCAATTTACTCACTCTGAGTTCTCAAAAAGGGTTTCTTCACCCCGGGAAGTTAATTAAATACCATTTGAAGGCATTTAATGTTCGAGCAAAAACGGCTGATTTTCGACAAAAGAGATAACACCCCCCCATTACGTCATGCTTCAGAAATGTGGAAAATGGTCCGTTTTCAAATGTTTTATTTTTGAACGTCAGTTCACATTCGTAGGTGGATCATCAGTGTTAGAGCTAAAATTAGCCTGTTTAAAGTGATTTTCATGCTTCCAGGGGCCCAAAACACAAGATTTATGGAATGGTTAAAAGTGCATGAAATGGCCAATTTACTCACTCTGAGTTCTCAAAAAGGGTTTCTTCACCCCGGGAAGTTAATTAAATACCATTTGGAGGCATTTAATGTTAGAGCAAAAACGGCTGATTTTCGACAAAAGAGATAACACCCCCCCATTACGTCATGCTTCAGAAATGTGGAAAATGGTCCGTTTTCAAATGTTTTATTTTTGAACGTCAGTTCACATTTGTAGGTGGATCATCAGTGTTAGAGCTAAAATTAGCATGTTTAAAGTGATTTTCATGCTTCCAGGGGCCCAAAACACAAGATTTATGGAATGGTTAAAAGTGCATGAAAATGGCCAATTTACTCACTCTGAGTTCTCAAAAAGGGTTTCTTCACCCCGGGAAGTTAATTAAATACCATTTGGAGGCATTTAATGTTAGAGCAAAAACGGCTGATTTTCGACAAAAGAGATAACACCCCCCCATTACGTCATGCTTCAGAAATGTGGAAAATGGTCCGTTTTCAAATGTTTTATTTTTGAACGTCAGTTCACATTTGTAGGTGGATCATCAGTGTTAGAGCTAAAATTAGCATGTTTAAAGTGATTTTCATGCTTCCAGGGGCTCGGGAAGTTAATTAAATACCATTTGGAGGCATTTAATGTTCGAGCAAAAACGGCTGATTTTCGACAAAAGAGATAACACCCCCCCATTACGTCATGCTTCAGAAATGTGGAAAATGGTCCGTTTTCAAATGTTTTATTTTTGAACGTCAGTTCACATTTGTAGGTGGATCATCAGTGTTAGAGCTAAAATTAGCATGTTTAAAGTGATTTTCATGCTTCCAGGGGCCCAAAACACAAGATTTATGGAATGGTTAAAAGTGCATGAAAATGGCCAATTTACTCACTCTGAGTTCTCAAAAAGGGTTTCTTCACCCCGGGAAGTTAATTAAATACCATTTGAAGGCATTTAATGTTCGAGCAAAAACGGCTGATTTTCGACAAAAGAGATAACACCCCCCCATTACGTCATGCTTCAGAAATGTGGAAAATGGTCCGTTTTCAAATGTTTTATTTTTGAACGTCAGTTCACATTTGTAGGTGGATCATCAGTGTTAGAGCTAAAATTAGCCTGATTAAAGTGATTTTCATGCTTCCAGGGGCCCAAAACACAAGATTTATGGAATGGTTAAAAGTGCATGAAATGGCCAATTTACTCACTCTGAGTTCTCAAAAAGGGTTTCTTCACCCCGGGAAGTTAATTAAATACCATTTGGAGGCATTTAATGTTAGAGCAAAAACGGCTGATTTTCGACAAAAGAGATAACACCCCCCCATTACGTCATGCTTCAGAAATGTGGAAAATGGTCCGTTTTCAAATGTTTTATTTTTGAACGTCAGTTCACATTTGTAGGTGGATCATCAGTGTTAGAGCTAAAATTAGCATGTTTAAAGTGATTTTCATGCTTCCAGGGGCCCAAAACACAAGATTTATGGAATGGTTAAAAGTGCATGAAAATGGCCAATTTACTCACTCTGAGTTCTCAAAAAGGGTTTCTTCACCCCGGGAAGTTAATTAAATACCATTTGGAGGCATTTAATGTTAGAGCAAAAACGGCTGATTTTCGACAAAAGAGATAACACCCCCCCATTACGTCATGCTTCAGAAATGTGGAAAATGGTCCGTTTTCAAATGTTTTATTTTTGAACGTCAGTTCACATTTGTAGGTGGATCATCAGTGTTAGAGCTAAAATTAGCATGTTTAAAGTGATTTTCATGCTTCCAGGGGCCCAAAACACAAGATTTATGGAATGGTTAAAAGTGCATGAAAATGGCCAATTTACTCACTCTGAGTTCTCAAAAAGGGTTTCTTCACCCCGGGAAGTTAATTAAATACCATTTGGAGGCATTTAATGTTAGAGCAAAAACGGCTGATTTTCGACAAAAGAGATAACACCCCCCCATTACGTCATGCTTCAGAAATGTGGAAAATGGTCCATTTTCAAATGTTTTATTTTTGAACGTCAGTTCACATTTGTAGGTGGATCATCAGTGTTAGAGCTAAAATTAGCATGTTTAAAGTGATTTTCATGCTTCCAGGGGCCCAAAACACAAGATTTATGGAATGGTTAAAAGTGCATGAAAATGGCCAATTTACTCACTCTGAGTTCTCAAAAAGGGTTTCTTCACCCCGGGAAGTTAATTAAATACCATTTGGAGGCATTTAATGTTAGAGCAAAAACGGCTGATTTTCGACAAAAGAGATAACACCCCCCCCATTACGTCATGCTTCAGAAATGTGGAAAATGGTCCGTTTTCAAATGTTTTATTTTTGAACGTCAGTTCACATTTGTAGGTGGATCATCAGTGTTAGAGATAAAATTAGGATGTTTAAAGTGATTTTCATGCTTCCAGGGGCCCAAAACACAAGATTTATGGAATGGTTAAAAGTGCATGAAAATGGCCAATTTACTCACTCTGAGTTCTCAAAAAGGGTTTCTTCACCCCGGGAAGTTAATTAAATACCATTTGGAGGCATTTAATGTTAAAGCAAAAACGGCTGATTTTCGACAAAAGAGATAACACCCCCCCATTACGTCATGCTTCAGAAATGTGGAAAATGGTCCGTTTTCAAATGTTTTATTTTTGAACGTCAGTTCACATTTGTAGGTGGATCATCAGTGTTAGAGCTAAAATTAGCATGTTTAAAGTGATTTTCATGCTTCCAGGGGCTCGGGAAGTGAAATAAATACCATTTGGAGGCATTTAATGTTCGAGCAAAAACGGCTGATTTTCGACAAAAGAGATAACACCCCCCCATTACGTCATGCTTCAGAAATGTGGAAAATGGTCCGTTTTCAAATGTTTTATTTTTGAACGTCAGTTCACATTTGTAGGTGGATCATCAGTGTTAGAGCTAAAATTAGCATGTTTAAAGTGATTTTCATGCTTCCAGGGGCCCAAAACACAAGATTTATGGAATGGTTAAAAGTGCATGAAAATGGCCAATTTACTCACTCTGAGTTCTCAAAAAGGGTTTCTTCACCCCGGGAAGTTAATTAAATACCATTTGGAGGCATTTAATGTTAGAGCAAAAACGGCTGATTTTCGACGAAAGAGCTAACACCCCCCCATTACGTCATGCTTTAGAAATGTGGAAAATGGTCCGTTTTCAAATGTTTTATTTTTGAACGTCAGTTCACATTTGTAGGTGGATCATCAGTGTTAGAGCTAAAATTAGCATGTTTAAAGTGATTTTCATGCTTCCAGGGGCTCGGGAAGTGAAATAAATACCATTTGGAGGCATTTAATGTTCGAGCAAAAACGGCAGATTTTTGACAAAAGAGATAACACCCCCCCATTACGTCATGCTTCAGAAATGTGGAAAATGGTCCGTTTTCAAATGTTTTATTTTTGAACGTCAGTTCACATTTGTAGGTGGATCATCAGTGTTAGAGCTAAAATTAGCATGTTTAAAGTGATTTTCATGCTTCCAGGGGCTCGGGGAGTGAAATAAATACCATTTGGAGGCATTTAATGTTCGAGCAAAAAAGGCTGATTTTCCACAAAAGAGCTAACACCCCCCCATTACGTCATGCTTCAGAAATGTGGAAAATGGTCCGTTTTCAAATGTTTTATTTTTGAACGTCAGTTCACATTTGTAGGTGGATCATCAGTGTTAGAGCTAAAATTAGCATGTTTAAAGTGATTTTCATGCTTCTTGGGGCCCAAAACACAAGATTTATGGAATGGTTAAAAGTGCATGAAAATGGCCAATTTACTCACTCTGAGTTCTCAAAAAGGGTTTCTTCACCCCGGGAAGTTAATTAAATACCATTTGGAGACATTTAATGTTCGAGCAAAAACGACTGATTTTCGATAAAAGAGATAACACCCCCCCATTACGTCATGCTTCAGAAATGTGGAAAATGGTCCGTTTTCAAATGTTTTATTTTTGAACGTCAGTTCACATTTGTAGGTGGATCATCAGTGTTAGAGCTAAAATTAGCATTTTTAAAGTGATTTTCATGCTTCCAGGGGCCCAAAACACAAGATTTATGGAATGGTTAAAAGTGCATGAAAATGGCCAATTTACTCACTCTGAGTTCTCAAAAAGGGTTTCTTCACCCCGGGAAGTTAATTAAATACCATTTGGAGGCATTTAATGTTCGAGCAAAAAAGGCTGATTTTCCACAAAAGAGATAACACCCCCCCATTACGTCATGCTTCAGAAATGTGGAAAATGGTCCGTTTTCAAATGTTTTATTTTTGAACGTCAGTTCACATTTGTAGGTGGATCATCAGTGTTAGAGCTAAAATTAGCATGTTTAAAGTGATTTTCATGCTTCCAGGGGCTCGGGAAGTGAAATAAATACCATTTGGAGGCATTTAATGTTCGAGCAAAAACGGCTGATTTTCGACAAAAGAGATAACCCCCCCATTACGTCATCCTTCAGAAATGTGGAAAATGGTCCGTTTTCAAATGTTTTATTTTTGAACGTCAGTTCACATTTGTAGGTGGATCATCAGTGTTAGAGCTAAAATTAGCATGTTTAAAGTGATTTTCATGCTTCCAGGCGCTCGGGAAGTTAATTAAATACCATTTGGAGGCATTTAATGTTCGAGCAAAAACGGCTGATTTTCGACAAAAGAGATAACACCCCCCCATTACGTCATGCTTCAGAAATGTGGAAAATGGTCCGTTTTCAAATGTTTTATTTTTGAACGTCAGTTCACATTTGTAGGTGGATCATCAGTGTTAGTGCTAAAATTAGCATGTTTAAAGTGATTTTCATGCTTCCAGGGGCTCGGGAAGTGAAATAAATACCATTTGGAGGCATTTAATGTTTGAGCAAAAAGGCTGATTTTCGACAAAAGAGATAACACCCCCCCATTACGTCATGCTTCAGAAATGTGGAAAATGGTCCGTTTTCAAATGTTTTATTTTTGAACGTCAGTTCACATTTGTAGGTGGATCATCAGTGTTAGAGCTAAAATTAGCATGTTTAAAGTGATTTTCATGCTTCCAGGGGCTCGGGAAGTTAATTAAATACCATTTGGAGGCATTTAATGTTCGAGCAAAAACGGCTGATTTTCGACAAAAGAGATAACACCCCCCCCATTACGTCATGCTTCAGAAATGTGGAAAATGGTCCGTTTTCAAATGTTTTATTTTTGAACGTCAGTTCACATTCGTAGGTGGATCATCAGTGTTAGAGCTAAAATTAGCCTGTTTAAAGTGATTTTCATGCTTCCAGGGGCCCAAAACACAAGATTTATGGAATGGTTAAAAGTGCATGAAATGGCCAATTTACTCACTCTGAGTTCTCAAAAAGGGTTTCTTCACCCCGGGAAGTTAATTAAATACCATTTGGAGGCATTTAATGTTAGAGCAAAAACGGCTGATTTTCGACAAAAGAGATAACACCCCCCCATTACGTCATGCTTCAGAAATGTGGAAAATGGTCCGTTTTCAAATGTTTTATTTTTGAACGTCAGTTCACATTTGTAGGTGGATCATCAGTGTTAGAGCTAAAATTAGCATGTTTAAAGTGATTTTCATGCTTCCAGGGGCCCAAAACACAAGATTTATGGAATGGTTAAAAGTGCATGAAAATGGCCAATTTACTCACTCTGAGTTCTCAAAAAGGGTTTCTTCACCCCGGGAAGTTAATTAAATACCATTTGGAGGCATTTAATGTTAGAGCAAAAACGGCTGATTTTCGACAAAAGAGATAACACCCCCCCATTACGTCATGCTTCAGAAATGTGGAAAATGGTCCGTTTTCAAATGTTTTATTTTTGAACGTCAGTTCACATTTGTAGGTGGATCATCAGTGTTAGAGCTAAAATTAGCATGTTTAAAGTGATTTTCATGCTTCCAGGGGCTCGGGAAGTTAATTAAATACCATTTGGAGGCATTTAATGTTCGAGCAAAAACGGCTGATTTTCGACAAAAGAGATAACACCCCCCCATTACGTCATGCTTCAGAAATGTGGAAAATGGTCCGTTTTCAAATGTTTTATTTTTGAACGTCAGTTCACATTTGTAGGTGGATCATCAGTGTTAGAGCTAAAATTAGCATGTTTAAAGTGATTTTCATGCTTCCAGGGGCCCAAAACACAAGATTTATGGAATGGTTAAAAGTGCATGAAAATGGCCAATTTACTCACTCTGAGTTCTCAAAAAGGGTTTCTTCACCCCGGGAAGTTAATTAAATACCATTTGGAGGCATTTAATGTTAGAGCAAAAACGGCTGATTTTCGACAAAAGAGATAACACCCCCCCATTACGTCATGCTTCAGAAATGTGGAAAATGGTCCGTTTTCAAATGTTTTATTTTTGAACGTCAGTTCACATTTGTAGGTGGATCATCAGTGTTAGAGCTAAAATTAGCATGTTTAAAGTGATTTTCATGCTTCCAGGGGCTCGGGAAGTTAATTAAATACCATTTGGAGGCATTTAATGTTCGAGCAAAAACGGCTGATTTTCGACAAAAGAGATAACACCCCCCCATTACGTCATGCTTCAGAAATGTGGAAAATGGTCCGTTTTCAAATGTTTTATTTTTGAACGTCAGTTCACATTTGTAGGTGGATCATCAGTGTTAGAGCTAAAATTAGCATGTTTAAAGTGATTTTCATGCTTCCAGGGGCCCAAAACACAAGATTTATGGAATGGTTAAAAGTGCATGAAAATGGCCAATTTACTCACTCTGAGTTCTCAAAAAGGGTTTCTTCACCCCGGGAAGTTAATTAAATACCATTTGAAGGCATTTAATGTTCGAGCAAAAACGGCTGATTTTCGACAAAAGAGATAACACCCCCCCATTACGTCATGCTTCAGAAATGTGGAAAATGGTCCGTTTTCAAATGTTTTATTTTTGAACGTCAGTTCACATTTGTAGGTGGATCATCAGTGTTAGAGCTAAAATTAGCCTGATTAAAGTGATTTTCATGCTTCCAGGGGCCCAAAACACAAGATTTATGGAATGGTTAAAAGTGCATGAAATGGCCAATTTACTCACTCTGAGTTCTCAAAAAGGGTTTCTTCACCCCGGGAAGTTAATTAAATACCATTTGGAGGCATTTAATGTTAGAGCAAAAACGGCTGATTTTCGACAAAAGAGATAACACCCCCCCATTACGTCATGCTTCAGAAATGTGGAAAATGGTCCGTTTTCAAATGTTTTATTTTTGAACGTCAGTTCACATTTGTAGGTGGATCATCAGTGTTAGAGCTAAAATTAGCATGTTTAAAGTGATTTTCATGCTTCCAGGGGCCCAAAACACAAGATTTATGGAATGGTTAAAAGTGCATGAAAATGGCCAATTTACTCACTCTGAGTTCTCAAAAAGGGTTTCTTCACCCCGGGAAGTTAATTAAATACCATTTGGAGGCATTTAATGTTAGAGCAAAAACGGCTGATTTTCGACAAAAGAGATAACACCCCCCCATTACGTCATGCTTCAGAAATGTGGAAAATGGTCCGTTTTCAAATGTTTTATTTTTGAACGTCAGTTCACATTTGTAGGTGGATCATCAGTGTTAGAGCTAAAATTAGCATGTTTAAAGTGATTTTCATGCTTCCAGGGGCCCAAAACACAAGATTTATGGAATGGTTAAAAGTGCATGAAAATGGCCAATTTACTCACTCTGAGTTCTCAAAAAGGGTTTCTTCACCCCGGGAAGTTAATTAAATACCATTTGGAGGCATTTAATGTTAGAGCAAAAACGGCTGATTTTCGACAAAAGAGATAACACCCCCCCATTACGTCATGCTTCAGAAATGTGGAAAATGGTCCATTTTCAAATGTTTTATTTTTGAACGTCAGTTCACATTTGTAGGTGGATCATCAGTGTTAGAGCTAAAATTAGCATGTTTAAAGTGATTTTCATGCTTCCAGGGGCCCAAAACACAAGATTTATGGAATGGTTAAAAGTGCATGAAAATGGCCAATTTACTCACTCTGAGTTCTCAAAAAGGGTTTCTTCACCCCGGGAAGTTAATTAAATACCATTTGGAGGCATTTAATGTTAGAGCAAAAACGGCTGATTTTCGACAAAAGAGATAACACCCCCCCCATTACGTCATGCTTCAGAAATGTGGAAAATGGTCCGTTTTCAAATGTTTTATTTTTGAACGTCAGTTCACATTTGTAGGTGGATCATCAGTGTTAGAGATAAAATTAGGATGTTTAAAGTGATTTTCATGCTTCCAGGGGCCCAAAACACAAGATTTATGGAATGGTTAAAAGTGCATGAAAATGGCCAATTTACTCACTCTGAGTTCTCAAAAAGGGTTTCTTCACCCCGGGAAGTTAATTAAATACCATTTGGAGGCATTTAATGTTAAAGCAAAAACGGCTGATTTTCGACAAAAGAGATAACACCCCCCCATTACGTCATGCTTCAGAAATGTGGAAAATGGTCCGTTTTCAAATGTTTTATTTTTGAACGTCAGTTCACATTTGTAGGTGGATCATCAGTGTTAGAGCTAAAATTAGCATGTTTAAAGTGATTTTCATGCTTCCAGGGGCTCGGGAAGTGAAATAAATACCATTTGGAGGCATTTAATGTTCGAGCAAAAACGGCTGATTTTCGACAAAAGAGATAACACCCCCCCATTACGTCATGCTTCAGAAATGTGGAAAATGGTCCGTTTTCAAATGTTTTATTTTTGAACGTCAGTTCACATTTGTAGGTGGATCATCAGTGTTAGAGCTAAAATTAGCATGTTTAAAGTGATTTTCATGCTTCCAGGGGCCCAAAACACAAGATTTATGGAATGGTTAAAAGTGCATGAAAATGGCCAATTTACTCACTCTGAGTTCTCAAAAAGGGTTTCTTCACCCCGGGAAGTTAATTAAATACCATTTGGAGGCATTTAATGTTAGAGCAAAAACGGCTGATTTTCGACGAAAGAGCTAACACCCCCCCATTACGTCATGCTTTAGAAATGTGGAAAATGGTCCGTTTTCAAATGTTTTATTTTTGAACGTCAGTTCACATTTGTAGGTGGATCATCAGTGTTAGAGCTAAAATTAGCATGTTTAAAGTGATTTTCATGCTTCCAGGGGCTCGGGAAGTGAAATAAATACCATTTGGAGGCATTTAATGTTCGAGCAAAAACGGCTGATTTTTGACAAAAGAGATAACACCCCCCCATTACGTCATGCTTCAGAAATGTGGAAAATGGTCCGTTTTCAAATGTTTTATTTTTGAACGTCAGTTCACATTTGTAGGTGGATCATCAGTGTTAGAGCTAAAATTAGCATGTTTAAAGTGATTTTCATGCTTCCAGGGGCTCGGGGAGTGAAATAAATACCATTTGGAGGCATTTAATGTTCGAGCAAAAAAGGCTGATTTTCCACAAAAGAGCTAACACCCCCCCATTACGTCATGCTTCAGAAATGTGGAAAATGGTCCGTTTTCAAATGTTTTATTTTTGAACGTCAGTTCACATTTGTAGGTGGATCATCAGTGTTAGAGCTAAAATTAGCATGTTTAAAGTGATTTTCATGCTTCTTGGGGCCCAAAACACAAGATTTATGGAATGGTTAAAAGTGCATGAAAATGGCCAATTTACTCACTCTGAGTTCTCAAAAAGGGTTTCTTCACCCCGGGAAGTTAATTAAATACCATTTGGAGACATTTAATGTTCGAGCAAAAACGACTGATTTTCGATAAAAGAGATAACACCCCCCCATTACGTCATGCTTCAGAAATGTGGAAAATGGTCCGTTTTCAAATGTTTTATTTTTGAACGTCAGTTCACATTTGTAGGTGGATCATCAGTGTTAGAGCTAAAATTAGCATTTTTAAAGTGATTTTCATGCTTCCAGGGGCCCAAAACACAAGATTTATGGAATGGTTAAAAGTGCATGAAAATGGCCAATTTACTCACTCTGAGTTCTCAAAAAGGGTTTCTTCACCCCGGGAAGTTAATTAAATACCATTTGGAGGCATTTAATGTTCGAGCAAAAAAGGCTGATTTTCCACAAAAGAGATAACACCCCCCCATTACGTCATGCTTCAGAAATGTGGAAAATGGTCCGTTTTCAAATGTTTTATTTTTGAACGTCAGTTCACATTTGTAGGTGGATCATCAGTGTTAGAGCTAAAATTAGCATGTTTAAAGTGATTTTCATGCTTCCAGGGGCTCGGGAAGTGAAATAAATACCATTTGGAGGCATTTAATGTTCGAGCAAAAACGGCTGATTTTCGACAAAAGAGATAACCCCCCCATTACGTCATCCTTCAGAAATGTGGAAAATGGTCCGTTTTCAAATGTTTTATTTTTGAACGTCAGTTCACATTTGTAGGTGGATCATCAGTGTTAGAGCTAAAATTAGCATGTTTAAAGTGATTTTCATGCTTCCAGGCGCTCGGGAAGTTAATTAAATACCATTTGGAGGCATTTAATGTTCGAGCAAAAACGGCTGATTTTCGACAAAAGAGATAACACCCCCCCATTACGTCATGCTTCAGAAATGTGGAAAATGGTCCGTTTTCAAATGTTTTATTTTTGAACGTCAGTTCACATTTGTAGGTGGATCATCAGTGTTAGTGCTAAAATTAGCATGTTTAAAGTGATTTTCATGCTTCCAGGGGCTCGGGAAGTGAAATAAATACCATTTGGAGGCATTTAATGTTTGAGCAAAAAGGCTGATTTTCGACAAAAGAGATAACACCCCCCCATTACGTCATGCTTCAGAAATGTGGAAAATGGTCCGTTTTCAAATGTTTTATTTTTGAACGTCAGTTCACATTTGTAGGTGGATCATCAGTGTTAGAGCTAAAATTAGCATGTTTAAAGTGATTTTCATGCTTCCAGGGGCTCGGGAAGTTAATTAAATACCATTTGGAGGCATTTAATGTTCGAGCAAAAACGGCTGATTTTCGACAAAAGAGATAACACCCCCCCCATTACGTCATGCTTCAGAAATGTGGAAAATGGTCCGTTTTCAAATGTTTTATTTTTGAACGTCAGTTCACATTCGTAGGTGGATCATCAGTGTTAGAGCTAAAATTAGCCTGTTTAAAGTGATTTTCATGCTTCCAGGGGCCCAAAACACAAGATTTATGGAATGGTTAAAAGTGCATGAAATGGCCAATTTACTCACTCTGAGTTCTCAAAAAGGGTTTCTTCACCCCGGGAAGTTAATTAAATACCATTTGGAGGCATTTAATGTTAGAGCAAAAACGGCTGATTTTCGACAAAAGAGATAACACCCCCCCATTACGTCATGCTTCAGAAATGTGGAAAATGGTCCGTTTTCAAATGTTTTATTTTTGAACGTCAGTTCACATTTGTAGGTGGATCATCAGTGTTAGAGCTAAAATTAGCATGTTTAAAGTGATTTTCATGCTTCCAGGGGCCCAAAACACAAGATTTATGGAATGGTTAAAAGTGCATGAAAATGGCCAATTTACTCACTCTGAGTTCTCAAAAAGGGTTTCTTCACCCCGGGAAGTTAATTAAATACCATTTGGAGGCATTTAATGTTAGAGCAAAAACGGCTGATTTTCGACAAAAGAGATAACACCCCCCCATTACGTCATGCTTCAGAAATGTGGAAAATGGTCCGTTTTCAAATGTTTTATTTTTGAACGTCAGTTCACATTTGTAGGTGGATCATCAGTGTTAGAGCTAAAATTAGCATGTTTAAAGTGATTTTCATGCTTCCAGGGGCTCGGGAAGTTAATTAAATACCATTTGGAGGCATTTAATGTTCGAGCAAAAACGGCTGATTTTCGACAAAAGAGATAACACCCCCCCATTACGTCATGCTTCAGAAATGTGGAAAATGGTCCGTTTTCAAATGTTTTATTTTTGAACGTCAGTTCACATTTGTAGGTGGATCATCAGTGTTAGAGCTAAAATTAGCATGTTTAAAGTGATTTTCATGCTTCCAGGGGCCCAAAACACAAGATTTATGGAATGGTTAAAAGTGCATGAAAATGGCCAATTTACTCACTCTGAGTTCTCAAAAAGGGTTTCTTCACCCCGGGAAGTTAATTAAATACCATTTGAAGGCATTTAATGTTCGAGCAAAAACGGCTGATTTTCGACAAAAGAGATAACACCCCCCCATTACGTCATGCTTCAGAAATGTGGAAAATGGTCCGTTTTCAAATGTTTTATTTTTGAACGTCAGTTCACATTTGTAGGTGGATCATCAGTGTTAGAGCTAAAATTAGCCTGATTAAAGTGATTTTCATGCTTCCAGGGGCCCAAAACACAAGATTTATGGAATGGTTAAAAGTGCATGAAATGGCCAATTTACTCACTCTGAGTTCTCAAAAAGGGTTTCTTCACCCCGGGAAGTTAATTAAATACCATTTGGAGGCATTTAATGTTAGAGCAAAAACGGCTGATTTTCGACAAAAGAGATAACACCCCCCCATTACGTCATGCTTCAGAAATGTGGAAAATGGTCCGTTTTCAAATGTTTTATTTTTGAACGTCAGTTCACATTTGTAGGTGGATCATCAGTGTTAGAGCTAAAATTAGCATGTTTAAAGTGATTTTCATGCTTCCAGGGGCCCAAAACACAAGATTTATGGAATGGTTAAAAGTGCATGAAAATGGCCAATTTACTCACTCTGAGTTCTCAAAAAGGGTTTCTTCACCCCGGGAAGTTAATTAAATACCATTTGGAGGCATTTAATGTTAGAGCAAAAACGGCTGATTTTCGACAAAAGAGATAACACCCCCCCATTACGTCATGCTTCAGAAATGTGGAAAATGGTCCGTTTTCAAATGTTTTATTTTTGAACGTCAGTTCACATTTGTAGGTGGATCATCAGTGTTAGAGCTAAAATTAGCATGTTTAAAGTGATTTTCATGCTTCCAGGGGCCCAAAACACAAGATTTATGGAATGGTTAAAAGTGCATGAAAATGGCCAATTTACTCACTCTGAGTTCTCAAAAAGGGTTTCTTCACCCCGGGAAGTTAATTAAATACCATTTGGAGGCATTTAATGTTAGAGCAAAAACGGCTGATTTTCGACAAAAGAGATAACACCCCCCCCATTACGTCATGCTTCAGAAATGTGGAAAATGGTCCATTTTCAAATGTTTTATTTTTGAACGTCAGTTCACATTTGTAGGTGGATCATCAGTGTTAGAGCTAAAATTAGCATGTTTAAAGTGATTTTCATGCTTCCAGGGGCCCAAAACACAAGATTTATGGAATGGTTAAAAGTGCATGAAAATGGCCAATTTACTCACTCTGAGTTCTCAAAAAGGGTTTCTTCACCCCGGGAAGTTAATTAAATACCATTTGGAGGCATTTAATGTTAGAGCAAAAACGGCTGATTTTCGACAAAAGAGATAACACCCCCCCCATTACGTCATGCTTCAGAAATGTGGAAAATGGTCCGTTTTCAAATGTTTTATTTTTGAACGTCAGTTCACATTTGTAGGTGGATCATCAGTGTTAGAGATAAAATTAGGATGTTTAAAGTGATTTTCATGCTTCCAGGGGCCCAAAACACAAGATTTATGGAATGGTTAAAAGTGCATGAAAATGGCCAATTTACTCACTCTGAGTTCTCAAAAAGGGTTTCTTCACCCCGGGAAGTTAATTAAATACCATTTGGAGGCATTTAATGTTAAAGCAAAAACGGCTGATTTTCGACAAAAGAGATAACACCCCCCCATTACGTCATGCTTCAGAAATGTGGAAAATGGTCCGTTTTCAAATGTTTTATTTTTGAACGTCAGTTCACATTTGTAGGTGGATCATCAGTGTTAGAGCTAAAATTAGCATGTTTAAAGTGATTTTCATGCTTCCAGGGGCTCGGGAAGTGAAATAAATACCATTTGGAGGCATTTAATGTTCGAGCAAAAACGGCTGATTTTCGACAAAAGAGATAACACCCCCCCATTACGTCATGCTTCAGAAATGTGGAAAATGGTCCGTTTTCAAATGTTTTATTTTTGAACGTCAGTTCACATTTGTAGGTGGATCATCAGTGTTAGAGCTAAAATTAGCATGTTTAAAGTGATTTTCATGCTTCCAGGGGCCCAAAACACAAGATTTATGGAATGGTTAAAAGTGCATGAAAATGGCCAATTTACTCACTCTGAGTTCTCAAAAAGGGTTTCTTCACCCCGGGAAGTTAATTAAATACCATTTGGAGGCATTTAATGTTAGAGCAAAAACGGCTGATTTTCGACGAAAGAGCTAACACCCCCCCATTACGTCATGCTTTAGAAATGTGGAAAATGGTCCGTTTTCAAATGTTTTATTTTTGAACGTCAGTTCACATTTGTAGGTGGATCATCAGTGTTAGAGCTAAAATTAGCATGTTTAAAGTGATTTTCATGCTTCCAGGGGCTCGGGAAGTGAAATAAATACCATTTGGAGGCATTTAATGTTCGAGCAAAAACGGCTGATTTTTGACAAAAGAGATAACACCCCCCCATTACGTCATGCTTCAGAAATGTGGAAAATGGTCCGTTTTCAAATGTTTTATTTTTGAACGTCAGTTCACATTTGTAGGTGGATCATCAGTGTTAGAGCTAAAATTAGCATGTTTAAAGTGATTTTCATGCTTCCAGGGGCTCGGGGAGTGAAATAAATACCATTTGGAGGCATTTAATGTTCGAGCAAAAAAGGCTGATTTTCCACAAAAGAGCTAACACCCCCCCATTACGTCATGCTTCAGAAATGTGGAAAATGGTCCGTTTTCAAATGTTTTATTTTTGAACGTCAGTTCACATTTGTAGGTGGATCATCAGTGTTAGAGCTAAAATTAGCATGTTTAAAGTGATTTTCATGCTTCTTGGGGCCCAAAACACAAGATTTATGGAATGGTTAAAAGTGCATGAAAATGGCCAATTTACTCACTCTGAGTTCTCAAAAAGGGTTTCTTCACCCCGGGAAGTTAATTAAATACCATTTGGAGACATTTAATGTTCGAGCAAAAACGACTGATTTTCGATAAAAGAGATAACACCCCCCCATTACGTCATGCTTCAGAAATGTGGAAAATGGTCCGTTTTCAAATGTTTTATTTTTGAACGTCAGTTCACATTTGTAGGTGGATCATCAGTGTTAGAGCTAAAATTAGCATTTTTAAAGTGATTTTCATGCTTCCAGGGGCCCAAAACACAAGATTTATGGAATGGTTAAAAGTGCATGAAAATGGCCAATTTACTCACTCTGAGTTCTCAAAAAGGGTTTCTTCACCCCGGGAAGTTAATTAAATACCATTTGGAGGCATTTAATGTTCGAGCAAAAAAGGCTGATTTTCCACAAAAGAGATAACACCCCCCCATTACGTCATGCTTCAGAAATGTGGAAAATGGTCCGTTTTCAAATGTTTTATTTTTGAACGTCAGTTCACATTTGTAGGTGGATCATCAGTGTTAGAGCTAAAATTAGCATGTTTAAAGTGATTTTCATGCTTCCAGGGGCTCGGGAAGTGAAATAAATACCATTTGGAGGCATTTAATGTTCGAGCAAAAACGGCTGATTTTCGACAAAAGAGATAACCCCCCCATTACGTCATCCTTCAGAAATGTGGAAAATGGTCCGTTTTCAAATGTTTTATTTTTGAACGTCAGTTCACATTTGTAGGTGGATCATCAGTGTTAGAGCTAAAATTAGCATGTTTAAAGTGATTTTCATGCTTCCAGGCGCTCGGGAAGTTAATTAAATACCATTTGGAGGCATTTAATGTTCGAGCAAAAACGGCTGATTTTCGACAAAAGAGATAACACCCCCCCATTACGTCATGCTTCAGAAATGTGGAAAATGGTCCGTTTTCAAATGTTTTATTTTTGAACGTCAGTTCACATTTGTAGGTGGATCATCAGTGTTAGTGCTAAAATTAGCATGTTTAAAGTGATTTTCATGCTTCCAGGGGCTCGGGAAGTGAAATAAATACCATTTGGAGGCATTTAATGTTTGAGCAAAAAGGCTGATTTTCGACAAAAGAGATAACACCCCCCCATTACGTCATGCTTCAGAAATGTGGAAAATGGTCCGTTTTCAAATGTTTTATTTTTGAACGTCAGTTCACATTTGTAGGTGGATCATCAGTGTTAGAGCTAAAATTAGCATGTTTAAAGTGATTTTCATGCTTCCAGGGGCTCGGGAAGTTAATTAAATACCATTTGGAGGCATTTAATGTTCGAGCAAAAACGGCTGATTTTCGACAAAAGAGATAACACCCCCCCCATTACGTCATGCTTCAGAAATGTGGAAAATGGTCCGTTTTCAAATGTTTTATTTTTGAACGTCAGTTCACATTTGTAGGTGGATCATCAGTGTTAGAGCTAAAATTAGCATGTTTAAAGTGATTTTCATGCTTCCAGGGGCTCGGGAAGTTAATTAAATACCATTTGGAGGCATTTAATGTTCGAGCAAAAAGGCTGATTTTCGACAAAAGAGATAACACCCCCCCATTACGTCATGCTTCAGAAATGTGGAAAATGGTCCGTTTTCAAATGTTTTATTTTTGAACGTCAGTTCACATTTGTAGGTGGATCATCAGTGTTAGAGCTAAAATTAGCATGTTTAAAGTGATTTCCATGCTTCCAGGGGCTCGGGAAGTTAATTAAATACCATTTGGAGGCATTTAATGTTAGAGCAAAAACGGCTGATTTTCGACAAAAGAGATAACACCCCCCCATTACGTCATGCTTCAGAAATGTGGAAAATGGTCCGTTTTCAAATGTTTTATTTTTGAACGTCAGTTCACATTTGTAGGTGGATCATCAGTGTTAGAGCTAAAATTAGCATGTTTAAAGTGATTTTCATGCTTCTTGGGGCCCAAAACACAAGATTTATGGAATGGTTAAAAGTGCATGAAAATGGCCAATTTACTCACTCTGAGTTCTCAAAAAGGGTTTCTTCACCCCGGGAAGTTAATTAAATACCATTTGGAGGCATTTAATGTTCGAGCAAAAACGGCTGATTTTCGACAAAAGAGATAACACCCCCCCATTACGTCATGCTTCAGAAATGTGGAAAATGGTCCGTTTTCAAATGTTTTATTTTTGAACGTCAGTTCACATTTGTAGGTGGATCATCAGTTTTAGAGCTAAAATTAGCATGTTTAAAGTGATTTTCATGCTTCCAGGGGCTCGGGAAGTTAATTAAATACCATTTGGAGGCATTTAATGTTCGAGCAAAAACGGCTGATTTTCGACAAAAGAGATAACACCCCCCCATTACGTCATGCTTCAGAAATGTGGAAAATGGTCCGTTTTCAAATGTTTTATTTTTGAACGTCAGTTCACATTTGTAGGTGGATCATCAGTGTTAGAGCTAAAATTAGCATGTTTAAAGTGATTTTCATGCTTCCAGGGGCTCGGGAAGTGAAATAAATACCATTTGGAGGCATTTAATGTTCGAGCAAAAACAGCTGATTTTCGACAAAAGAGATAACACCCCCCCATTACGTCATGCTTCATAAATGTGGAAAATGGTCCGTTTTCAAATGTTTCATTTTTGAATGTCAGTTCACATTTGTAGGTGGATCATCAGTGTTAGAGCTAAAATTAGCATGTTTAAAGTGATTTTCATGCTTCCAGGGGCTCGGGAAATTAATTAAATACCATTTGGAGGCATTTAATGTTCGAGCAAAAACGGCTGATTTTCGACAAAAGAGATAACACCCCCCCATTACGTCATGCTTCAGAAATGTGGAAAATGGTCCGTTTTCAAATGTTTTATTTTTGAACGTCAGTTCACATTTGTAGGTGGATCATCAGTGTTAGAGCTAAAATTAGCATGTTTAAAGTGATTTTCATGCTTCCAGGGGCCCAAAACACAAGATTTATGGAATGGTTAAAAGTGCATGAAAATGGCCAATTTACTCACTCTGAGTTCTCAAAAAGGGTTTCTTCACCCTGGGAAGTTAATTAAATACCATTTGGAGGCATTTAATGTTCGAGCAAAAACGGCTGATTTTCGACAAAAGAGATAACACCCCCCATTACGTCATGCTTCAGAAATGTGGAAAATGGTCCGTTTTCAAATGTTTTATTTTTGAACGTCAGTTCACATTTGTAGGTGGATCATCAGTGTTAGAGCTAAAATTAGCATGTTTAAAGTGATTTTCATGCTTCCAGGGGCTCTGGAAGTTAATTAAATACCATTTGGAGGCATTTAATGTTCGAGCAAAAAGGCTGATTTTCGACAAAAGAGATAACACCCCCCCATTACGTCATGCTTCAGAAATGTGGAAAATGGTCCGTTTTCAAATGTTTTATTTTTGAACGTCAGTTCACATTTGTAGGTGGATCATCAGTGTTAGAGCTAAAATTAGCATGTTTAAAGTGATTTTCATGCTTCTTGGGGCCCAAAACACAAGATTTATGGAAAGGGGCGACCAATCGGTCCCCCCGAACGTATGGCAGAGTACCACGATCCCCCCGGGAAGCCATCTTGGGCGGGAGGCGAGTCTCTGCTGGTATGCCCGAAGCGGCGTAGCCGGGGCGCGCCTTTTCCCGCCCTAGAGTGGGTTGGCCTAGACACTGACGCGGCTGGCCACGCCCTTGGGGCAGGGCGGGGTCGGGTTTACGCCCGCCCTGAAGACGGATAAAAGGAGGAACAAGACCAGAAAGCATCCTCTTGTTCCTGTGCTCTGAAGCTGCACCTCCTCGCTGCACGTGAGCTCGAGACGGAACGAAGAGCCAATTTTGAGCGTTGTAATCGTTCTTGTTTGTTTTCCAGATACTCTGTTGGAGAATGCCGAAGAAGGCGGGAAAGCGAATGACTACCGACCAGATGCTGCGTGTTCTCATGAAAGAGGTGACCGACCTAAAGAGGCGAATGGATAAAGACGAGGAAGGGGGGCCGAAACGTCCTTTGGTGGGAGCAGCCCCGGGAGGAAAAGGCAAGAGGCCCAGGAGGGGAGCAGCTGGGGGAGATATCCCGGGTCCTAGTGTCCCGCTCGAAGCACCCACTCCCGTGCCGGAGGAAGGGAATCCGATTCCCGTTGTGGTCACCCCCGTGTCCGGGGAAGATATGCCGCCCGAGCTGGCAGCCCAATTAGCAGCGTGGTTGGGTAAAGGTAGCGAGGGCGCCACGGCTGTCGACGCGCAGGTGTTGATGAAGCAACTGCGTGAAACACGGGAAGCAGCGAGGGTATCCACGCCGGCTGCTGCCGTAGAGAAGTCGCAGGGGACGGTTTCAGTCCCAGACACAGCGTCCAGTTCAGGTAAGCGGCCATTGCCGATTGCGAGGGAGGAGTCGGCACCATCTCGAAGGGAGAAGTTGGGTCAGCATGTCCCTTTAGCTATTAAAGAAAAGATATGGGCAGGGGAGTATGTAAACATCTTCTCGTTGCTTACTGATCATTATGAGATGGAGCATGTTAAAGGTCAGAAGGACCTCATGCATCCGAGTGTTTGGCGCGCAAAGATGGCCGCCTTTAAGGTAAATGAAAACATTGGCAATTGGGGCAGGGCGTGGGGGGTTTTCACATCGATCTTGGGAGAACGTAGGCCCGAATTGCTACCCGAATTGCCGATTTATCAGTCACGGATCATGGGGTACTCTGTATCACACGAGGGTAATCATTGGTTTTGCTATGATAATCTTTTCAGAAAAGCAAAAGAGCATGATAAAAACTTAACTTGGGATTGTTATGATTCTGTGTCCTGGTCCAAAATGAAGGATACTGGTATGTTGAAATTGCCATTGGTGGGGAGTAACGAGGGCGAATCCTCCCGTCAGTATGCGGGGACGCCCTTTCGATCAGGTACGGGTACCGACAATCACTCGAGGCCTACCGGTAATGCAGGTAAAAAGGGGGTTTGTTGGAACTTTAACAGGGGTAAATGTACTAGGCCCCAGGGGTCGTGCAAATTTAGACACGAATGTAGTGGGTGTGGGCAATCATCCCATCCTGAGTCCACGTGCAGAGCCAAAACGGGTGATAACGGGGGTAGAGGAGGTGCCAAACAGGTCTAACATAGTCCGAGGGGCACCTTTACCTACCCCGATTGATACCTTGGCAATGATTCCCTGGCTCAGTGAATACCCGGATCGTGCTTCTGCTGGGGTGGTGCGGAACGGGTTTTCATATGGTTTCCGCATCCCAGTGGGAGACTTTCAGGGTGTGGAAAAATGCAAAAATCAGATATCGGTCTTGCAGCATACGACCGTGGTACAGGAAAAGATCCGGAAGGAGGTTACTCGAGGTCGAGTCGCCGGTCCGTTTAGTGTACCCCCGGTTGCTAACTTTGTGTGTTCGCCTTTAGGGGTGGTTCCCAAGAAGGACCCGGGTGAGTTTCGGCTGATACATAATTTGTCAGCCCCACGTGGTCTTTCCGTAAACGAAGCGATAGACCCGGAAATGTGTTCGGTGCGGTACGCATCCTTCGATGAGGCCATAGCCATTTTGAATCGCCTGGGGCCCGGTGCGCTGATGGCAAAATCTGATATCGAGTCAGCGTTCCGGTTGCTCCCGGTACATCCAGACGATCAGCGTCTCTTGGGATTCATGTTTCAGGGTCAGTATTACATGGATAGGTGTATGCCGATGGGATGCTCTATATCTTGTGCCTATTTCGAGAAATTCAGTAGTTTCCTACAATGGGTCTTCACTAAGAAGACGGGTTTCCAACATGTGATGCATTATCTCGATGATTTTTTGTTCCTGGGGGCAGCCGGGGATCCGGAATGTGGGCAAGCTTTGGCTGCATTTGGTGTTTTAATGAATCAGTTTGGCGTGCCATTGGCACCAGGTAAGACGGCGGGTCCTTCGACTTGCCTTGAGTTTCTGGGGATCGAGTTAGACTCCGGAGAAGGTTGTTTCCGTTTGCCAGGTGATAAAGTGTTAAAATTCAGGGCATCCCTGCAAATGTGTATGAGTGAATCTAAGGTTAAGCTGCATCAATTACAGCAGTTAGTGGGACAGTTGAATTTCGCCCTAAGAGTTATACCAATGGCCCGCCCTTTTTCCCGTTGGATCGCTCAAGCCATGGTCGGACTGAAGGAGGGCCATCATCGCACAAGGCTCTCGGCAGAGGTCCGCCAGGACATGCGCATTTGGTTGGCATTTCTGGCGGATTTCAATGGTCGAGTCGTCTGGAATAAACCGGCCGTGTCCTCTGAGGAGCTGGGGCTGTGGACAGATTCGGCAGGGAGCATGGGTTTTGGTGCCATTTTCGGCACTCGATGGTCTGCACAAAAATGGCCGGCATGGTGGCATAACAGTGGACTGACAAGTAACATTGCTTTCCTGGAACTTTTCCCCATTTTGGTGGCCCTGAGAACGTGGCCCGAAGGGTTCAGGGATCACTCTGTGGTATTTTGGTCTGACAATATGACCGTGGTTGAGTGTATCAATAGCCAGGCAGCACGATGCAAGTGGATTATGAGACTGCTCAAGGAAATCGTATTACTGTGTATGCAATTGAATGTGCTATTCAAAGCAAGACATGCCCCAGGGATAATGAACCAGGCGGCTGATGCCCTTTCTCGTTTTCGTATGCAGGCCTTCTGGGGTTTTCTTCCCACAGCGGACCCGGAGCCGGCACCCTTTCCCGAAGCTCTCTGGTCTCTCGGTGCCCCGAACTTCGTAACCTCGTGGGAGAGAGTTTAGCACCCAGGACGAGGAAGGCATATGAAGGGGCGTTCCGGTCCTATTTAGCCTTTTTGGGGACTGCTAGAGAGGAGCTTTGGGGCCAGGAGGAATGGGTAGTGAACTTTCTGATGTCGTTACATCTGGCAGGGAAATCGGTTGCCACGGCCCAGAGGCATCGGGCTGCCATTTCCTTTATTGCTAGGGCTCATGGGATCCAGGACCCGACAGCGTCTTTCGTCGTGCAAAAAGCGCTACGTGGGTGGCAACGCCTTGAGGGTCGCAGAGTAGATGAGAGGCGCCCGATAGGTTTGGATAGGTTGGCCCAGTTATTAACCAGACTCACTACAACATGTTCATCTCAGTTTGAGACAGTGTTATTCCGAGCTGCTTTTACGCTGGCATTTCATGGGGCTATGCGGGTAAGCGAATTAGTGGCAAGGAACAAGCAGGATGTGACGGGAGGACTGTGCGCAGAGCACGTTCAGATCAGAGGGGAGACGATGACTGTCTCGTTTGTGAGGTCAAAGACCGATCAGAGTGGGATGGGTGACTGCATAATTATACGCAGGATTCCCGGGTCGTCCATGTGCCCAGTGAAGTGTCTAGAGGATTATTTAACACGAAGGGTGGCATCATGGGAGGGGACCTTGTTGAGACACGCGGACGCCACCCCACTGACAAGGTTTCAGTTTCAGCGGGTGCTCGCGATGTCGATTACAGCTGCGGGCTTGAACCCGGGCGAGTTTGGGACCCATTCCTTTCGGATAGGGGCTGCTACAGAGGCTACAGCCAGGGGTCTGAATGTGGAACAAGTTAAACGTGTGGGGCGTTGGTCCTCCAATTGTTATAAAAGGTATGTGCGTTTGCACATGTTGTGAAGCTGTAATGATGTACTCACGCTTCTTGTTTTTGTTTGGTTTTCAGTTACGCAAGCCTACGAGGCGGGGCGGAATATGCAGTCGACCCAACACCGGGCCAGCGGTCAGACATCACCGGCTGTTAAAAAGGAGGTGTGGGTCGTGGGCCAATCATACGTGAGGCGTGCCGCGGACGTATTCAAGGCAGGTGACATGGTGCACGTGGCTGGGGAATACGGGTACAGTGTGTCCTTCTACGGAAAGGGCGGTCTCTGTATTGACCAGTTTCAATCATTTTTCGAGGGTTTGCTAGGGCGGACGAGGTCACCGCCGTCTGTAGTCATAGTGCATCTTGGGGGCAATGATTTGGTCACCACTGGTAGACGACTTCTCCTGGAGGCGATGCTTTCCACTGTAAGTTGGTTAGCGAGGAGAGTTCCAGGGTGCACAATTGCGTGGTCCCATATGATCCCACGAAAAGTGTGGCGGGGGGCTTTTTCTGTTTCTGCTTTAAATCACTCTGTGAGGAAAATTAATAACAAAGTGAGTCGGTTGTTCCGTTCCAATGCACTACATTCTATCTCGCATGGGTGTATTAATGATGACAATATGTACTTGGGGGATGGTGTTCAATTGTCTCGGATGGGGAATGAGTTACTCATAGGAGACTTCATAGCTTGGCTAAAGACGTTAAAACATGACCTTTAGGTAGGAGTGTGGTGGGGGGTCCGGATAGCCGGTCAACTATCCGGACCTGTGGCGGTAAGGTCATGATCGGTGAGCACTAATTGGAAGATCCCTATGAGTGGGCGTCACCCATTACGGATGGGGGCGCTCGGGGGAGGTGGCCATTGGCCCCTCAACGGGGAGGCGGTCCCTTCTAAGGATGGGTCGCCGAAAGGAAAGGGAAGGCGGTCAAGGCCCCTTCATGGGTAGGAGGGGTTACAGCCCCCTCCTGGGGAATTTCCCGGGGCCAGGACGTCTGCGACGGCAGATGTGGTAAGTTGTGTGGGGTTTGGGGGGGGGTCTACGCTACCTTCTAGATACCTCACACGAGTCCTCGTACGACCTTTAAGTGGCGTCGAGTTTTATTGGGGCCCCCGTCAAGTCAAGGGAAATTGGTAGTTGCACTTGAGGTATGCCTCCGTGCCGCCCCTCTCAAGTGAGGGGGATATGTCTGGGTTAGGGATCTTGACACCGGTTACGACCTTGCCGTTGGCCCTTAAACGTTAGGATGTACAATTTCAAAAGTTAAGTAAATGTTTGGTAGGATGTTAGTTCGGCTAGGAGAACCTTTGTATTAGAGGATATGTTAAGGTTAGCCAAACAGCGCAATGTGGTAATGAAATTGTACATAATATGAAACTGTTGATTTAATGTTTTAATTTTGTTTCATATTTTAATAAATACGGCCCGGGAGGGTCACTCCCTCCCGTCTTCCAAAAACTTCAGAACGGTTTCCGGTTTCCCATCCTTGGGGATTGTGTTGAGAGGGGGTGGCGGGTATCTCAGCCATATGGAAAGGGGCGACCAATCGGTCCCCCCGAACGTATGGCAGAGTACCACGATCCCCCCGGGAAGCCATCTTGGGCGGGAGGCGAGTCTCGGCTGGTATGCCCGAAGCGGCGTAGCCGGGGCGCGCCTTTTCCCGCCCTAGAGTGGGTTGGCCTAGACACTGACGCGGCTGGCCACGCCCTTGGGGCAGGCAGGGGCGGGTTTACGCCCGCCCTGAAGACGGATAAAAGGAGGAACAAGACCAGAAAGCATCCTCTTGTTCCTGTGCTCTGAAGCTGCACCTCCTCGCTGCACGTGAGCTCGAGACGGAACAAAGAGCCAATTTTGACCCACCCACCAGCCCCTGAAGACAGCGAGTGGTTTGAATAAAGTTTAATGGATAATTCTGATTTTCGTTTACAGGTTGTGGTATTATCGTGAAGATTTTGAGTATGCAATAAAGAATGATCGATTTGTGTTATGTTTTGCAAATAAAGTAATTGTGCTTTAGTGTTCATCAGTAAGCATGCTTTGAATAAAGTTGTTGTTGCTACTGTCTGTTATATTTAGTCTGTAGTTATCTAGTTATCATTGTCGTATTTATTTTGGTCGGGCGGTAAGGTCATGATCGGTGAGCACTAATTGGAAGATCCCTATGAGTGGGCGTCACCCATTACGGATGGGGGCGCTCGGGGGAGGTGGCCATTGGCCCCTCAACGGGGAGGCGGTCCCTTCTAAGGATGGGTCGCCGAAAGGAAAGGGAAGGCGGTCAAGGCCCCTTCATGGGTAGGAGGGGTTACAGCCCCCTCCTGGGGAATTTCCCGGGGCCAGGACGTCTGCGACGGCAGATGTGGTAAGTTGTGTGGGGTTTGGGGGGGGGTCTACGCTACCTTCTAGATACCTCACACGAGTCCTCGTACGACCTTTAAGTGGCGTCGAGTTTTATTGGGGCCCCCGTCAAGTCAAGGGAAATTGGTAGTTGCACTTGAGGTATGCCTCCGTGCCGCCCCTCTCAAGTGAGGGGGATATGTCTGGGTTAGGGATCTTGACACCGGTTACGACCTTGCCGTTGGCCCTTAAACGTTAGGATGTACAATTTCAAAAGTTAAGTAAATGTTTGGTAGGATGTTAGTTCGGCTAGGAGAACTTTTGTATTAGAGGATATGTTAAGGTTAGCCAAACAGCGCAATGTGGTAATGAAATTGTACATAATATGAAACTGTTGATTTAATGTTTTAATTTTGTTTCATATTTTAATAAATACGGCCCGGGAGGGTCACTCCCTCCCGTCTTCCAAAAACTTCAGAACGGTTTCCGGTTTCCCATCCTTGGGGATTGTGTTGAGAGGGGGTGGCGGGTATCTCAGCCATATGGAATGGTTAAAAGTGCATGAAAATTGCCAATTTACTCACTCTGAGTTCTCAAAAAGGGTTTCTTCACCCCGGGAAGTTAATTAAATACCATTTGGAGGCATTAAATGTTCGAGCAAAAACGGCTGATTTTCGACAAAAGAGATAACACCCCCCCATTACGTCATGCTTCAGAAATGTGGAAAATGGTCCGTTTTCAAATGTTTTATTTTTGAACGTCAGTTCACATTTGTAGGTGGATCATCAGTGTTAGAGCTAAAATTAGCATGTTTAAAGTGATTTTCATGCTTCCAGGGGCTCGGGAAGTTAATTAAATACCATTTGGAGGCATTTAATGTTCGAGCAAAAACGGCTGATTTTCGACAAAAGAGATAACACCCCCCCATTACGTCATGCTTCAGAAATGTGGAAAATGGTCCGTTTTCAAATGTTTTATTTTTGAACGTCAGTTCACATTTGTAGGTGGATCATCAGTGTTAGAGCTAAAATTAGCATGTTTAAAGTGATTTTCATGCTTCCAGGGGCTCGGGAAGTGAAATAAATACCATTTGGAGGCATTTAATGTTCGAGCAAAAACGGCTGATTTTCGACAAAAGAGATAACACCCCCCCATTACGTCATGCTTCAGAAATGTGGAAAATGGTCCGTTTTCAAATGTTTCATTTTTGAATGTCAGTTCACATTTGTAGGTGGATCATCAGTGTTAGAGCTAAAATTAGCATGTTTAAAGTGATTTTCATGCTTCCAGGGGCTCGGGAAATTAATTAAATACCATTTGGAGGCATTTAATGTTCGAGCAAAAACGGCTGATTTTCGACAAAAGAGATAACACCCCCCCATTACGTCATGCTTCAGAAATTTGGAAAATGGTCCGTTTTCAAATGTTTTATTTTTGAATGTCAGTTCACATTTGTAGGTGGATCATCAGTGTTAGAGCTAAAATTAGCATGTTTAAAGTGATTTTCATGCTTCCAGGGGCCCAAAACACAAGATTTATGGAATGGTTAAAAGTGCATGAAAATGGCCAATTTACTCACTCTGAGTTCTCAAAAAGGGTTTCTTCACCCCGGGAAGTTAATTAAATACCATTTGGAGGCATTTAATGTTCGAGCAAAAACGGCTGATTTTCGACAAAAGAGATAACACCCCCCCATTACGTCATGCTTCAGAAATGTGGAAAATGGTCCGTTTTCAAATGTTTTATTTTTGAACGTCAGTTCACATTTGTAGGTGGATCATCAGTGTTAGAGCTAAAATTAGCATGTTTAAAGTGATTTTCATGCTTCCAGGGGCCCAAAACACAAGATTTATGGAATGGTTAAAAGTGCATGAAAATGGCCAATTTACTCACTCTGAGTTCTCAAAAAGGGTTTCTTCACCCCGGGAAGTTAATTAAATACCATTTGGAGGCATTTAATGTTCGAGAAAAAACGGCTGATTTTCGACAAAAGAGATAACACCCCCCCATTACGTCATGCTTCAGGAATGTGGAAAATGGTCCGTTTTCAAATGTTTTATTTTTGAACGTCAGTTCACATTTGTAGGTGGATCATCAGTGTTAGAGCTAAAATTAGCATGTTTAAAGTGATTTTCATGCTTCCAGGGGCCCAAAACACAAGATTTATGGAATGGTTAAAAGTGCATGAAAATGGCCAATTTACTCACTCTGAGTTCTCAAAAAGGGTTTCTTCACCCCGGGAAGTGAAATAAATACCATTTGGAGGCATTTAATGTTCGAGCAAAAACGGCTGATTTTCGACAAAAGAGATAACACTCCCCCATTACGTCATGCTTCAGAAATGTGGAAAATGGTCCGTTTTCAAATGTTTTATTTTTGAACGTCAGTTCACATTTGTAGGTGGATCATCAGTGTTAGAGCTAAAATTAGCATGTTTAAAGTGATTTTCATGCTTCCAGGGGCTCTGGAAGTTAATTAAATACCATTTGGAGGCATTTAATGTTCGAGCAAAAAGGCTGATTTTCGACAAAAGAGATAACACCCCCCCATTACGTCATGCTTCAGAAATGTGGAAAATGGTCCGTTTTCAAATGTTTTATTTTTGAACGTCAGTTCACATTTGTAGGTGGATCATCAGTGTTAGAGCTAAAATTAGCATGTTTAAAGTGATTTTCATGCTTCCAGGGGCTCGGGAAGTTAATTAAATACCATTTGGAGGCATTTAATGTTAGAGCAAAAACGGCTGATTTTCGACAAAAGAGATAACACCCCCCATTACGTCATGCAAAAACGGCTGATTTTCGACAAAAGAGATAACACCCCCCCATTACGTCATGCTTCAGAAATGTGGAAAATGGTCCGTTTTCAAATGTTTTATTTTTGAACGTCAGTTCACATTTGTAGGTGGATCATCAGTGTTAGAGCTAAAATTAGCATGTTTAAAGTGATTTTCATGCTTCCAGGGGCCCAAAACACAAGATTTATGGAATGGTTAAAAGTGCATGAAAATGGCCAATTTACTCACTCTGAGTTCTCAAAAAGGGTTTCTTCACCCCGGGAAGTTAATTAAATACCATTTGGAGGCATTTAATGTTCAAGCAAAGACGGCTGATTTTCGACAAAAGAGATAACACCCCCCCATTACGTCATGCTTCAGAAATGTGGAAAATGGTCCGTTTTCAAATGTTTTATTTTTGAACGTCAGTTCACATTTGTAGGTGGATCATCAGTGTTAGAGCTAAAATTAGCATGTTTAAAGTGATTTTCATGCTTCCAGGGGCTCGGGAAGTGAAATAAATACCATTTGGAGGCATTTAATGTTCGAGCAAAAACGGCTGATTTTTGACAAAAGAGATAACACCCCCCCATTACGTCATGCTTCAGAAATGTGGAAAATGGTCCGTTTTCAAATGTTTTATTTTTGAACGTCAGTTCACATTTGTAGGTGGATCATCAGTGTTAGAGCTAAAATTAGCATGTTTAAAGTGATTTTCATGCTTCCAGGGGCTCGGGAAGTGAATTAAATACCATTTGGAGGCATTTAATGTTCGAGCAAAAACGGCTGATTTTCGACAAAAGAGATAACACCCCCCCATTACGTCATGCTTCAGAAATGTGGAAAATGGTCCGTTTTCAAATGTTTTATTTTTGAACGTCCGTTCACATTTGTAGGTGGATCATCAGTGTTAGAGCTAAAATTAGCATGTTTAAAGTGATTTTCATGCTTCTTGGGGCCCAAAACACAAGATTTATGGAATGGTTAAAAGTGCATGAAAATGGCCAATTTACTCACTCTGAGTTCTCAAAAAGGGTTTCTTCACCCCGGGAAGTTAATTAAATACCATTTGGAGGCATTTAATGTTCAAGCAAAAACGGCAGATTTTCGACAAAAGAGATAACACCCCCCCATTACGTCATGCTTCAGAAATGTGGAAAATGGTCCGTTTTCAAATGTTTTATTTTTGAACGTCAGTTCACATTTGTAGGTGGATCATCAGTGTTAGAGCTAAAATTAGCATGTTTAAAGTGATTTTCATGCTTCCAGGGGCTCGGGAAGTGAAATAAATACCATTTGGAGGCATTTAATGTTCGAGCAAAAACGGCTGATTTTTGACAAAAGAGATAACACCCCCCCATTACGTCATGCTTCAGAAATGTGGAAAATGGTCCGTTTTCAAATGTTTTATTTTTGAACGTCAGTTCACATTTGTAGGTGGATCATCAGTGTTAGAGCTAAAATTAGCATGTTTAAAGTGATTTTCATGCTTCCAGGGGCTCGGGAAGTTAATTAAATACCATTTGGAGGCATTTAATGTTCGAGCAAAAACGGCTGATTTTCGACAAAAGAGATAACACCCCCCCATTACGTCATGCTTCAGAAATGTGGAAAATGGTCCGTTTTCAAATGTTTTATTTTTGAACGTCAGTTCACATTTGTAGGTGGATCATCAGTGTTAGAGCTAAAATTAGCATGTTTAAAGTGATTTTCATGCTTCCAGGGGCTCGGGAAGTTAATTAAATACCATTTGGAGGCATTTAATGTTAGAGCAAAAACGGCTGATTTTCGACAAAAGAGATAACACCCCCCCATTACGTCATGCTTCAGAAATGTGGAAAATGGTCCGTTTTCAAATGTTTTATTTTTGAACGTCAGTTCACATTTGTAGGTGGATCATCAGTGTTAGAGCTAAAATTAGCATGTTTAAAGTGATTTTCATGCTTCCAGGGGCTCGGGAAGTGAAATAAATACCATTTGGAGGCATTTAATGTTTGAGCAAAAACGGCTGATTTTCGACAAAAGAGATAACACCCCCCCATTACGTCATGCTTCAGAAATGTGGAAAATGGTCCGTTTTCAAATGTTTTATTTTTGAACGTCAGTTCACATTTGTAGGTGGATCATCAGTGTTAGAGCTAAAATTAGCATGTTTAAAGTGATTTTCATGCTTCCAGGGGCTCGGGAAGTTAATTAAATACCATTTGGAGGCATTTAATGTTCGAGCAAAAACGGCTGATTTTCGACAAAAGAGATAACACCCCCCCATTACGTCATGCTTCAGAAATGTGGAAAATGGTCCGTTTTCAAATGTTTTATTTTTGAACGTCAGTTCACATTTGTAGGTGGATCATCAGTGTTAGAGCTAAAATTAGCATGTTTAAAGTGATTTTCATGCTTCCAGGGGCTCGGGAAGTTAATTAAATACCATTTGGAGGCATTTAATGTTCGAGCAAAAAGGCTGATTTTCGACAAAAGAGATAACACCTCCCCATTACGTCATGCTTCAGAAATGTGGAAAATGGTCCGTTTTCAAATGTTTTATTTTTGAACGTCAGTTCACATTTGTAGGTGGATCATCAGTGTTAGAGCTAAAATTAGCCTGTTTAAAGTGATTTTCATGCTTCCAGGGGCTCGGGAAGTTAATTAAATACCATTTGGAGGCATTTAATGTTAGAGCAAAAACGGCTGATTTTCGACAAAAGAGATAACACCCCCCCATTACGTCATGCTTCAGAAATGTGGAAAATGGTCCGTTTTCAAATGTTTTATTTTTGAACGTCAGTTCACATTTGTAGGTGGATCATCAGTGTTAGAGCTAAAATTAGCATGTTTAAAGTGATTTTCATGCTTCTTGGGGCCCAAAACACAAGATTTATGGAATGGTTAAAAGTGCATGAAAGTGGCCAATTTACTCACTCTGAGTTCTCAAAAAGGGTTTCTTCACCCCGGGAAGTTAATTAAATACCATTTGGAGGCATTTAATGTTCGAGCAAAAACGGCTGATTTTCGACAAAAGAGATAACACCCCCCCATTACGTCATGCTTCAGAAATGTGGAAAATGGTCCGTTTTCAAATGTTTTATTTTTGAACGTCAGTTCACATTTGTAGGTGGATCATCAGTGTTAGAGCTAAAATTAGCATGTTTAAAGTGATTTTCATGCTTCCAGGGGCTCGGGAAGTGAAATAAATACCATTTGGAGGCATTTAATGTTCGAGCAAAAACGGCTGATTTTCGACAAAAGAGATAACACCCCCCCATTACGTCATGCTTCAGAAATGTGGAAAATGGTCCGTTTTCAAATGTTTCATTTTTGAATGTCAGTTCACATTTGTAGGTGGATCATCAGTGTTAGAGCTAAAATTATCATGTTTAAAGTGATTTTCATGCTTCCAGGGGCTCGGGAAGTTAATTAAATACCATTTGGAGGCATTTAATGTTCGAGCAAAAACGGCTGATTTTCGACAAAAGAGATAACACCCCCCCATTACGTCATGCTTCAGAAATGTGGAAAATGGTCCGTTTTCAAATGTTTTATTTTTGAACGTCAGTTCACATTTGTAGGTGGATCATCAGTGTTAGAGCTAAAATTAGCATGTTTAAAGTGATTTTCATGCTTCCAGGGGCCCAAAACACAAGATTTATGGAATGGTTAAAAGTGCATGAAAATGGCCAATTTACTCACTCTGAGTTCTCAAAAAGGGTTTCTTCACCCCGGGAAGTTAATTAAATACCATTTGGAGGCATTTAATGTTCGAGCAAAAACGGCTGATTTTCGACAAAAGAGATAACACCCCCCCATTACGTCATGCTTCAGAAATGTGGAAAATGGTCCGTTTTCAAATGTTTTATTTTTGAACGTCAGTTCACATTTGTAGGTGGATCATCAGTGTTAGAGCTAAAATTAGCATGTTTAAAAGTGATTTTCATGCTTCCAGGGGCTCGGGAAGTTAATTAAATACCATTTGGAGGCATTTAATGTTCGAGCAAAAACGGCTGATTTTCGACAAAAGAGATAACACCCCCCCATTACGTCATGCTTCAGAAATGTGGAAAATGGTCCGTTTTCAAATGTTTTATTTTTGAACGTCAGTTCACATTTGTAGGTGGATCATCAGTGTTAGAGCTAAAATTAGCATGTTTAAAGTGATTTTCATGCTTCCAGGGGCCCAAAACACAAGATTTATGGAATGGTTAAAAGTGCATGAAAATGGCCAATTTACTCACTCTGAGTTCTCAAAAAGGGTTTCTTCACCCCGGGAAGTTAATTAAATACCATTTGGAGGCATTTAATGTTCGAGCAAAAACGGCTGATTTTCGACAAAAGAGATAACACCCCCCCATTACGTCATGCTTCAGAAATGTGGAAAATGGTCCGTTTTCAAATGTTTTATTTTTGAACGTCAGTTCACATTTGTAGGTGGATCATCAGTGTTAGAGCTAAAATTAGCATGTTTAAAGTGATTTTCATGCTTCTAGGGGCCCAAAACACAAGATTTATGGAATGGTTAAAAGTGCATGAAAATGGCCAATTTACTCACTCTGAGTTCTCAAAAAGGGTTTCTTCACCCCGGGAAGTTAATTAAATACCATTTGGAGGCATTTAATGTTAGAGCAAAAACGGCTGATTTTCGACAAAAGAGATAACACCCCCCCATTACGTCATGCTTCAGAAATGTGGAAAATGGTCCGTTTTCAAATGTTTTATTTTTGAACGTCAGTTCACATTTGTAGGTGGATCATCAGTGTTAGAGCTAAAATTAGCATGTTTAAAGTGATTTTCATGCTTCCAGGGGCCCAAAACACAAGATTTATGGAATGGTTAAAAGTGCATGAAAATGGCCAATTTACTCACTCTGAGTTCTCAAAAAGGGTTTCTTCACCCCGGGAAGTTAATTAAATACCATTTGGAGGCATTTAATGTTAGAGCAAAAACGGCTGATTTTCGACAAAAGAGATAACACCCCCCCATTACGTCATGCTTCAGAAATGTGGAAAATGGTCCGTTTTCAAATGTTTTATTTTTGAACGTCAGTTCACATTTGTAGGTGGATCATCAGTGTTAGAGCTAAAATTAGCATGTTTAAAGGGATTTTCATGCTTCCAGGGGCCCAAAACACAAGATTTATGGAATGGTTAAAAGTGCATGAAAATGGCCAATTTACTCACTCTGAGTTCTCAAAAAGGGTTTCTTCACCCCGGGAAGTTAATTAAATACCATTTGGAGGCATTTAATGTTAGAGCAAAAGCGGCTGATTTTCGACAAAAGAGATAACACCCCCCCATTACGTCATGCTTCAGAAATGTGGAAAATGGTCCGTTTTCAAATGTTTTATTTTTGAACGTCAGTTCACATTTGTAGGTGGATCATCAGTGTTAGAGCTAAAATTAGCATGTTTAAAGTGATTTTCATGCTTCTAGGGGCCCAAAACACAAGATTTATGGAATGGTTAAAAGTGCATGAAAATGGCCAATTTACTCACTCTGAGTTCTCAAAAAGGGTTTCTTCACCCTGGGAAGTTAATTAAATACCATTTGGAGGCATTTAATGTTCGAGCAAAAACGGCTGATTTTCGACAAAAGAGATAACACCCCCCATTACGTCATGCTTCAGAAATGTGGAAAATGGTCCGTTTTCAAATGTTTTATTTTTGAACGTCAGTTCACATTTGTAGGTGGATCATCAGTGTTAGAGCTAAAATTAGCATGTTTAAAGTGATTTTCATGCTTCCAGGGGCTCTGGAAGTTAATTAAATACCATTTGGAGGCATTTAATGTTCGAGCAAAAAGGCTGATTTTCGACAAAAGAGATAACACCCCCCCATTACGTCATGCTTCAGAAATGTGGAAAATGGTCCGTTTTCAAATGTTTTATTTTTGAACGTCAGTTCACATTTGTAGGTGGATCATCAGTGTTAGAGCTAAAATTAGCATGTTTAAAGTGATTTTCATGCTTCTTGGGGCCCAAAACACAAGATTTATGGAAAGGGGCGACCAATCGGTCCCCCCGAACGTATGGCAGAGTACCACGATCCCCCCGGGAAGCCATCTTGGGCGGGAGGCGAGTCTCTGCTGGTATGCCCGAAGCGGCGTAGCCGGGGCGCGCCTTTTCCCGCCCTAGAGTGGGTTGGCCTAGACACTGACGCGGCTGGCCACGCCCTTGGGGCAGGGCGGGGTCGGGTTTACGCCCGCCCTGAAGACGGATAAAAGGAGGAACAAGACCAGAAAGCATCCTCTTGTTCCTGTGCTCTGAAGCTGCACCTCCTCGCTGCATGTGAGCTCGAGACGGAACGAAGAGCCAATTTTGAGCGTTGTAATCGTTCTTGTTTGTTTTCCAGATACTCTGTTGGAGAATGCCGAAGAAGGCGGGAAAGCGAATGACTACCGACCAGATGCTGCGTGTTCTCATGAAAGAGGTGACCGACCTAAAGAGGCGAATGGATAAAGACGAGGAAGGGGGGCCGAAACGTCCTTTGGTGGGAGCAGCCCCGGGAGGAAAAGGCAAGAGGCCCAGGAGGGGAGCAGCTGGGGGAGATATCCCGGGTCCTAGTGTCCCGCTCGAAGCACCCACTCCCGTGCCGGAGGAAGGGAATCCGATTCCCGTTGTGGTCACCCCCGTGTCCGGGGAAGATATGCCGCCCGAGCTGGCAGCCCAATTAGCAGCGTGGTTGGGTAAAGGTAGCGAGGGCGCCACGGCTGTCGACGCGCAGGTGTTGATGAAGCAACTGCGTGAAACACGGGAAGCAGCGAGGGTATCCACGCCGGCTGCTGCCGTAGAGAAGTCGCAGGGGACGGTTTCAGTCCCAGACACAGCGTCCAGTTCAGGTAAGCGGCCATTGCCGATTGCGAGGGAGGAGTCGGCACCATCTCGAAGGGAGAAGTTGGGTCAGCATGTCCCTTTAGCTATTAAAGAAAAGATATGGGCAGGGGAGTATGTAAACATCTTCTCGTTGCTTACTGATCATTATGAGATGGAGCATGTTAAAGGTCAGAAGGACCTCATGCATCCGAGTGTTTGGCGCGCAAAGATGGCCGCCTTTAAGGTAAATGAAAACATTGGCAATTGGGGCAGGGCGTGGGGGGTTTTCACATCGATCTTGGGAGAACGTAGGCCCGAATTGCTACCCGAATTGCCGATTTATCAGTCACGGATCATGGGGTACTCTGTATCACACGAGGGTAATCATTGGTTTTGCTATGATAATCTTTTCAGAAAAGCAAAAGAGCATGATAAAAACTTAACTTGGGATTGTTATGATTCTGTGTCCTGGTCCAAAATGAAGGATACTGGTATGTTGAAATTGCCATTGGTGGGGAGTAACGAGGGCGAATCCTCCCGTCAGTATGCGGGGACGCCCTTTCGATCAGGTACGGGTACCGACAATCACTCGAGGCCTACCGGTAATGCAGGTAAAAAGGGGGTTTGTTGGAACTTTAACAGGGGTAAATGTACTAGGCCCCAGGGGTCGTGCAAATTTAGACACGAATGTAGTGGGTGTGGGCAATCATCCCATCCTGAGTCCACGTGCAGAGCCAAAACGGGTGATAACGGGGGTAGAGGAGGTGCCAAACAGGTCTAACATAGTCCGAGGGGCACCTTTACCTACCCCGATTGATACCTTGGCAATGATTCCCTGGCTCAGTGAATACCCGGATCGTGCTTCTGCTGGGGTGGTGCGGAACGGGTTTTCATATGGTTTCCGCATCCCAGTGGGAGACTTTCAGGGTGTGGAAAAATGCAAAAATCAGATATCGGTCTTGCAGCATACGACCGTGGTACAGGAAAAGATCCGGAAGGAGGTTACTCGAGGTCGAGTCGCCGGTCCGTTTAGTGTACCCCCGGTTGCTAACTTTGTGTGTTCGCCTTTAGGGGTGGTTCCCAAGAAGGACCCGGGTGAGTTTCGGCTGATACATAATTTGTCAGCCCCACGTGGTCTTTCCGTAAACGAAGCGATAGACCCGGAAATGTGTTCGGTGCGGTACGCATCCTTCGATGAGGCCGTAGCCATTTTGAATCGCCTGGGGCCCGGTGCGCTGATGGCAAAATCTGATATCGAGTCAGCGTTCCGGTTGCTCCCGGTACATCCAGACGATCAGCGTCTCTTGGGATTCATGTTTCAGGGTCAGTATTACATGGATAGGTGTATGCCGATGGGATGCTCTATATCTTGTGCCTATTTCGAGAAATTCAGTAGTTTCCTACAATGGGTCTTCACTAAGAAGACGGGTTTCCAACATGTGATGCATTATCTCGATGATTTTTTGTTCCTGGGGGCAGCCGGGGATCCGGAATGTGGGCAAGCTTTGGCTGCATTTGGTGTTTTAATGAATCAGTTTGGCGTGCCATTGGCACCAGGTAAGACGGCGGGTCCTTCGACTTGCCTTGAGTTTCTGGGGATCGAGTTAGACTCCGGAGAAGGTTGTATCCGTTTGCCAGGTGATAAAGTGTTAAAATTCAGGGCATCCCTGCAAATGTGTATGAGTGAATCTAAGGTTAAGCTGCATCAATTACAGCAGTTAGTGGGACAGTTGAATTTCGCCCTAAGAGTTATACCAATGGCCCGCCCTTTTTCCCGTTCGATCGCTCAAGCCATGGTCGGACTGAAGGAGGGCCATCATCGCACAAGGCTCTCGGCAGAGGTCCGCCAGGACATGCGCATTTGGTTGGCATTTCTGGCGGATTTCAATGGTCGAGTCGTCTGGAATAAACCGGCCGTGTCCTCTGAGGAGCTGGGGCTGTGGACAGATTCGGCAGGGAGCATGGGTTTTGGTGCCATTTTCGGCACTCGATGGTCTGCACAAAAATGGCCGGCATGGTGGCATAACAGTGGACTGACAAGTAACATTGCTTTCCTGGAACTTTTCCCCATTTTGGTGGCCCTGAGAACGTGGCCCGAAGGGTTCAGGGATCACTCTGTGGTATTTTGGTCTGACAATATGACCGTGGTTGAGTGTATCAATAGCCAGGCAGCACGATGCAAGTGGATTATGAGACTGCTCAAGGAAATCGTATTACTGTGTATGCAATTGAATGTGCTATTCAAAGCAAGACATGCCCCAGGGGTAATGAACCAGGCGGCTGATGCCCTTTCTCGTTTTCGTATGCAGGCCTTCTGGGGTTTTCTTCCCACAGCGGACGCGGAGCCGGCACCCTTTCCCGAAGCTCTCTGGTCTCTCGGTGCCCCGAACTTCGTAACCTCGTGGGAGAGAGTTTAGCACCCAGGACGAGGAAGGCATATGAAGGGGCGTTCCGGTCCTATTTAGCCTTTTTGGGGACTGCTAGAGAGGAGCTTTGGGGCCAGGAGGAATGGGTAGTGAACTTTCTGATGTCGTTACATCTGGCAGGGAAATCGGTTGCCACGGCCCAGAGGCATCGGGCTGCCATTTCCTTTATTGCTAGGGCTCATGGGATCCAGGACCCGACAGCGTCTTTCGTCGTGCAAAAAGCGCTACGTGGGTGGCAACGCCTTGAGGGTCGCAGAGTAGATGAGAGGCGCCCGATAGGTTTGGATAGGTTGGCCCAGTTATTAACCAGACTCACTACAACATGTTCATCTCAGTTTGAGACAGTGTTATTCCGAGCCGCTTTTACGCTGGCATTTCATGGGGCTATGCGGGTAAGCGAATTAGTGGCAAGGTACAAGCAGGATGTGACGGGAGGACTGTGCGCAGAGCACGTTCAGATCAGAGGGGAGACGATGACTGTCTCGTTTGTGAGGTCAAAGACCGATCAGAGTGGGATGGGTGACTGCATAATTATACGCAGGATTCCCGGGTCGTCCATGTGCCCAGTGAAGTGTCTAGAGGATTATTTAACACGAAGGGTGGCATCATGGGAGGGGACCTTGTTGAGACACGCGGACGCCACCCCACTGACAAGGTTTCAATTTCAGCGGGTGCTCGCGATGTCGATTACAGCTGCGGGCTTGAACCCGGGCGAGTTTGGGACCCATTCCTTTCGGATAGGGGCTGCTACAGAGGCTACAGCCAGGGGTCTGAATGTGGAACAAGTTAAACGTGTGGGGCGTTGGTCCTCCAATTGTTATAAAAGGTATGTGCGTTTGCACATGTTGTGAAGCTGTAATGATGTACTCACGCTTCTTGTTTTTGTTTGGTTTTCAGTTACGCAAGCCTACGAGGCGGGGCGGAATATGCAGTCGACCCAACACCGGGCCAGCGGTCAGACATCACCGGCTGTTAAAAAGGAGGTGTGGGTCGTGGGCCAATCATACGTGAGGCGTGCCGCGGACGTATTCAAGGCAGGTGACATGGTGCACGTGGCTGGGGAATACGGGTACAGTGTGTCCTTCTACGGAAAGGGCGGTCTCTGTATTGACCAGTTTCAATCATTTTTCGAGGGTTTGCTAGGGCGGACGAGGTCACCGCCGTCTGTAGTCATAGTGCATCTTGGGGGCAATGATTTGGTCACCACTGGTAGACGACTTCTCCTGGAGGCGATGCTTTCCACTGTAAGTTGGTTAGCGAGGAGAGTTCCAGGGTGCACAATTGCGTGGTCCCATATGATCCCACGAAAAGTGTGGCGGGGGGCTTTTTCTGTTTCTGCTTTAAATCACTCTGTGAGGAAAATTAATAACAAAGTGAGTCGGTTGTTCCGTTCCAATGCACTACATTCTATCTCGCATGGGTGTATTAATGATGACAATATGTACTTGGGGGATGGTGTTCATTTGTCTCGGATGGGGAATGAGTTACTCATAGGAGACTTCATAGCTTGGCTAAAGACGTTAAAACATGACCTTTAGGTAGGAGTGTGGTGGGGGGTCCGGATAGCCGGTCAACTATCCGGACCTGTGGCGGTAAGGTCATGATCGGTGAGCACTAATTGGAAGATCCCTATGAGTGGGCGTCACCCATTACGGATGGGGGCGCTCGGGGGAGGTGGCCATTGGCCCCTCAACGGGGAGGCGGTCCCTTCTAAGGATGGGTCGCCGAAAGGAAAGGGAAGGCGGTCAAGGCCCCTTCATGGGTAGGAGGGGTTACAGCCCCCTCCTGGGGAATTTCCCGGGGCCAGGACGTCTGCGACGGCAGATGTGGTAAGTTGTGTGGGGTTTGGGGGGGGTCTACGCTACCTTCTAGATACCTCACACGAGTCCTCGTACGACCTTTAAGTGGCGTCGAGTTTTATTGGGGCCCCCGTCAAGTCAAGGGAAATTGGTAGTTGCACTTGAGGTATGCCTCCGTGCCGCCCCTCTCAAGTGAGGGGGATATGTCTGGGTTAGGGATCTTGACACCGGTTACGACCTTGCCGTTGGCCCTTAAACGTTAGGATGTACAATTTCAAAAGTTAAGTAAATGTTTGGTAGGATGTTAGTTCGGCTAGGAGAACCTTTGTATTAGAGGATATGTTAAGGTTAGCCAAACAGCGCAATGTGGTAATGAAATTGTACATAATATGAAACTGTTGATTTAATGTTTTAATTTTGTTTCATATTTTAATAAATACGGCCCGGGAGGGTCACTCCCTCCCGTCTTCCAAAAACTTCAGAACGGTTTCCGGTTTCCCATCCTTGGGGATTGTGTTGAGAGGGGGTGGCGGGTATCTCAGCCATATGGAAAGGGGCGACCAATCGGTCCCCCCGAACGTATGGCAGAGTACCACGATCCCCCCGGGAAGCCATCTTGGGCGGGAGGCGAGTCTCGGCTGGTATGCCCGAAGCGGCGTAGCCGGGGCGCGCCTTTTCCCGCCCTAGAGTGGGTTGGCCTAGACACTGACGCGGCTGGCCACGCCCTTGGGGCAGGCAGGGGCGGGTTTACGCCCGCCCTGAAGACGGATAAAAGGAGGAACAAGACCAGAAAGCATCCTCTTGTTCCTGTGCTCTGAAGCTGCACCTCCTCGCTGCACGTGAGCTCGAGACGGAACAAAGAGCCAATTTTGACCCACCCACCAGCCCCTGAAGACAGCGAGTGGTTTGAATAAAGTTTAATGGATAATTCTGATTTTCGTTTACAGGTTGTGGTATTATCGTGAAGATTTTGAGTATGCAATAAAGAATGATCGATTTGTGTTATGTTTTGCAAATAAAGTAATTGTGCTTTAGTGTTCATCAGTAAGCATGCTTTGAATAAAGTTGTTGTTGCTACTGTCTGTTATATTTAGTCTGTAGTTATCTAGTTATCATTGTCGTATTTATTTTGGTCGGGCGGTAAGGTCATGATCGGTGAGCACTAATTGGAAGATCCCTATGAGTGGGCGTCACCCATTACGGATGGGGGCGCTCGGGGGAGGTGGCCATTGGCCCCTCAACGGGGAGGCGGTCCCTTCTAAGGATGGGTCGCCGAAAGGAAAGGGAAGGCGGTCAAGGCCCCTTCATGGGTAGGAGGGGTTACAGCCCCCTCCTGGGGAATTTCCCGGGGCCAGGACGTCTGCGACGGCAGATGTGGTAAGTTGTGTGGGGTTTGGGGGGGGGTCTACGCTACCTTCTAGATACCTCACACGAGTCCTCGTACGACCTTTAAGTGGCGTCGAGTTTTATTGGGGCCCCCGTCAAGTCAAGGGAAATTGGTAGTTGCACTTGAGGTATGCCTCCGTGCCGCCCCTCTCAAGTGAGGGGGATATGTCTGGGTTAGGGATCTTGACACCGGTTACGACCTTGCCGTTGGCCCTTAAACGTTAGGATGTACAATTTCAAAAGTTAAGTAAATGTTTGGTAGGATGTTAGTTCGGCTAGGAGAACTTTTGTATTAGAGGATATGTTAAGGTTAGCCAAACAGCGCAATGTGGTAATGAAATTGTACATAATATGAAACTGTTGATTTAATGTTTTAATTTTGTTTCATATTTTAATAAATACGGCCCGGGAGGGTCACTCCCTCCCGTCTTCCAAAAACTTCAGAACGGTTTCCGGTTTCCCATCCTTGGGGATTGTGTTGAGAGGGGGTGGCGGGTATCTCAGCCATATGGAATGGTTAAAAGTGCATGAAAATTGCCAATTTACTCACTCTGAGTTCTCAAAAAGGGTTTCTTCACCCCGGGAAGTTAATTAAATACCATTTGGAGGCATTAAATGTTCGAGCAAAAACGGCTGATTTTCGACAAAAGAGATAACACCCCCCCATTACGTCATGCTTCAGAAATGTGGAAAATGGTCCGTTTTCAAATGTTTTATTTTTGAACGTCAGTTCACATTTGTAGGTGGATCATCAGTGTTAGAGCTAAAATTAGCATGTTTAAAGTGATTTTCATGCTTCCAGGGGCTCGGGAAGTTAATTAAATACAATTTGGAGGCATTTAATGTTCGAGCAAAAACGGCTGATTTTCGACAAAAGAGATAACACCCCCCCATTACGTCATGCTTCAGAAATGTGGAAAATGGTCCGTTTTCAAATGTTTTATTTTTGAACGTCAGTTCACATTTGTAGGTGGATCATCAGTGTTAGAGCTAAAATTAGCATGTTTAAAGTGATTTTCATGCTTCCAGGGGCTCGGGAAGTGAAATAAATACCATTTGGAGGCATTTAATGTTCGAGCAAAAACGGCTGATTTTCGACAAAAGAGATAACACCCCCCCATTACGTCATGCTTCAGAAATGTGGAAAATGGTCCGTTTTCAAATGTTTCATTTTTGAATGTCAGTTCACATTTGTAGGTGGATCATCAGTGTTAGAGCTAAAATTAGCATGTTTAAAGTGATTTTCATGCTTCCAGGGGCTCGGGAAATTAATTAAATACCATTTGGAGGCATTTAATGTTCGAGCAAAAACGGCTGATTTTCGACAAAAGAGATAACACCCCCCCATTACGTCATGCTTCAGAAATGTGGAAAATGGTCCGTTTTCAAATGTTTTATTTTTGAATGTCAGTTCACATTTGTAGGTGGATCATCAGTGTTAGAGCTAAAATTAGCATGTTTAAAGTGATTTTCATGCTTCCAGGGGCCCAAAACACAAGATTTATGGAATGGTTAAAAGTGCATGAAAATGGCCAATTTACTCACTCTGAGTTCTCAAAAAGGGTTTCTTCACCCCGGGAAGTTAATTAAATACCATTTGGAGGCATTTAATGTTCGAGCAAAAACGGCTGATTTTCGACAAAAGAGATAACACCCCCCCATTACGTCATGCTTCAGAAATGTGGAAAATGGTCCGTTTTCAAATGTTTTATTTTTGAACGTCAGTTCACATTTGTAGGTGGATCATCAGTGTTAGAGCTAAAATTAGCATGTTTAAAGTGATTTTCATGCTTCCAGGGGCCCAAAACACAAGATTTATGGAATGGTTAAAAGTGCATGAAAATGGCCAATTTACTCACTCTGAGTTCTCAAAAAGGGTTTCTTCACCCCGGGAAGTTAATTAAATACCATTTGGAGGCATTTAATGTTCGAGAAAAAACGGCTGATTTTCGACAAAAGAGATAACACCCCCCCATTACGTCATGCTTCAGGAATGTGGAAAATGGTCCGTTTTCAAATGTTTTATTTTTGAACGTCAGTTCACATTTGTAGGTGGATCATCAGTGTTAGAGCTAAAATTAGCATGTTTAAAGTGATTTTCATGCTTCCAGGGGCCCAAAACACAAGATTTATGGAATGGTTAAAAGTGCATGAAAATGGCCAATTTACTCACTCTGAGTTCTCAAAAAGGGTTTCTTCACCCCGGGAAGTGAAATAAATACCATTTGGAGGCATTTAATGTTCGAGCAAAAACGGCTGATTTTCGACAAAAGAGATAACACTCCCCCATTACGTCATGCTTCAGAAATGTGGAAAATGGTCCGTTTTCAAATGTTTTATTTTTGAACGTCAGTTCACATTTGTAGGTGGATCATCAGTGTTAGAGCTAAAATTAGCATGTTTAAAGTGATTTTCATGCTTCCAGGGGCTCTGGAAGTTAATTAAATACCATTTGGAGGCATTTAATGTTCGAGCAAAAAGGCTGATTTTCGACAAAAGAGATAACACCCCCCTATTACGTCATGCTTCAGAAATGTGGAAAATGGTCCGTTTTCAAATGTTTTATTTTTGAACGTCAGTTCACATTTGTAGGTGGATCATCAGTGTTAGAGCTAAAATTAGCATGTTTAAAGTGATTTTCATGCTTCCAGGGGCTCGGGAAGTTAATTAAATACCATTTGGAGGCATTTAATGTTAGAGCAAAAACGGCTGATTTTCGACAAAAGAGATAACACCCCCCATTACGTCATGCAAAAACGGCTGATTTTCGACAAAAGAGATAACACCCCCCCATTACGTCATGCTTCAGAAATGTGGAAAATGGTCCGTTTTCAAATGTTTTATTTTTGAACGTCAGTTCACATTTGTAGGTGGATCATCAGTGTTAGAGCTAAAATTAGCATGTTTAAAGTGATTTTCATGCTTCCAGGGGCCCAAAACACAAGATTTATGGAATGGTTAAAAGTGCATGAAAATGGCCAATTTACTCACTCTGAGTTCTCAAAAAGGGTTTCTTCACCCCGGGAAGTTAATTAAATACCATTTGGAGGCATTTAATGTTCAAGCAAAAACGGCTGATTTTCGACAAAAGAGATAACACCCCCCCATTACGTCATGCTTCAGAAATGTGGAAAATGGTCCGTTTTCAAATGTTTTATTTTTGAACGTCAGTTCACATTTGTAGGTGGATCATCAGTGTTAGAGCTAAAATTAGCATGTTTAAAGTGATTTTCATGCTTCCAGGGGCTCGGGAAGTGAATTAAATACCATTTGGAGGCATTTAATGTTCGAGCAAAAACGGCTGATTTTCGACAAAAGAGATAACACCCCCCCATTACGTCATGCTTCAGAAATGTGGAAAATGGTCCGTTTTCAAATGTTTTATTTTTGAACGTCCGTTCACATTTGTAGGTGGATCATCAGTGTTAGAGCTAAAATTAGCATGTTTAAAGTGATTTTCATGCTTCTTGGGGCCCAAAACACAAGATTTATGGAATGGTTAAAAGTGCATGAAAATGGCCAATTTACTCACTCTGAGTTCTCAAAAAGGGTTTCTTCACCCCGGGAAGTTAATTAAATACCATTTGGAGGCATTTAATGTTCAAGCAAAAACGGCTGATTTTCGACAAAAGAGATAACACCCCCCCATTACGTCATGCTTCAGAAATGTGGAAAATGGTCCGTTTTCAAATGTTTTATTTTTGAACGTCAGTTCACATTTGTAGGTGGATCATCAGTGTTAGAGCTAAAATTAGCATGTTTAAAGTGATTTTCATGCTTCCAGGGGCTCGGGAAGTGAAATAAATACCATTTGGAGGCATTTAATGTTCGAGCAAAAACGGCTGATTTTTGACAAAAGAGATAACACCCCCCCCATTACGTCATGCTTCAGAAATGTGGAAAATGGTCCGTTTTCAAATGTTTTATTTTTGAACGTCAGTTCACATTTGTAGGTGGATCATCAGTGTTAGAGCTAAAATTAGCATGTTTAAAGTGATTTTCATGCTTCCAGGGGCTCGGGAAGTTAATTAAATACCATTTGGAGGCATTTAATGTTCGAGCAAAAACGGCTGATTTTCGACAAAAGAGATAACACCCCCCCATTACGTCATGCTTCAGAAATGTGGAAAATGGTCCGTTTTCAAATGTTTTATTTTTGAACGTCAGTTCACATTTGTAGGTGGATCATCAGTGTTAGAGCTAAAATTAGCATGTTTAAAGTGATTTTCATGCTTCCAGGGGCTCGGGAAGTTAATTAAATACCATTTGGAGGCATTTAATGTTAGAGCAAAAACGGCTGATTTTCGACAAAAGAGATAACACCCCCCCATTACGTCATGCTTCAGAAATGTGGAAAATGGTCCGTTTTCAAATGTTTTATTTTTGAACGTCAGTTCACATTTGTAGGTGGATCATCAGTGTTAGAGCTAAAATTAGCATGTTTAAAGTGATTTTCATGCTTCCAGGGGCTCGGGAAGTGAAATAAATACCATTTGGAGGCATTTAATGTTTGAGCAAAAACGGCTGATTTTCGACAAAAGAGATAACACCCCCCCATTACGTCATGCTTCAGAAATGTGGAAAATGGTCCGTTTTCAAATGTTTTATTTTTGAACGTCAGTTCACATTTGTAGGTGGATCATCAGTGTTAGAGCTAAAATTAGCATGTTTAAAGTGATTTTCATGCTTCCAGGGGCTCGGGAAGTTAATTAAATACCATTTGGAGGCATTTAATGTTCGAGCAAAAACGGCTGATTTTCGACAAAAGAGATAACACCCCCCCATTACGTCATGCTTCAGAAATGTGGAAAATGGTCCGTTTTCAAATGTTTTATTTTTGAACGTCAGTTCACATTTGTAGGTGGATCATCAGTGTTAGAGCTAAAATTAGCATGTTTAAAGTGATTTTCATGCTTCCAGGGGCTCGGGAAGTTAATTAAATACCATTTGGAGGCATTTAATGTTCGAGCAAAAAGGCTGATTTTCGACAAAAGAGATAACACCTCCCCATTACGTCATGCTTCAGAAATGTGGAAAATGGTCCGTTTTCAAATGTTTTATTTTTGAACGTCAGTTCACATTTGTAGGTGGATCATCAGTGTTAGAGCTAAAATTAGCCTGTTTAAAGTGATTTTCATGCTTCCAGGGGCTCGGGAAGTTAATTAAATACCATTTGGAGGCATTTAATGTTAGAGCAAAAACGGCTGATTTTCGACAAAAGAGATAACACCCCCCCATTACGTCATGCTTCAGAAATGTGGAAAATGGTCCGTTTTCAAATGTTTTATTTTTGAACGTCAGTTCACATTTGTAGGTGGATCATCAGTGTTAGAGCTAAAATTAGCATGTTTAAAGTGATTTTCATGCTTCTTGGGGCCCAAAACACAAGATTTATGGAATGATTAAAAGTGCATGAAAGTGGCCAATTTACTCACTCTGAGTTCTCAAAAAGGGTTTCTTCACCCCGGGAAGTTAATTAAATACCATTTGGAGGCATTTAATGTTCGAGCAAAAACGGCTGATTTTCGACAAAAGAGATAACACCCCCCCATTACGTCATGCTTCAGAAATGTGGAAAATGGTCCGTTTTCAAATGTTTTATTTTTGAACGTCAGTTCACATTTGTAGGTGGATCATCAGTGTTAGAGCTAAAATTAGCATGTTTAAAGTGATTTTCATGCTTCCAGGGGCTCGGGAAGTGAAATAAATACCATTTGGAGGCATTTAATGTTCGAGCAAAAACGGCTGATTTTCGACAAAAGAGATAACACCCCCCCATTACGTCATGCTTCAGAAATGTGGAAAATGGTCCGTTTTCAAATGTTTCATTTTTGAATGTCAGTTCACATTTGTAGGTGGATCATCAGTGTTAGAGCTAAAATTATCATGTTTAAAGTGATTTTCATGCTTCCAGGGGCTCGGGAAGTTAATTAAATACCATTTGGAGGCATTTAATGTTCGAGCAAAAACGGCTGATTTTCGACAAAAGAGATAACACCCCCCCATTACGTCATGCTTCAGAAATGTGGAAAATGGTCCGTTTTCAAATGTTTTATTTTTGAACGTCAGTTCACATTTGTAGGTGGATCATCAGTGTTAGAGCTAAAATTAGCATGTTTAAAGTGATTTTCATGCTTCCAGGGGCCCAAAACACAAGATTTATGGAATGGTTAAAAGTGCATGAAAATGGCCAATTTACTCACTCTGAGTTCTCAAAAAGGGTTTCTTCACCCCGGGAAGTTAATTAAATACCATTTGGAGGCATTTAATGTTCGAGCAAAAACGGCTGATTTTCGACAAAAGAGATAACACCCCCCCATTACGTCATGCTTCAGAAATGTGGAAAATGGTCCGTTTTCAAATGTTTTATTTTTGAACGTCAGTTCACATTTGTAGGTGGATCATCAGTGTTAGAGCTAAAATTAGCATGTTTAAAAGTGATTTTCATGCTTCCAGGGGCTCGGGAAGTTAATTAAATACCATTTGGAGGCATTTAATGTTCGAGCAAAAACGGCTGATTTTCGACAAAAGAGATAACACCCCCCCATTACGTCATGCTTCAGAAATGTGGAAAATGGTCCGTTTTCAAATGTTTTATTTTTGAACGTCAGTTCACATTTGTAGGTGGATCATCAGTGTTAGAGCTAAAATTAGCATGTTTAAAGTGATTTTCATGCTTCCAGGGGCCCAAAACACAAGATTTATGGAATGGTTAAAAGTGCATGAAAATGGCCAATTTACTCACTCTGAGTTCTCAAAAAGGGTTTCTTCACCCCGGGAAGTTAATTAAATACCATTTGGAGGCATTTAATGTTCGAGCAAAAACGGCTGATTTTCGACAAAAGAGATAACACCCCCCCCATTACGTCATGCTTCAGAAATGTGGAAAATGGTCCGTTTTCAAATGTTTTATTTTTGAACGTCAGTTCACATTTGTAGGTGGATCATCAGTGTTAGAGCTAAAATTAGCATGTTTAAAGTGATTTTCATGCTTCTAGGGGCCCAAAACACAAGATTTATGGAATGGTTAAAAGTGCATGAAAATGGCCAATTTACTCACTCTGAGTTCTCAAAAAGGGTTTCTTCACCCCGGGAAGTTAATTAAATACCATTTGGAGGCATTTAATGTTAGAGCAAAAACGGCTGATTTTCGACAAAAGAGATAACACCCCCCCATTACGTCATGCTTCAGAAATGTGGAAAATGGTCCGTTTTCAAATGTTTTATTTTTGAACGTCAGTTCACATTTGTAGGTGGATCATCAGTGTTAGAGCTAAAATTAGCATGTTTAAAGTGATTTTCATGCTTCCAGGGGCCCAAAACACAAGATTTATGGAATGGTTAAAAGTGCATGAAAATGGCCAATTTACTCACTCTGAGTTCTCAAAAAGGGTTTCTTCACCCCGGGAAGTTAATTAAATACCATTTGGAGGCATTTAATGTTAGAGCAAAAACGGCTGATTTTCGACAAAAGAGATAACACCCCCCCATTACGTCATGCTTCAGAAATGGGGAAAATGGTCCGTTTTCAAATGTTTTATTTTTGAACGTCAGTTCACATTTGTAGGTGGATCATCAGTGTTAGAGCTAAAATTAGCATGTTTAAAGTGATTTTCATGCTTCCAGGGGCCCAAAACACAAGATTTATGGAATGGTTAAAAGTGCATGAAAATGGCCAATTTACTCACTCTGAGTTCTCAAAAAGGGTTTCTTCACCCCGGGAAGTTAATTAAATACCATTTGGAGGCATTTAATGTTAGAGCAAAAGCGGCTGATTTTCGACAAAAGAGATAACACCCCCCCATTACGTCATGCTTCAGAAATGTGGAAAATGGTCCGTTTTCAAATGTTTTATTTTTGAACGTCAGTTCACATTTGTAGGTGGATCATCAGTGTTAGAGCTAAAATTAGCATGTTTAAAGTGATTTTCATGCTTCCAGGGGCCCAAAACACAAGATTTATGGAATGTTTAAAAGTGCATGAAAATGGCCAATTTACTCACTCTGAGTTCTCAAAAAGGGTTTCTTCACCCCGGGAAGTTAATTAAATACCATTTGGAGGCATTTAATGTTAGAGCAAAAACGGCTGTTTTTCGACAAAAGAGATAACACCCCCCCATTACGTCATGCTTCAGAAATGTGGAAAATGGTCCGTTTTCAAATGTTTTATTTTTGAACGTCAGTTCACATTTGTAGGTGGATCATCAGTGTTAGAGCTAAAATTAGCATGTTTAAAGTGATTTTCATGCTTCCAGGGGCTCAGGAAGTGAAATAAATACCATTTGGAGGCATTTAATGTTCGAGCAAAAACGGCTGATTTTCGACAAAAGAGATAACACCCCCCCATTACGTCATGCTTCAGAAATGTGGAAAATGGTCCGTTTTCAAATGTTTTATTTTTGAACGTCAGTTCACATTTGTAGGTGGATCATCAGTGTTAGAGCTAAAATTAGCATGTTTAAAGTGATTTTCATGCTTCCAGGGGCTCGGGAAGTGAAATAAATACCATTTGGAGGCATTTAATGTTTGAGCAAAAACGGCTGATTTTCGACAAAAGAGATAACACCCCCCCATTACGTCATGCTTCAGAAATGTGGAAAATGGTCCGTTTTCAAATGTTTTATTTTTGAACGTCAGTTCACATTTGTAGGTGGATCATCAGTGTTAGAGCTAAAATTAGCATGTTTAAAGTGATTTTCATGCTTCCAGGGGCTCGGGAAGTTAATTAAATACCATTTGGAGGCATTTAATGTTCGAGCAAAAACGGCTGATTTTCGACAAAAGAGATAACACCCCCCCATTACGTCATGCTTCAGAAATGTGGAAAATGGTCCGTTTTCAAATGTTTTATTTTTGAACGTCAGTTCACATTTGTAGGTGGATCATCAGTGTTAGAGCTAAAATTAGCATGTTTAAAGTGATTTTCATGCTTCCAGGGGCTCGGGAAGTTAATTAAATACCATTTGGAGGCATTTAATGTTCGAGCAAAAACGGCTGATTTTCGACAAAAGAGATAACACCCCCCCATTACGTCATGCTTCAGAAATGTGGAAAATGGTCCGTTTTCAAATGTTTTATTTTTGAACGTCAGTTCACATTTGTAGGTGGATCATCAGTGTTAGAGCTAAAATTAGCATGTTTAAAGTGATTTTCATGCTTCCAGGGGCTCGGGAAGTTAATTAAATACCATTTGGAGGCATTTAATGTTCGAGCAAAAAGGCTGATTTTCGACAAAAGAGATAACACCTCCCCATTACGTCATGCTTCAGAAATGTGGAAAATGGTCCGTTTTCAAATGTTTTATTTTTGAACGTCAGTTCACATTTGTAGGTGGATCATCAGTGTTAGAGCTAAAATTAGCCTGTTTAAAGTGATTTTCATGCTTCCAGGGGCTCGGGAAGTTAATTAAATACCATTTGGAGGCATTTAATGTTAGAGCAAAAACGGCTGATTTTCGACAAAAGAGATAACACCCCCCCATTACGTCATGCTTCAGAAATGTGGAAAATGGTCCGTTTTCAAATGTTTTATTTTTGAACGTCAGTTCACATTTGTAGGTGGATCATCAGTGTTAGAGCTAAAATTAGCATGTTTAAAGTGATTTTCATGCTTCTTGGGGCCCAAAACACAAGATTTATGGAATGGTTAAAAGTGCATGAAAGTGGCCAATTTACTCACTCTGAGTTCTCAAAAAGGGTTTCTTCACCCCGGGAAGTTAATTAAATACCATTTGGAGGCATTTAATGTTCGAGCAAAAACGGCTGATTTTCGACAAAAGAGATAACACCCCCCCATTACGTCATGCTTCAGAAATGTGGAAAATGGTCCGTTTTCAAATGTTTTATTTTTGAACGTCAGTTCACATTTGTAGGTGGATCATCAGTGTTAGAGCTAAAATTAGCATGTTTAAAGTGATTTTCATGCTTCCAGGGGCTCGGGAAGTGAAATAAATACCATTTGGAGGCATTTAATGTTCGAGCAAAAACGGCTGATTTTCGACAAAAGAGATAACACCCCCCCATTACGTCATGCTTCAGAAATGTGGAAAATGGTCCGTTTTCAAATGTTTCATTTTTGAATGTCAGTTCACATTTGTAGGTGGATCATCAGTGTTAGAGCTAAAATTATCATGTTTAAAGTGATTTTCATGCTTCCAGGGGCTCGGGAAGTTAATTAAATACCATTTGGAGGCATTTAATGTTCGAGCAAAAACGGCTGATTTTCGACAAAAGAGATAACACCCCCCCATTACGTCATGCTTCAGAAATGTGGAAAATGGTCCGTTTTCAAATGTTTTATTTTTGAACGTCAGTTCACATTTGTAGGTGGATCATCAGTGTTAGAGCTAAAATTAGCATGTTTAAAGTGATTTTCATGCTTCCAGGGGCCCAAAACACAAGATTTATGGAATGGTTAAAAGTGCATGAAAATGGCCAATTTACTCACTCTGAGTTCTCAAAAAGGGTTTCTTCACCCCGGGAAGTTAATTAAATACCATTTGGAGGCATTTAATGTTCGAGCAAAAACGGCTGATTTTCGACAAAAGAGATAACACCCCCCCATTACGTCATGCTTCAGAAATGTGGAAAATGGTCCGTTTTCAAATGTTTTATTTTTGAACGTCAGTTCACATTTGTAGGTGGATCATCAGTGTTAGAGCTAAAATTAGCATGTTTAAAAGTGATTTTCATGCTTCCAGGGGCTCGGGAAGTTAATTAAATACCATTTGGAGGCATTTAATGTTCGAGCAAAAACGGCTGATTTTCGACAAAAGAGATAACACCCCCCCATTACGTCATGCTTCAGAAATGTGGAAAATGGTCCGTTTTCAAATGTTTTATTTTTGAACGTCAGTTCACATTTGTAGGTGGATCATCAGTGTTAGAGCTAAAATTAGCATGTTTAAAGTGATTTTCATGCTTCCAGGGGCCCAAAACACAAGATTTATGGAATGGTTAAAAGTGCATGAAAATGGCCAATTTACTCACTCTGAGTTCTCAAAAAGGGTTTCTTCACCCCGGGAAGTTAATTAAATACCATTTGGAGGCATTTAATGTTCGAGCAAAAACGGCTGATTTTCGACAAAAGAGATAACACCCCCCCATTACGTCATGCTTCAGAAATGTGGAAAATGGTCCGTTTTCAAATGTTTTATTTTTGAACGTCAGTTCACATTTGTAGGTGGATCATCAGTGTTAGAGCTAAAATTAGCATGTTTAAAGTGATTTTCATGCTTCTAGGGGCCCAAAACACAAGATTTATGGAATGGTTAAAAGTGCATGAAAATGGCCAATTTACTCACTCTGAGTTCTCAAAAAGGGTTTCTTCACCCCGGGAAGTTAATTAAATACCATTTGGAGGCATTTAATGTTAGAGCAAAAACGGCTGATTTTCGACAAAAGAGATAACACCCCCCCATTACGTCATGCTTCAGAAATGTGGAAAATGGTCAGTTTTCAAATGTTTTATTTTTGAACGTCAGTTCACATTTGTAGGTGGATCATCAGTGTTAGAGCTAAAATTAGCATGTTTAAAGTGATTTTCATGCTTCCAGGGGCCCAAAACACAAGATTTATGGAATGGTTAAAAGTGCATGAAAATGGCCAATTTACTCACTCTGAGTTCTCAAAAAGGGTTTCTTCACCCCGGGAAGTTAATTAAATACCATTTGGAGGCATTTAATGTTAGAGCAAAAACGGCTGATTTTCGACAAAAGAGATAACACCCCCCATTACGTCATGCTTCAGAAATGTGGAAAATGGTCCGTTTTCAAATGTTTTATTTTTGAACGTCAGTTCACATTTGTAGGTGGATCATCAGTGTTAGAGCTAAAATTAGCATGTTTAAAGTGATTTTCATGCTTCCAGGGGCCCAAAACACAAGATTTATGGAATGGTTAAAAGTGCATGAAAATGGCCAATTTACTCACTCTGAGTTCTCAAAAAGGGTTTCTTCACCCCGGGAAGTTAATTAAATACCATTTGGAGGCATTTAATGTTAGAGCAAAAGCGGCTGATTTTCGACAAAAGAGATAACACCCCCCCATTACGTCATGCTTCAGAAATGTGGAAAATGGTCCGTTTTCAAATGTTTTATTTTTGAACGTCAGTTCACATTTGTAGGTGGATCATCAGTGTTAGAGCTAAAATTAGCATGTTTAAAGTGATTTTCATGCTTCCAGGGGCCCAAAACACAAGATTTATGGAATGGTTAAAAGTGCATGAAAATGGCCAATTTACTCACTCTGAGTTCTCAAAAAGGGTTTCTTCACCCCGGGAAGTTAATTAAATACCATTTGGAGGCATTTAATGTTAGAGCAAAAACGGCTGTTTTTCGTCAAAAGAGATAACACCCCCCCATTACGTCATGCTTCAGAAATGTGGAAAATGGTCCGTTTTCAAATGTTTTATTTTTTAACGTCAGTTCACATTTGTAGGTGGATCATCAGTGTTAGAGCTAAAATTAGCATGTTTAAAGTGATTTTCATGCTTCCAGGGGCTCGGGAAGTGAAATAAATACCATTTGGAGGCATTTAATGTTCGAGCAAAAACGGCTGATTTTCGACAAAAGAGATAACACCCCCCCATTACGTCATGCTTCAGAAATGTGGAAAATGGTCAGTTTTCAAATGTTTTATTTTTGAACGTCAGTTCACATTTGTAGGTGGATCATCAGTGTTAGAGCTAAAATTAGCATGTTTAAACTGATTTTCATGCTTCCAGGGGCTCGGGAAGTTAATTAAATACCATTTGGAGGCATTTAATGTTCGAGCAAAAACGGCTGATTTTCGACAAAAGAGATAACACCCCCCCATTACGTCATGCTTCAGAAATGTGGAAAATGGTCCGTTTTCAAATGTTTTATTTTTGAACGTCAGTTCACATTTGTAGGTGGATCATCAGTGTTAGAGCTAAAATTAGCATGTTTAAAGTGATTTTCATGCTTCCAGGGGCTCGGGAAGTTAATTAAATACCATTTGGAGGCATTTAATGTTAGAGCAAAAACGGCTGATTTTCGACAAAAGAGATAACACCCCCCCATTACGTCATGCTTCAGAAATAAGGAAAATGGTCCGTTTTCAAATGTTTTATTTTTGAACGTCAGTTCACATTTGTAGGTGGATCATCAGTGTTAGAGCTAAAATTAGCATGTTTAAAGTGATTTTCATGCTTCTTGGGGCCCAAAACACAAGATTTATGGAATGGTTAAAAGTGCATGAAAATGGCCAATTTACTCACTCTGAGTTCTCAAAAAGGGTTTCTTCACCCCGGGAAGTTAATTAAATACCATTTGGAGGCATTTAATGTTCGAGCAAAAACGGCTGATTTTCGACAAAAGAGATAACACCCCCCCATTACGTCATGCTTCAGAAATGTGGAAAATGGTCAGTTTTCAAATGTTTTATTTTTGAACGTCAGTTCACATTTGTAGGTGGATCATCAGTGTTAGAGCTAAAATTAGCATGTTTAAACTGATTTTCATGCTTCCAGGGGCTCGGGAAGTTAATTAAATACCATTTGGAGGCATTTAATGTTCGAGCAAAAACGGCTGATTTTCGACAAAAGAGATAACACCCCCCCATTACGTCATGCTTCAGAAATGTGGAAAATGGTCCGTTTTCAAATGTTTTATTTTTGAACGTCAGTTCACATTTGTAGGTGGATCATCAGTGTTAGAGCTAAAATTAGCATGTTTAAAGTGATTTTCATGCTTCCAGGGGCTCGGGAAGTTAATTAAATACCATTTGGAGGCATTTAATGTTAGAGCAAAAACGGCTGATTTTCGACAAAAGAGATAACACCCCCCCATTACGTCATGCTTCAGAAATAAGGAAAATGGTCCGTTTTCAAATGTTTTATTTTTGAACGTCAGTTCACATTTGTAGGTGGATCATCAGTGTTAGAGCTAAAATTAGCATGTTTAAAGTGATTTTCATGCTTCTTGGGGCCCAAAACACAAGATTTATGGAATGGTTAAAAGTGCATGAAAATGGCCAATTTACTCACTCTGAGTTCTCAAAAAGGGTTTCTTCACCCCGGGAAGTTAATTAAATACCATTTGGAGGCATTTAATGTTCGAGCAAAAACGGCTGATTTTCGACAAAAGAGATAACACCCCCCCATTACGTCATGCTTCAGAAATGTGGAAAATGGTCCGTTTTCAAATGTTTTATTTTTGAACGTCAGTTCACATTTGTAGGTGGATCATCAGTCGTAGAGCTAAAATTAGCATGTTTAAAGTGATTTTCATGCTTCCAGGGGCTCGGGAAGTTAATTAAATACCATTTGGAGGCATTTAATGTTCGAGCAAAAACGGCTGATTTTCGACAAAAGAGATAACACCCCCCCATTACGTCATGCTTCAGAAATGTGGAAAATGGTCCGTTTTCAAATGTTTTATTTTTGAACGTCAGTTCACATTTGTAGGTGGATCATCAGTGTTAGAGCTAAAATTAGCATGTTTAAAGTGATTTTCATGCTTCCAGGGGCTCGGGAAGTGAAATAAATACCATTTGGAGGCATTTAATGTTCGAGCAAAAACGGCTGATTTTCGACAAAAGAGATAACACCCCCCCATTACGTCATGCTTCAGAAATGTGGAAAATGGTCCGTTTTCAAATGTTTCATTTTTGAATGTCAGTTCACATTTGTAGGTGGATCATCAGTGTTAGAGCTAAAATTAGCATGTTTAAAGTGATTTTCATGCTTCCAGGGGCTCGGGAAGTTAATTAAATACCATTTGGAGGCATTTAATGTTCGAGCAAAAACGGCTGATTTTCGACAAAAGAGATAACACCCCCCCATTACGTCATGCTTCAGAAATGTGGAAAATGGTCTGTTTTCAAATGTTTTATTTTTGAACGTCAGTTCACATTTGTAGGTGGATCATCAGTGTTAGAGCTAAAATTAGCATGTTTAAAGTGATTTTCATGCTTCCAGGGGCTCGGGAAGTGAAATAAATACCATTTGGAGGCATTTAATGTTCGAGCAAAAAAGGCTGATTTTCCACAAAAGAGATAACACCCCCCCATTACGTCATGCTTCAGAAATGTGGAAAATGGTCCGTTTTCAAATGTTTTATTTTTGAACGTCAGTTCACATTTGTAGGTGGATCATCAGTGTTAGAGCTAAAATTAGCATGTTTAAAGTGATTTTCATGCTTCCAGGGGCTCGGGAAGTGAAATAAATACCATTTGGAGGCATTTAATGTTCGAGCAAAAACGGCTGATTTTCGACAAAAGAGATAACACCCCCCCATTACGTCATGCTTCAGAAATGTGGAAAATGGTCCGTTTTCAAATGTTTTATTTTTGAACGTCAGTTCACATTTGTAGGTGGATCATCAGTGTTAGAGCTAAAATTAGCATGTTTAAAGTTATTTTCATGCTTCCAGGGGCCCAAAACACAAGATTTATGGAATGGTTAAAAGTGCATGAAAATGGCCAATTTACTCACTCTGAGTTCTCAAAAAGGGTTTCTTCACCCCGGGAAGTTAATTAAATACCATTTGGAGGCATTTAATGTTAGAGCAAAAACGGCTGATTTTCGACAAAAGAGATAACACCCCCCCATTACGTCATGCTTCAGAAATGTGGAAAATGGTCCGTTTTCAAATGTTTTATTTTTGAACGTCAGTTCACATTTGTAGGTGGATCATCAGTGTTAGAGCTAAAATTAGCCTGTTTAAAGTGATTTTCATGCTTCCAGGGGCTCGGGAAGTTAATTAAATACCATTTGGAGGCATTTAATGTTAGAGCAAAAACGGCTGATTTTCGACAAAAGAGATAACACCCCCCCATTACGTCATGCTTCAGAAATGTGGAAAATGGTCCGTTTTCAAATGTTTTATTTTTGAACGTCAGTTCACATTTGTAGGTGGATCATCAGTGTTAGAGCTAAAATTAGCATGTTTAAAGTGATTTTCATGCTTCTTGGGGCCCAAAACACAAGATTTATGGAATGGTTAAAAGTGCATGAAAGTGGCCAATTTACTCACTCTGAGTTCTCAAAAAGGGTTTCTTCACCCCGGGAAGTTAATTAAATACCATTTGGAGGCATTTAATGTTCGAGCAAAAACGGCTGATTTTCGACAAAAGAGATAACACCCCCCCATTACGTCATGCTTCAGAAATGTGGAAAATGGTCCGTTTTCAAATGTTTTATTTTTGAACGTCAGTTCACATTTGTAGGTGGATCATCAGTGTTAGAGCTAAAATTAGCATGTTTAAAGTGATTTTCATGCTTCCAGGGGCTCGGGAAGTGAAATAAATACCATTTGGAGGCATTTAATGTTCGAGCAAAAACGGCTGATTTTCGACAAAAGAGATAACACCCCCCCATTACGTCATGCTTCAGAAATGTGGAAAATGGTCCGTTTTCAAATGTTTCATTTTTGAATGTCAGTTCACATTTGTAGGTGGATCATCAGTGTTAGAGCTAAAATTAGCATGTTTAAAGTGATTTTCATGCTTCCAGGGGCTCGGGAAGTTAATTAAATACCATTTGGAGGCATTTAATGTTCGAGCAAAAACGGCTGATTTTCGACAAAAGAGATAACACCCCCCCATTACGTCATGCTTCAGAAATGTGGAAAATGGTCCGTTTTCAAATGTTTTATTTTTGAACGTCAGTTCACATTTGTAGGTGGATCATCAGTGTTAGAGCTAAAATTAGCATGTTTAAAGTGATTTTCATGCTTCCAGGGGCCCAAAACACAAGATTTATGGAATGGTTAAAAGTGCATGAAAATGGCCAATTTACTCACTCTGAGTTCTCAAAAAGGGTTTCTTCACCCCGGGAAGTTAATTAAATACCATTTGGAGGCATTTAATGTTCGAGCAAAAACGGCTGATTTTCGACAAAAGAGATAACACCCCCCCATTACGTCATGCTTCAGAAATGTGGAAAATGGTCCGTTTTCAAATGTTTTATTTTTGAACGTCAGTTCACATTTGTAGGTGGATCATCAGTGTTAGAGCTAAAATTAGCATGTTTAAAAGTGATTTTCATGCTTCCAGGGGCTCGGGAAGTTAATTAAATACCATTTGGAGGCATTTAATGTTCGAGCAAAAACGGCTGATTTTCGACAAAAGAGATAACACCCCCCCATTACGTCATGCTTCAGAAATGTGGAAAATGGTCCGTTTTCAATTGTTTTATTTTTGAACGTCAGTTCACATTTGTAGGTGGATCATCAGTGTTAGAGCTAAAATTAGCATGTTTAAAGTGATTTTCATGCTTCCAGGGGCCCAAAACACAAGATTTATGGAATGGTTAAAAGTGCATGAAAATGGCCAATTTACTCACTCTGAGTTCTCAAAAAGGGTTTCTTCACCCCGGGAAGTTAATTAAATACCATTTGGAGGCATTTAATGTTCGAGCAAAAACGGCTGATTTTCGACAAAAGAGATAACACCCCCCCATTACGTCATGCTTCAGAAATGTGGAAAATGGTCCGTTTTCAAATGTTTTATTTTTGAACGTCAGTTCACATTTGTAGGTGGATCATCAGTCGTAGAGCTAAAATTAGCATGTTTAAAGTGATTTTCATGCTTCCAGGGGCTCGGGAAGTTAATTAAATACCATTTGGAGGCATTTAATGTTCGAGCAAAAACGGCTGATTTTCGACAAAAGAGATAACACCCCCCCATTACGTCATGCTTCAGAAATGTGGAAAATGGTCCGTTTTCAAATGTTTTATTTTTGAACGTCAGTTCACATTTGTAGGTGGATCATCAGTGTTAGAGCTAAAATTAGCATGTTTAAAGTGATTTTCATGCTTCCAGGGGCTCGGGAAGTGAAATAAATACCATTTGGAGGCATTTAATGTTCGAGCAAAAACGGCTGATTTTCGACAAAAGAGATAACACCCCCCCATTACGTCATGCTTCAGAAATGTGGAAAATGGTCCGTTTTCAAATGTTTCATTTTTGAATGTCAGTTCACATTTGTAGGTGGATCATCAGTGTTAGAGCTAAAATTAGCATGTTTAAAGTGATTTTCATGCTTCCAGGGGCTCGGGAAGTTAATTAAATACCATTTGGAGGCATTTAATGTTCGAGCAAAAACGGCTGATTTTCGACAAAAGAGATAACACCCCCCCCATTACGTCATGCTTCAGAAATGTGGAAAATGGTCTGTTTTCAAATGTTTTATTTTTGAACGTCAGTTCACATTTGTAGGTGGATCATCAGTGTTAGAGCTAAAATTAGCATGTTTAAAGTGATTTTCATGCTTCCAGGGGCTCGGGAAGTGAAATAAATACCATTTGGAGGCATTTAATGTTCGAGCAAAAAAGGCTGATTTTCCACAAAAGAGATAACACCCCCCCATTACGTCATGCTTCAGAAATGTGGAAAATGGTCCGTTTTCAAATGTTTTATTTTTGAACGTCAGTTCACATTTGTAGGTGGATCATCAGTGTTAGAGCTAAAATTAGCATGTTTAAAGTGATTTTCATGCTTCCAGGGGCTCGGGAAGTGAAATAAATACCATTTGGAGGCATTTAATGTTCGAGCAAAAACGGCTGATTTTCGACAAAAGAGATAACACCCCCCCATTACGTCATGCTTCAGAAATGTGGAAAATGGTCCGTTTTCAAATGTTTTATTTTTGAACGTCAGTTCACATTTGTAGGTGGATCATCAGTGTTAGAGCTAAAATTAGCATGTTTAAAGTTATTTTCATGCTTCCAGGGGCCCAAAACACAAGATTTATGGAATGGTTAAAAGTGCATGAAAATGGCCAATTTACTCACTCTGAGTTCTCAAAAAGGGTTTCTTCACCCCGGGAAGTTAATTAAATACCATTTGGAGGCATTTAATGTTAGAGCAAAAACGGCTGATTTTCGACAAAAGAGATAACACCCCCCCATTACGTCATGCTTCAGAAATGTGGAAAATGGTCCGTTTTCAAATGTTTTATTTTTGAACGTCAGTTCACATTTGTAGGTGGATCATCAGTGTTAGAGCTAAAATTAGCCTGTTTAAAGTGATTTTCATGCTTCCAGGGGCTCGGGAAGTTAATTAAATACCATTTGGAGGCATTTAATGTTAGAGCAAAAACGGCTGATTTTCGACAAAAGAGATAACACCCCCCCATTACGTCATGCTTCAGAAATGTGGAAAATGGTCCGTTTTCAAATGTTTTATTTTTGAACGTCAGTTCACATTTGTAGGTGGATCATCAGTGTTAGAGCTAAAATTAGCATGTTTAAAGTGATTTTCATGCTTCTTGGGGCCCAAAACACAAGATTTATGGAATGGTTAAAAGTGCATGAAAGTGGCCAATTTACTCACTCTGAGTTCTCAAAAAGGGTTTCTTCACCCCGGGAAGTTAATTAAATACCATTTGGAGGCATTTAATGTTCGAGCAAAAACGGCTGATTTTCGACAAAAGAGATAACACCCCCCCATTACGTCATGCTTCAGAAATGTGGAAAATGGTCCGTTTTCAAATGTTTTATTTTTGAACGTCAGTTCACATTTGTAGGTGGATCATCAGTGTTAGAGCTAAAATTAGCATGTTTAAAGTGATTTTCATGCTTCCAGGGGCTCGGGAAGTGAAATAAATACCATTTGGAGGCATTTAATGTTCGAGCAAAAACGGCTGATTTTCGACAAAAGAGATAACACCCCCCCATTACGTCATGCTTCAGAAATGTGGAAAATGGTCCGTTTTCAAATGTTTCATTTTTGAATGTCAGTTCACATTTGTAGGTGGATCATCAGTGTTAGAGCTAAAATTAGCATGTTTAAAGTGATTTTCATGCTTCCAGGGGCTCGGGAAGTTAATTAAATACCATTTGGAGGCATTTAATGTTCGAGCAAAAACGGCTGATTTTCGACAAAAGAGATATTACCCCCCCATTACGTCATGCTTCAGAAATGTGGAAAATGGTCCGTTTTCAAATGTTTTATTTTTGAACGTCAGTTCACATTTGTAGGTGGATCATCAGTGTTAGAGCTAAAATTAGCATGTTTAAAGTGATTTTCATGCTTCCAGGGGCCCAAAACACAAGATTTATGGAATGGTTAAAAGTGCATGAAAATGGCCAATTTACTCACTCTGAGTTCTCAAAAAGGGTTTCTTCACCCCGGGAAGTTAATTAAATACCATTTGGAGGCATTTAATGTTCGAGCAAAAACGGCTGATTTTCGACAAAAGAGATAACACCCCCCCATTACGTCATGCTTCAGAAATGTGGAAAATGGTCCGTTTTCAAATGTTTTATTTTTGAACGTCAGTTCACATTTGTAGGTGGATCATCAGTGTTAGAGCTAAAATTAGCATGTTTAAAGTGATTTTCATGCTTCTAGGGGCCCAAAACACAAGATTTATGGAATGGTTAAAAGTGCATGAAAATGGCCAATTTACTCACTCTGAGTTCTCAAAAAGGGTTTCTTCACCCCGGGAAGTTAATTAAATACCATTTGGAGGCATTTAATGTTAGAGCAAAAACGGCTGATTTTCGACAAAAGAGATAACACCCCCCCATTACGTCATGCTTCAGAAATGTGGAAAATGGTCCGTTTTCAAATGTTTTATTTTTGAACGTCAGTTCACATTTGTAGGTGGATCATCAGTGTTAGAGCTAAAATTAGCATGTTTAAAGTGATTTTCATGCTTCCAGGGGCCCAAAACACAAGATTTATGGAATGGTTAAAAGTGCATGAAAATGGCCAATTTACTCACTCTGAGTTCTCAAAAAGGGTTTCTTCACCCCGGGAAGTTAATTAAATACCATTTGGAGGCATTTAATGTTAGAGCAAAAACGGCTGATTTTCGACAAAAGAGATAACACCCCCCCATTACGTCATGCTTCAGAAATGTGGAAAATGGTCAGTTTTCAAATGTTTTATTTTTGAACGTCAGTTCACATTTGTAGGTGGATCATCAGTGTTAGAGCTAAAATTAGCATGTTTAAAGTGATTTTCATGCTTCCAGGGGCCCAAAACACAAGATTTATGGAATGGTTAAAAGTGCATGAAAATGGCCAATTTACTCACTCTGAGTTCTCAAAAAGGGTTTCTTCACCCCGGGAAGTTAATTAAATACCATTTGGAGGCATTTAATGTTAGAGCAAAAACGGCTGATTTTCGACAAAAGAGATAACACCCCCCATTACGTCATGCTTCAGAAATGTGGAAAATGGTCCGTTTTCAAATGTTTTATTTTTGAACGTCAGTTCACATTTGTAGGTGGATCATCAGTGTTAGAGCTAAAATTAGCATGTTTAAAGTGATTTTCATGCTTCCAGGGGCCCAAAACACAAGATTTATGGAATGGTTAAAAGTGCATGAAAATGGCCAATTTACTCACTCTGAGTTCTCAAAAAGGGTTTCTTCACCCCGGGAAGTTAATTAAATACCATTTGGAGGCATTTAATGTTAGAGCAAAAGCGGCTGATTTTCGACAAAAGAGATAACACCCCCCCATTACGTCATGCTTCAGAAATGTGGAAAATGGTCCGTTTTCAAATGTTTTATTTTTGAACGTCAGTTCACATTTGTAGGTGGATCATCAGTGTTAGAGCTAAAATTAGCATGTTTAAAGTGATTTTCATGCTTCCAGGGGCCCAAAACACAAGATTTATGGAATGGTTAAAAGTGCATGAAAATGGCCAATTTACTCACTCTGAGTTCTCAAAAAGGGTTTCTTCACCCCGGGAAGTTAATTAAATACCATTTGGAGGCATTTAATGTTAGAGCAAAAACGGCTGTTTTTCGTCAAAAGAGATAACACCCCCCCATTACGTCATGCTTCAGAAATGTGGAAAATGGTCCGTTTTCAAATGTTTTATTTTTTAACGTCAGTTCACATTTGTAGGTGGATCATCAGTGTTAGAGCTAAAATTAGCATGTTTAAAGTGATTTTCATGCTTCCAGGGGCTCGGGAAGTGAAATAAATACCATTTGGAGGCATTTAATGTTCGAGCAAAAACGGCTGATTTTCGACAAAAGAGATAACACCCCCCCATTACGTCATGCTTCAGAAATGTGGAAAATGGTCCGTTTTCAATTGTTTTATTTTTGAACGTCAGTTCACATTTGTAGGTGGATCATCAGTGTTAGAGCTAAAATTAGCATGTTTAAAGTGATTTTCATGCTTCCAGGGGCCCAAAACACAAGATTTATGGAATGGTTAAAAGTGCATGAAAATGGCCAATTTACTCACTCTGAGTTCTCAAAAAGGGTTTCTTCACCCCGGGAAGTTAATTAAATACCATTTGGAGGCATTTAATGTTCGAGCAAAAACGGCTGATTTTCGACAAAAGAGATAACACCCCCCCATTACGTCATGCTTCAGAAATGTGGAAAATGGTCCGTTTTCAAATGTTTTATTTTTGAACGTCAGTTCACATTTGTAGGTGGATCATCAGTCGTAGAGCTAAAATTAGCATGTTTAAAGTGATTTTCATGCTTCCAGGGGCTCGGGAAGTTAATTAAATACCATTTGGAGGCATTTAATGTTCGAGCAAAAACGGCTGATTTTCGACAAAAGAGATAACACCCCCCCATTACGTCATGCTTCAGAAATGTGGAAAATGGTCCGTTTTCAAATGTTTTATTTTTGAACGTCAGTTCACATTTGTAGGTGGATCATCAGTGTTAGAGCTAAAATTAGCATGTTTAAAGTGATTTTCATGCTTCCAGGGGCTCGGGAAGTGAAATAAATACCATTTGGAGGCATTTAATGTTCGAGCAAAAACGGCTGATTTTCGACAAAAGAGATAACACCCCCCCATTACGTCATGCTTCAGAAATGTGGAAAATGGTCCGTTTTCAAATGTTTCATTTTTGAATGTCAGTTCACATTTGTAGGTGGATCATCAGTGTTAGAGCTAAAATTAGCATGTTTAAAGTGATTTTCATGCTTCCAGGGGCTCGGGAAGTTAATTAAATACCATTTGGAGGCATTTAATGTTCGAGCAAAAACGGCTGATTTTCGACAAAAGAGATAACACCCCCCCCATTACGTCATGCTTCAGAAATGTGGAAAATGGTCTGTTTTCAAATGTTTTATTTTTGAACGTCAGTTCACATTTGTAGGTGGATCATCAGTGTTAGAGCTAAAATTAGCATGTTTAAAGTGATTTTCATGCTTCCAGGGGCTCGGGAAGTGAAATAAATACCATTTGGAGGCATTTAATGTTCGAGCAAAAAAGGCTGATTTTCCACAAAAGAGATAACACCCCCCCATTACGTCATGCTTCAGAAATGTGGAAAATGGTCCGTTTTCAAATGTTTTATTTTTGAACGTCAGTTCACATTTGTAGGTGGATCATCAGTGTTAGAGCTAAAATTAGCATGTTTAAAGTGATTTTCATGCTTCCAGGGGCTCGGGAAGTGAAATAAATACCATTTGGAGGCATTTAATGTTCGAGCAAAAACGGCTGATTTTCGACAAAAGAGATAACACCCCCCCATTACGTCATGCTTCAGAAATGTGGAAAATGGTCCGTTTTCAAATGTTTTATTTTTGAACGTCAGTTCACATTTGTAGGTGGATCATCAGTGTTAGAGCTAAAATTAGCATGTTTAAAGTTATTTTCATGCTTCCAGGGGCCCAAAACACAAGATTTATGGAATGGTTAAAAGTGCATGAAAATGGCCAATTTACTCACTCTGAGTTCTCAAAAAGGGTTTCTTCACCCCGGGAAGTTAATTAAATACCATTTGGAGGCATTTAATGTTAGAGCAAAAACGGCTGATTTTCGACAAAAGAGATAACACCCCCCCATTACGTCATGCTTCAGAAATGTGGAAAATGGTCCGTTTTCAAATGTTTTATTTTTGAACGTCAGTTCACATTTGTAGGTGGATCATCAGTGTTAGAGCTAAAATTAGCCTGTTTAAAGTGATTTTCATGCTTCCAGGGGCTCGGGAAGTTAATTAAATACCATTTGGAGGCATTTAATGTTAGAGCAAAAACGGCTGATTTTCGACAAAAGAGATAACACCCCCCCATTACGTCATGCTTCAGAAATGTGGAAAATGGTCCGTTTTCAAATGTTTTATTTTTGAACGTCAGTTCACATTTGTAGGTGGATCATCAGTGTTAGAGCTAAAATTAGCATGTTTAAAGTGATTTTCATGCTTCTTGGGGCCCAAAACACAAGATTTATGGAATGGTTAAAAGTGCATGAAAGTGGCCAATTTACTCACTCTGAGTTCTCAAAAAGGGTTTCTTCACCCCGGGAAGTTAATTAAATACCATTTGGAGGCATTTAATGTTCGAGCAAAAACGGCTGATTTTCGACAAAAGAGATAACACCCCCCCATTACGTCATGCTTCAGAAATGTGGAAAATGGTCCGTTTTCAAATGTTTTATTTTTGAACGTCAGTTCACATTTGTAGGTGGATCATCAGTGTTAGAGCTAAAATTAGCATGTTTAAAGTGATTTTCATGCTTCCAGGGGCTCGGGAAGTGAAATAAATACCATTTGGAGGCATTTAATGTTCGAGCAAAAACGGCTGATTTTCGACAAAAGAGATAACACCCCCCCATTACGTCATGCTTCAGAAATGTGGAAAATGGTCCGTTTTCAAATGTTTCATTTTTGAATGTCAGTTCACATTTGTAGGTGGATCATCAGTGTTAGAGCTAAAATTAGCATGTTTAAAGTGATTTTCATGCTTCCAGGGGCTCGGGAAGTTAATTAAATACCATTTGGAGGCATTTAATGTTCGAGCAAAAACGGCTGATTTTCGACAAAAGAGATATTACCCCCCCATTACGTCATGCTTCAGAAATGTGGAAAATGGTCCGTTTTCAAATGTTTTATTTTTGAACGTCAGTTCACATTTGTAGGTGGATCATCAGTGTTAGAGCTAAAATTAGCATGTTTAAAGTGATTTTCATGCTTCCAGGGGCCCAAAACACAAGATTTATGGAATGGTTAAAAGTGCATGAAAATGGCCAATTTACTCACTCTGAGTTCTCAAAAAGGGTTTCTTCACCCCGGGAAGTTAATTAAATACCATTTGGAGGCATTTAATGTTCGAGCAAAAACGGCTGATTTTCGACAAAAGAGATAACACCCCCCCATTACGTCATGCTTCAGAAATGTGGAAAATGGTCCGTTTTCAAATGTTTTATTTTTGAACGTCAGTTCACATTTGTAGGTGGATCATCAGTGTTAGAGCTAAAATTAGCATGTTTAAAGTGATTTTCATGCTTCTAGGGGCCCAAAACACAAGATTTATGGAATGGTTAAAAGTGCATGAAAATGGCCAATTTACTCACTCTGAGTTCTCAAAAAGGGTTTCTTCACCCCGGGAAGTTAATTAAATACCATTTGGAGGCATTTAATGTTAGAGCAAAAACGGCTGATTTTCGACAAAAGAGATAACACCCCCCCATTACGTCATGCTTCAGAAATGTGGAAAATGGTCCGTTTTCAAATGTTTTATTTTTGAACGTCAGTTCACATTTGTAGGTGGATCATCAGTGTTAGAGCTAAAATTAGCATGTTTAAAGTGATTTTCATGCTTCCAGGGGCCCAAAACACAAGATTTATGGAATGGTTAAAAGTGCATGAAAATGGCCAATTTACTCACTCTGAGTTCTCAAAAAGGGTTTCTTCACCCCGGGAAGTTAATTAAATACCATTTGGAGGCATTTAATGTTAGAGCAAAAACGGCTGATTTTCGACAAAAGAGATAACACCCCCCCATTACGTCATGCTTCAGAAATGTGGAAAATGGTCAGTTTTCAAATGTTTTATTTTTGAACGTCAGTTCACATTTGTAGGTGGATCATCAGTGTTAGAGCTAAAATTAGCATGTTTAAAGTGATTTTCATGCTTCCAGGGGCCCAAAACACAAGATTTATGGAATGGTTAAAAGTGCATGAAAATGGCCAATTTACTCACTCTGAGTTCTCAAAAAGGGTTTCTTCACCCCGGGAAGTTAATTAAATACCATTTGGAGGCATTTAATGTTAGAGCAAAAACGGCTGATTTTCGACAAAAGAGATAACACCCCCCATTACGTCATGCTTCAGAAATGTGGAAAATGGTCCGTTTTCAAATGTTTTATTTTTGAACGTCAGTTCACATTTGTAGGTGGATCATCAGTGTTAGAGCTAAAATTAGCATGTTTAAAGTGATTTTCATGCTTCCAGGGGCCCAAAACACAAGATTTATGGAATGGTTAAAAGTGCATGAAAATGGCCAATTTACTCACTCTGAGTTCTCAAAAAGGGTTTCTTCACCCCGGGAAGTTAATTAAATACCATTTGGAGGCATTTAATGTTAGAGCAAAAGCGGCTGATTTTCGACAAAAGAGATAACACCCCCCCATTACGTCATGCTTCAGAAATGTGGAAAATGGTCCGTTTTCAAATGTTTTATTTTTGAACGTCAGTTCACATTTGTAGGTGGATCATCAGTGTTAGAGCTAAAATTAGCATGTTTAAAGTGATTTTCATGCTTCCAGGGGCCCAAAACACAAGATTTATGGAATGGTTAAAAGTGCATGAAAATGGCCAATTTACTCACTCTGAGTTCTCAAAAAGGGTTTCTTCACCCCGGGAAGTTAATTAAATACCATTTGGAGGCATTTAATGTTAGAGCAAAAACGGCTGTTTTTCGTCAAAAGAGATAACACCCCCCCATTACGTCATGCTTCAGAAATGTGGAAAATGGTCCGTTTTCAAATGTTTTATTTTTTAACGTCAGTTCACATTTGTAGGTGGATCATCAGTGTTAGAGCTAAAATTAGCATGTTTAAAGTGATTTTCATGCTTCCAGGGGCTCGGGAAGTGAAATAAATACCATTTGGAGGCATTTAATGTTCGAGCAAAAACGGCTGATTTTCGACAAAAGAGATAACACCCCCCCATTACGTCATGCTTCAGAAATGTGGAAAATGGTCCGTTTTCAATTGTTTTATTTTTGAACGTCAGTTCACATTTGTAGGTGGATCATCAGTGTTAGAGCTAAAATTAGCATGTTTAAAGTGATTTTCATGCTTCCAGGGGCCCAAAACACAAGATTTATGGAATGGTTAAAAGTGCATGAAAATGGCCAATTTACTCACTCTGAGTTCTCAAAAAGGGTTTCTTCACCCCGGGAAGTTAATTAAATACCATTTGGAGGCATTTAATGTTCGAGCAAAAACGGCTGATTTTCGACAAAAGAGATAACACCCCCCCATTACGTCATGCTTCAGAAATGTGGAAAATGGTCCGTTTTCAAATGTTTTATTTTTGAACGTCAGTTCACATTTGTAGGTGGATCATCAGTCGTAGAGCTAAAATTAGCATGTTTAAAGTGATTTTCATGCTTCCAGGGGCTCGGGAAGTTAATTAAATACCATTTGGAGGCATTTAATGTTCGAGCAAAAACGGCTGATTTTCGACAAAAGAGATAACACCCCCCCATTACGTCATGCTTCAGAAATGTGGAAAATGGTCCGTTTTCAAATGTTTTATTTTTGAACGTCAGTTCACATTTGTAGGTGGATCATCAGTGTTAGAGCTAAAATTAGCATGTTTAAAGTGATTTTCATGCTTCCAGGGGCTCGGGAAGTGAAATAAATACCATTTGGAGGCATTTAATGTTCGAGCAAAAACGGCTGATTTTCGACAAAAGAGATAACACCCCCCCATTACGTCATGCTTCAGAAATGTGGAAAATGGTCCGTTTTCAAATGTTTCATTTTTGAATGTCAGTTCACATTTGTAGGTGGATCATCAGTGTTAGAGCTAAAATTAGCATGTTTAAAGTGATTTTCATGCTTCCAGGGGCTCGGGAAGTTAATTAAATACCATTTGGAGGCATTTAATGTTCGAGCAAAAACGGCTGATTTTCGACAAAAGAGATAACACCCCCCCCATTACGTCATGCTTCAGAAATGTGGAAAATGGTCTGTTTTCAAATGTTTTATTTTTGAACGTCAGTTCACATTTGTAGGTGGATCATCAGTGTTAGAGCTAAAATTAGCATGTTTAAAGTGATTTTCATGCTTCCAGGGGCTCGGGAAGTGAAATAAATACCATTTGGAGGCATTTAATGTTCGAGCAAAAAAGGCTGATTTTCCACAAAAGAGATAACACCCCCCCATTACGTCATGCTTCAGAAATGTGGAAAATGGTCCGTTTTCAAATGTTTTATTTTTGAACGTCAGTTCACATTTGTAGGTGGATCATCAGTGTTAGAGCTAAAATTAGCATGTTTAAAGTGATTTTCATGCTTCCAGGGGCTCGGGAAGTGAAATAAATACCATTTGGAGGCATTTAATGTTCGAGCAAAAACGGCTGATTTTCGACAAAAGAGATAACACCCCCCCATTACGTCATGCTTCAGAAATGTGGAAAATGGTCCGTTTTCAAATGTTTTATTTTTGAACGTCAGTTCACATTTGTAGGTGGATCATCAGTGTTAGAGCTAAAATTAGCATGTTTAAAGTTATTTTCATGCTTCCAGGGGCCCAAAACACAAGATTTATGGAATGGTTAAAAGTGCATGAAAATGGCCAATTTACTCACTCTGAGTTCTCAAAAAGGGTTTCTTCACCCCGGGAAGTTAATTAAATACCATTTGGAGGCATTTAATGTTAGAGCAAAAACGGCTGATTTTCGACAAAAGAGATAACACCCCCCCATTACGTCATGCTTCAGAAATGTGGAAAATGGTCCGTTTTCAAATGTTTTATTTTTGAACGTCAGTTCACATTTGTAGGTGGATCATCAGTGTTAGAGCTAAAATTAGCCTGTTTAAAGTGATTTTCATGCTTCCAGGGGCTCGGGAAGTTAATTAAATACCATTTGGAGGCATTTAATGTTAGAGCAAAAACGGCTGATTTTCGACAAAAGAGATAACACCCCCCCATTACGTCATGCTTCAGAAATGTGGAAAATGGTCCGTTTTCAAATGTTTTATTTTTGAACGTCAGTTCACATTTGTAGGTGGATCATCAGTGTTAGAGCTAAAATTAGCATGTTTAAAGTGATTTTCATGCTTCTTGGGGCCCAAAACACAAGATTTATGGAATGGTTAAAAGTGCATGAAAGTGGCCAATTTACTCACTCTGAGTTCTCAAAAAGGGTTTCTTCACCCCGGGAAGTTAATTAAATACCATTTGGAGGCATTTAATGTTCGAGCAAAAACGGCTGATTTTCGACAAAAGAGATAACACCCCCCCATTACGTCATGCTTCAGAAATGTGGAAAATGGTCCGTTTTCAAATGTTTTATTTTTGAACGTCAGTTCACATTTGTAGGTGGATCATCAGTGTTAGAGCTAAAATTAGCATGTTTAAAGTGATTTTCATGCTTCCAGGGGCTCGGGAAGTGAAATAAATACCATTTGGAGGCATTTAATGTTCGAGCAAAAACGGCTGATTTTCGACAAAAGAGATAACACCCCCCCATTACGTCATGCTTCAGAAATGTGGAAAATGGTCCGTTTTCAAATGTTTCATTTTTGAATGTCAGTTCACATTTGTAGGTGGATCATCAGTGTTAGAGCTAAAATTAGCATGTTTAAAGTGATTTTCATGCTTCCAGGGGCTCGGGAAGTTAATTAAATACCATTTGGAGGCATTTAATGTTCGAGCAAAAACGGCTGATTTTCGACAAAAGAGATATTACCCCCCCATTACGTCATGCTTCAGAAATGTGGAAAATGGTCCGTTTTCAAATGTTTTATTTTTGAACGTCAGTTCACATTTGTAGGTGGATCATCAGTGTTAGAGCTAAAATTAGCATGTTTAAAGTGATTTTCATGCTTCCAGGGGCCCAAAACACAAGATTTATGGAATGGTTAAAAGTGCATGAAAATGGCCAATTTACTCACTCTGAGTTCTCAAAAAGGGTTTCTTCACCCCGGGAAGTTAATTAAATACCATTTGGAGGCATTTAATGTTCGAGCAAAAACGGCTGATTTTCGACAAAAGAGATAACACCCCCCCATTACGTCATGCTTCAGAAATGTGGAAAATGGTCCGTTTTCAAATGTTTTATTTTTGAACGTCAGTTCACATTTGTAGGTGGATCATCAGTGTTAGAGCTAAAATTAGCATGTTTAAAGTGATTTTCATGCTTCTAGGGGCCCAAAACACAAGATTTATGGAATGGTTAAAAGTGCATGAAAATGGCCAATTTACTCACTCTGAGTTCTCAAAAAGGGTTTCTTCACCCCGGGAAGTTAATTAAATACCATTTGGAGGCATTTAATGTTAGAGCAAAAACGGCTGATTTTCGACAAAAGAGATAACACCCCCCCATTACGTCATGCTTCAGAAATGTGGAAAATGGTCCGTTTTCAAATGTTTTATTTTTGAACGTCAGTTCACATTTGTAGGTGGATCATCAGTGTTAGAGCTAAAATTAGCATGTTTAAAGTGATTTTCATGCTTCCAGGGGCCCAAAACACAAGATTTATGGAATGGTTAAAAGTGCATGAAAATGGCCAATTTACTCACTCTGAGTTCTCAAAAAGGGTTTCTTCACCCCGGGAAGTTAATTAAATACCATTTGGAGGCATTTAATGTTAGAGCAAAAACGGCTGATTTTCGACAAAAGAGATAACACCCCCCCATTACGTCATGCTTCAGAAATGTGGAAAATGGTCAGTTTTCAAATGTTTTATTTTTGAACGTCAGTTCACATTTGTAGGTGGATCATCAGTGTTAGAGCTAAAATTAGCATGTTTAAAGTGATTTTCATGCTTCCAGGGGCCCAAAACACAAGATTTATGGAATGGTTAAAAGTGCATGAAAATGGCCAATTTACTCACTCTGAGTTCTCAAAAAGGGTTTCTTCACCCCGGGAAGTTAATTAAATACCATTTGGAGGCATTTAATGTTAGAGCAAAAACGGCTGATTTTCGACAAAAGAGATAACACCCCCCATTACGTCATGCTTCAGAAATGTGGAAAATGGTCCGTTTTCAAATGTTTTATTTTTGAACGTCAGTTCACATTTGTAGGTGGATCATCAGTGTTAGAGCTAAAATTAGCATGTTTAAAGTGATTTTCATGCTTCCAGGGGCCCAAAACACAAGATTTATGGAATGGTTAAAAGTGCATGAAAATGGCCAATTTACTCACTCTGAGTTCTCAAAAAGGGTTTCTTCACCCCGGGAAGTTAATTAAATACCATTTGGAGGCATTTAATGTTAGAGCAAAAGCGGCTGATTTTCGACAAAAGAGATAACACCCCCCCATTACGTCATGCTTCAGAAATGTGGAAAATGGTCCGTTTTCAAATGTTTTATTTTTGAACGTCAGTTCACATTTGTAGGTGGATCATCAGTGTTAGAGCTAAAATTAGCATGTTTAAAGTGATTTTCATGCTTCCAGGGGCCCAAAACACAAGATTTATGGAATGGTTAAAAGTGCATGAAAATGGCCAATTTACTCACTCTGAGTTCTCAAAAAGGGTTTCTTCACCCCGGGAAGTTAATTAAATACCATTTGGAGGCATTTAATGTTAGAGCAAAAACGGCTGTTTTTCGTCAAAAGAGATAACACCCCCCCATTACGTCATGCTTCAGAAATGTGGAAAATGGTCCGTTTTCAAATGTTTTATTTTTTAACGTCAGTTCACATTTGTAGGTGGATCATCAGTGTTAGAGCTAAAATTAGCATGTTTAAAGTGATTTTCATGCTTCCAGGGGCTCGGGAAGTGAAATAAATACCATTTGGAGGCATTTAATGTTCGAGCAAAAACGGCTGATTTTCGACAAAAGAGATAACACCCCCCCATTACGTCATGCTTCAGAAATGTGGAAAATGGTCCGTTTTCAATTGTTTTATTTTTGAACGTCAGTTCACATTTGTAGGTGGATCATCAGTGTTAGAGCTAAAATTAGCATGTTTAAAGTGATTTTCATGCTTCCAGGGGCCCAAAACACAAGATTTATGGAATGGTTAAAAGTGCATGAAAATGGCCAATTTACTCACTCTGAGTTCTCAAAAAGGGTTTCTTCACCCCGGGAAGTTAATTAAATACCATTTGGAGGCATTTAATGTTCGAGCAAAAACGGCTGATTTTCGACAAAAGAGATAACACCCCCCCATTACGTCATGCTTCAGAAATGTGGAAAATGGTCCGTTTTCAAATGTTTTATTTTTGAACGTCAGTTCACATTTGTAGGTGGATCATCAGTCGTAGAGCTAAAATTAGCATGTTTAAAGTGATTTTCATGCTTCCAGGGGCTCGGGAAGTTAATTAAATACCATTTGGAGGCATTTAATGTTCGAGCAAAAACGGCTGATTTTCGACAAAAGAGATAACACCCCCCCATTACGTCATGCTTCAGAAATGTGGAAAATGGTCCGTTTTCAAATGTTTTATTTTTGAACGTCAGTTCACATTTGTAGGTGGATCATCAGTGTTAGAGCTAAAATTAGCATGTTTAAAGTGATTTTCATGCTTCCAGGGGCTCGGGAAGTGAAATAAATACCATTTGGAGGCATTTAATGTTCGAGCAAAAACGGCTGATTTTCGACAAAAGAGATAACACCCCCCCATTACGTCATGCTTCAGAAATGTGGAAAATGGTCCGTTTTCAAATGTTTCATTTTTGAATGTCAGTTCACATTTGTAGGTGGATCATCAGTGTTAGAGCTAAAATTAGCATGTTTAAAGTGATTTTCATGCTTCCAGGGGCTCGGGAAGTTAATTAAATACCATTTGGAGGCATTTAATGTTCGAGCAAAAACGGCTGATTTTCGACAAAAGAGATAACACCCCCCCCATTACGTCATGCTTCAGAAATGTGGAAAATGGTCTGTTTTCAAATGTTTTATTTTTGAACGTCAGTTCACATTTGTAGGTGGATCATCAGTGTTAGAGCTAAAATTAGCATGTTTAAAGTGATTTTCATGCTTCCAGGGGCTCGGGAAGTGAAATAAATACCATTTGGAGGCATTTAATGTTCGAGCAAAAAAGGCTGATTTTCCACAAAAGAGATAACACCCCCCCATTACGTCATGCTTCAGAAATGTGGAAAATGGTCCGTTTTCAAATGTTTTATTTTTGAACGTCAGTTCACATTTGTAGGTGGATCATCAGTGTTAGAGCTAAAATTAGCATGTTTAAAGTGATTTTCATGCTTCCAGGGGCTCGGGAAGTGAAATAAATACCATTTGGAGGCATTTAATGTTCGAGCAAAAACGGCTGATTTTCGACAAAAGAGATAACACCCCCCCATTACGTCATGCTTCAGAAATGTGGAAAATGGTCCGTTTTCAAATGTTTTATTTTTGAACGTCAGTTCACATTTGTAGGTGGATCATCAGTGTTAGAGCTAAAATTAGCATGTTTAAAGTTATTTTCATGCTTCCAGGGGCCCAAAACACAAGATTTATGGAATGGTTAAAAGTGCATGAAAATGGCCAATTTACTCACTCTGAGTTCTCAAAAAGGGTTTCTTCACCCCGGGAAGTTAATTAAATACCATTTGGAGGCATTTAATGTTAGAGCAAAAACGGCTGATTTTCGACAAAAGAGATAACACCCCCCCATTACGTCATGCTTCAGAAATGTGGAAAATGGTCCGTTTTCAAATGTTTTATTTTTGAACGTCAGTTCACATTTGTAGGTGGATCATCAGTGTTAGAGCTAAAATTAGCCTGTTTAAAGTGATTTTCATGCTTCCAGGGGCTCGGGAAGTTAATTAAATACCATTTGGAGGCATTTAATGTTAGAGCAAAAACGGCTGATTTTCGACAAAAGAGATAACACCCCCCCATTACGTCATGCTTCAGAAATGTGGAAAATGGTCCGTTTTCAAATGTTTTATTTTTGAACGTCAGTTCACATTTGTAGGTGGATCATCAGTGTTAGAGCTAAAATTAGCATGTTTAAAGTTATTTTCATGCTTCCAGGGGCCCAAAACACAAGATTTATGGAATGGTTAAAAGTGCATGAAAATGGCCAATTTACTCACTCTGAGTTCTCAAAAAGGGTTTCTTCACCCCGGGAAGTTAATTAAATACCATTTGGAGGCATTTAATGTTAGAGCAAAAACGGCTGATTTTCGACAAAAGAGATAACACCCCCCCATTACGTCATGCTTCAGAAATGTGGAAAATGGTCCGTTTTCAAATGTTTTATTTTTGAACGTCAGTTCACATTTGTAGGTGGATCATCAGTGTTAGAGCTAAAATTAGCCTGTTTAAAGTGATTTTCATGCTTCCAGGGGCTCGGGAAGTTAATTAAATACCATTTGGAGGCATTTAATGTTAGAGCAAAAACGGCTGATTTTCGACAAAAGAGATAACACCCCCCCATTACGTCATGCTTCAGAAATGTGGAAAATGGTCCGTTTTCAAATGTTTTATTTTTGAACGTCAGTTCACATTTGTAGGTGGATCATCAGTGTTAGAGCTAAAATTAGCATGTTTAAAGTGATTTTCATGCTTCTTGGGGCCCAAAACACAAGATTTATGGAATGGTTAAAAGTGCATGAAAGTGGCCAATTTACTCACTCTGAGTTCTCAAAAAGGGTTTCTTCACCCCGGGAAGTTAATTAAATACCATTTGGAGGCATTTAATGTTCGAGCAAAAACGGCTGATTTTCGACAAAAGAGATAACACCCCCCCATTACGTCATGCTTCAGAAATGTGGAAAATGGTCCGTTTTCAAATGTTTTATTTTTGAACGTCAGTTCACATTTGTAGGTGGATCATCAGTGTTAGAGCTAAAATTAGCATGTTTAAAGTGATTTTCATGCTTCCAGGGGCCCAAAACACAAGATTTATGGAATGGTTAAAAGTGCATGAAAATGGCCAATTTACTCACTCTGAGTTCTCAAAAAGGGTTTCTTCACCCCGGGAAGTGAAATAAATACCATTTGGAGGCATTTAATGTTCGAGCAAAAACGGCTGATTTTCGACAAAAGAGATAACACCCCCCCATTACGTCATGCTTCAGAAATGTGGAAAATGGTCCGTTTTCAAATGTTTTATTTTTGAACGTCAGTTCACATTTGTAGGTGGATCATCAGTGTTAGAGCTAAAATTAGCATGTTTAAAGTGATTTTCATGCTTCCAGGGGCCCAAAACACAAGATTTATGGAATGGTTAAAAGTGCATGAAAATGGCCAATTTACTCACTCTGAGTTCTCAGAAAGGGTTTCTTCACTCCGGGAAGTTAATTAAATACCATTTGGAGGCATTTAATGTTCGAGCAAAAACGGCTGATTTTCGACAAAAGAGATAACACCCCCCATTACGTCATGCTTCAGAAATGTGGAAAATGGTCCGTTTTCAAATGTTTTATTTTTGAACGTCAGTTCACATTTGTAGGTGGATCATCAGTGTTAGAGCTAAAATTAGCATGTTTAAAGTGATTTTCATGCTTCCAGGGGCCCAAAACACAAGATTTATGGAATGGTTAAAAGTGCATGAAAATGGCCAATTTACTCACTCTGAGTTCTCAAAAAGGGTTTCTTCACCCCGGGAAGTTAATTAAATACCATTTGGACGCATTTAATGTTAGAGCAAAAACGGCTGATTTTCGACAAAAGAGACAACACCCCCCCATTACGTCATGCTTCAGAAATGTGGAAAATGGTCCGTTTTCAAATGTTTTATTTTTGAACGTCAGTTCACATTTGTAGGTGGATCATCAGTGTTAGAGCTAAAATTAGCATGTTTAAAGTGAGTTTCATGCTTCCAGGGGCCCAAAACACAAGATTTATGGAATGGTTAAAAGTGCATGAAAATGGCCAATTTACTCACTCTGAGTTCTCAAAAAGGGTTTCTTCACCCCGGGAAGTTAATTAAATACCATTTGGAGGCATTTAATGTTCGAGCAAAAAAGGCTGATTTTCCACAAAAGAGATAACACCCCCCCATTACGTCATGCTTCAGAAATGTGGAAAATGGTCCGTTTTCAAATGTTTTATTTTTGAACGTCAGTTCACATTTGTAGGTGGATCATCAGTGTTAGAGCTAAAATTAGCATGTTTAAAGTGATTTTCATGCTTCCAGGGGCTCGGGAAGTGAAATAAATACCATTTGGAGGCATTTAATGTTCGAGCAAAAACGGCTGATTTTCCACAAAAGAGATAACACCCCCCCATTACGTCATGCTTCAGAAATGTGGAAAATGGTCTGTTTTCAAATGTTTTATTTTTGAACGTCAGTTCACATTTGTAGGTGGATCATCAGTGTTAGAGCTAAAATAAGCATGTTTAAAGTGATTTTCATGCTTCCAGGGGCTCGGGAAGTGAAATAAATACCATTTGGAGGCATTTAATGTTCAAGCAAAAATGGCTGATTTTCGACAAAAGAGATAACACCCCTCCATTACGTCATGCTTCAGAAATGTGGAAAATGGTCCGTTTTCAAATGTTTTATTTTTGAACGTCAGTTCACATTTGTAGGTCGATCATCAGTGGTAGAGCTAAAATTAGCATGTTTAAAGTGATTTTCATGCTTCCAGGGGCTCGGGAAGTGAAATAAATACCATTTGGAGGCATTTAATGTTCGAGCAAAAAAGGCTGATTTTCCACAAAAGAGATAACACCCCCCCATTACGTCATGCTTCAGAAATGTGGAAAATGGTCCGTTTTCAAATGTTTTATTTTTGAACGTCAGTTCACATTTGTAGGTGGATCATCAGTGGTAGAGCTAAAATTAGCATGTTTAAAGTGATTTTCATGCTTCCAGGGGCTCGGGAAGTGAAATAAATACCATTTGGAGGCATTTAATGTTCGAGCAAAAAAGGCTGATTTTCCACAAAAGAGATAACACCCCCCCATTACGTCATGCTTCAGAAATGTGGAAAATGGTCCGTTTTCAAATGTTTTATTTTTGAACGTCAGTTCACATTTGTAGGTGGATCATCAGTGTTAGAGCTAAAATTAGCATGTTTAAAGTGATTTTCATGCTTCCAGGGGCTCGGGAAGTGAAATAAATACCATTTGGAGGCATTTAATGTTCGAGCAAAAACAGCTGATTTTTGACAAAAGAGATAACACCCCCCCATTACGTCATGCTTCAGAAATGTGGAAAATGGTCCGTTTTAAAATGTTTTATTTTTGAACGTCAGTTCACATTTGTAGGTGGATCATCAGTGTTAGAGCTAAAATTAGCATGTTTAAAGTGATTTTCATGCTTCCAGGGGCCCAAAACACAAGATTTATGGAATGGTTAAAAGTGCATGAAAATGGCCAATTTACTCACTCTGAGTTCTCAAAAAGGGTTTCTTCACCCCGGGAAGTTAATTAAATACCATTTGGAGGCATTTAATGTTAGAGCAAAAACGGCTGATTTTCGACAAAAGAGATAACACCCCCCCATTACGTCATGCTTCAGAAATGTGGAAAATGGTCCGTTTTCAAATGTTTTATTTTTGAACGTCAGTTCACATTTGTAGGTGGATCATCAGTGTTAGAGCTAAAATTAGCATGTTTAAAGTGATTTTCATGCTTCCAGGGGCCCAAAACACAAGATTTATGGAATGGTTAAAAGTGCATGAAAATGGCCAATTTACTCACTCTGAGTTCTCAAAAAGGGTTTCTTCACCCCGGGAAGTTAATTAAATACCATTTGGAGGCATTTAATGTTAGAGCAAAAACGGCTGATTTTCGACAAAAGAGATAACACCCCCCCCATTACGTCATGCTTCAGAAATGTGGAAAATGGTCCATTTTCAAATGTTTTATTTTTGAACGTCAGTTCACATTTGTAGGTGGATCATCAGTGTTAGAGCTAAAATTAGCATGTTTAAAGTGATTTTCATGCTTCCAGGGGCCCAAAACACAAGATTTATGGAATGGTTAAAAGTGCATGAAAATGGCCAATTTACTCACTCTGAGTTCTCAAAAAGGGTTTCTTCACCCCGGGAAGTTAATTAAATACCATTTGGAGGCATTTAATGTTAGAGCAAAAACGGCTGATTTTCGACAAAAGAGATAACACCCCCCCCATTACGTCATGCTTCAGAAATGTGGAAAATGGTCCGTTTTCAAATGTTTTATTTTTGAACGTCAGTTCACATTTGTAGGTGGATCATCAGTGTTAGAGATAAAATTAGGATGTTTAAAGTGATTTTCATGCTTCCAGGGGCCCAAAACACAAGATTTATGGAATGGTTAAAAGTGCATGAAAATGGCCAATTTACTCACTCTGAGTTCTCAAAAAGGGTTTCTTCACCCCGGGAAGTTAATTAAATACCATTTGGAGGCATTTAATGTTAAAGCAAAAACGGCTGATTTTCGACAAAAGAGATAACACCCCCCCATTACGTCATGCTTCAGAAATGTGGAAAATGGTCCGTTTTCAAATGTTTTATTTTTGAACGTCAGTTCACATTTGTAGGTGGATCATCAGTGTTAGAGCTAAAATTAGCATGTTTAAAGTGATTTTCATGCTTCCAGGGGCTCGGGAAGTGAAATAAATACCATTTGGAGGCATTTAATGTTCGAGCAAAAACGGCTGATTTTCGACAAAAGAGATAACACCCCCCCATTACGTCATGCTTCAGAAATGTGGAAAATGGTCCGTTTTCAAATGTTTTATTTTTGAACGTCAGTTCACATTTGTAGGTGGATCATCAGTGTTAGAGCTAAAATTAGCATGTTTAAAGTGATTTTCATGCTTCCAGGGGCCCAAAACACAAGATTTATGGAATGGTTAAAAGTGCATGAAAATGGCCAATTTACTCACTCTGAGTTCTCAAAAAGGGTTTCTTCACCCCGGGAAGTTAATTAAATACCATTTGGAGGCATTTAATGTTAGAGCAAAAACGGCTGATTTTCGACGAAAGAGCTAACACCCCCCCATTACGTCATGCTTTAGAAATGTGGAAAATGGTCCGTTTTCAAATGTTTTATTTTTGAACGTCAGTTCACATTTGTAGGTGGATCATCAGTGTTAGAGCTAAAATTAGCATGTTTAAAGTGATTTTCATGCTTCCAGGGGCTCGGGAAGTGAAATAAATACCATTTGGAGGCATTTAATGTTCGAGCAAAAACGGCTGATTTTTGACAAAAGAGATAACACCCCCCCATTACGTCATGCTTCAGAAATGTGGAAAATGGTCCGTTTTCAAATGTTTTATTTTTGAACGTCAGTTCACATTTGTAGGTGGATCATCAGTGTTAGAGCTAAAATTAGCATGTTTAAAGTGATTTTCATGCTTCCAGGGGCCCAAAACACAAGATTTATGGAATGGTTAAAAGTGCATGAAAATGGCCAATTTACTCACTCTGAGTTCTCAAAAAGGGTTTCTTCACCCCGGGAAGTTAATTAAATACCATTTGGAGGCATTTAATGTTAGAGCAAAAACGGCTGATTTTCGACAAAAGAGATAACACCCCCCCCATTACGTCATGCTTCAGAAATGTGGAAAATGGTCCATTTTCAAATGTTTTATTTTTGAACGTCAGTTCACATTTGTAGGTGGATCATCAGTGTTAGAGCTAAAATTAGCATGTTTAAAGTGATTTTCATGCTTCCAGGGGCCCAAAACACAAGATTTATGGAATGGTTAAAAGTGCATGAAAATGGCCAATTTACTCACTCTGAGTTCTCAAAAAGGGTTTCTTCACCCCGGGAAGTTAATTAAATACCATTTGGAGGATTTTAATGTTCGAGCAAAAACGGCTGATTTTCGACAAAAGAGATAACACCCCCCCCATTACGTCATGCTTCAGAAATGTGGAAAATGGTCCGTTTTCAAATGTTTTATTTTTGAACGTCAGTTCACATTTGTAGGTGGATCATCAGTGTTAGAGTTAAAATTAGCATGTTTAAAGTGATTTTCATGCTTCCAGGGGCCCAAAACACAAGATTTATGGAATGGTTAAAAGTGCATGAAAATGGCCAATTTACTCACTCTGAGTTCTCAAAAAGGGTTTCTTCACCCCGGGAAGTTCATTAAATACCATTTGGAGGCATTTAATGTTAGAGCAAAAACGGCTGATTTTCGACAAAAGAGATAACACCCCCCCATTACGTCATGCTTCAGAAATGTGGAAAATGGTCAGTTTTCAAATGTTTTATTTTTGAACGTCAGTTCACATTTGTAGGTGGATCATCAGTGTTAGAGCTAAAATTAGCATGTTTAAAGTGATTTTCATGCTTCCAGGGGCCCAAAACACAAGATTTATGGAATGGTTAAAAGTGCATGAAAATGGCCAATTTACTCACTCTGAGTTCTCAAAAAGGGTTTCTTCACCCCGGGAAGTTAATTAAATACCATTTGGAGGCATTTAATGTTCGAGCAAAAACGGCTGATTTTCGACAAAAGAGATAACACCCCCCCATTACGTCATGCTTCAGAAATGTGGAAAATGGTCCGTTTTCAAATGTTTCATTTTTGAATGTCAGTTCACATTTGTAGGTGGATCATCAGTGTTAGAGCTAAAATTAGCATGTTTAAAGTGATTTTCATGCTTCCAGGGGCTCGGGAAGTTAATTAAATACCATTTGGAGGCATTTAATGTTCGAGCAAAAACGGCTGATTTTCGACAAAAGAGATAACACCCCCCCATTACGTCATGCTTCAGAAATGTGGAAAATGGTCCGTTTTCAAATGTTTTATTTTTGAACGTCAGTTCACATTTGTAGGTGGATCATCAGTGTTAGAGCTAAAATTAGCATGTTTAAAGTGATTTTCATGCTTCCAGGGGCCCAAAACACAAGATTTATGGAATGGTTAAAAGTGCATGAAAATGGCCAATTTACTCACTCTGAGTTCTCAAAAAGGGTTTCTTCACCCCGGGAAGTTAATTAAATACCATTTGGAGGCATTTAATGTTCGAGCAAAAACGGCTGATTTTCGACAAAAGAGATAACACCCCCCCATTACGTCATGCTTCAGAAATGTGGAAAATGGTCCGTTTTCAAATGTTTTATTTTTGAACGTCAGTTCACATTTGTAGGTGGATCATCAGTGTTAGAGCTAAAATTAGCATGTTTAAAAGTGATTTTCATGCTTCCAGGGGCTCGGGAAGTTAATTAAATACCATTTGGAGGCATTTAATGTTCGAGCAAAAACGGCTGATTTTCGACAAAAGAGATAACACCCCCCCATTACGTCATGCTTCAGAAATGTGGAAAATGGTCCGTTTTCAAATGTTTTATTTTTGAACGTCAGTTCACATTTGTAGGTGGATCATCAGTGTTAGAGCTAAAATTAGCATGTTTAAAGTGATTTTCATGCTTCCAGGGGCCCAAAACACAAGATTTATGGAATGGTTAAAAGTGCATGAAAATGGCCAATTTACTCACTCTGAGTTCTCAAAAAGGGTTTCTTCACCCCGGGAAGTTAATTAAATACCATTTGGAGGCATTTAATGTTCGAGCAAAAACGGCTGATTTTCGACAAAAGAGATAACACCCCCCCATTACGTCATGCTTCAGAAATGTGGAAAATGGTCCGTTTTCAAATGTTTTATTTTTGAACGTCAGTTCACATTTGTAGGTGGATCATCAGTGTTAGAGCTAAAATTAGCATGTTTAAAGTGATTTTCATGCTTCCAGGGGCCCAAAACACAAGATTTATGGAATGGTTAAAAGTGCATGAAAATGGCCAATTTACTCACTCTGAGTTCTCAAAAAGGGTTTCTTCACCCCGGGAAGTGAAATAAATACCATTTGGAGGCATTTAATGTTCGAGCAAAAACGGCTGATTTTCGACAAAAGAGATAACACCCCCCCATTACGTCATGCTTCAGAAATGTGGAAAATGGTCCGTTTTCAAATGTTTTATTTTTGAACGTCAGTTCACATTTGTAGGTGGATCATCAGTGTTAGAGCTAAAATTAGCATGTTTAAAGTGATTTTCATGCTTCCAGGGGCCCAAAACACAAGATTTATGGAATGGTTAAAAGTGCATGAAAATGGCCAATTTACTCACTCTGAGTTCTCAGAAAGGGTTTCTTCACTCCGGGAAGTTAATTAAATACCATTTGGAGGCATTTAATGTTCGAGCAAAAACGGCTGATTTTCGACAAAAGAGATAACACCCCCCATTACGTCATGCTTCAGAAATGTGGAAAATGGTCCGTTTTCAAATGTTTTATTTTTGAACGTCAGTTCACATTTGTAGGTGGATCATCAGTGTTAGAGCTAAAATTAGCATGTTTAAAGTGATTTTCATGCTTCCAGGGGCCCAAAACACAAGATTTATGGAATGGTTAAAAGTGCATGAAAATGGCCAATTTACTCACTCTGAGTTCTCAAAAAGGGTTTCTTCACCCCGGGAAGTTAATTAAATACCATTTGGACGCATTTAATGTTAGAGCAAAAACGGCTGATTTTCGACAAAAGAGACAACACCCCCCCATTACGTCATGCTTCAGAAATGTGGAAAATGGTCCGTTTTCAAATGTTTTATTTTTGAACGTCAGTTCACATTTGTAGGTGGATCATCAGTGTTAGAGCTAAAATTAGCATGTTTAAAGTGAGTTTCATGCTTCCAGGGGCCCAAAACACAAGATTTATGGAATGGTTAAAAGTGCATGAAAATGGCCAATTTACTCACTCTGAGTTCTCAAAAAGGGTTTCTTCACCCCGGGAAGTTAATTAAATACCATTTGGAGGCATTTAATGTTCGAGCAAAAAAGGCTGATTTTCCACAAAAGAGATAACACCCCCCCATTACGTCATGCTTCAGAAATGTGGAAAATGGTCCGTTTTCAAATGTTTTATTTTTGAACGTCAGTTCACATTTGTAGGTGGATCATCAGTGTTAGAGCTAAAATTAGCATGTTTAAAGTGATTTTCATGCTTCCAGGGGCTCGGGAAGTGAAATAAATACCATTTGGAGGCATTTAATGTTCGAGCAAAAACGGCTGATTTTCCACAAAAGAGATAACACCCCCCCATTACGTCATGCTTCAGAAATGTGGAAAATGGTCTGTTTTCAAATGTTTTATTTTTGAACGTCAGTTCACATTTGTAGGTGGATCATCAGTGTTAGAGCTAAAATAAGCATGTTTAAAGTGATTTTCATGCTTCCAGGGGCTCGGGAAGTGAAATAAATACCATTTGGAGGCATTTAATGTTCGAGCAAAAATGGCTGATTTTCGACAAAAGAGATAACACCCCTCCATTACGTCATGCTTCAGAAATGTGGAAAATGGTCCGTTTTCAAATGTTTTATTTTTGAACGTCAGTTCCCATTTGTAGGTCGATCATCAGTGGTAGAGCTAAAATTAGCATGTTTAAAGTGATTTTCATGCTTCCAGGGGCTCGGGAAGTGAAATAAATACCATTTGGAGGCATTTAATGTTCGAGCAAAAAAGGCTGATTTTCCACAAAAGAGATAACACCCCCCCATTACGTCATGCTTCAGAAATGTGGAAAATGGTCCGTTTTCAAATGTTTTATTTTTGAACGTCAGTTCACATTTGTAGGTGGATCATCAGTGGTAGAGCTAAAATTAGCATGTTTAAAGTGATTTTCATGCTTCCAGGGGCTCGGGAAGTGAAATAAATACCATTTGGAGGCATTTAATGTTCGAGCAAAAAAGGCTGATTTTCCACAAAAGAGATAACACCCCCCCATTACGTCATGCTTCAGAAATGTGGAAAATGGTCCGTTTTCAAATGTTTTATTTTTGAACGTCAGTTCACATTTGTAGGTGGATCATCAGTGTTAGAGCTAAAATTAGCATGTTTAAAGTGATTTTCATGCTTCCAGGGGCTCGGGAAGTGAAATAAATACCATTTGGAGGCATTTAATGTTCGAGCAAAAACAGCTGATTTTTGACAAAAGAGATAACACCCCCCCATTACGTCATGCTTCAGAAATGTGGAAAATGGTCCGTTTTAAAATGTTTTATTTTTGAACGTCAGTTCACATTTGTAGGTGGATCATCAGTGTTAGAGCTAAAATTAGCATGTTTAAAGTGATTTTCATGCTTCCAGGGGCCCAAAACACAAGATTTATGGAATGGTTAAAAGTGCATGAAAATGGCCAATTTACTCACTCTGAGTTCTCAAAAAGGGTTTCTTCACCCCGGGAAGTTAATTAAATACCATTTGGAGGATTTTAATGTTCGAGCAAAAACGGCTGATTTTCGACAAAAGAGATAACACCCCCCCCATTACGTCATGCTTCAGAAATGTGGAAAATGGTCCGTTTTCAAATGTTTTATTTTTGAACGTCAGTTCACATTTGTAGGTGGATCATCAGTGTTAGAGTTAAAATTAGCATGTTTAAAGTGATTTTCATGCTTCCAGGGGCCCAAAACACAAGATTTATGGAATGGTTAAAAGTGCATGAAAATGGCCAATTTACTCACTCTGAGTTCTCAAAAAGGGTTTCTTCACCCCGGGAAGTTCATTAAATACCATTTGGAGGCATTTAATGTTAGAGCAAAAACGGCTGATTTTCGACAAAAGAGATAACACCCCCCCCATTACGTCATGCTTCAGAAATGTGGAAAATGGTCCGTTTTCAAATGTTTTATTTTTGAACGTCAGTTCACATTTGTAGGTGGATCATCAGTGTTAGAGCTAAAATTAGCATGTTTAAAGTGATTTTCATGCTTCCAGGGGCCCAAAACACAAGATTTATGGAATGGTTAAAAGTGCATGAAAATGGCCAATTTACTCACTCTGAGTTCTCAAAAAGGGTTTCTTCACCCCGGGAAGTTAATTAAATACCATTTGGAGGCATTTAATGTTAGAGCAAAAACGGCTGATTTTCGACAAAAGAGATAACACCCCCCCATTACGTCATGCTTCAGAAATAAGGAAAATGGTCCGTTTTCAAATGTTTTATTTTTGAACGTCAGTTCACATTTGTAGGTGGATCATCAGTGTTAGAGCTAAAATTAGCATGTTTAAAGTGATTTTCATGCTTCTTGGGGCCCAAAACACAAGATTTATGGAATGGTTAAAAGTGCATGAAAATGGCCAATTTACTCACTCTGAGTTCTCAAAAAGGGTTTCTTCACCCCGGGAAGTTAATTAAATACCATTTGGAGGCATTTAATGTTCGAGCAAAAACGGCTGATTTTCGACAAAAGAGATAACACCCCCCCATTACGTCATGCTTCAGAAATGTGGAAAATGGTCCGTTTTCAAATGTTTTATTTTTGAACGTCAGTTCACATTTGTAGGTGGATCATCAGTCGTAGAGCTAAAATTAGCATGTTTAAAGTGATTTTCATGCTTCCAGGGGCTCGGGAAGTTAATTAAATACCATTTGGAGGCATTTAATGTTCGAGCAAAAACGGCTGATTTTCGACAAAAGAGATAACACCCCCCCATTACGTCATGCTTCAGAAATGTGGAAAATGGTCCGTTTTCAAATGTTTTATTTTTGAACGTCAGTTCACATTTGTAGGTGGATCATCAGTGTTAGAGCTAAAATTAGCATGTTTAAAGTGATTTTCATGCTTCCAGGGGCTCGGGAAGTGAACTAAATACCATTTGGAGGCATTTAATGTTCGAGCAAAAACGGCTGATTTTCGACAAAAGAGATAACACCCCCCCATTACGTCATGCTTCAGAAATGTGGAAAATGGTCCGTTTTCAAATGTTTCATTTTTGAATGTCAGTTCACATTTGTAGGTGGATCATCAGTGTTAGAGCTAAAATTAGCATGTTTAAAGTGATTTTCATGCTTCCAGGGGCTCGGGAAGTTAATTAAATACCATTTGGAGGCATTTAATGTTCGAGCAAAAACGGCTGATTTTCGACAAAAGAGATAACACCCCCCCCCATTACGTCATGCTTCAGAAATGTGGAAAATGGTCTGTTTTCAAATGTTTTATTTTTGAACGTCAGTTCACATTTGTAGGTGGATCATCAGTGTTAGAGCTAAAATTAGCATGTTTAAAGTGATTTTCATGCTTCCAGGGGCTCGGGAAGTGAAATAAATACCATTTGGAGGCATTTAATGTTCGAGCAAAAAAGGCTGATTTTCCACAAAAGAGATAACACCCCCCCATTACGTCATGCTTCAGAAATGTGGAAAATGGTCCGTTTTCAAATGTTTTATTTTTGAACGTCAGTTCACATTTGTAGGTGGATCATCAGTGTTAGAGCTAAAATTAGCATGTTTAAAGTGATTTTCATGCTTCCAGGGGCTCGGGAAGTGAAATAAATACCATTTGGAGGCATTTAATGTTCGAGCAAAAACGGCTGATTTTCGACAAAAGAGATAACACCCCCCCATTACGTCATGCTTCAGAAATGTGGAAAATGGTCCGTTTTCAAATGTTTTATTTTTGAACGTCAGTTCACATTTGTAGGTGGATCATCAGTGTTAGAGCTAAAATTAGCATGTTTAAAGTTATTTTCATGCTTCCAGGGGCCCAAAACACAAGATTTATGGAATGGTTAAAAGTGCATGAAAATGGCCAATTTACTCACTCTGAGTTCTCAAAAAGGGTTTCTTCACCCCGGGAAGTTAATTAAATACCATTTGGAGGCATTTAATGTTAGAGCAAAAACGGCTGATTTTCGACAAAAGAGATAACACCCCCCCATTACGTCATGCTTCAGAAATGTGGAAAATGGTCCGTTTTCAAATGTTTTATTTTTGAACGTCAGTTCACATTTGTAGGTGGATCATCAGTGTTAGAGCTAAAATTAGCCTGTTTAAAGTGATTTTCATGCTTCCAGGGGCTCGGGAAGTTAATTAAATACCATTTGGAGGCATTTAATGTTAGAGCAAAAACGGCTGATTTTCGACAAAAGAGATAACACCCCCCCATTACGTCATGCTTCAGAAATGTGGAAAATGGTCCGTTTTCAAATGTTTTATTTTTGAACGTCAGTTCACATTTGTAGGTGGATCATCAGTGTTAGAGCTAAAATTAGCATGTTTAAAGTGATTTTCATGCTTCTTGGGGCCCAAAACACAAGATTTATGGAATGGTTAAAAGTGCATGAAAGTGGCCAATTTACTCACTCTGAGTTCTCAAAAAGGGTTTCTTCACCCCGGGAAGTTAATTAAATACCATTTGGAGGCATTTAATGTTCGAGCAAAAACGGCTGATTTTCGACAAAAGAGATAACACCCCCCCCATTACGTCATGCTTCAGAAATGTGGAAAATGGTCCGTTTTCAAATGTTTTATTTTTGAACGTCAGTTCACATTTGTAGGTGGATCATCAGTGTTAGAGCTAAAATTAGCATGTTTAAAGTGATTTTCATGCTTCCAGGGGCTCGGGAAGTGAAATAAATACCATTTGGAGGCATTTAATGTTCGAGCAAAAACGGCTGATTTTCGACAAAAGAGATAACACCCCCCCATTACGTCATGCTTCAGAAATGTGGAAAATGGTCCGTTTTCAAATGTTTTATTTTTGAACGTCAGTTCACATTTGTAGGTGGATCATCAGTGTTAGAGCTAAAATTAGCATGTTTAAAGTGATTTTCATGCTTCCAGGGGCCCAAAACACAAGATTTATGGAATGGTTAAAAGTGCATGAAAATGGCCAATTTACTCACTCTGAGTTCTCAAAAAGGGTTTCTTCACCCCGGGAAGTTAATTAAATACCATTTGGAGGCATTTAATGTTCGAGCAAAAACGGCTGATTTTCGACAAAAGAGATAACACCCCCCCATTACGTCATGCTTCAGAAATGTGGAAAATGGTCCGTTTTCAAATGTTTTATTTTTGAACGTCAGTTCACATTTGTAGGTGGATCATCAGTGTTAGAGCTAAAATTAGCATGTTTAAAGTGATTTTCATGCTTCTAGGGGCCCAAAACACAAGATTTATGGAATGGTTAAAAGTGCATGAAAATGGCCAATTTACTCACTCTGAGTTCTCAAAAAGGGTTTCTTCACCCCGGGAAGTTAATTAAATACCATTTGGAGGCATTTAATGTTAGAGCAAAAACGGCTGATTTTCGACAAAAGAGATAACACCCCCCCATTACGTCATGCTTCAGAAATGTGGAAAATGGTCCGTTTTCAAATGTTTTATTTTTGAACGTCAGTTCACATTTGTAGGTGGATCATCAGTGTTAGAGCTAAAATTAGCATGTTTAAAGTGATTTTCATGCTTCCAGGGGCCCAAAACACAAGATTTATGGAATGGTTAAAAGTGCATGAAAATGGCCAATTTACTCACTCTGAGTTCTCAAAAAGGGTTTCTTCACCCCGGGAAGTTAATTAAATACCATTTGGAGGCATTTAATGTTAGAGCAAAAACGGCTGATTTTCGACAAAAGAGATAACACCCCCCCATTACGTCATGCTTCAGAAATGTGGAAAATGGTCCGTTTTCAAATGTTTTATTTTTGAACGTCAGTTCACATTTGTAGGTGGATCATCAGTGTTAGAGCTAAAATTAGCATGTTTAAAGTGATTTTCATGCTTCCAGGGGCCCAAAACACAAGATTTATGGAATGGTTAAAAGTGCATGAAAATGGCCAATTTACTCACTCTGAGTTCTCAAAAAGGGTTTCTTCACCCCGGGAAGTTAATTAAATACCATTTGGAGGCATTTAATGTTAGAGCAAAAACGGCTGATTTTCGACAAAAGAGATAACACCCCCCCATTACGTCATGCTTCAGAAATGTGGAAAATGGTCCGTTTTCAAATGTTTTATTTTTGAACGTCAGTTCACATTTGTAGGTGGATCATCAGTGTTAGAGCTAAAATTAGCATGTTTAAAGTGATTTTCATGCTTCCAGGGGCTCGGGAAGTGAAATAAATACCATTTGGAGGCATTTAATGTTCGAGCAAAAACGGCTGATTTTCGACAAAAGAGATAACACCCCCCCATTACGTCATGCTTCAGAAATGTGGAAAATGGTCAGTTTTCAAATGTTTTATTTTTGAACGTCAGTTCACATTTGTAGGTGGATCATCAGTGTTAGAGCTAAAATTAGCATGTTTAAACTGATTTTCATGCTTCCAGGGGCTCGGGAAGTTAATTAAATACCATTTGGAGGCATTTAATGTTCGAGCAAAAACGGCTGATTTTCGACAAAAGAGATAACACCCCCCCATTACGTCATGCTTCAGAAATGTGGAAAATGGTCCGTTTTCAAATGTTTTATTTTTGAACGTCAGTTCACATTTGTAGGTGGATCATCAGTGTTAGAGCTAAAATTAGCATGTTTAAAGTGATTTTCATGCTTCCAGGGGCTCGGGAAGTTAATTAAATACCATTTGGAGGCATTTAATGTTAGAGCAAAAACGGCTGATTTTCGACAAAAGAGATAACACCCCCCCATTACGTCATGCTTCAGAAATAAGGAAAATGGTCCGTTTTCCAATGTTTTATTTCTGAACGTCAGTTCACATTTGTAGGTGGATCATCAGTGTTAGAGCTAAAATTAGCATGTTTAAAGTGATTTTCATGCTTCTTGGGGCCCAAAACACAAGATTTATGGAATGGTTAAAAGTGCATGAAAATGGCCAATTTACTCACTCTGAGTTCTCAAAAAGGGTTTCTTCACCCCGGGAAGTTAATTAAATACCATTTGGAGGCATTTAATGTTCGAGCAAAAACGGCTGATTTTCGACAAAAGAGATAACACCCCCCCATTACGTCATGCTTCAGAAATGTGGAAAATGGTCCGTTTTCAAATGTTTTATTTTTGAACGTCAGTTCACATTTGTAGGTGGATCATCAGTCGTAGAGCTAAAATTAGCATGTTTAAAGTGATTTTCATGCTTCCAGGGGCTCGGGAAGTTAATTAAATACCATTTGGAGGCATTTAATGTTCGAGCAAAAACGGCTGATTTTCGACAAAAGAGATAACACCCCCCATTACGTCATGCTTCAGAAATGTGGAAAATGGTCCGTTTTCAAATGTTTTATTTTTGAACGTCAGTTCACATTTGTAGGTGGATCATCAGTGTTAGAGCTAAAATTAGCATGTTTAAAGTGATTTTCATGCTTCCAGGGGCTCGGGAAGTGAAATAAATACCATTTGGAGGCATTTAATGTTCGAGCAAAAACGGCTGATTTTCGACAAAAGAGATAACACCCCCCCATTACGTCATGCTTCAGAAATGTGGAAAATGGTCCGTTTTCAAATGTTTCATTTTTGAATGTCAGTTCACATTTGTAGGTGGATCATCAGTGTTAGAGCTAAAATTAGCATGTTTAAAGTGATTTTCATGCTTCCAGGGGCTCGGGAAGTTAATTAAATACCATTTGGAGGCATTTAATGTTCGAGCAAAAACGGCTGATTTTCGACAAAAGAGATAACACCCCCCCCCATTACGTCATGCTTCAGAAATGTGGAAAATGGTCTGTTTTCAAATGTTTTATTTTTGAACGTCAGTTCACATTTGTAGGTGGATCATCAGTGTTAGAGCTAAAATTAGCATGTTTAAAGTGATTTTCATGCTTCCAGGGGCTCGGGAAGTGAAATAAATACCATTTGGAGGCATTTAATGTTCGAGCAAAAAAGGCTGATTTTCCACAAAAGAGATAACACCCCCCCATTACGTCATGCTTCAGAAATGTGGAAAATGGTCCGTTTTCAAATGTTTTATTTTTGAACGTCAGTTCACATTTGTAGGTGGATCATCAGTGTTAGAGCTAAAATTAGCATGTTTAAAGTGATTTTCATGCTTCCAGGGGCTCGGGAAGTGAAATAAATACCATTTGGAGGCATTTAATGTTCGAGCAAAAACGGCTGATTTTCGACAAAAGAGATAACACCCCCCCATTACGTCATGCTTCAGAAATGTGGAAAATGGTCCGTTTTCAAATGTTTTATTTTTGAACGTCAGTTCACATTTGTAGGTGGATCATCAGTGTTAGAGCTAAAATTAGCATGTTTAAAGTGATTTTCATGCTTCTTGGGGCCCAAAACACAAGATTTATGGAATGGTTAAAAGTGCATGAAAGTGGCCAATTTACTCACTCTGAGTTCTCAAAAAGGGTTTCTTCACCCCGGGAAGTTAATTAAATACCATTTGGAGGCATTTAATGTTCGAGCAAAAACGGCTGATTTTCGACAAAAGAGATAACACCCCCCCCATTACGTCATGCTTCAGAAATGTGGAAAATGGTCCGTTTTCAAATGTTTTATTTTTGAACGTCAGTTCACATTTGTAGGTGGATCATCAGTGTTAGAGCTAAAATTAGCATGTTTAAAGTGATTTTCATGCTTCCAGGGGCTCGGGAAGTGAAATAAATACCATTTGGAGGCATTTAATGTTCGAGCAAAAACGGCTGATTTTCGACAAAAGAGATAACACCCCCCCATTACGTCATGCTTCAGAAATGTGGAAAATGGTCCGTTTTCAAATGTTTCATTTTTGAATGTCAGTTCACATTTGTAGGTGGATCATCAGTGTTAGAGCTAAAATTAGCATGTTTAAAGTGATTTTCATGCTTCCAGGGGCTCGGGAAGTTAATTAAATACCATTTGGAGGCATTTAATGTTCGAGCAAAAACGGCTGATTTTCGACAAAAGAGATAACACCCCCCCATTACGTCATGCTTCAGAAATGTGGAAAATGGTCCGTTTTCAAATGTTTTATTTTTGAACGTCAGTTCACATTTGTAGGTGGATCATCAGTGTTAGAGCTAAAATTAGCATGTTTAAAGTGATTTTCATGCTTCCAGGGGCCCAAAACACAAGATTTATGGAATGGTTAAAAGTGCATGAAAATGGCCAATTTACTCACTCTGAGTTCTCAAAAAGGGTTTCTTCACCCCGGGAAGTTAATTAAATACCATTTGGAGGCATTTAATGTTAGAGCAAAAACGGCTGATTTTCGACAAAAGAGATAACACCCCCCATTACGTCATGCTTCAGAAATGTGGAAAATGGTCCGTTTTCAAATGTTTTATTTTTGAACGTCAGTTCATATTTGTAGGTGGATCATCAGTGTTAGAGCTAAAATTAGCATGTTTAAAAGTGATTTTCATGCTTCCAGGGGCTCGGGAAGTTAATTAAATACCATTTGGAGGCATTTAATGTTCGAGCAAAAACGGCTGATTTTCAACAAAAGAGATAACACCCCCCCATTACGTCATGCTTCAGAAATGTGGAAAATGGTCCGTTTTCAATTGTTTTATTTTTGAACGTCAGTTCACATTTGTAGGTGGATCATCAGTGTTAGAGCTAAAATTAGCATGTTTAAAGTGATTTTCATGCTTCCAGGGGCCCAAAACACAAGATTTATGGAATGGTTAAAAGTGCATGAAAATGGCCAATTTACTCACTCTGAGTTCTCAAAAAGGGTTTCTTCACCCCGGGAAGTTAATTAAATACCATTTGGAGGATTTTAATGTTCGAGCAAAAACGGCTGATTTTCGACAAAAGAGATAACACCCCCCCCATTACGTCATGCTTCAGAAATGTGGAAAATGGTCCGTTTTCAAATGTTTTATTTTTGAACGTCAGTTCACATTTGTAGGTGGATCATCAGTGTTAGAGCTAAAATTAGCATGTTTAAAGTGATTTTCATGCTTCCAGGGGCCCAAAACACAAGATTTATGGAATGGTTAAAAGTGCATGAAAATGGCCAATTTACTCACTCTGAGTTCTCAAAAAGGGTTTCTTCACCCCGGGAAGTTCATTAAATACCATTTGGAGGCATTTAATGTTAGAGCAAAAACGGCTGATTTTCGACAAAAGAGATAACACCCCCCCATTACGTCATGCTTCAGAAATGTGGAAAATGGTCCGTTTTCAAATGTTTTATTTTTGAACGTCAGTTCACATTTGTAGGTGGATCATCAGTGTTAGAGCTAAAATTAGCATGTTTAAAGTGATTTTCATGCTTCCAGGGGCCCAAAACACAAGATTTATGGAATGGTTAAAAGTGCATGAAAATGGCCAATTTACTCACTCTGAGTTCTCAAAAAGGGTTTCTTCACCCCGGGAAGTTAATTAAATACCATTTGGAGGCATTTAATGTTCGAGCAAAAACGGCTGATTTTCGACAAAAGAGATAACACCCCCCCATTACGTCATGCTTCAGAAATGTGGAAAATGGTCCGTTTTCAAATGTTTCATTTTTGAATGTCAGTTCACATTTGTAGGTGGATCATCAGTGTTAGAGCTAAAATTAGCATGTTTAAAGTGATTTTCATGCTTCCAGGGGCTCGGGAAGTTAATTAAATACCATTTGGAGGCATTTAATGTTCGAGCAAAAACGGCTGATTTTCGACAAAAGAGATAACACCCCCCCATTACGTCATGCTTCAGAAATGTGGAAAATGGTCCGTTTTCAAATGTTTTATTTTTGAACGTCAGTTCACATTTGTAGGTGGATCATCAGTGTTAGAGCTAAAATTAGCATGTTTAAAGTGATTTTCATGCTTCCAGGGGCCCAAAACACAAGATTTATGGAATGGTTAAAAGTGCATGAAAATGGCCAATTTACTCACTCTGAGTTCTCAAAAAGGGTTTCTTCACCCCGGGAAGTTAATTAAATACCATTTGGAGGCATTTAATGTTCGAGCAAAAACGGCTGATTTTCGACAAAAGAGATAACACCCCCCCATTACGTCATGCTTCAGAAATGTGGAAAATGGTCCGTTTCAAATGTTTTATTTTTGAACGTCAGTTCACATTTGTAGGTGGATCATCAGTGTTAGAGCTAAAATTAGCATGTTTAAAAGTGATTTTCATGCTTCCAGGGGCTCGGGAAGTTAATTAAATACCATTTGGAGGCATTTAATGTTCGAGCAAAAACGGCTGATTTTCGACAAAAGAGATAACACCCCCCCATTACGTCATGCTTCAGAAATGTGGAAAATGGTCCGTTTTCAAATGTTTTATTTTTGAACGTCAGTTCACATTTGTAGGTGGATCATCAGTGTTAGAGCTAAAATTAGCATGTTTAAAGTGATTTTCATGCTTCTAGGGGCCCAAAACACAAGATTTATGGAATGGTTAAAAGTGCATGAAAATGGCCAATTTACTCACTCTGAGTTCTCAAAAAGGGTTTCTTCACCCCGGGAAGTTAATTAAATACCATTTGGAGGCATTTAATGTTAGAGCAAAAACGGCTGATTTTCGACAAAAGAGATAACACCCCCCCATTACGTCATGCTTCAGAAATGTGGAAAATGGTCCGTTTTCAAATGTTTTATTTTTGAACGTCAGTTCACATTTGTAGGTGGATCATCAGTGTTAGAGCTAAAATTAGCATGTTTAAAGTGATTTTCATGCTTCCAGGGGCCCAAAACACAAGATTTATGGAATGGTTAAAAGTGCATGAAAATGGCCAATTTACTCACTCTGAGTTCTCAAAAAGGGTTTCTTCACCCCGGGAAGTTAATTAAATACCATTTGGAGGCATTTAATGTTAGAGCAAAAACGGCTGATTTTCGACAAAAGAGATAACACCCCCCCATTACGTCATGCTTCAGAAATGTGGAAAATGGTCCGTTTTCAAATGTTTTATTTTTGAACGTCAGTTCACATTTGTAGGTGGATCATCAGTGTTAGAGCTAAAATTAGCATGTTTAAAGTGATTTTCATGCTTCCAGGGGCCCAAAACACAAGATTTATGGAATGGTTAAAAGTGCATGAAAATGGCCAATTTACTCACTCTGAGTTCTCAAAAAGGGTTTCTTCACCCCGGGAAGTTAATTAAATACCATTTGGAGGCATTTAATGTTAGAGCAAAAACGGCTGATTTTCGACAAAAGAGATAACACCCCCCCATTACGTCATGCTTCAGAAATGTGGAAAATGGTCCGTTTTCAAATGTTTTATTTTTGAACGTCAGTTCACATTTGTAGGTGGATCATCAGTGTTAGAGCTAAAATTAGCATGTTTAAAGTGATTTTCATGCTTCCAGGGGCCCAAAACACAAGATTTATGGAATGGTTAAAAGTGCATGAAAATGGCCAATTTACTCACTCTGAGTTCTCAAAAAGGGTTTCTTCACCCCGGGAAGTTAATTAAATACCATTTGGAGGCATTTAATGTTAGAGCAAAAACGGCTGTTTTTCGACAAAAGAGATAACACCCCCCCATTACGTCATGCTTCAGAAATGTGGAAAATGGTCCGTTTTCAAATGTTTTATTTTTGAACGTCAGTTCACATTTGTAGGTGGATCATCAGTGTTAGAGCTAAAATTAGCATGTTTAAAGTGATTTTCATGCTTCCAGGGGCTCGGGAAGTGAAATAAATACCATTTGGAGGCATTTAATGTTCGAGCAAAAACGGCTGATTTTCGACAAAAGAGATAACACCCCCCCATTACGTCATGCTTCAGAAATGTGGAAAATGGTCAGTTTTCAAATGTTTTATTTTTGAACGTCAGTTCACATTTGTAGGTGGATCATCAGTGTTAGAGCTAAAATTAGCATGTTTAAAGTGATTTTCATGCTTCCAGGGGCTCGGGAAGTTAATTAAATACCATTTGGAGGCATTTAATGTTAGAGCAAAAACGGCTGATTTTCGACAAAAGAGATAACACCCCCCCATTACGTCATGTTTCAGAAATAAGGAAAATGGTCCGTTTTCAAATGTTTTATTTTTGAACGTCAGTTCACATTTGTAGGTGGATCATCAGTGTTAGAGCTAAAATTAGCATGTTTAAAGTGATTTTCATGCTTCTTGGGGCCCAAAACACAAGATTTATGGAATGGTTAAAAGTGCATGAAAATGGCCAATTTACTCACTCTGAGTTCTCAAAAAGGGTTTCTTCACCCCGGGAAGTTAATTAAATACCATTTGGAGGCATTTAATGTTAGAGCAAAAACGGCTGTTTTTCGACAAAAGAGATAACACCCCCCCATTACGTCATGCTTCAGAAATGTGGAAAATGGTCCGTTTTCAAATGTTTTATTTTTGAACGTCAGTTCACATTTGTAGGTGGATCATCAGTGTTAGAGCTAAAATTAGCATGTTTAAAGTGATTTTCATGCTTCCAGGGGCTCGGGAAGTGAAATAAATACCATTTGGAGGCATTTAATGTTCGAGCAAAAACGGCTGATTTTCGACAAAAGAGATAACACCCCCCCATTACGTCATGCTTCAGAAATGTGGAAAATGGTCAGTTTTCAAATGTTTTATTTTTGAACGTCAGTTCACATTTGTAGGTGGATCATCAGTGTTAGAGCTAAAATTAGCATGTTTAAACTGATTTTCATGCTTCCAGGGGCTCGGGAAGTTAATTAAATACCATTTGGAGGCATTTAATGTTCGAGCAAAAACGGCTGATTTTCGACAAAAGAGATAACACCCCCCCATTACGTCATGCTTCAGAAATGTGGAAAATGGTCCGTTTTCAAATGTTTTATTTTTGAACGTCAGTTCACATTTGTAGGTGGATCATCAGTGTTAGAGCTAAAATTAGCATGTTTAAAGTGATTTTCATGCTTCCAGGGGCTCGGGAAGTTAATTAAATACCATTTGGAGGCATTTAATGTTAGAGCAAATACGGCTGATTTTCGACAAAAGAGATAACACCCCCCCATTACGTCATGTTTCAGAAATAAGGAAAATGGTCCGTTTTCAAATGTTTTATTTTTGAACGTCAGTTCACATTTGTAGGTGGATCATCAGTGTTAGAGCTAAAATTAGCATGTTTAAAGTGATTTTCATGCTTCTTGGGGCCCAAAACACAAGATTTATGGAATGGTTAAAAGTGCATGAAAATGGCCAATTTACTCACTCTGAGTTCTCAAAAAGGGTTTCTTCACCCCGGGAAGTTAATTAAATACCATTTGGAGGCATTTAATGTTCGAGCAAAAACGGCTGATTTTCGACAAAAGAGATAACACCCCCCCATTACGTCATGCTTCAGAAATGTGGAAAATGGTCCGTTTTCAAATGTTTTATTTTTGAACGTCAGTTCACATTTGTAGGTGGATCATCAGTCGTAGAGCTAAAATTAGCATGTTTAAAGTGATTTTCATGCTTCCAGGGGCTCGGGAAGTTAATTAAATACCATTTGGAGGCATTTAATGTTCGAGCAAAAACGGCTGATTTTCGACAAAAGAGATAACACCCCCCCATTACGTCATGCTTCAGAAATGTGGAAAATGGTCCGTTTTCAAATGTTTTATTTTTGAACGTCAGTTCACATTTGTAGGTGGATCATCAGTGTTAGAGCTAAAATTAGCATGTTTAAAGTGATTTTCATGCTTCCAGGGGCTCGGGAAGTGAAATAAATACCATTTGGAGGCATTTAATGTTCGAGCAAAAACGGCTGATTTTCGACAAAAGAGATAACACCCCCCCATTACGTCATGCTTCAGAAATGTGGAAAATGGTCCGTTTTCAAATGTTTCATTTTTGAATGTCAGTTCACATTTGTAGGTGGATCATCAGTGTTAGAGCTAAAATTAGCATGTTTAAAGTGATTTTCATGCTTCCAGGGGCTCGGGAAGTTAATTAAATACCATTTGGAGGCATTTAATGTTCGAGCAAAAACGGCTGATTTTCGACAAAAGAGATAACACCCCCCCATTACGTCATGCTTCAGAAATGTGGAAAATGGTCCGTTTTCAAATGTTTTATTTTTGAACGTCAGTTCACATTTGTAGGTGGATCATCAGTGTTAGAGCTAAAATTAGCATGTTTAAAGTGATTTTCATGCTTCCAGGGGCCCAAAACACAAGATTTATGGAATGGTTAAAAGTGCATGAAAATGGCCAATTTACTCACTCTGAGTTCTCAAAAAGGGTTTCTTCACCCCGGGAAGTTAATTAAATACCATTTGGAGGCATTTAATGTTCGAGCAAAAACGGTTGATTTTCGACAAAAGAGATAACACCCCCCCATTACGTCATGCTTCAGAAATGTGGAAAATGGTCCGTTTCAAATGTTTTATTTTTGAACGTCAGTTCACATTTGTAGGTGGATCATCAGTGTTAGAGCTAAAATTAGCATGTTTAAAAGTGATTTTCATGCTTCCAGGGGCTCGGGAAGTTAATTAAATACCATTTGGAGGCATTTAATGTTCGAGCAAAAACGGCTGATTTTCGACAAAAGAGATAACACCCCCCCATTACGTCATGCTTCAGAAATGTGGAAAATGGTCCGTTTTCAAATGTTTTATTTTTGAACGTCAGTTCACATTTGTAGGTGGATCATCAGTGTTAGAGCTAAAATTAGCATGTTTAAAGTGATTTTCATGCTTCTAGGGGCCCAAAACACAAGATTTATGGAATGGTTAAAAGTGCATGAAAATGGCCAATTTACTCACTCTGAGTTCTCAAAAAGGGTTTCTTCACCCCGGGAAGTTAATTAAATACCATTTGGAGGCATTTAATGTTAGAGCAAAAACGGCTGATTTTCGACAAAAGAGATAACACCCCCCCATTACGTCATGCTTCAGAAATGTGGAAAATGGTCCGTTTTCAAATGTTTTATTTTTGAACGTCAGTTCACATTTGTAGGTGGATCATCAGTGTTAGAGCTAAAATTAGCATGTTTAAAGTGATTTTCATGCTTCCAGGGGCCCAAAACACAAGATTTATGGAATGGTTAAAAGTGCATGAAAATGGCCAATTTACTCACTCTGAGTTCTCAAAAAGGGTTTCTTCACCCCGGGAAGTTAATTAAATACCATTTGGAGGCATTTAATGTTAGAGCAAAAACGGCTGATTTTCGACAAAAGAGATAACACCCCCCCATTACGTCATGCTTCAGAAATGTGGAAAATGGTCCGTTTTCAAATGTTTTATTTTTGAACGTCAGTTCACATTTGTAGGTGGATCATCAGTGTTAGAGCTAAAATTAGCATGTTTAAAGTGATTTTCATGCTTCCAGGGGCCCAAAACACAAGATTTATGGAATGGTTAAAAGTGCATGAAAATGGCCAATTTACTCACTCTGAGTTCTCAAAAAGGGTTTCTTCACCCCGGGAAGTTAATTAAATACCATTTGGAGGCATTTAATGTTAGAGCAAAAACGGCTGATTTTCGACAAAAGAGATAACACCCCCCCATTACGTCATGCTTCAGAAATGTGGAAAATGGTCCGTTTTCAAATGTTTTATTTTTGAACGTCAGTTCACATTTGTAGGTGGATCATCAGTGTTAGAGCTAAAATTAGCATGTTTAAAGTGATTTTCATGCTTCCAGGGGCCCAAAACACAAGATTTATGGAATGGTTAAAAGTGCATGAAAATGGCCAATTTACTCACTCTGAGTTCTCAAAAAGGGTTTCTTCACCCCGGGAAGTTAATTAAATACCATTTGGAGGCATTTAATGTTAGAGCAAAAACGGCTGTTTTTCGACAAAAGAGATAACACCCCCCCATTACGTCATGCTTCAGAAATGTGGAAAATGGTCCGTTTTCAAATGTTTTATTTTTGAACGTCAGTTCACATTTGTAGGTGGATCATCAGTGTTAGAGCTAAAATTAGCATGTTTAAAGTGATTTTCATGCTTCCAGGGGCTCGGGAAGTGAAATAAATACCATTTGGAGGCATTTAATGTTCGAGCAAAAACGGCTGATTTTCGACAAAAGAGATAACACCCCCCCATTACGTCATGCTTCAGAAATGTGGAAAATGGTCAGTTTTCAAATGTTTTATTTTTGAACGTCAGTTCACATTTGTAGGTGGATCATCAGTGTTAGAGCTAAAATTAGCATGTTTAAAGTGATTTTCATGCTTCCAGGGGCTCGGGAAGTTAATTAAATACCATTTGGAGGCATTTAATGTTAGAGCAAAAACGGCTGATTTTCGACAAAAGAGATAACACCCCCCCATTACGTCATGTTTCAGAAATAAGGAAAATGGTCCGTTTTCAAATGTTTTATTTTTGAACGTCAGTTCACATTTGTAGGTGGATCATCAGTGTTAGAGCTAAAATTAGCATGTTTAAAGTGATTTTCATGCTTCTTGGGGCCCAAAACACAAGATTTATGGAATGGTTAAAAGTGCATGAAAATGGCCAATTTACTCACTCTGAGTTCTCAAAAAGGGTTTCTTCACCCCGGGAAGTTAATTAAATACCATTTGGAGGCATTTAATGTTAGAGCAAAAACGGCTGTTTTTCGACAAAAGAGATAACACCCCCCCATTACGTCATGCTTCAGAAATGTGGAAAATGGTCCGTTTTCAAATGTTTTATTTTTGAACGTCAGTTCACATTTGTAGGTGGATCATCAGTGTTAGAGCTAAAATTAGCATGTTTAAAGTGATTTTCATGCTTCCAGGGGCTCGGGAAGTGAAATAAATACCATTTGGAGGCATTTAATGTTCGAGCAAAAACGGCTGATTTTCGACAAAAGAGATAACACCCCCCCATTACGTCATGCTTCAGAAATGTGGAAAATGGTCAGTTTTCAAATGTTTTATTTTTGAACGTCAGTTCACATTTGTAGGTGGATCATCAGTGTTAGAGCTAAAATTAGCATGTTTAAACTGATTTTCATGCTTCCAGGGGCTCGGGAAGTTAATTAAATACCATTTGGAGGCATTTAATGTTCGAGCAAAAACGGCTGATTTTCGACAAAAGAGATAACACCCCCCCCATTACGTCATGCTTCAGAAATGTGGAAAATGGTCCGTTTTCAAATGTTTTATTTTTGAACGTCAGTTCACATTTGTAGGTGGATCATCAGTGTTAGAGCTAAAATTAGCATGTTTAAAGTGATTTTCATGCTTCCAGGGGCTCGGGAAGTTAATTAAATACCATTTGGAGGCATTTAATGTTAGAGCAAAAACGGCTGATTTTCGACAAAAGAGATAACACCCCCCCATTACGTCATGTTTCAGAAATAAGGAAAATGGTCCGTTTTCAAATGTTTTATTTTTGAACGTCAGTTCACATTTGTAGGTGGATCATCAGTGTTAGAGCTAAAATTAGCATGTTTAAAGTGATTTTCATGCTTCTTGGGGCCCAAAACACAAGATTTATGGAATGGTTAAAAGTGCATGAAAATGGCCAATTTACTCACTCTGAGTTCTCAAAAAGGGTTTCTTCACCCCGGGAAGTTAATTAAATACCATTTGGAGGCATTTAATGTTCGAGCAAAAACGGCTGATTTTCGACAAAAGAGATAACACCCCCCCATTACGTCATGCTTCAGAAATGTGGAAAATGGTCCGTTTTCAAATGTTTTATTTTTGAACGTCAGTTCACATTTGTAGGTGGATCATCAGTCGTAGAGCTAAAATTAGCATGTTTAAAGTGATTTTCATGCTTCCAGGGGCTCGGGAAGTTAATTAAATACCATTTGGAGGCATTTAATGTTCGAGCAAAAACGGCTGATTTTCGACAAAAGAGATAACACCCCCCCATTACGTCATGCTTCAGAAATGTGGAAAATGGTCCGTTTTCAAATGTTTTATTTTTGAACGTCAGTTCACATTTGTAGGTGGATCATCAGTGTTAGAGCTAAAATTAGCATGTTTAAAGTGATTTTCATGCTTCCAGGGGCTCGGGAAGTGAAATAAATACCATTTGGAGGCATTTAATGTTCGAGCAAAAACGGCTGATTTTCGACAAAAGAGATAACACCCCCCCATTACGTCATGCTTCAGAAATGTGGAAAATGGTCCGTTTTCAAATGTTTCATTTTTGAATGTCAGTTCACATTTGTAGGTGGATCATCAGTGTTAGAGCTAAAATTAGCATGTTTAAAGTGATTTTCATGCTTCCAGGGGCTCGGGAAGTTAATTAAATACCATTTGGAGGCATTTAATGTTCGAGCAAAAACGGCTGATTTTCGACAAAAGAGATAACACCCCCCCCCCATTACGTCATGCTTCAGAAATGTGGAAAATGGTCTGTTTTCAAATGTTTTATTTTTGAACGTCAGTTCACATTTGTAGGTGGATCATCAGTGTTAGAGCTAAAATTAGCATGTTTAAAGTGATTTTCATGCTTCCAGGGGCTCGGGAAGTGAAATAAATACCATTTGGAGGCATTTAATGTTCGAGCAAAAAAGGCTGATTTTCCACAAAAGAGATAACACCCCCCCATTACGTCATGCTTCAGAAATGTGGAAAATGGTCCGTTTTCAAATGTTTTATTTTTGAACGTCAGTTCACATTTGTAGGTGGATCATCAGTGTTAGAGCTAAAATTAGCATGTTTAAAGTGATTTTCATGCTTCCAGGGGCTCGGGAAGTGAAATAAATACCATTTGGAGGCATTTAATGTTCGAGCAAAAACGGCTGATTTTCGACAAAAGAGATAACACCCCCCCATTACGTCATGCTTCAGAAATGTGGAAAATGGTCCGTTTTCAAATGTTTTATTTTTGAACGTCAGTTCACATTTGTAGGTGGATCATCAGTGTTAGAGCTAAAATTAGCATGTTTAAAGTTATTTTCATGCTTCCAGGGGCCCAAAACACAAGATTTATGGAATGGTTAAAAGTGCATGAAAATGGCCAATTTACTCACTCTGAGTTCTCAAAAAGGGTTTCTTCACCCCGGGAAGTTAATTAAATACCATTTGGAGGCATTTAATGTTAGAGCAAAAACGGCTGATTTTCGACAAAAGAGATAACACCCCCCCATTACGTCATGCTTCAGAAATGTGGAAAATGGTCATTTTTCAAATGTTTTATTTTTGAACGTCAGTTCACATTTGTAGGTGGATCATCAGTGTTAGAGCTAAAATTAGCATGTTTAAAGTGATTTTCATGCTTCCAGGGGCCCAAAACACAAGATTTATGGAATGGTTAAAAGTGCATGAAAATGGCCAATTTACTCACTCTGAGTTCTCAAAAAGGGTTTCTTCACCCCGGGAAGTTAATTAAATACCATTTGGAGGCATTTAATGTTCGAGCAAAAACGGCTGATTTTCGACAAAAGAGATAACACCCCCCCATTACGTCATGCTTCAGAAATGTGGAAAATGGTCCGTTTTCAAATGTTTCATTTTTTAACGTCAGTTCACATTTGTAGGTGGATCATCAGTGTTAGAGCTAAAATTAGCATGTTTAAAGTGATTTTCATGCTTCCAGGGGCTCGGGAAGTTAATTAAATACCATTTGGAGGCATTTAATGTTCGAGCAAAAACGGCTGATTTTCGACAAAAGAGATAACACCCCCCCATTACGTCATGCTTCAGAAATGTGGAAAATGGTCCGTTTTCAAATGTTTCATTTTTGAACGTCAGTTCACATTTGTAGGTGGATCATCAGTGTCAGAGCTAAAATTAGCATGTTTAAAGTGATTTTCATGCTTCCAGGGGCCCAAAACACAAGATTTATGGAATGGTTAAAAGTGCATGAAAATGGCCAATTTACTCACTCTGAGTTCTCAAAAAGGGTTTCTTCACCCCGGGAAGTTAATTAAATACCATTTGGAGGCATTTAATGTTCGAGCAAAAACGGCTGATTTTCGACAAAAGAGATAACACCCCCCCATTACGTCATGCTTCAGAAATGTGGAAAATGGTCCGTTTTCAAATGTTTTATTTTTGAACGTCAGTTCACATTTGTAGGTGGATCATCAGTGTTAGAGCTAAAATTAGCATGTTTAAAGTGATTTTCATGCTTCCAGGGGCTCGGGAAGTGAAATAAATACCATTTGGAGGCATTTAATGTTCGAGCAAAAACGGCTGATTTTCGACAAAAGAGATAACACCCCCCCATTACGTCATGCTTCAGAAATGTGGAAAATGGTCCGTTTTCAAATGTTTTATTTTTGAACGTCAGTTCACATTTGTAGGTGGATCATCAGTGTTAGAGCTAAAATTAGCATGTTTAAAGTGATTTTCATGCTTCCAGGGGCCCAAAACACAAGATTTATGGAATGGTTAAAAGTGCATGAAAATGGCCAATTTACTCACTCTGAGTTCTCAAAAAGGGTTTCTTCACCCCGGGAAGTTAATTAAATACCATTTGGAGGCATTTAATGTTAGAGCAAAAACGGCTGATTATCGACAAAAGAGATAACACCCCCCCATTACGTCATGCTTCAGAAATGTGGAAAATGGTCCGTTTTCAAATGTTTTATTTTTGAACGTCAGTTAACATTTGTAGGTGGATCATCAGTGTTAGAGCTAAAATTAGCATGTTTAAAGTGATTTTCATGCTTCCAGGGGCTCGGGAAGTTAATTAAATACCATTTGGAGGCATTTAATGTTCGAGCAAAAACGGCTGATTTTCGACAAAAGAGATAACACCCCCCCATTACGTCATGCTTCAGAAATGTGGAAAATGGTCCGTTTTCAAATGTTTCATTTTTGAACGTCAGTTCACATTTGTAGGTGGATCATCAGTGTTAGAGCTAAAATTAGCATGTTTAAAGTGATTTTCATGCTTCCAGGGGCTCGGGAAGTTAATTAAATACCATTTGGAGGCATTTAATGTTCGAGCAAAAACGGCTGATTTTCGACAAAAGAGATAACACCCCCCCATTACGTCATGCTTCAGAAATGTGGAAAATGGTCCGTTTTCAAATGTTTTATTTTTGAACGTCAGTTCACATTTGTAGGTGGATCATCAGTGTTAGAGCTAAAATTAGCATGTTTAAAGTGATTTTCATGCTTCCAGGGGCTCGGGAAGTTAATTAAATACCATTTGGAGGCATTTAATGTTCGAGCAAAAACGGCTGATTTTCGACAAAAGAGATAACACCCCCCCATTACGTCATGCTTCAGAAATGTGGAAAATGGTCCGTTTTCAAATGTTTTATTTTTGAACGTCAGTTCACATTTGTAGGTGGATCATCAGTGTTAGAGCTAAAATTAGCATGTTTAAAGTGATTTTCATGCTTCCAGGGGCCCAAAACACAAGATTTATGGAATGGTTAAAAGTGCATGAAAATAGCCAATTTACTCACTCTGAGTTCTCAAAAAGGGTTTCTTCACCCCGGGAAGTTAATTAAATACCATTTGGAGGCATTTAATGTTCGAGCAAAAACGGCTGATTTTCGACAAAAGAGATAACACCCCCACATTACGTCATGCTTCAGAAATGTGGAAAATGGTCCGTTTTCAAATGTTTTATTTTTGAACGTCAGTTCACATTTGTAGGTGGATCATCAGTGTTAGAGCTAAAATTAGCATGTTTAAAGTGATTTTCATGCTTCCAGGGGCCCAAAACACAAGATTTATGGAATGGTTAAAAGTGCATTGCATGAAAATGGCCAATTTACTCACTCTGAGTTCTCAAAAAGGGTTTCTTCACCCCGGGAAGTTAATTAAATACCATTTGGAGGCATTTAATGTTAGAGCAAAAACGGCTGATTTTCGACAAAAGAGATAACACCCCCCATTACGTCATGCTTCAGAAATGTGGAAAATGGTCCGTTTTCAAATGTTTTATTTTTGAACGTCAGTTCACATTTGTAGGTGGATCATCAGTGTTAGAGCTAAAATTAGCATGTTTAAAGTGATTTTCATGCTTCCAGGGGCTCGGGAAGTTAATTAAATACCATTTGGAGGCATTTAATGTTCGAGCAAAAACGGCTGATTTTCGACAAAAGAGATAACACCCCCCCATTACGTCATACTTCAGAAATGTGGAAAATGGTCCGTTTTCAAATGTTTTATTTTTGAACGTCAGTTCACATTTGTAGGTGGATCATCAGTGTTAGAGCTAAAATTAGCATGTTTAAAGTGATTTTCATGCTTCCAGGGGCTCGGGAAGTGAAATAAATACCATTTGGAGGCATTTAATGTTCGAGCAAAAACGGCTGATTTTCGACAAAAGAGATAACACCCCCCCATTACGTCATGCTTCAGAAATGTGGAAAATGGTCCGTTTTCAAATGTTTCATTTTTGAACGTCAGTTCACATTTGTAGGTGGATCATCAGTGTTAGAGCTAAAATTAGCATGTTTAAAGTGATTTTCATGCTTCCAGGGGCTCTGGAAGTTAATTAAATACCATTTGGAGGCATTTAATGTTCGAGCAAAAACGGCTGATTTTCGACAAAAGAGATAACACCCCCCCATTACGTCATGCTTCAGAAATGTGGAAAATGGTCCGTTTTCAAATGTTTTATTTTTGAACGTCAGTTCACATTTGTAGGTGGATCATCAGTGTTAGAGCTAAAATTAGCATGTTTAACGTGATTTTCATGCTTCCAGGGGCCCAAAACACAAGATTTATGGAATGGTTAAAAGTGCATGAAAATGGCCAATTTACTCACTCTGAGTTCTCAAGAAGGGTTTCTTCACCCCGGGAAGTGAAATAAATACAATTTGGAGGCATTTAATGTTCGAGCAAAAACGGCTGATTTTCGACAAAAGAGATAACACCCCCCCATTACGTCATGCTTCAGAAATGTGGAAAATGGTCCGTTTTCAAATGTTTCATTTTTGAACATCAGTTCACATTTGTAGGTGGATCATCAGTGTTAGAGCTAAAATTAGCATGTTTAAAGTGATTTTCATGCTTCCAGGGGCTCGGGAAGTTAATTAAATACCATTTGGAGGCATTTAATGTTCGAGCAAAAACGGCTGATTTTCGACAAAAGAGATAACACCCCCCTATTACGTCATGCTTCAGAAATGTGGAAAATGGTCAGTTTTCAAATGTTTTATTTTTGAACGTCAGTTCACATTTGTAGGTGGATCATCAGTGTTAGAGCTAAAATTAGCATGTTTAAAGTGATTTTCATGCTTCCAGGGGCCCAAAACACAAGATTTATGGAATGGTTAAAAGTGCATGAAAATGGCCAATTTACTCACTCTGAGTTCTCAAAAAGGGTTTCTTCACCCCGGGAAGTTAATTAAATACCATTTGGAGGCATTTAATGTTCGAGCAAAAACGGCTGATTTTCGTCAAAAGAGATAACACCCCCCCATTACGTCATGCTTCAGAAATGTGGAAAATGGTCCGTTTTCAAATGTTTCATTTTTGAACGTCAGTTCACATTTGTAGGTGGATCATCAGTGTTAGAGCTAAAATTAGCATGTTTAAAGTGATTTTCATGCTTCCAGGGGCTCGGGAAGTTAATTAAATACCATTTGGAGGCATTTAATGTTCGAGCAAAAACGGCTGATTTTCGACAAAAGAGATAACACCCCCCCATTACGTCATGCTTCAGAAATGTGGAAAATGGTCCGTTTTCAAATGTTTCATTTTTGAACGTCAGTTCACATTTGTAGGTGGATCATCAGTGTCAGAGCTAAAATTAGCATGTTTAAAGTGATTTTCATGCTTCCAGGGGCCCAAAACACAAGATTTATGGAATGGTTAAAAGTGCATGAAAATGGCCAATTTACTCACTCTGAGTTCTCAAAAAGGGTTTCTTCACCCCGGGAAGTTAATTAAATACCATTTGGAGGCATTTAATGTTCGAGCAAAAACGGCTGATTTTCGACAAAAGAGATAACACCCCCCCATTACGTCATGCTTCAGAAATGTGGAAAATGGTCCGTTTTCAAATGTTTTATTTTTGAACGTCAGTTCACATTTGTAGGTGGATCATCAGTGTTAGAGCTAAAATTAGCATGTTTAAAGTGATTTTCATGCTTCCAGGGGCTCGGGAAGTGAAATAAATACCATTTGGAGGCATTTAATGTTCGAGCAAAAACGGCTGATTTTCGACAAAAGAGATAACACCCCCCCATTACGTCATGCTTCAGAAATGTGGAAAATAGTCCGTTTTCAAATGTTTTATTTTTGAACGTCAGTTAACATTTGTAGGTGGATCATCAGTGTTAGAGCTAAAATTAGCATGTTTAAAGTGATTTTCATGCTTCCAGGGGCTCGGGAAGTTAATTAAATACCATTTGGAGGCATTTAATGTTCGAGCAAAAACGGCTGATTTTCGACAAAAGAGATAACACCCCCCCATTACGTCATGCTTCAGAAATGTGGAAAATGGTCCGTTTTCAAATGTTTCATTTTTGAACGTCAGTTCACATTTGTAGGTGGATCATCAGTGTTAGAGCTAAAATTAGCATGTTTAAAGTGATTTTCATGCTTCCAGGGGCTCGGTAAGTTAATTAAATACCATTTGGAGGCATTTAATGTTCGAGCAAAAACGGCTGATTTTCGACAAAAGAGATAACACCCCCCCCATTACGTCATGCTTCAGAAATGTGGAAAATGGTCCGTTTTCAAATGTTTTATTTTTGAACGTCAGTTCACATTTGTAGGTGGATCATCAGTGTTAGAGCTAAAATTAGCATGTTTAAAGTGATTTTCATGCTTCCAGGGGCTCGGGAAGTTAATTAAATACCATTTGGAGGCATTTAATGTTCGAGCAAAAACGGCTGATTTTCGACAAAAGAGATAACACCCCCCCATTACGTCATGCTTCAGAAATGTGGAAAATGGTCCGTTTTCAAATGTTTTATTTTTGAACGTCAGTTCACATTTGTAGGTGGATCATCAGTGTTAGAGCTAAAATTAGCATGTTTAAAGTGATTTTCATGCTTCCAGGGGCCCAAAACACAAGATTTATGGAATGGTTAAAAGTGCATGAAAATGGCCAATTTACTCACTCTGAGTTCTCAAAAAGGGTTTCTTCACCCCGGGAAGTTAATTAAATACCATTTGGAGGCATTTAATGTTAGAGCAAAAACGGCTGATTTTCGACAAAATAGATAACACCCCCCCAATACGTCATGCTTCAGAAATGTGGAAAATGGTCCGTTTTCAAATGTTTTATTTTTGAACGTCAGTTCACATTTGTAGGTGGATCATCAGTGTTAGAGCTAAAATTAGCATGTTTAAAGTGATTTTCATGCTTCCAGGGGCCCAAAACACAAGATTTATGGAATGGTTAAAAGTGCATTGCATGAAAATGGCCAATTTACTCACTCTGAGTTCTCAAAAAGGGTTTCTTCACCCCGGGAAGTTAATTAAATACCATTTGGAGGCATTTAATGTTAGAGCAAAAACGGCTGATTTTCGACAAAAGAGATAACACCCCCCATTACGTCATGCTTCAGAAATGTGGAAAATGGTCCGTTTTCAAATGTTTTATTTTTGAACGTCAGTTCACATTTGTAGGTGGATCATCAGTGTTAGAGCTAAAATTAGCATGTTTAAAGTGATTTTCATGCTTCCAGGGGCTCGGGAAGTTAATTAAATACCATTTGGAGGCATTTAATGTTCGAGCAAAAACGGCTGATTTTCGACAAAAGAGATAACACCCCCCCATTACGTCATACTTCAGAAATGTGGAAAATGGTCCGTTTTCAAATGTTTTATTTTTGAACGTCAGTTCACATTTGTAGGTGGATCATCAGTGTTAGAGCTAAAATTAGCATGTTTAAAGTGATTTTCATGCTTCCAGGGGCTCGGGAAGTGAAATAAATACCATTTGGAGGCATTTAATGTTCGAGCAAAAACGGCTGATTTTCGACAAAAGAGATAACACCCCCCATTACGTCATGCTTCAGAAATGTGGAAAATGGTCCGTTTTCAAATGTTTCATTTTTGAACGTCAGTTCACATTTGTAGGTGGATCATCAGTGTTAGAGCTAAAATTAGCATGTTTAAAGTGATTTTCATGCTTCCAGGGGCTCTGGAAGTTAATTAAATACCATTTGGAGGCATTTAATGTTCGAGCAAAAACGGCTGATTTTCGACAAAAGAGATAACACCCCCCCATTACGTCATGCTTCAGAAATGTGGAAAATGGTCCGTTTTCAAATGTTTTATTTTTGAACGTCAGTTCACATTTGTAGGTGGATCATCAGTGTTAGAGCTAAAATTAGCATGTTTAAAGTGATTTTCATGCTTCCAGGGGCCCAAAACACAAGATTTATGGAATGGTTAAAAGTGCATGAAAATGGCCAATTTACTCACTCTGAGTTCTCAAGAAGGGTTTCTTCACCCCGGGAAGTGAAATAAATACAATTTGGAGGCATTTAATGTTCGAGCAAAAACGGCTGATTTTCGACAAAAGAGATAACACCCCCCCCATTACGTCATGCTTCAGAAATGTGGAAAATGGTCCGTTTTCAAATGTTTCATTTTTGAACGTCAGTTCACATTTGTAGGTGGATCATCAGTGTTAGAGCTAAAATTAGCATGTTTAAAGTGATTTTCATGCTTCCAGGGGCCCAAAACACAAGATTTATGGAATGGTTAAAAGTGCATGAAAATGGCCAATTTACTCACTCTGAGTTCTCAAAAAGGGTTTCTTCACCCCGGGAAGTTAATTAAATACCATTTGGAGGCATTTAATGTTCGAGCAAAAACGGCTGATTTTCGACAAAAGAGATAACACCCCCCCATTACGTCATGCTTCAGAAATGTGGAAAATGGTCCGTTTTCAAATGTTTTATTTTTGAACGTCAGTTCACATTTGTAGGTGGATCATCAGTGTTAGAGCTAAAATTAGCATGTTTAAAGTGATTTTCATGCTTCCAGGGGCCCAAAACACAAGATTTATGGAATGGTTAAAAGTGCATGAAAATGGCCAATTTACTCACTCTGAGTTCTCAAAAAGGGTTTCTTCACCCCGGGAAGTTAATTAAATACCATTTGGAGGCATTTAATGTTAGAGCAAAAACGGCTGATTTTCGACAAAAGAGATAACACCACCCCCATTACGTCATGCTTCAGAAATGTGGAAAATGGTCCGTTTTCAAATGTTTCATTTTTGAACGTCAGTTCACATTTGTAGGTGGATCATCAGTGTTAGAGCTAAAATTAGCATGTTTAAAGTGATTTTCATGCTTCCAGGGGCTCGGGAAGTTAATTAAATACCATTTGGAGGCATTTAATGTTCGAGCAAAAACGGCTGATTTTCGACAAAAGAGATAACACCCCCCCATTACGTCATGCTTCAGAAATGTGGAAAATGGTCAGTTTTCAAATGTTTTATTTTTGAACGTCAGTTCACATTTGTAGGTGGATCATCAGTGTTAGAGCTAAAATTAGCATGTTTAAAGTGATTTTCATGCTTCCAGGGGCCCAAAACACAAGATTTATGGAATGGTTAAAAGTGCATGAAAATGGCCAATTTACTCACTCTGAGTTCTCAAAAAGGGTTTCTTCACCCCGGGAAGTTAATTAAATACCATTTGGAGGCATTTAATGTTCGAGCAAAAACGGCTGATTTTCGACAAAAGAGATAACACCCCCCCATTACGTCATGCTTCAGAAATGTGGAAAATGGTCCGTTTTCAAATGTTTCATTTTTGAACGTCAGTTCACATTTGTAGGTGGATCATCAGTGTTAGAGCTAAAATTAGCATGTTTAAAGTGATTTTCCTGCTTCCAGGGGCTCGGGAAGTTAATTAAATACCATTTGGAGGCATTTAATGTTCGAGCAAAAACGGCTGATTTTCGACAAAAGAGATAACACCCCCCCATTACATCATGCTTCAGAAATGTGGAAAATGGTCCGTTTTCAAATGTTTCATTTTTGAACGTCAGTTCACATTTGTAGGTGGATCATCAGTGTCAGAGCTAAAATTAGCATGTTTAAAGTGATTTTCATGCTTCCAGGGGCCCAAAACACAAGATTTATGGAATGGTTAAAAGTGCATGAAAATGGCCAATTTACTCACTCTGAGTTCTCAAAAAGGGTTTCTTCACCCCGGGAAGTTAATTAAATACCATTTGGAGGCATTTAATGTTCGAGCAAAAACGGCTGATTTTCGACAAAAGAGATAACACCCCCCCATTACGTCATGCTTCAGAAATGTGGAAAATGGTCCGTTTTCAAATGTTTTATTTTTGAACGTCAGTTCACATTTGTAGGTGGATCATCAGTGTTAGAGCTAAAATTAGCATGTTTAAAGTGATTTTCATGCTTCCAGGGGCTCGGGAAGTGAAATAAATACCATTTGGAGGCATTTAATGTTCGAGCAAAAACGGCTGATTTTCGACAAAAGAGATAACACCCCCCCATTACGTCATGCTTCAGAAATGTGGAAAATGGTCCGTTTTCAAATGTTTCATTTTTGAACGTCAGTTCACATTTGTAGGTGGATCATCAGTGTTAGAGCTAAAATTAGCATGTTTAAAGTGATTTTCATGCTTCCAGGGGCTCGGGAAGTTAATTAAATACCATTTGGAGGCATTTAATGTTCGAGCAAAAACGGCTGATTTTCGACAAAAGAGATAACACCCCCCCATTACGTCATGCTTCAGAAATGTGGAAAATGGTCCGTTTTCAAATGTTTTATTTTTGAACGTCAGTTCACATTTGTAGGTGGATCATCAGTGTTAGAGCTAAAATTAGCATGTTTAAAGTGATTTTCATGCTTCCAGGGGCTCGGGAAGTTAATTAAATACCATTTGGAGGCATTTAATGTTCGAGCAAAAACGGCAGATTTTCGACAAAAGAGATAACACCCCCCCATTACGTCATGCTTCAGAAATGTGGAAAATGGTCCGTTTTCAAATGTTTTATTTTTGAACGTCAGTTCACATTTGTAGGTGGATCATCAGTGTTAGAGCTAAAATTAGCATGTTTAAAGTGATTTTCATGCTTCCAGGGGCCCAAAACACAAGATTTATGGAATGGTTAAAAGTGCATGAAAATGGCCAATTTACTCACTCTGAGTTCTCAAAAAGGGTTTCTTCACCCCGGGAAGTTAATTAAATACCATTTGGAGGCATTTAATGTTCGAGCAAAAACGGCTGATTTTCGACAAAAGAGATAACACCCCCACATTACGTCATGCTTCAGAAATGTGGAAAATGGTCCGTTTTCAAATGTTTTATTTTTGAACGTCAGTTCACATTTGTAGGTGGATCATCAGTGTTAGAGCTAAAATTAGCATGTTTAAAGTGATTTTCATGCTTCCAGGGGCTCGGGAAGTGAAATAAATACCATTTGGAGGCATTTAATGTTCGAGCAAAAAAGGCTGATTTTCCACAAAAGAGATAACACCCCCCCATTACGTCATGCTTCAGAAATGTGGAAAATGGTCCGTTTTCAAATGTTTCATTTTTGAACGTCAGTTCACATTTGTAGGTGGATCATCAGTGTTAGAGCTAAAATTAGCATGTTTAAAGTGATTTTCATGCTTCCAGGGGCTCGGGAAGTTAATTAAATACCATTTGGAGGCATTTAATGTTCGAGCAAAAACGGCTGATTTTCGACAAAAGAGATAACACCCCCCCATTACGTCATGCTTCAGAAATGTGGAAAATGGTCCGTTTTCAAATGTTTTATTTTTGAACGTCAGTTCACATTTGTAGGTGGATCATCAGTGTTAGAGCTAAAATTAGCAGGTTTAAAGTGATTTTCATGCTTCCAGGGGCTCGGGAAGTTAATTAAATACCATTTGGAGGCATTTAATGTTCGAGCAAAAACGGCTGATTTTCGACAAAAGAGATAACACCCCCCCATTACGTCATGCTTCAGAAATGTGGAAAATGGTCCGTTTTCAAATGTTTTATTTTTGAACGTCAGTTCACATTTGTAGGTGGATCATCAGTGTTAGAGCTAAAATTAGCATGTTTAAAGTGATTTTCATGCTTCCAGGGGCCCAAAACACAAGATTTATGGAATGGTTAAAAGTGCATGAAAATGGCCAATTTACTCACTCTGAGTTCTCAAAAAGGGTTTCTTCACCCCGGGAAGTTAATTAAATACCATTTGGAGGCATTTAATGTTCGAGCAAAAACGGCTGATTTTCGACAAAAGAGATAACACCCCCCCATTACGTCATGCTTCAGAAATGTGGAAAATGGTCCGTTTTCAAATGTTTCATTTTTGAACGTCAGTTCACATTTGTAGGTGGATCATCAGTGTTAGAGCTAAAATTAGCATGTTTAAAGTGATTTTCATGCTTCCAGGGGCCCAAAACACAAGATTTATGGAATGGTTAAAAGTGCATGAAAATGGCCAATTTACTCACTCTGAGTTCTCAAAAAGGGTTTCTTCACCCCGGGAAGTTAATTAAATACCATTTGGAGGCATTTAATGTTAGAGCAAAAACGGCTGATTTTCGACAAAATAGATAACACCCCCCCAATACGTCATGCTTCAGAAATGTGGAAAATGGTCCGTTTTCAAATGTTTTATTTTTGAACGTCAGTTCACATTTGTAGGTGGATCATCAGTGTTAGAGCTAAAATTAGCATGTTTAAAGTGATTTTCATGCTTCCAGGGGCCCAAAACACAAGATTTATGGAATGGTTAAAAGTGCATTGCATGAAAATGGCCAATTTACTCACTCTGAGTTCTCAAAAAGGGTTTCTTCACCCCGGGAAGTTAATTAAATACCATTTGGAGGCATTTAATGTTAGAGCAAAAACGGCTGATTTTCGACAAAAGAGATAACACCCCCCATTACGTCATGCTTCAGAAATGTGGAAAATGGTCCGTTTTCAAATGTTTTATTTTTGAACGTCAGTTCACATTTGTAGGTGGATCATCAGTGTTAGAGCTAAAATTAGCATGTTTAAAGTGATTTTCATGCTTCCAGGGGCTCGGGAAGTTAATTAAATACCATTTGGAGGCATTTAATGTTCGAGCAAAAACGGCTGATTTTCGACAAAAGAGATAACACCCCCCATTACGTCATGCTTCAGAAATGTGGAAAATGGTCCGTTTTCAAATGTTTTATTTTTGAACGTCAGTTCACATTTGTAGGTGGATCATCAGTGTTAGAGCTAAAATTAGCATGTTTAAAGTGATTTTCATGCTTCCAGGGGCCCAAAACACAAGATTTATGGAATGGTTAAAAGTGCATGAAAATGGCCAATTTACTCACTCTGAGTTCTCAAAAAGGGTTTCTTCACCCCGGGAAGTTAATTAAATACCATTTGGAGGCATTTAATGTTAGAGCAAAAACGGCTGATTTTCCACAAAAGAGATAACACCCCCCCATTACGTCATGCTTCAGAAATGTGGAAAATGGTCCGTTTTCAAATGTTTTATTTTTGAACGTCAGTTCACATTTGTAGGTGGATCATCAGTGTTAGAGCTAAAATTAGCATGTTTAAAGTGATTTTCAAGCTTCCAGGGGCCCAAAACACAAGATTTATGGAATGGTTAAAAGTGCATGAAAATGGCCAATTTACTCACTCTGAGTTCTCAAAAAGGGTTTCTTCACTCCGGGAAGTTAATTAAATACCATTTGGAGGCATTTAATGTTCAAGCAAAAACGGCTGATTTTCGACAAAAGAGATAACACCCCCCCATTACGTCATGCTTCAGAAATGTGGAAAATGGTCCGTTTTCAAATGTTTTATTTTTGAACGTCAGTTCACATTTGTAGGTGGATCATCAGTGTTAGAGCTAAAATTAGCATGTTTAAAGTGATTTTCATGCTTCCAGGGGCCCAAAACACAAGATTTATGGAATGGTTAAAAGTGCATGAAAATGGCCAATTTACTCACTCTGAGTTCTCAAAAAGGGTTTCTTCACCCCGGGAAGTTAATTAAATACCATTTGGAGGCATTTAATGTTCGAGCAAAAACGGCTGATTTTCGACAAAAGAGATAACACCCCCACATTACGTCATGCTTCAGAAATGTGGAAAATGGTCCGTTTTCAAATGTTTTATTTTTGAACGTCAGTTCACATTTGTAGGTGGATCATCAGTGTTAGAGCTAAAATTAGCATGTTTAAAGTGATTTTCATGCTTCCAGGGGCCCAAAACACAAGATTTATGGAATGGTTAAAAGTGCATGAAAATGGCCAATTTACTCACTCTGAGTTCTCAAAAAGGGTTTCTTCACCCCAGGAAGTTAATTAAATACCATTTGGAGGCATTTAATGTTAGAGCAAAAACGGCTGATTTTCGACAAAAGAGATAACACCCCCCCATTACGTCATGCTTCAGAAATGTGGAAAATGGTCCGTTTTCAAATGTTTTATTTTTGAACGTCAGTTCACATTTGTAGGTGGATCATCAGTGTTAGAGCTAAAATTAGCATGTTTAAAGTGATTTTCATGCTTCCAGGGGCTCGGGAAGTGAAATAAATACCATTTGGAGGCATTTAATGTTCGAGCAAAAAAGGCTGATTTTCCACAAAAGAGATAACACCCCCCCATTACGTCATGCTTCAGAAATGTGGAAAATGGTCCGTTTTCAAATGTTTCATTTTTGAACGTCAGTTCACATTTGTAGGTGGATCATCAGTGTTAGAGCTAAAATTAGCATGTTTAAAGTGATTTTCATGCTTCCAGGGGCTCGGGAAGTTAATTAAATACCATTTGGAGGCATTTAATGTTCGAGCAAAAACGGCTGATTTTCGACAAAAGAGATAACACCCCCCCATTACGTCATGCTTCAGAAATGTGGAAAATGGTCCGTTTTCAAATGTTTTATTTTTGAACGTCAGTTCACATTTGTAGGTGGATCATCAGTGTTAGAGCTAAAATTAGCATGTTTAAAGTGATTTTCATGCTTCCAGGGGCTCGGGAAGTTAATTAAATACCATTTGGAGGCATTTAATGTTCGAGCAAAAACGGCTGATTTTCGACAAAAGAGATAACACCCCCCCATTACGTCATGCTTCAGAAATGTGGAAAATGGTCCGTTTTCAAATGTTTTATTTTTGAACGTCAGTTCACATTTGTAGGTGGATCATCAGTGTTAGAGCTAAAATTAGCATGTTTAAAGTGATTTTCATGCTTCCAGGGGCCCAAAACACAAGATTTATGGAATGGTTAAAAGTGCATGAAAATGGCCAATTTACTCACTCTGAGTTCTCAAAAAGGGTTTCTTCACCCCGGGAAGTTAATTAAATACCATTTGGAGGCATTTAATGTTAGAGCAAAAACGGCTGATTTTCGACAAAATAGATAACACCCCCCCAATACGTCATGCTTCAGAAATGTGGAAAATGGTCCGTTTTCAAATGTTTTATTTTTGAACGTCAGTTCACATTTGTAGGTGGATCATCAGTGTTAGAGCTAAAATTAGCATGTTTAAAGTGATTTTCATGCTTCCAGGGGCCCAAAACACAAGATTTATGGAATGGTTAAAAGTGCATTGCATGAAAATGGCCAATTTACTCACTCTGAGTTCTCAAAAAGGGTTTCTTCACCCCGGGAAGTTAATTAAATACCATTTGGAGGCATTTAATGTTAGAGCAAAAACGGCTGATTTTCGACAAAAGAGATAACACCCCCCATTACGTCATGCTTCAGAAATGTGGAAAATGGTCCGTTTTCAAATGTTTTATTTTTGAACGTCAGTTCACATTTGTAGGTGGATCATCAGTGTTAGAGCTAAAATTAGCATGTTTAAAGTGATTTTCATGCTTCCAGGGGCTCGGGAAGTTAATTAAATACCATTTGGAGGCATTTAATGTTCGAGCAAAAACGGCTGATTTTCGACAAAAGAGATAACATCCCCCCATTACGTCATACTTCAGAAATGTGGAAAATGGTCAGTTTTCAAATGTTTTATTTTTGAACGTCAGTTCACATTTGTAGGTGGATCATCAGTGTTAGAGCTAAAATTAGCATGTTTAAAGTGATTTTCATGCTTCCAGGGGCTCGGGAAGTGAAATAAATACCATTTGGAGGCATTTAATGTTCGAGCAAAAACGGCTGATTTTCGACAAAAGAGATAACACCCCCCATTACGTCATGCTTCAGAAATGTGGAAAATGGTCCGTTTTCAAATGTTTCATTTTTGAACGTCAGTTCACATTTGTAGGTGGATCATCAGTGTTAGAGCTAAAATTAGCATGTTTAAAGTGATTTTCATGCTTCCAGGGGCTCTGGAAGTTAATTAAATACCATTTGGAGGCATTTAATGTTCGAGCAAAAACGGCTGATTTTCGACAAAAGAGATAACACCCCCCCATTACGTCATGCTTCAGAAATGTGGAAAATGGTCCGTTTTCAAATGTTTTATTTTTGAACGTCAGTTCACATTTGTAGGTGGATCATCAGTGTTTGAGCTAAAATTAGCATGTTTAAAGTGATTTTCATGCTTCCAGGGGCCCAAAACACAAGATTTATGGAATGGTTAAAAGTGCATGAAAATGGCCAATTTACTCACTCTGAGTTCTCAAGAAGGGTTTCTTCACCCCGGGAAGTGAAATAAATACAATTTGGAGGCATTTAATGTTCGAGCAAAAACGGCTGATTTTCGACAAAAGAGATAACACCCCCCCCATTACGTCATGCTTCAGAAATGTGGAAAATGGTCCGTTTTCAAATGTTTCATTTTTGAACGTCAGTTCACATTTGTAGGTGGATCATCAGTGTTAGAGCTAAAATTAGCATGTTTAAAGTGATTTTCATGCTTCCAGGGGCTCGGGAAGTTAATTAAATACCATTTGGAGGCATTTAATGTTCGAGCAAAAACGGCTGATTTTCGACAAAAGAGATAACACCCCCCCATTACGTCATGCTTCAGAAATGTGGAAAATTGTCAGTTTTCAAATGTTTTATTTTTGAACGTCAGTTCACATTTGTAGGTGGATCATCAGTGTTAGAGCTAAAATTAGCATGTTTAAAGTGATTTTCATGCTTCCAGGGGCCCAAAACACAAGATTTATGGAATGGTTAAAAGTGCATGAAAATGGCCAATTTACTCACTCTGAGTTCTCAAAAAGGGTTTCTTCACCCCGGGAAGTTAATTAAATACCATTTGGAGGCATTTAATGTTCGAGCAAAAACGGCTGATTTTCGACAAAAGAGATAACACCCCCCCATTACGTCATGCTTCAGAAATGTGGAAAATGGTCCGTTTTCAAATGTTTCATTTTTGAACGTCAGTTCACATTTGTAGGTGGATCATCAGTGTTAGAGCTAAAATTAGCATGTTTAAAGTGATTTTCATGCTTCCAGGGGCTCGGGAAGTTAATTAAATACCATTTGGAGGCATTTAATGTTCGAGCAAAAACGGCTGATTTTCGACAAAAGAGATAACACCCCCCCAATACGTCATGCTTCAGAAATGTGGAAAATGGTCCGTTTTCAAATGTTTCATTTTTGAACGTCAGTTCACATTTGTAGGTGGATCATCAGTGTCAGAGCTAAAATTAGCATGTTTAAAGTGATTTTCATGCTTCCAGGGGCCCAAAACACAAGATTTATGGAATGGTTAAAAGTGCATGAAAATGGCCAATTTACTCACTCTGAGTTCTCAAAAAGGGTTTCTTCACCCCGGGAAGTTAATTAAATACCATTTGGAGGCATTTAATGTTCGAGCAAAAACGGCTGATTTTCGACAAAAGAGATAACACCCCCCATTACGTCATGCTTCAGAAATGTGGAAAATGGTCCGTTTTCAAATGTTTTATTTTTGAACGTCAGTTCACATTTGTAGGTGGATCATCAGTGTTAGAGCTAAAATTAGCATGTTTAAAGTGATTTTCATGCTTCCAGGGGCTCGGGAAGTGAAATAAATACCATTTGGAGGCATTTAATGTTCGAGCAAAAACGGCTGATTTTCGACAAAAGAGATAACACCCCCCCATTACGTCATGCTTCAGAAATGTGGAAAATGGTCCGTTTTCAAATGTTTTATTTTTGAACGTCAGTTCACATTTGTAGGTGGATCATCAGTGTTAGAGCTAAAATTAGCATGTTTAAAGTGATTTTCATGCTTCCAGGGGCCCAAAACACAAGATTTATGGAATGGTTAAAAGTGCATGAAAATGGCCAATTTACTCACTCTGAGTTCTCAAAAAGGGTTTCTTCACCCCGGGAAGTTAATTAAATACCATTTGGAGGCATTTAATGTTAGAGCAAAAACGGCTGATTATCGACAAAAGAGATAACACCCCCCCATTACGTCATGCTTCAGAAATGTGGAAAATGGTCCGTTTTCAAATGTTTTATTTTTGAACGTCAGTTAACATTTGTAGGTGGATCATCAGTGTTAGAGCTAAAATTAGCATGTTTAAAGTGATTTTCATGCTTCCAGGGGCTCGGGAAGTTAATTAAATACCATTTGGAGGCATTTAATGTTCGAGCAAAAACGGCTGATTTTCGACAAAAGAGATAACACCCCCCCATTACGTCATGCTTCAGAAATGTGGAAAATGGTCCGTTTTCAAATGTTTCATTTTTGAACGTCAGTTCACATTTGTAGGTGGATCATCAGTGTTAGAGCTAAAATTAGCATGTTTAAAGTGATTTTCATGCTTCCAGGGGCTCGGGAAGTTAATTAAATACCATTTGGAGGCATTTAATGTTCGAGCAAAAACGGCTGATTTTCGACAAAAGAGATAACACCCCCCCATTACGTCATGCTTCAGAAATGTGGAAAATGGTCCGTTTTCAAATGTTTTATTTTTGAACGTCAGTTCACATTTGTAGGTGGATCATCAGTGTTAGAGCTAAAATTAGCATGTTTAAAGTGATTTTCATGCTTCCAGGGGCTCGGGAAGTTAATTAAATACCATTTGGAGGCATTTAATGTTCGAGCAAAAACGGCTGATTTTCGACAAAAGAGATAACACCCCCCCATTACGTCATGCTTCAGAAATGTGGAAAATGGTCCGTTTTCAAATGTTTTATTTTTGAACGTCAGTTCACATTTGTAGGTGGATCATCAGTGTTAGAGCTAAAATTAGCATGTTTAAAGTGATTTTCATGCTTCCAGGGGCCCAAAACACAAGATTTATGGAATGGTTAAAAGTGCATGAAAATGGCCAATTTACTCACTCTGAGTTCTCAAAAAGGGTTTCTTCACCCCGGGAAGTTAATTAAATACCATTTGGAGGCATTTAATGTTCGAGCAAAAACGGCTGATTTTCGACAAAAGAGATAACACCCCCACATTACGTCATGCTTCAGAAATGTGGAAAATGGTCCGTTTTCAAATGTTTTATTTTTGAACGTCAGTTCACATTTGTAGGTGGATCATCAGTGTTAGAGCTAAAATTAGCATGTTTAAAGTGATTTTCATGCTTCCAGGGGCTCGGGAAGTGAAATAAATACCATTTGGAGGCATTTAATGTTCGAGCAAAAAAGGCTGATTTTCCACAAAAGAGATAACACCCCCCCATTACGTCATGCTTCAGAAATGTGGAAAATGGTCCGTTTTCAAATGTTTCATTTTTGAACGTCAGTTCACATTTGTAGGTGGATCATCAGTGTTAGAGCTAAAATTAGCATGTTTAAAGTGATTTTCATGCTTCCAGGGGCTCGGGAAGTTAATTAAATACCATTTGGAGGCATTTAATGTTCGAGCAAAAACGGCTGATTTTCGACAAAAGAGATAACACCCCCCCATTACGTCATGCTTCAGAAATGTGGAAAATGGTCCGTTTTCAAATGTTTTATTTTTGAACGTCAGTTCACATTTGTAGGTGGATCATCAGTGTTAGAGCTAAAATTAGCAGGTTTAAAGTGATTTTCATGCTTCCAGGGGCTCGGGAAGTTAATTAAATACCATTTGGAGGCATTTAATGTTCGAGCAAAAACGGCTGATTTTCGACAAAAGAGATAACACCCCCCCATTACGTCATGCTTCAGAAATGTGGAAAATGGTCCGTTTTCAAATGTTTTATTTTTGAACGTCAGTTCACATTTGTAGGTGGATCATCAGTGTTAGAGCTAAAATTAGCATGTTTAAAGTGATTTTCATGCTTCCAGGGGCCCAAAACACAAGATTTATGGAATGGTTAAAAGTGCATGAAAATGGCCAATTTACTCACTCTGAGTTCTCAAAAAGGGTTTCTTCACCCCGGGAAGTTAATTAAATACCATTTGGAGGCATTTAATGTTAGAGCAAAAACGGCTGATTTTCGACAAAATAGATAACACCCCCCCAATACGTCATGCTTCAGAAATGTGGAAAATGGTCCGTTTTCAAATGTTTTATTTTTTAACGTCAGTTCACATTTGTAGGTGGATCATCAGTGTTAGAGCTAAAATTAGCATGTTTAAAGTGATTTTCATGCTTCCAGGGGCCCAAAACACAAGATTTATGGAATGGTTAAAAGTGCATTGCATGAAAATGGCCAATTTACTCACTCTGAGTTCTCAAAAAGGGTTTCTTCACCCCGGGAAGTTAATTAAATACCATTTGGAGGCATTTAATGTTAGAGCAAAAACGGCTGATTTTCGACAAAAGAGATAACACCCCCCATTACGTCATGCTTCAGAAATGTGGAAAATGGTCCGTTTTCAAATGTTTTATTTTTGAACGTCAGTTCACATTTGTAGGTGGATCATCAGTGTTAGAGCTAAAATTAGCATGTTTAAAGTGATTTTCATGCTTCCAGGGGCTCGGGAAGTTAATTAAATACCATTTGGAGGCATTTAATGTTCGAGCAAAAACGGCTGATTTTCGACAAAAGAGATAACACCCCCCATTACGTCATGCTTCAGAAATGTGGAAAATGGTCCGTTTTCAAATGTTTTATTTTTGAACGTCAGTTCACATTTGTAGGTGGATCATCAGTGTTAGAGCTAAAATTAGCATGTTTAAAGTGATTTTCATGCTTCCAGGGGCCCAAAACACAAGATTTATGGAATGGTTAAAAGTGCATGAAAATGGCCAATTTACTCACTCTGAGTTCTCAAAAAGGGTTTCTTCACCCCGGGAAGTTAATTAAATACCATTTGGAGGCATTTAATGTTAGAGCAAAAACGGCTGATTTTCCACAAAAGAGATAACACCCCCCCATTACGTCATGCTTCAGAAATGTGGAAAATGGTCCGTTTTCAAATGTTTTATTTTTGAACGTCAGTTCACATTTGTAGGTGGATCATCAGTGTTAGAGCTAAAATTAGCATGTTTAAAGTGATTTTCAAGCTTCCAGGGGCCCAAAACACAAGATTTATGGAATGGTTAAAAGTGCATGAAAATGGCCAATTTACTCACTCTGAGTTCTCAAAAAGGGTTTCTTCACTCCGGGAAGTTAATTAAATACCATTTGGAGGCATTTAATGTTCAAGCAAAAACGGCTGATTTTCGACAAAAGAGATAACACCCCCCCATTACGTCATGCTTCAGAAATGTGGAAAATGGTCCGTTTTCAAATGTTTTATTTTTGAACGTCAGTTCACATTTGTAGGTGGATCATCAGTGTTAGAGCTAAAATTAGCATGTTTAAAGTGATTTTCATGCTTCCAGGGGCCCAAAACACAAGATTTATGGAATGGTTAAAAGTGCATGAAAATGGCCAATTTACTCACTCTGAGTTCTCAAAAAGGGTTTCTTCACCCCGGGAAGTTAATTAAATACCATTTGGAGGCATTTAATGTTCGAGCAAAAACGGCTGATTTTCGACAAAAGAGATAACACCCCCACATTACGTCATGCTTCAGAAATGTGGAAAATGGTCCGTTTTCAAATGTTTTATTTTTGAACGTCAGTTCACATTTGTAGGTGGATCATCAGTGTTAGAGCTAAAATTAGCATGTTTAAAGTGATTTTCATGCTTCCAGGGGCCCAAAACACAAGATTTATGGAATGGTTAAAAGTGCATGAAAATGGCCAATTTACTCACTCTGAGTTCTCAAAAAGGGTTTCTTCACCCCAGGAAGTTAATTAAATACCATTTGGAGGCATTTAATGTTAGAGCAAAAACGGCTGATTTTCGACAAAAGAGATAACACCCCCCCATTACGTCATGCTTCAGAAATGTGGAAAATGGTCCGTTTTCAAATGTTTTATTTTTGAACGTCAGTTCACATTTGTAGGTGGATCATCAGTGTTAGAGCTAAAATTAGCATGTTTAAAGTGATTTTCATGCTTCCAGGGGCTCGGGAAGTGAAATAAATACCATTTGGAGGCATTTAATGTTCGAGCAAAAAAGGCTGATTTTCCACAAAAGAGATAACACCCCCCCATTACGTCATGCTTCAGAAATGTGGAAAATGGTCCGTTTTCAAATGTTTCATTTTTGAACGTCAGTTCACATTTGTAGGTGGATCATCAGTGTTAGAGCTAAAATTAGCATGTTTAAAGTGATTTTCATGCTTCCAGGGGCTCGGGAAGTTAATTAAATACCATTTGGAGGCATTTAATGTTCGAGCAAAAACGGCTGATTTTCGACAAAAGAGATAACACCCCCCCATTACGTCATGCTTCAGAAATGTGGAAAATGGTCCGTTTTCAAATGTTTTATTTTTGAACGTCAGTTCACATTTGTCGGTGGATCATCAGTGTTAGAGCTAAAATTAGCATGTTTAAAGTGATTTTCATGCTTCCAGGGGCTCGGGAAGTTAATTAAATACCATTTGGAGGCATTTAATGTTCGAGCAAAAACGGCTGATTTTCGACAAAAGAGATAACACCCCCCCATTACGTCATGCTTCAGAAATGTGGAAAATGGTCCGTTTTCAAATGTTTTATTTTTGAACGTCAGTTCACATTTGTAGGTGGATCATCAGTGTTAGAGCTAAAATTAGCATGTTTAAAGTGATTTTCATGCTTCCAGGGGCCCAAAACACAAGATTTATGGAATGGTTAAAAGTGCATGAAAATGGCCAATTTACTCACTCTGAGTTCTCAAAAAGGGTTTCTTCACCCCGGGAAGTTAATTAAATACCATTTGGAGGCATTTAATGTTAGAGCAAAAACGGCTGATTTTCGACAAAATAGATAACACCCCCCCAATACGTCATGCTTCAGAAATGTGGAAAATGGTCCGTTTTCAAATGTTTTATTTTTGAACGTCAGTTCACATTTGTAGGTGGATCATCAGTGTTAGAGCTAAAATTAGCATGTTTAAAGTGATTTTCATGCTTCCAGGGGCCCAAAACACAAGATTTATGGAATGGTTAAAAGTGCATTGCATGAAAATGGCCAATTTACTCACTCTGAGTTCTCAAAAAGGGTTTCTTCACCCCGGGAAGTTAATTAAATACCATTTGGAGGCATTTAATGTTAGAGCAAAAACGGCTGATTTTCGACAAAAGAGATAACACCCCCCATTACGTCATGCTTCAGAAATGTGGAAAATGGTCCGTTTTCAAATGTTTTATTTTTGAACGTCAGTTCACATTTGTAGGTGGATCATCAGTGTTAGAGCTAAAATTAGCATGTTTAAAGTGATTTTCATGCTTCCAGGGGCTCGGGAAGTTAATTAAATACCATTTGGAGGCATTTAATGTTCGAGCAAAAACGGCTGATTTTCGACAAAAGAGATAACATCCCCCCATTACGTCATACTTCAGAAATGTGGAAAATGGTCCGTTTTCAAATGTTTTATTGTTGAACGTCAGTTCACATTTGTAGGTGGATCATCAGTGTTAGAGCTAAAATTAGCATGTTTAAAGTGATTTTCATGCTTCCAGGGGCTCGGGAAGTGAAATAAATACCATTTGGAGGCATTTAATGTTCGAGCAAAAACGGCTGATTTTCGACAAAAGAGATAACACCCCCCATTACGTCATGCTTCAGAAATGTGGAAAATGGTCCGTTTTCAAATGTTTCATTTTTGAACGTCAGTTCACATTTGTAGGTGGATCATCAGTGTTAGAGCTAAAATTAGCATGTTTAAAGTGATTTTCATGCTTCCAGGGGCTCTGGAAGTTAATTAAATACCATTTGGAGGCATTTAATGTTCGAGCAAAAACGGCTGATTTTCGACAAAAGAGATAACACCCCCCCATTACGTCATGCTTCAGAAATGTGGAAAATGGTCCGTTTTCAAATGTTTTATTTTTGAACGTCAGTTCACATTTGTAGGTGGATCATCAGTGTTAGAGCTAAAATTAGCATGTTTAAAGTGATTTTCATGCTTCCAGGGGCCCAAAACACAAGATTTATGGAATGGTTAAAAGTGCATGAAAATGGCCAATTTACTCACTCTGAGTTCTCAAGAAGGGTTTCTTCACCCCGGGAAGTGAAATAAATACAATTTGGAGGCATTTAATGTTCGAGCAAAAACGGCTGATTTTCGACAAAAGAGATAACACCCCCCCCATTACGTCATGCTTCAGAAATGTGGAAAATGGTCCGTTTTCAAATGTTTCATTTTTGAACGTCAGTTCACATTTGTAGGTGGATCATCAGTGTTAGAGCTAAAATTAGCATGTTTAAAGTGATTTTCATGCTTCCAGGGGCCCAAAACACAAGATTTATGGAATGGTTAAAAGTGCATGAAAATGGCCAATTTACTCACTCTGAGTTCTCAAAAAGGGTTTCTTCACCCCGGGAAGTTAATTAAATACCATTTGGAGGCATTTAATGTTCGAGCAAAAACGGCTGATTTTCGACAAAAGAGATAACACCCCCCCATTACGTCATGCTTCAGAAATGTGGAAAATGGTCCGTTTTCAAATGTTTTATTTTTGAACGTCAGTTCACATTTGTAGGTGGATCATCAGTGTTAGAGCTAAAATTAGCATGTTTAAAGTGATTTTCATGCTTCCAGGGGCCCAAAACACAAGATTTATGGAATGGTTAAAAGTGCATGAAAATGGCCAATTTACTCACTCTGAGTTCTCAAAAAGGGTTTCTTCACCCCGGGAAGTTAATTAAATACCATTTGGAGGCATTTAATGTTAGAGCAAAAACGGCTGATTTTCGACAAAAGAGATAACACCACCCCCATTACGTCATGCTTCAGAAATGTGGAAAATGGTCCGTTTTCAAATGTTTCATTTTTGAACGTCAGTTCACATTTGTAGGTGGATCATCAGTGTTAGAGCTAAAATTAGCATGTTTAAAGTGATTTTCATGCTTCCAGGGGCTCGGGAAGTTAATTAAATACCATTTGGAGGCATTTAATGTTCGAGCAAAAACGGCTGATTTTCGACAAAAGAGATAACACCCCCCCATTACGTCATGCTTCAGAAATGTGGAAAATGGTCAGTTTTCAAATGTTTTATTTTTGAACGTCAGTTCACATTTGTAGGTGGATCATCAGTGTTAGAGCTAAAATTAGCATGTTTAAAGTGATTTTCATGCTTCCAGGGGCCCAAAACACAAGATTTATGGAATGGTTAAAAGTGCATGAAAATGGCCAATTTACTCACTCTGAGTTCTCAAAAAGGGTTTCTTCACCCCGGGAAGTTAATTAAATACCATTTGGAGGCATTTAATGTTCGAGCAAAAACGGCTGATTTTCGACAAAAGAGATAACACCCCCCCATTACGTCATGCTTCAGAAATGTGGAAAATGGTCCGTTTTCAAATGTTTCATTTTTGAACGTCAGTTCACATTTGTAGGTGGATCATCAGTGTTAGAGCTAAAATTAGCATGTTTAAAGTGATTTTCATGCTTCCAGGGGCTCGGGAAGTTAATTAAATACCATTTGGAGGCATTTAATGTTCGAGCAAAAACGGCTGATTTTCGACAAAAGAGATAACACCCCCCCATTACGTCATGCTTCAGAAATGTGGAAAATGGTCCGTTTTCAAATGTTTCATTTTTGAACGTCAGTTCACATTTGTAGGTGGATCATCAGTGTCAGAGCTAAAATTAGCATGTTTAAAGTGATTTTCATGCTTCCAGGGGCCCAAAACACAAGATTTATGGAATGGTTAAAAGTGCATGAAAATGGCCAATTTACTCACTCTGAGTTCTCAAAAAGGGTTTCTTCACCCCGGGAAGTTAATTAAATACCATTTGGAGGCATTTAATGTTCGAGCAAAAACGGCTGATTTTCGACAAAAGAGATAACACCCCCCCATTACGTCATGCTTCAGAAATGTGGAAAATGGTCCGTTTTCAAATGTTTTATTTTTGAACGTCAGTTCACATTTGTAGGTGGATCATCAGTGTTAGAGCTAAAATTAGCATGTTTAAAGTGATTTTCATGCTTCCAGGGGCTCGGGAAGTGAAATAAATACCATTTGGAGGCATTTAATGTTCGAGCAAAAACGGCTGATTTTCGACAAAAGAGATAACACCCCCCCATTACGTCATGCTTCAGAAATGTGGAAAATGGTCCGTTTTCAAATGTTTTATTTTTGAACGTCAGTTCACATTTGTAGGTGGATCATCAGTGTTAGAGCTAAAATTAGCATGTTTAAAGTGATTTTCATGCTTCCAGGGGCCCAAAACACAAGATTTATGGAATGGTTAAAAGTGCATGAAAATGGCCAATTTACTCACTCTGAGTTCTCAAAAAGGGTTTCTTCACCCCGGGAAGTTAATTAAATACCATTTGGAGGCATTTAATGTTAGAGCAAAAACGGCTGATTATCGACAAAAGAGATAACACCCCCCCATTACGTCATGCTTCAGAAATGTGGAAAATGGTCCGTTTTCAAATGTTTTATTTTTGAACGTCAGTTAACATTTGTAGGTGGATCATCAGTGTTAGAGCTAAAATTAGCATGTTTAAAGTGATTTTCATGCTTCCAGGGGCTCGGGAAGTTAATTAAATACCATTTGGAGGCATTTAATGTTCGAGCAAAAACGGCTGATTTTCGACAAAAGAGATAACACCCCCCCATTACGTCATGCTTCAGAAATGTGGAAAATGGTCCGTTTTCAAATGTTTCATTTTTGAACGTCAGTTCACATTTGTAGGTGGATCATCAGTGTTAGAGCTAAAATTAGCATGTTTAAAGTGATTTTCATGCTTCCAGGGGCTCGGGAAGTTAATTAAATACCATTTGGAGGCATTTAATGTTCGAGCAAAAACGGCTGATTTTCGACAAAAGAGATAACACCCCCCCATTACGTCATGCTTCAGAAATGTGGAAAATGGTCCGTTTTCAAATGTTTTATTTTTGAACGTCAGTTCACATTTGTAGGTGGATCATCAGTGTTAGAGCTAAAATTAGCATGTTTAAAGTGATTTTCATGCTTCCAGGGGCTCGGGAAGTTAATTAAATACCATTTGGAGGCATTTAATGTTCGAGCAAAAACGGCTGATTTTCGACAAAAGAGATAACACCCCCCCATTACGTCATGCTTCAGAAATGTGGAAAATGGTCCGTTTTCAAATGTTTTATTTTTGAACGTCAGTTCACATTTGTAGGTGGATCATCATTGTTAGAGCTAAAATTAGCATGTTTAAAGTGATTTTCATGCTTCCAGGGGCCCAAAACACAAGATTTATGGAATGGTTAAAAGTGCATGAAAATGGCCAATTTACTCACTCTGAGTTCTCAAAAAGGGTTTCTTCACCCCGGGAAGTTAATTAAATACCATTTGGAGGCATTTAATGTTCGAGCAAAAACGGCTGATTTTCGACAAAAGAGATAACACCCCCACATTACGTCATGCTTCAGAAATGTGGAAAATGGTCCGTTTTCAAATGTTTTATTTTTGAACGTCAGTTCAGATTTGTAGGTGGATCATCAGTGTTAGAGCTAAAATTAGCATGTTTAAAGTGATTTTCATGCTTCCAGGGGCCCAAAACACAAGATTTATGGAATGGTTAAAAGTGCATGAAAATGGCCAATTTACTCACTCTGAGTTCTCAAAAAGTGTTTCTTCACCCCAGGAAGTTAATTAAATACCATTTGGAGGCATTTAATGTTAGAGCAAAAACGGCTGATTTTCGACAAAAGAGATAACACCCCCCCATTACGTCATGCTTCAGAAATGTGGAAAATGGTCCGTTTTCAAATGTTTTATTTTTGAACGTCAGTTCACATTTGTAGGTGGATCATCAGTGTTAGAGCTAAAATTAGCATGTTTAAAGTGATTTTCATGCTTCCAGGGGCTCGGGAAGTGAAATAAATACCATTTGGAGGCATTTAATGTTCGAGCAAAAAAGGCTGATTTTCCACAAAAGAGATAACACCCCCCCATTACGTCATGCTTCAGAAATGTGGAAAATGGTCCGTTTTCAAATGTTTCATTTTTGAACGTCAGTTCACATTTGTAGGTGGATCATCAGTGTTAGAGCTAAAATTAGCATGTTTAAAGTGATTTTCATGCTTCCAGGGGCTCGGGAAGTTAATTAAATACCATTTGGAGGCATTTAATGTTCGAGCAAAAACGGCTGATTTTCGACAAAAGAGATAACACCCCCCCATTACGTCATGCTTCAGAAATGTGGAAAATGGTCCGTTTTCAAATGTTTTATTTTTGAACGTCAGTTCACATTTGTAGGTGGATCATCAGTGTTAGAGCTAAAATTAGCAGGTTTAAAGTGATTTTCATGCTTCCAGGGGCTCGGGAAGTTAATTAAATACCATTTGGAGGCATTTAATGTTCGAGCAAAAACGGCTGATTTTCGACAAAAGAGATAACACCCCCCCATTACGTCATGCTTCAGAAATGTGGAAAATGGTCCGTTTTCAAATGTTTTATTTTTGAACGTCAGTTCACATTTGTAGGTGGATCATCAGTGTTAGAGCTAAAATTAGCATGTTTAAAGTGATTTTCATGCTTCCAGGGGCCCAAAACACAAGATTTATGGAATGGTTAAAAGTGCATGAAAATGGCCAATTTACTCACTCTGAGTTCTCAAAAAGGGTTTCTTCACCCCGGGAAGTTAATTAAATACCATTTGGAGGCATTTAATGTTAGAGCAAAAACGGCTGATTTTCGACAAAATAGATAACACCCCCCCAATACGTCATGCTTCAGAAATGTGGAAAATGGTCCGTTTTCAAATGTTTTATTTTTGAACGTCAGTTCACATTTGTAGGTGGATCATCAGTGTTAGAGCTAAAATTAGCATGTTTAAAGTGATTTTCATGCTTCCAGGGGCCCAAAACACAAGATTTATGGAATGGTTAAAAGTGCATTGCATGAAAATGGCCAATTTACTCACTCTGAGTTCTCAAAAAGGGTTTCTTCACCCCGGGAAGTTAATTAAATACCATTTGGAGGCATTTAATGTTAGAGCAAAAACGGCTGATTTTCGACAAAAGAGATAACACCCCCCATTACGTCATGCTTCAGAAATGTGGAAAATGGTCCGTTTTCAAATGTTTTATTTTTGAACGTCAGTTCACATTTGTAGGTGGATCATCAGTGTTAGAGCTAAAATTAGCATGTTTAAAGTGATTTTCATGCTTCCAGGGGCTCGGGAAGTTAATTAAATACCATTTGGAGGCATTTAATGTTCGAGCAAAAACGGCTGATTTTCGACAAAAGAGATAACACCCCCCCATTACGTCATACTTCAGAAATGTGGAAAATGGTCCGTTTTCAAATGTTTTATTTTTGAATGTCAGTTCACATTTGTAGGTGGATCATCAGTGTTAGAGCTAAAATTAGCATGTTTAAAGTGATTTTCATGCTTCCAGGGGCTCGGGAAGTGAAATAAATACCATTTGGAGGCATTTAATGTTCGAGCAAAAACGGCTGATTTTCGACAAAAGAGATAACACCCCCCATTACGTCATGCTTCAGAAATGTGGAAAATGGTCCGTTTTCAAATGTTTCATTTTTGAACGTCAGTTCACATTTGTAGGTGGATCATCAGTGTTAGAGCTAAAATTAGCATGTTTAAAGTGATTTTCATGCTTCCAGGGGCTCTGGAAGTTAATTAAATACCATTTGGAGGCATTTAATGTTCGAGCAAAAACGGCTGATTTTCGACAAAAGAGATAACACCCCCCCATTACGTCATGCTTCAGAAATGTGGAAAATGGTCCGTTTTCAAATGTTTTATTTTTGAACGTCAGTTCACATTTGTAGGTGGATCATCAGTGTTAGAGCTAAAATTAGCATGTTTAAAGTGATTTTCATGCTTCCAGGGGCCCAAAACACAAGATTTATGGAATGGTTAAAAGTGCATGAAAATGGCCAATTTACTCACTCTGAGTTCTCAAGAAGGGTTTCTTCACCCCGGGAAGTGAAATAAATACAATTTGGAGGCATTTAATGTTCGAGCAAAAACGGCTGATTTTCGACAAAAGAGATAACACCCCCCCATTACGTCATGCTTCAGAAATGTGGAAAATGGTCCGTTTTCAAATGTTTCATTTTTGAACGTCAGTTCACATTTGTAGGTGGATCATCAGTGTTAGAGCTAAAATTAGCATGTTTAAAGTGATTTTCATGCTTCCAGGGGCCCAAAACACAAGATTTATGGAATGGTTAAAAGTGCATGAAAATGGCCAATTTACTCACTCTGAGTTCTCAAAAAGGGTTTCTTCACCCCGGGAAGTTAATTAAATACCATTTGGAGGCATTTAATGTTAGAGCAAAAACGGCTGATTTTCGACAAAAGAGATAACACCACCCCCATTACGTCATGCTTCAGAAATGTGTAAAATGGTCCGTTTTCAAATGTTTCATTTTTGAACGTCAGTTCACATTTGTAGGTGGATCATCAGTGTTAGAGCTAAAATTAGCATGTTTAAAGTGATTTTCATGCTTCCAGGGGCTCGGGAAGTTAATTAAATACCATTTGGAGGCATTTAATGTTCGAGCAAAAACGGCTGATTTTCGACAAAAGAGATAACACCCCCCTATTACGTCATGCTTCAGAAATGTGGAAAATGGTCAGTTTTCAAATGTTTTATTTTTGAACGTCAGTTCACATTTGTAGGTGGATCATCAGTGTTAGAGCTAAAATTAGCATGTTTAAAGTGATTTTCATGCTTCCAGGGGCCCAAAACACAAGATTTATGGAATGGTTAAAAGTGCATGAAAATGGCCAATTTACTCACTCTGAGTTCTCAAAAAGGGTTTCTTCACCCCGGGAAGTTAATTAAATACCATTTGGAGGCATTTAATGTTCGAGCAAAAACGGCTGATTTTCGTCAAAAGAGATAACACCCCCCCATTACGTCATGCTTCAGAAATGTGGAAAATGGTCCGTTTTCAAATGTTTCATTTTTGAACGTCAGTTCACATTTGTAGGTGGATCATCAGTGTTAGAGCTAAAATTAGCATGTTTAAAGTGATTTTCATGCTTCCAGGGGCTCGGGAAGTTAATTAAATACCATTTGGAGGCATTTAATGTTCGAGCAAAAACGGCTGATTTTCGACAAAAGAGATAACACCCCCCCAATACGTCATGCTTCAGAAATGTGGAAAATGGTCCGTTTTCAAATGTTTCATTTTTGAACGTCAGTTCACATTTGTAGGTGGATCATCAGTGTCAGAGCTAAAATTAGCATGTTTAAAGTGATTTTCATGCTTCCAGGGGCCCAAAACACAAGATTTATGGAATGGTTAAAAGTGCATGAAAATGGCCAATTTACTCACTCTGAGTTCTCAAAAAGGGTTTCTTCACCCCGGGAAGTTAATTAAATACCATTTGGAGGCATTTAATGTTCGAGCAAAAACGGCTGATTTTCGACAAAAGAGATAACACCCCCCATTACGTCATGCTTCAGAAATGTGGAAAATGGTCCGTTTTCAAATGTTTTATTTTTGAACGTCAGTTCACATTTGTAGGTGGATCATCAGTGTTAGAGCTAAAATTAGCATGTTTAAAGTGATTTTCATGCTTCCAGGGGCTCGGGAAGTGAAATAAATACCATTTGGAGGCATTTAATGTTCGAGCAAAAACGGCTGATTTTCGACAAAAGAGATAACACCCCCCCATTACGTCATGCTTCAGAAATGTGGAAAATGGTCCGTTTTCAAATGTTTTATTTTTGAACGTCAGTTCACATTTGTAGGTGGATCATCAGTGTTAGAGCTAAAATTAGCATGTTTAAAGTGATTTTCATGCTTCCAGGGGCCCAAAACACAAGATTTATGGAATGGTTAAAAGTGCATGAAAATGGCCAATTTACTCACTCTGAGTTCTCAAAAAGGGTTTCTTCACCCCGGGAAGTTAATTAAATACCATTTGGAGGCATTTAATGTTAGAGCAAAAACGGCTGATTATCGACAAAAGAGATAACACCCCCCCATTACGTCATGCTTCAGAAATGTGGAAAATGGTCCGTTTTCAAATGTTTTATTTTTGAACGTCAGTTAACATTTGTAGGTGGATCATCAGTGTTAGAGCTAAAATTAGCATGTTTAAAGTGATTTTCATGCTTCCAGGGGCTCGGGAAGTTAATTAAATACCATTTGGAGGCATTTAATGTTCGAGCAAAAACGGCTGATTTTCGACAAAAGAGATAACACCCCCCCATTACGTCATGCTTCAGAAATGTGGAAAATGGTCCGTTTTCAAATGTTTCATTTTTGAACGTCAGTTCACATTTGTAGGTGGATCATCAGTGTTAGAGCTAAAATTAGCATGTTTAAAGTGATTTTCATGCTTCCAGGGGCTCGGGAAGTTAATTAAATACCATTTGGAGGCATTTAATGTTCGAGCAAAAACGGCTGATTTTCGACAAAAGAGATAACACCCCCCCATTACGTCATGCTTCAGAAATGTGGAAAATGGTCCGTTTTCAAATGTTTTATTTTTGAACGTCAGTTCACATTTGTAGGTGGATCATCAGTGTTAGAGCTAAAATTAGCATGTTTAAAGTGATTTTCATGCTTCCAGGGGCTCGGGAAGTTAATTAAATACCATTTGGAGGCATTTAATGTTCGAGCAAAAACGGCTGATTTTCGACAAAAGAGATAACACCCCCCCATTACGTCATGCTTCAGAAATGTGGAAAATGGTCCGTTTTCAAATGTTTTATTTTTGAACGTCAGTTCACATTTGTAGGTGGATCATCAGTGTTAGAGCTAAAATTAGCATGTTTAAAGTGATTTTCATGCTTCCAGGGGCCCAAAACACAAGATTTATGGAATGGTTAAAAGTGCATGAAAATGGCCAATTTACTCACTCTGAGTTCTCAAAAAGGGTTTCTTCACCCCGGGAAGTTAATTAAATACCATTTGGAGGCATTTAATGTTCGAGCAAAAACGGCTGATTTTCGACAAAAGAGATAACACCCCCACATTACGTCATGCTTCAGAAATGTGGAAAATGGTCCGTTTTCAAATGTTTTATTTTTGAACGTCAGTTCACATTTGTAGGTGGATCATCAGTGTTAGAGCTAAAATTAGCATGTTTAAAGTGATTTTCATGCTTCCAGGGGCTCGGGAAGTGAAATAAATACCATTTGGAGGCATTTAATGTTCGAGCAAAAAAGGCTGATTTTCCACAAAAGAGATAACACCCCCCCATTACGTCATGCTTCAGAAATGTGGAAAATGGTCCGTTTTCAAATGTTTCATTTTTGAACGTCAGTTCACATTTGTAGGTGGATCATCAGTGTTAGAGCTAAAATTAGCATGTTTAAAGTGATTTTCATGCTTCCAGGGGCCCAAAACACAAGATTTATGGAATGGTTAAAAGTGCATGAAAATGGCCAATTTACTCACTCTGAGTTCTCAAAAAGGGTTTCTTCACCCCGGGAAGTTAATTAAATACCATTTGGAGGCATTTAATGTTCGAGCAAAAACGGCTGATTTTCGTCAAAAGAGATAACACCCCCCCATTACGTCATGCTTCAGAAATGTGGAAAATGGTCCGTTTTCAAATGTTTCATTTTTGAACGTCAGTTCACATTTGTAGGTGGATCATCAGTGTTAGAGCTAAAATTAGCATGTTTAAAGTGATTTTCATGCTTCCAGGGGCTCGGGAAGTTAATTAAATACCATTTGGAGGCATTTAATGTTCGAGCAAAAACGGCTGATTTTCGACAAAAGAGATAACACCCCCCCAATACGTCATGCTTCAGAAATGTGGAAAATGGTCCGTTTTCAAATGTTTCATTTTTGAACGTCAGTTCACATTTGTAGGTGGATCATCAGTGTCAGAGCTAAAATTAGCATGTTTAAAGTGATTTTCATGCTTCCAGGGGCCCAAAACACAAGATTTATGGAATGGTTAAAAGTGCATGAAAATGGCCAATTTACTCACTCTGAGTTCTCAAAAAGGGTTTCTTCACCCCGGGAAGTTAATTAAATACCATTTGGAGGCATTTAATGTTCGAGCAAAAACGGCTGATTTTCGACAAAAGAGATAACACCCCCCATTACGTCATGCTTCAGAAATGTGGAAAATGGTCCGTTTTCAAATGTTTTATTTTTGAACGTCAGTTCACATTTGTAGGTGGATCATCAGTGTTAGAGCTAAAATTAGCATGTTTAAAGTGATTTTCATGCTTCCAGGGGCTCGGGAAGTGAAATAAATACCATTTGGAGGCATTTAATGTTCGAGCAAAAACGGCTGATTTTCGACAAAAGAGATAACACCCCCCCATTACGTCATGCTTCAGAAATGTGGAAAATGGTCCGTTTTCAAATGTTTTATTTTTGAACGTCAGTTCACATTTGTAGGTGGATCATCAGTGTTAGAGCTAAAATTAGCATGTTTAAAGTGATTTTCATGCTTCCAGGGGCCCAAAACACAAGATTTATGGAATGGTTAAAAGTGCATGAAAATGGCCAATTTACTCACTCTGAGTTCTCAAAAAGGGTTTCTTCACCCCGGGAAGTTAATTAAATACCATTTGGAGGCATTTAATGTTAGAGCAAAAACGGCTGATTATCGACAAAAGAGATAACACCCCCCCATTACGTCATGCTTCAGAAATGTGGAAAATGGTCCGTTTTCAAATGTTTTATTTTTGAACGTCAGTTAACATTTGTAGGTGGATCATCAGTGTTAGAGCTAAAATTAGCATGTTTAAAGTGATTTTCATGCTTCCAGGGGCTCGGGAAGTTAATTAAATACCATTTGGAGGCATTTAATGTTCGAGCAAAAACGGCTGATTTTCGACAAAAGAGATAACACCCCCCCATTACGTCATGCTTCAGAAATGTGGAAAATGGTCCGTTTTCAAATGTTTCATTTTTGAACGTCAGTTCACATTTGTAGGTGGATCATCAGTGTTAGAGCTAAAATTAGCATGTTTAAAGTGATTTTCATGCTTCCAGGGGCTCGGGAAGTTAATTAAATACCATTTGGAGGCATTTAATGTTCGAGCAAAAACGGCTGATTTTCGACAAAAGAGATAACACCCCCCCATTACGTCATGCTTCAGAAATGTGGAAAATGGTCCGTTTTCAAATGTTTTATTTTTGAACGTCAGTTCACATTTGTAGGTGGATCATCAGTGTTAGAGCTAAAATTAGCATGTTTAAAGTGATTTTCATGCTTCCAGGGGCTCGGGAAGTTAATTAAATACCATTTGGAGGCATTTAATGTTCGAGCAAAAACGGCTGATTTTCGACAAAAGAGATAACACCCCCCCATTACGTCATGCTTCAGAAATGTGGAAAATGGTCCGTTTTCAAATGTTTTATTTTTGAACGTCAGTTCACATTTGTAGGTGGATCATCAGTGTTAGAGCTAAAATTAGCATGTTTAAAGTGATTTTCATGCTTCCAGGGGCCCAAAACACAAGATTTATGGAATGGTTAAAAGTGCATGAAAATGGCCAATTTACTCACTCTGAGTTCTCAAAAAGGGTTTCTTCACCCCGGGAAGTTAATTAAATACCATTTGGAGGCATTTAATGTTCGAGCAAAAACGGCTGATTTTCGACAAAAGAGATAACACCCCCACATTACGTCATGCTTCAGAAATGTGGAAAATGGTCCGTTTTCAAATGTTTTATTTTTGAACGTCAGTTCACATTTGTAGGTGGATCATCAGTGTTAGAGCTAAAATTAGCATGTTTAAAGTGATTTTCATGCTTCCAGGGGCTCGGGAAGTGAAATAAATACCATTTGGAGGCATTTAATGTTCGAGCAAAAAAGGCTGATTTTCCACAAAAGAGATAACACCCCCCCATTACGTCATGCTTCAGAAATGTGGAAAATGGTCCGTTTTCAAATGTTTCATTTTTGAACGTCAGTTCACATTTGTAGGTGGATCATCAGTGTTAGAGCTAAAATTAGCATGTTTAAAGTGATTTTCATGCTTCCAGGGGCTCGGGAAGTTAATTAAATACCATTTGGAGGCATTTAATGTTCGAGCAAAAACGGCTGATTTTCGACAAAAGAGATAACACCCCCCCATTACGTCATGCTTCAGAAATGTGGAAAATGGTCCGTTTTCAAATGTTTTATTTTTGAACGTCAGTTCACATTTGTAGGTGGATCATCAGTGTTAGAGCTAAAATTAGCAGGTTTAAAGTGATTTTCATGCTTCCAGGGGCTCGGGAAGTTAATTAAATACCATTTGGAGGCATTTAATGTTCGAGCAAAAACGGCTGATTTTCGACAAAAGAGATAACACCCCCCCATTACGTCATGCTTCAGAAATGTGGAAAATGGTCCGTTTTCAAATGTTTTATTTTTGAACGTCAGTTCACATTTGTAGGTGGATCATCAGTGTTAGAGCTAAAATTAGCATGTTTAAAGTGATTTTCATGCTTCCAGGGGCCCAAAACACAAGATTTATGGAATGGTTAAAAGTGCATGAAAATGGCCAATTTACTCACTCTGAGTTCTCAAAAAGGGTTTCTTCACCCCGGGAAGTTAATTAAATACCATTTGGAGGCATTTAATGTTAGAGCAAAAACGGCTGATTTTCGACAAAATAGATAACACCCCCCCAATACGTCATGCTTCAGAAATGTGGAAAATGGTCCGTTTTCAAATGTTTTATTTTTTAACGTCAGTTCACATTTGTAGGTGGATCATCAGTGTTAGAGCTAAAATTAGCATGTTTAAAGTGATTTTCATGCTTCCAGGGGCCCAAAACACAAGATTTATGGAATGGTTAAAAGTGCATTGCATGAAAATGGCCAATTTACTCACTCTGAGTTCTCAAAAAGGGTTTCTTCACCCCGGGAAGTTAATTAAATACCATTTGGAGGCATTTAATGTTAGAGCAAAAACGGCTGATTTTCGACAAAAGAGATAACACCCCCCATTACGTCATGCTTCAGAAATGTGGAAAATGGTCCGTTTTCAAATGTTTTATTTTTGAACGTCAGTTCACATTTGTAGGTGGATCATCAGTGTTAGAGCTAAAATTAGCATGTTTAAAGTGATTTTCATGCTTCCAGGGGCTCGGGAAGTTAATTAAATACCATTTGGAGGCATTTAATGTTCGAGCAAAAACGGCTGATTTTCGACAAAAGAGATAACACCCCCCATTACGTCATGCTTCAGAAATGTGGAAAATGGTCCGTTTTCAAATGTTTTATTTTTGAACGTCAGTTCACATTTGTAGGTGGATCATCAGTGTTAGAGCTAAAATTAGCATGTTTAAAGTGATTTTCATGCTTCCAGGGGCCCAAAACACAAGATTTATGGAATGGTTAAAAGTGCATGAAAATGGCCAATTTACTCACTCTGAGTTCTCAAAAAGGGTTTCTTCACCCCGGGAAGTTAATTAAATACCATTTGGAGGCATTTAATGTTAGAGCAAAAACGGCTGATTTTCCACAAAAGAGATAACACCCCCCCATTACGTCATGCTTCAGAAATGTGGAAAATGGTCCGTTTTCAAATGTTTTATTTTTGAACGTCAGTTCACATTTGTAGGTGGATCATCAGTGTTAGAGCTAAAATTAGCATGTTTAAAGTGATTTTCAAGCTTCCAGGGGCCCAAAACACAAGATTTATGGAATGGTTAAAAGTGCATGAAAATGGCCAATTTACTCACTCTGAGTTCTCAAAAAGGGTTTCTTCACTCCGGGAAGTTAATTAAATACCATTTGGAGGCATTTAATGTTCAAGCAAAAACGGCTGATTTTCGACAAAAGAGATAACACCCCCCCATTACGTCATGCTTCAGAAATGTGGAAAATGGTCCGTTTTCAAATGTTTTATTTTTGAACGTCAGTTCACATTTGTAGGTGGATCATCAGTGTTAGAGCTAAAATTAGCATGTTTAAAGTGATTTTCATGCTTCCAGGGGCCCAAAACACAAGATTTATGGAATGGTTAAAAGTGCATGAAAATGGCCAATTTACTCACTCTGAGTTCTCAAAAAGGGTTTCTTCACCCCGGGAAGTTAATTAAATACCATTTGGAGGCATTTAATGTTCGAGCAAAAACGGCTGATTTTCGACAAAAGAGATAACACCCCCACATTACGTCATGCTTCAGAAATGTGGAAAATGGTCCGTTTTCAAATGTTTTATTTTTGAACGTCAGTTCACATTTGTAGGTGGATCATCAGTGTTAGAGCTAAAATTAGCATGTTTAAAGTGATTTTCATGCTTCCAGGGGCCCAAAACACAAGATTTATGGAATGGTTAAAAGTGCATGAAAATGGCCAATTTACTCACTCTGAGTTCTCAAAAAGGGTTTCTTCACCCCAGGAAGTTAATTAAATACCATTTGGAGGCATTTAATGTTAGAGCAAAAACGGCTGATTTTCGACAAAAGAGATAACACCCCCCCATTACGTCATGCTTCAGAAATGTGGAAAATGGTCCGTTTTCAAATGTTTTATTTTTGAACGTCAGTTCACATTTGTAGGTGGATCATCAGTGTTAGAGCTAAAATTAGCATGTTTAAAGTGATTTTCATGCTTCCAGGGGCTCGGGAAGTGAAATAAATACCATTTGGAGGCATTTAATGTTCGAGCAAAAAAGGCTGATTTTCCACAAAAGAGATAACACCCCCCCATTACGTCATGCTTCAGAAATGTGGAAAATGGTCCGTTTTCAAATGTTTCATTTTTGAACGTCAGTTCACATTTGTAGGTGGATCATCAGTGTTAGAGCTAAAATTAGCATGTTTAAAGTGATTTTCATGCTTCCAGGGGCTCGGGAAGTTAATTAAATACCATTTGGAGGCATTTAATGTTCGAGCAAAAACGGCTGATTTTCGACAAAAGAGATAACACCCCCCCATTACGTCATGCTTCAGAAATGTGGAAAATGGTCCGTTTTCAAATGTTTTATTTTTGAACGTCAGTTCACATTTGTCGGTGGATCATCAGTGTTAGAGCTAAAATTAGCATGTTTAAAGTGATTTTCATGCTTCCAGGGGCTCGGGAAGTTAATTAAATACCATTTGGAGGCATTTAATGTTCGAGCAAAAACGGCTGATTTTCGACAAAAGAGATAACACCCCCCCATTACGTCATGCTTCAGAAATGTGGAAAATGGTCCGTTTTCAAATGTTTTATTTTTGAACGTCAGTTCACATTTGTAGGTGGATCATCAGTGTTAGAGCTAAAATTAGCATGTTTAAAGTGATTTTCATGCTTCCAGGGGCCCAAAACACAAGATTTATGGAATGGTTAAAAGTGCATGAAAATGGCCAATTTACTCACTCTGAGTTCTCAAAAAGGGTTTCTTCACCCCGGGAAGTTAATTAAATACCATTTGGAGGCATTTAATGTTAGAGCAAAAACGGCTGATTTTCGACAAAATAGATAACACCCCCCCAATACGTCATGCTTCAGAAATGTGGAAAATGGTCCGTTTTCAAATGTTTTATTTTTGAACGTCAGTTCACATTTGTAGGTGGATCATCAGTGTTAGAGCTAAAATTAGCATGTTTAAAGTGATTTTCATGCTTCCAGGGGCCCAAAACACAAGATTTATGGAATGGTTAAAAGTGCATTGCATGAAAATGGCCAATTTACTCACTCTGAGTTCTCAAAAAGGGTTTCTTCACCCCGGGAAGTTAATTAAATACCATTTGGAGGCATTTAATGTTAGAGCAAAAACGGCTGATTTTCGACAAAAGAGATAACACCCCCCATTACGTCATGCTTCAGAAATGTGGAAAATGGTCCGTTTTCAAATGTTTTATTTTTGAACGTCAGTTCACATTTGTAGGTGGATCATCAGTGTTAGAGCTAAAATTAGCATGTTTAAAGTGATTTTCATGCTTCCAGGGGCTCGGGAAGTTAATTAAATACCATTTGGAGGCATTTAATGTTCGAGCAAAAACGGCTGATTTTCGACAAAAGAGATAACATCCCCCCATTACGTCATACTTCAGAAATGTGGAAAATGGTCCGTTTTCAAATGTTTTATTGTTGAACGTCAGTTCACATTTGTAGGTGGATCATCAGTGTTAGAGCTAAAATTAGCATGTTTAAAGTGATTTTCATGCTTCCAGGGGCTCGGGAAGTGAAATAAATACCATTTGGAGGCATTTAATGTTCGAGCAAAAACGGCTGATTTTCGACAAAAGAGATAACACCCCCCATTACGTCATGCTTCAGAAATGTGGAAAATGGTCCGTTTTCAAATGTTTCATTTTTGAACGTCAGTTCACATTTGTAGGTGGATCATCAGTGTTAGAGCTAAAATTAGCATGTTTAAAGTGATTTTCATGCTTCCAGGGGCTCTGGAAGTTAATTAAATACCATTTGGAGGCATTTAATGTTCGAGCAAAAACGGCTGATTTTCGACAAAAGAGATAACACCCCCCCATTACGTCATGCTTCAGAAATGTGGAAAATGGTCCGTTTTCAAATGTTTTATTTTTGAACGTCAGTTCACATTTGTAGGTGGATCATCAGTGTTAGAGCTAAAATTAGCATGTTTAAAGTGATTTTCATGCTTCCAGGGGCCCAAAACACAAGATTTATGGAATGGTTAAAAGTGCATGAAAATGGCCAATTTACTCACTCTGAGTTCTCAAGAAGGGTTTCTTCACCCCGGGAAGTGAAATAAATACAATTTGGAGGCATTTAATGTTCGAGCAAAAACGGCTGATTTTCGACAAAAGAGATAACACCCCCCCCATTACGTCATGCTTCAGAAATGTGGAAAATGGTCCGTTTTCAAATGTTTCATTTTTGAACGTCAGTTCACATTTGTAGGTGGATCATCAGTGTTAGAGCTAAAATTAGCATGTTTAAAGTGATTTTCATGCTTCCAGGGGCCCAAAACACAAGATTTATGGAATGGTTAAAAGTGCATGAAAATGGCCAATTTACTCACTCTGAGTTCTCAAAAAGGGTTTCTTCACCCCGGGAAGTTAATTAAATACCATTTGGAGGCATTTAATGTTCGAGCAAAAACGGCTGATTTTCGACAAAAGAGATAACACCCCCCCATTACGTCATGCTTCAGAAATGTGGAAAATGGTCCGTTTTCAAATGTTTTATTTTTGAACGTCAGTTCACATTTGTAGGTGGATCATCAGTGTTAGAGCTAAAATTAGCATGTTTAAAGTGATTTTCATGCTTCCAGGGGCCCAAAACACAAGATTTATGGAATGGTTAAAAGTGCATGAAAATGGCCAATTTACTCACTCTGAGTTCTCAAAAAGGGTTTCTTCACCCCGGGAAGTTAATTAAATACCATTTGGAGGCATTTAATGTTAGAGCAAAAACGGCTGATTTTCGACAAAAGAGATAACACCACCCCCATTACGTCATGCTTCAGAAATGTGGAAAATGGTCCGTTTTCAAATGTTTCATTTTTGAACGTCAGTTCACATTTGTAGGTGGATCATCAGTGTTAGAGCTAAAATTAGCATGTTTAAAGTGATTTTCATGCTTCCAGGGGCTCGGGAAGTTAATTAAATACCATTTGGAGGCATTTAATGTTCGAGCAAAAACGGCTGATTTTCGACAAAAGAGATAACACCCCCCCATTACGTCATGCTTCAGAAATGTGGAAAATGGTCAGTTTTCAAATGTTTTATTTTTGAACGTCAGTTCACATTTGTAGGTGGATCATCAGTGTTAGAGCTAAAATTAGCATGTTTAAAGTGATTTTCATGCTTCCAGGGGCCCAAAACACAAGATTTATGGAATGGTTAAAAGTGCATGAAAATGGCCAATTTACTCACTCTGAGTTCTCAAAAAGGGTTTCTTCACCCCGGGAAGTTAATTAAATACCATTTGGAGGCATTTAATGTTCGAGCAAAAACGGCTGATTTTCGACAAAAGAGATAACACCCCCCCATTACGTCATGCTTCAGAAATGTGGAAAATGGTCCGTTTTCAAATGTTTCATTTTTGAACGTCAGTTCACATTTGTAGGTGGATCATCAGTGTTAGAGCTAAAATTAGCATGTTTAAAGTGATTTTCATGCTTCCAGGGGCTCGGGAAGTTAATTAAATACCATTTGGAGGCATTTAATGTTCGAGCAAAAACGGCTGATTTTCGACAAAAGAGATAACACCCCCCCATTACGTCATGCTTCAGAAATGTGGAAAATGGTCCGTTTTCAAATGTTTCATTTTTGAACGTCAGTTCACATTTGTAGGTGGATCATCAGTGTCAGAGCTAAAATTAGCATGTTTAAAGTGATTTTCATGCTTCCAGGGGCCCAAAACACAAGATTTATGGAATGGTTAAAAGTGCATGAAAATGGCCAATTTACTCACTCTGAGTTCTCAAAAAGGGTTTCTTCACCCCGGGAAGTTAATTAAATACCATTTGGAGGCATTTAATGTTCGAGCAAAAACGGCTGATTTTCGACAAAAGAGATAACACCCCCCCATTACGTCATGCTTCAGAAATGTGGAAAATGGTCCGTTTTCAAATGTTTTATTTTTGAACGTCAGTTCACATTTGTAGGTGGATCATCAGTGTTAGAGCTAAAATTAGCATGTTTAAAGTGATTTTCATGCTTCCAGGGGCTCGGGAAGTGAAATAAATACCATTTGGAGGCATTTAATGTTCGAGCAAAAACGGCTGATTTTCGACAAAAGAGATAACACCCCCCCATTACGTCATGCTTCAGAAATGTGGAAAATGGTCCGTTTTCAAATGTTTTATTTTTGAACGTCAGTTCACATTTGTAGGTGGATCATCAGTGTTAGAGCTAAAATTAGCATGTTTAAAGTGATTTTCATGCTTCCAGGGGCCCAAAACACAAGATTTATGGAATGGTTAAAAGTGCATGAAAATGGCCAATTTACTCACTCTGAGTTCTCAAAAAGGGTTTCTTCACCCCGGGAAGTTAATTAAATACCATTTGGAGGCATTTAATGTTAGAGCAAAAACGGCTGATTATCGACAAAAGAGATAACACCCCCCCATTACGTCATGCTTCAGAAATGTGGAAAATGGTCCGTTTTCAAATGTTTTATTTTTGAACGTCAGTTAACATTTGTAGGTGGATCATCAGTGTTAGAGCTAAAATTAGCATGTTTAAAGTGATTTTCATGCTTCCAGGGGCTCGGGAAGTTAATTAAATACCATTTGGAGGCATTTAATGTTCGAGCAAAAACGGCTGATTTTCGACAAAAGAGATAACACCCCCCCATTACGTCATGCTTCAGAAATGTGGAAAATGGTCCGTTTTCAAATGTTTCATTTTTGAACGTCAGTTCACATTTGTAGGTGGATCATCAGTGTTAGAGCTAAAATTAGCATGTTTAAAGTGATTTTCATGCTTCCAGGGGCTCGGGAAGTTAATTAAATACCATTTGGAGGCATTTAATGTTCGAGCAAAAACGGCTGATTTTCGACAAAAGAGATAACACCCCCCCATTACGTCATGCTTCAGAAATGTGGAAAATGGTCCGTTTTCAAATGTTTTATTTTTGAACGTCAGTTCACATTTGTAGGTGGATCATCAGTGTTAGAGCTAAAATTAGCATGTTTAAAGTGATTTTCATGCTTCCAGGGGCTCGGGAAGTTAATTAAATACCATTTGGAGGCATTTAATGTTCGAGCAAAAACGGCTGATTTTCGACAAAAGAGATAACACCCCCCCATTACGTCATGCTTCAGAAATGTGGAAAATGGTCCGTTTTCAAATGTTTTATTTTTGAACGTCAGTTCACATTTGTAGGTGGATCATCATTGTTAGAGCTAAAATTAGCATGTTTAAAGTGATTTTCATGCTTCCAGGGGCCCAAAACACAAGATTTATGGAATGGTTAAAAGTGCATGAAAATGGCCAATTTACTCACTCTGAGTTCTCAAAAAGGGTTTCTTCACCCCGGGAAGTTAATTAAATACCATTTGGAGGCATTTAATGTTCGAGCAAAAACGGCTGATTTTCGACAAAAGAGATAACACCCCCACATTACGTCATGCTTCAGAAATGTGGAAAATGGTCCGTTTTCAAATGTTTTATTTTTGAACGTCAGTTCAGATTTGTAGGTGGATCATCAGTGTTAGAGCTAAAATTAGCATGTTTAAAGTGATTTTCATGCTTCCAGGGGCCCAAAACACAAGATTTATGGAATGGTTAAAAGTGCATGAAAATGGCCAATTTACTCACTCTGAGTTCTCAAAAAGTGTTTCTTCACCCCAGGAAGTTAATTAAATACCATTTGGAGGCATTTAATGTTAGAGCAAAAACGGCTGATTTTCGACAAAAGAGATAACACCCCCCCATTACGTCATGCTTCAGAAATGTGGAAAATGGTCCGTTTTCAAATGTTTTATTTTTGAACGTCAGTTCACATTTGTAGGTGGATCATCAGTGTTAGAGCTAAAATTAGCATGTTTAAAGTGATTTTCATGCTTCCAGGGGCTCGGGAAGTGAAATAAATACCATTTGGAGGCATTTAATGTTCGAGCAAAAAAGGCTGATTTTCCACAAAAGAGATAACACCCCCCCATTACGTCATGCTTCAGAAATGTGGAAAATGGTCCGTTTTCAAATGTTTCATTTTTGAACGTCAGTTCACATTTGTAGGTGGATCATCAGTGTTAGAGCTAAAATTAGCATGTTTAAAGTGATTTTCATGCTTCCAGGGGCTCGGGAAGTTAATTAAATACCATTTGGAGGCATTTAATGTTCGAGCAAAAACGGCTGATTTTCGACAAAAGAGATAACACCCCCCCATTACGTCATGCTTCAGAAATGTGGAAAATGGTCCGTTTTCAAATGTTTTATTTTTGAACGTCAGTTCACATTTGTAGGTGGATCATCAGTGTTAGAGCTAAAATTAGCAGGTTTAAAGTGATTTTCATGCTTCCAGGGGCTCGGGAAGTTAATTAAATACCATTTGGAGGCATTTAATGTTCGAGCAAAAACGGCTGATTTTCGACAAAAGAGATAACACCCCCCCATTACGTCATGCTTCAGAAATGTGGAAAATGGTCCGTTTTCAAATGTTTTATTTTTGAACGTCAGTTCACATTTGTAGGTGGATCATCAGTGTTAGAGCTAAAATTAGCATGTTTAAAGTGATTTTCATGCTTCCAGGGGCCCAAAACACAAGATTTATGGAATGGTTAAAAGTGCATGAAAATGGCCAATTTACTCACTCTGAGTTCTCAAAAAGGGTTTCTTCACCCCGGGAAGTTAATTAAATACCATTTGGAGGCATTTAATGTTAGAGCAAAAACGGCTGATTTTCGACAAAATAGATAACACCCCCCCAATACGTCATGCTTCAGAAATGTGGAAAATGGTCCGTTTTCAAATGTTTTATTTTTGAACGTCAGTTCACATTTGTAGGTGGATCATCAGTGTTAGAGCTAAAATTAGCATGTTTAAAGTGATTTTCATGCTTCCAGGGGCCCAAAACACAAGATTTATGGAATGGTTAAAAGTGCATTGCATGAAAATGGCCAATTTACTCACTCTGAGTTCTCAAAAAGGGTTTCTTCACCCCGGGAAGTTAATTAAATACCATTTGGAGGCATTTAATGTTAGAGCAAAAACGGCTGATTTTCGACAAAAGAGATAACACCCCCCATTACGTCATGCTTCAGAAATGTGGAAAATGGTCCGTTTTCAAATGTTTTATTTTTGAACGTCAGTTCACATTTGTAGGTGGATCATCAGTGTTAGAGCTAAAATTAGCATGTTTAAAGTGATTTTCATGCTTCCAGGGGCTCGGGAAGTTAATTAAATACCATTTGGAGGCATTTAATGTTCGAGCAAAAACGGCTGATTTTCGACAAAAGAGATAACACCCCCCCATTACGTCATACTTCAGAAATGTGGAAAATGGTCCGTTTTCAAATGTTTTATTTTTGAATGTCAGTTCACATTTGTAGGTGGATCATCAGTGTTAGAGCTAAAATTAGCATGTTTAAAGTGATTTTCATGCTTCCAGGGGCTCGGGAAGTGAAATAAATACCATTTGGAGGCATTTAATGTTCGAGCAAAAACGGCTGATTTTCGACAAAAGAGATAACACCCCCCATTACGTCATGCTTCAGAAATGTGGAAAATGGTCCGTTTTCAAATGTTTCATTTTTGAACGTCAGTTCACATTTGTAGGTGGATCATCAGTGTTAGAGCTAAAATTAGCATGTTTAAAGTGATTTTCATGCTTCCAGGGGCTCTGGAAGTTAATTAAATACCATTTGGAGGCATTTAATGTTCGAGCAAAAACGGCTGATTTTCGACAAAAGAGATAACACCCCCCCATTACGTCATGCTTCAGAAATGTGGAAAATGGTCCGTTTTCAAATGTTTTATTTTTGAACGTCAGTTCACATTTGTAGGTGGATCATCAGTGTTAGAGCTAAAATTAGCATGTTTAAAGTGATTTTCATGCTTCCAGGGGCCCAAAACACAAGATTTATGGAATGGTTAAAAGTGCATGAAAATGGCCAATTTACTCACTCTGAGTTCTCAAGAAGGGTTTCTTCACCCCGGGAAGTGAAATAAATACAATTTGGAGGCATTTAATGTTCGAGCAAAAACGGCTGATTTTCGACAAAAGAGATAACACCCCCCCATTACGTCATGCTTCAGAAATGTGGAAAATGGTCCGTTTTCAAATGTTTCATTTTTGAACGTCAGTTCACATTTGTAGGTGGATCATCAGTGTTAGAGCTAAAATTAGCATGTTTAAAGTGATTTTCATGCTTCCAGGGGCCCAAAACACAAGATTTATGGAATGGTTAAAAGTGCATGAAAATGGCCAATTTACTCACTCTGAGTTCTCAAAAAGGGTTTCTTCACCCCGGGAAGTTAATTAAATACCATTTGGAGGCATTTAATGTTAGAGCAAAAACGGCTGATTTTCGACAAAAGAGATAACACCACCCCCATTACGTCATGCTTCAGAAATGTGTAAAATGGTCCGTTTTCAAATGTTTCATTTTTGAACGTCAGTTCACATTTGTAGGTGGATCATCAGTGTTAGAGCTAAAATTAGCATGTTTAAAGTGATTTTCATGCTTCCAGGGGCTCGGGAAGTTAATTAAATACCATTTGGAGGCATTTAATGTTCGAGCAAAAACGGCTGATTTTCGACAAAAGAGATAACACCCCCCTATTACGTCATGCTTCAGAAATGTGGAAAATGGTCAGTTTTCAAATGTTTTATTTTTGAACGTCAGTTCACATTTGTAGGTGGATCATCAGTGTTAGAGCTAAAATTAGCATGTTTAAAGTGATTTTCATGCTTCCAGGGGCCCAAAACACAAGATTTATGGAATGGTTAAAAGTGCATGAAAATGGCCAATTTACTCACTCTGAGTTCTCAAAAAGGGTTTCTTCACCCCGGGAAGTTAATTAAATACCATTTGGAGGCATTTAATGTTCGAGCAAAAACGGCTGATTTTCGTCAAAAGAGATAACACCCCCCCATTACGTCATGCTTCAGAAATGTGGAAAATGGTCCGTTTTCAAATGTTTCATTTTTGAACGTCAGTTCACATTTGTAGGTGGATCATCAGTGTTAGAGCTAAAATTAGCATGTTTAAAGTGATTTTCATGCTTCCAGGGGCTCGGGAAGTTAATTAAATACCATTTGGAGGCATTTAATGTTCGAGCAAAAACGGCTGATTTTCGACAAAAGAGATAACACCCCCCCATTACGTCATGCTTCAGAAATGTGGAAAATGGTCCGTTTTCAAATGTTTCATTTTTGAACGTCAGTTCACATTTGTAGGTGGATCATCAGTGTCAGAGCTAAAATTAGCATGTTTAAAGTGATTTTCATGCTTCCAGGGGCCCAAAACACAAGATTTATGGAATGGTTAAAAGTGCATGAAAATGGCCAATTTACTCACTCTGAGTTCTCAAAAAGGGTTTCTTCACCCCGGGAAGTTAATTAAATACCATTTGGAGGCATTTAATGTTCGAGCAAAAACGGCTGATTTTCGACAAAAGAGATAACACCCCCCCATTACGTCATGCTTCAGAAATGTGGAAAATGGTCCGTTTTCAAATGTTTTATTTTTGAACGTCAGTTCACATTTGTAGGTGGATCATCAGTGTTAGAGCTAAAATTAGCATGTTTAAAGTGATTTTCATGCTTCCAGGGGCTCGGGAAGTGAAATAAATACCATTTGGAGGCATTTAATGTTCGAGCAAAAACGGCTGATTTTCGACAAAAGAGATAACACCCCCCCATTACGTCATGCTTCAGAAATGTGGAAAATGGTCCGTTTTCAAATGTTTTATGTTTGAACGTCAGTTCACATTTGTAGGTGGATCATCAGTGTTAGAGCTAAAATTAGCATGTTTAAAGTGATTTTCATGCTTCCAGGGGCCCAAAACACAAGATTTATGGATTGGTTAAAAGTGCATGAAAATGGCCAATTTACTCACTCTGAGTTCTCAAAAAGGGTTTCTTCACCCCGGGAAGTTAATTAAATACCATTTGGAGGCATTTAATGTTAGAGCAAAAACGGCTGATTTTCGACAAAAGAGATAACACCCCCCCATTACGTCATGCTTCAGAAATGTGGAAAATGGTCCGTTTTCAAATGTTTTATTTTTGAACGTCAGTTAACATTTGTAGGTGGATCATCAGTGTTAGAGCTAAAATTAGCATGTTTAAAGTGATTTTCATGCTTCCAGGGGCTCGGGAAGTTAATTAAATACCATTTGGAGGCATTTAATGTTCGAGCAAAAACGGCTGATTTTCGACAAAAGAGATAACACCCCCCCATTACGTCATGCTTCAGAAATGTGGAAAATGGTCCGTTTTCAAATGTTTCATTTTTGAACGTCAGTTCACATTTGTAGGTGGATCATCAGTGTTAGAGCTAAAATTAGCATGTTTAAAGTGATTTTCATGCTTCCAGGGGCTCGGTAAGTTAATTAAATACCATTTGGAGGCATTTAATGTTCGAGCAAAAACGGCTGATTTTCGACAAAAGAGATAACACCCCCCCATTACGTCATGCTTCAGAAATGTGGAAAATGGTCCGTTTTCAAATGTTTTATTTTTGAACGTCAGTTCACATTTGTAGGTGGATCATCAGTGTTAGAGCTAAAATTAGCATGTTTAAAGTGATTTTCATGCTTCCAGGGGCTCGGGAAGTTAATTAAATACCATTTGGAGGCATTTAATGTTCGAGCAAAAACGGCTGATTTTCGACAAAAGAGATAACACCCCCCCATTACGTCATGCTTCAGAAATGTGGAAAATGGTCCGTTTTCAAATGTTTTATTTTTGAACGTCAGTTCACATTTGTAGGTGGATCATCAGTGTTAGAGCTAAAATTAGCATGTTTAAAGTGATTTTCATGCTTCCAGGGGCCCAAAACACAAGATTTATGGAATGGTTAAAAGTGCATGAAAATGGCCAATTTACTCACTCTGAGTTCTCAAAAAGGGTTTCTTCACCCCGGGAAGTTAATTAAATACCATTTGGAGGCATTTAATGTTCGAGCAAAAACGGCTGATTTTCGACAAAAGAGATAACACTCCCCCATTACGTCATGCTTCAGAAATGTGGAAAATGGTCCGTTTTCAAATGTTTTATTTTTGAACGTCAGTTCACATTTGTAGGTGGATCATCAGTGTTAGAGCTAAAATTAGCATGTTTAAAGTGATTTTCATGCTTCCAGGGGCCCAAAACACAAGATTTATGGAATGGTTAAAAGTGCATGAAAATGGCCAATTTACTCACTCTGAGTTCTCAAAAAGGGTTTCTTCACCCCGGGAAGTTAATTAAATACCATTTGGAGGAATTTAATGTTAGAGCAAAAACGGCTGATTTTCGACGAAAGAGCTAACACCCCCCCATTACGTCATGCTTTAGAAATGTGGAAAGTGGTCCGTTTTCAAATGTTTTATTTTTGAACGTCAGTTCACATTTGTAGGTGGATCATCAGTGTTAGAGCTAAAATTAGCATGTTTAAAGTGATTTTCATGCTTCCAGGGGCTCGGGAAGTGAAATAAATACCATTTGGAGGCATTTAATGTTCGAGCAAAAACGGCTGATTTTCGACAAAAGAGCTAACACCCCCCCATTACGTCATGCTTTAGAAATGTGGAAAATGGTCCGTTTTCAAATGTTTTATTTTTGAACGTCAGTTCACATTTGTAGGTGGATCATCAGTGTTAGAGCTAAAATTAGCATGTTTAAAGTGATTTTCATGCTTCCAGGGGCCCAAAACACAAGATTTATGGAATGGTTAAAAGTGCATGAAAATGGCCAATTTACTCACTCTGAGTTCTCAAAAAGGGTTTCTTCACCCCGGGAAGTTAATTAAATACCATTTGGAGGCATTTAATGTTCGAGCAAAAACGGCTGATTTTCGACAAAAGAGATAACACCCCCCCATTACGTCATGCTTCAGAAATGTGGAAAATGGTCCGTTTTCAAATGTTTTATTTTTGAACGTCAGTTCACATTTGTAGGTGGATCATCAGTGTTAGAGCTAAAATTAGCATGTTTAAAGTGATTTTCATGCTTCCAGGGGCCCAAAACACAAGATTTATGGAATGGGTAAAAGTGCATGAAAATGGCCAATTTACTCACTCTGAGTTCTCAAAAAGGGTTTCTTCACCCCGGGAAGTTAATTAAATACCATTTGGAGGCATTTAATGTTAGAGCAAAAACGGCTGATTTTCGACAAAAGAGATAACACCCCCCCAATACGTCATGCTTCAGAAATGTGGAAAATGGTCCGTTTTCAAATGTTTTATTTTTGAACGTCAGTTCACATTTGTAGGTGGATCATCAGTGTTAGAGCTAAAATTAGCATGTTTAAAGTGATTTTCATGCTTCCAGGGGCCCAAAACACAAGATTTATGGAATGGTTAAAAGTGCATTGCATGAAAATGGCCAATTTACTCACTCTGAGTTCTCAAAAAGGGTTTCTTCACCCCGGGAAGTTAATTAAATACCATTTGGAGGCATTTAATGTTAGAGCAAAAACGGCTGATTTTCGACAAAAGAGATAACACCCCCCCATTACGTCATGCTTCAGAAATGTGGAAAATGGTCCGTTTTCAAATGTTTTATTTTTGAACGTCAGTTCACATTTGTAGGTGGATCATCAGTGTTAGAGCTAAAATTAGCATGTTTAAAGTGATTTTCATGCTTCCAGGGGCTCGGGAAGTGAAATAAATACCATTTGGAGGCATTTAATGTTCGAGCAAAAACGGCTGATTTTCGACAAAAGAGATAACACCCCCCATTACGTCATGCTTCAGAAATGTGGAAAATGGTCCGTTTTCAAATGTTTCATTTTTGAACGTCAGTTCACATTTGTAGGTGGATCATCAGTGTTAGAGCTAAAATTAGCATGTTTAAAGTGATTTTCATGCTTCCAGGGGCTCTGGAAGTTAATTAAATACCATTTGGAGGCATTTAATGTTCGAGCAAAAACGGCTGATTTTCGACAAAAGAGATAACACCCCCCCATTACGTCATGCTTCAGAAATGTGGAAAATGGTCCGTTTTCAAATGTTTTATTTTTGAACGTCAGTTCACATTTGTAGGTGGATCATCAGTGTTAGAGCTAAAATTAGCATGTTTAAAGTGATTTTCATGCTTCCAGGGGCCCAAAACACAAGATTTATGGAATGGTTAAAAGTGCATGAAAATGGCCAATTTACTCACTCTGAGTTCTCAAGAAGGGTTTCTTCACCCCGGGAAGTGAAATAAATACAATTTGGAGGCATTTAATGTTCGAGCAAAAACGGCTGATTTTCGACAAAAGAGATAACACCCCCCCCATTACGTCATGCTTCAGAAATGTGGAAAATGGTCCGTTTTCAAATGTTTCATTTTTGAACGTCAGTTCACATTTGTAGGTGAATCATCAGTGTTAGAGCTAAAATTAGCATGTTTAAAGTGATTTTCATGCTTCCAGGGGCCCAAAACACAAGATTTATGGAATGGTTAAAAGTGCATGAAAATGGCCAATTTACTCACTCTGAGTTCTCAAAAAGGGTTTCTTCACCCCGGGAAGTTAATTAAATACCATTTGGAGGCATTTAATGTTCGAGCAAAAACGGCTGATTTTCGACAAAAGAGATAACACCCCCCCATTACGTCATGCTTCAGAAATGTGGAAAATGGTCCGTTTTCAAATGTTTTATTTTTGAACGTCAGTTCACATTTGTAGGTGGATCATCAGTGTTAGAGCTAAAATTAGCATGTTTAAAGTGATTTTCATGCTTCCAGGGGCCCAAAACACAAGATTTATGGAATGGTTAAAAGTGCATGAAAATGGCCAATTTACTCACTCTGAGTTCTCAAAAAGGGTTTCTTCACCCCGGGAAGTTAATTAAATACCATTTGGAGGCATTTAATGTTAGAGCAAAAACGGCTGATTTTCGACAAAAGAGATAACACCACCCCCATTACGTCATGCTTCAGAAATGTGGAAAATGGTCCGTTTTCAAATGTTTCATTGTTGAACGTCAGTTCACATTTGTAGGTGGATCATCAGTGTTAGAGCTAAAATTAGCATGTTTAAAGTGATTTTCATGCTTCCAGGGGCTCGGGAAGTTAATTAAATACCATTTGGAGGCATTTAATGTTCGAGCAAAAACGGCTGATTTTCGACAAAAGAGATAACACCCCCCCATTACGTCATGCTTCAGAAATGTGGAAAATGGTCAGTTTTCAAATGTTTTATTTTTGAACGTCAGTTCACATTTGTAGGTGGATCATCAGTGTTAGAGCTAAAATTAGCATGTTTAAAGTGATTTTCATGCTTCCAGGGGCCCAAAACACAAGATTTATGGAATGGTTAAAAGTGCATGAAAATGGCCAATTTACTCACTCTGAGTTCTCAAAAAGGGTTTCTTCACCCCGGGAAGTTAATTAAATACCATTTGGAGGCATTTAATGTTCGAGCAAAAACGGCTGATTTTCGACAAAAGAGATAACACCCCCCCATTACGTCATGCTTCAGAAATGTGGAAAATGGTCCGTTTTCAAATGTTTCATTTTTGAACGTCAGTTCACATTTGTAGGTGGATCATCAGTGTTAGAGCTAAAATTAGCATGTTTAAAGTGATTTTCATGCTTCCAGGAGCTCGGGAAGTTAATTAAATACCATTTGGAGGCATTTAATGTTCGAGCAAAAACGGCTGATTTTCGACAAAAGAGATAACACCCCCCCATTACGTCATGCTTCAGAAATGTGGAAAATGGTCCGTTTTCAAATGTTTCATTTTTGAACGTCAGTTCACATTTGTAGGTGGATCATCAGTGTCAGAGCTAAAATTAGCATGTTTAAAGTGATTTTCATGCTTCCAGGGGCTCGGGAAGTGAAATAAATACCATTTGGAGGCATTTAATGTTCGAGCAAAAACGGCTGATTTTCGACAAAAGAGATAACACCCCCCCATTACGTCATGCTTTAGAAATGTGGAAAATGGTCCGTTTTCAAATGTTTTATTTTTGAACGTCAGTTCACATTTGTAGGTGGATCATCAGTGTTAGAGCTAAAATTAGCATGTTTAAAGTGATTTTCATGCTTCCAGGGGCCCAAAACACAAGATTTATGGAATGGTTAAAAGTGCATGAAAATGGCCAATTTACTCACTCTGAGTTCTCAAAAAGGGTTTCTTCACCCCGGGAAGTTAATTAAATACCATTTGGAGGCATTTAATGTTCGAGCAAAAACGGCTGATTTTCGACAAAAGAGATAACACCCCCCCATTACGTCATGCTTCAGAAATGTGGAAAATGGTCCGTTTTCAAATGTTTTATTTTTGAACGTCAGTTCACATTTGTAGGTGGATCATCAGTGTTAGAGCTAAAATTAGCATGTTTAAAGTGATTTTCATGCTTCCAGGGGCCCAAAACACAAGATTTATGGAATGGTTAAAAGTGCATGAAAATGGCCAATTTACTCACTCTGAGTTCTCAAAAAGGGTTTCTTCACCCCAGGAAGTTAATTAAATACCATTTGGAGGCATTTAATGTTAGAGCAAAAACGGCTGATTTTCGACAAAAGAGATAACACCCCCCCATTACGTCATGCTTCAGAAATGTGGAAAATGGTCCGTTTTCAAATGTTTTATTTTTGAACGTCAGTTCACATTTGTAGGTGGATCATCAGTGTTAGAGCTAAAATTAGCATGTTTAAAGTGATTTTCATGCTTCCAGGGGCTCGGGAAGTGAAATAAATACCATTTGGAGGCATTTAATGTTCGAGCAAAAAAGGCTGATTTTCCACAAAAGAGATAACACCCCCCCATTACGTCATGCTTCAGAAATGTGGAAAATGGTCCGTTTTCAAATGTTTCATTTTTGAACGTCAGTTCACATTTGTAGGTGGATCATCAGTGTTAGAGCTAAAATTAGCATGTTTAAAGTGATTTTCATGCTTCCAGGGGCTCGGGAAGTTAATTAAATACCATTTGGAGGCATTTAATGTTCGAGCAAAAACGGCTGATTTTCGACAAAAGAGATAACACCCCCCCCATTACGTCATGCTTCAGAAATGTGGAAAATGGTCCGTTTTCAAATGTTTTATTTTTGAACGTCAGTTCACATTTGTAGGTGGATCATCAGTGTTAGAGCTAAAATTAGCATGTTTAAAGTGATTTTCATGCTTCCAGGGGCTCGGGAAGTTAATTAAATACCATTTGGAGGCATTTAATGTTCGAGCAAAAACGGCTGATTTTCGACAAAAGAGATAACACCCCCCCATTACGTCATGCTTCAGAAATGTGGAAAATGGTCCGTTTTCAAATGTTTTATTTTTGAACGTCAGTTCACATTTGTAGGTGGATCATCAGTGTTAGAGCTAAAATTAGCATGTTTAAAGTGATTTTCATGCTTCCAGGGGCCCAAAACACAAGATTTATGGAATGGGTAAAAGTGCATGAAAATGGCCAATTTACTCACTCTGAGTTCTCAAAAAGGGTTTCTTCACCCCGGGAAGTTAATTAAATACCATTTGGAGGCATTTAATGTTAGAGCAAAAACGGCTGATTTTCGACAAAAGAGATAACACCCCCCCAATACGTCATGCTTCAGAAATGTGGAAAATGGTCCGTTTTCAAATGTTTTATTTTTGAACGTCAGTTCACATTTGTAGGTGGATCATCAGTGTTAGAGCTAAAATTAGCATGTTTAAAGTGATTTTCATGCTTCCAGGGGCCCAAAACACAAGATTTATGGAATGGTTAAAAGTGCATTGCATGAAAATGGCCAATTTACTCACTCTGAGTTCTCAAAAAGGGTTTCTTCACCCCGGGAAGTTAATTAAATACCATTTGGAGGCATTTAATGTTAGAGCAAAAACGGCTGATTTTCGACAAAAGAGATAACACCCCCCCATTACGTCATGCTTCAGAAATGTGGAAAATGGTCCGTTTTCAAATGTTTTATTTTTGAACGTCAGTTCACATTTGTAGGTGGATCATCAGTGTTAGAGCTAAAATTAGCATGTTTAAAGTGATTTTCATGCTTCCAGGGGCTCGGGAAGTGAAATAAATACCATTTGGAGGCATTTATTGTTCGAGCAAAAACGGCTGATTTTCGACAAAAGAGATAACACCCCCCATTACGTCATGCTTCAGAAATGTGGAAAATGGTCCGTTTTCAAATGTTTCATTTTTGAACGTCAGTTCACATTTGTAGGTGGATCATCAGTGTTAGAGCTAAAATTAGCATGTTTAAAGTGATTTTCATGCTTCCAGGGGCTCTGGAAGTTAATTAAATACCATTTGGAGGCATTTAATGTTCGAGCAAAAACGGCTGATTTTCGACAAAAGAGATAACACCCCCCCATTACGTCATGCTTCAGAAATGTGGAAAATGGTCCGTTTTCAAATGTTTTATTTTTGAACGTCAGTTCACATTTGTAGGTGGATCATCAGTGTTAGAGCTAAAATTAGCATGTTTAAAGTGATTTTCATGCTTCCAGGGGCCCAAAACACAAGATTTATGGAATGGTTAAAAGTGCATGAAAATGGCCAATTTACTCACTCTGAGTTCTCAAGAAGGGTTTCTTCACCCCGGGAAGTGAAATAAATACAATTTGGAGGCATTTAATGTTCGAGCAAAAACGGCTGATTTTCGACAAAAGAGATAACACCCCCCCCATTACGTCATGCTTCAGAAATGTGGAAAATGGTCCGTTTTCAAATGTTTCATTTTTGAACGTCAGTTCACATTTGTAGGTGGATCATCAGTGTTAGAGCTAAAATTAGCATGTTTAAAGTGATTTTCATGCTTCCAGGGGCCCAAAACACAAGATTTATGGAATGGTTAAAAGTGCATGAAAATGGCCAATTTACTCACTCTGAGTTCTCAAAAAGGGTTTCTTCACCCCGGGAAGTTAATTAAATACCATTTGGAGGCATTTAATGTTCGAGCAAAAACGGCTGATTTTCGACAAAAGAGATAACACCCCCCCATTACGTCATGCTTCAGAAATGTGGAAAATGGTCCGTTTTCAAATGTTTTATTTTTGAACGTCAGTTCACATTTGTAGGTGGATCATCAGTGTTAGAGCTAAAATTAGCATGTTTAAAGTGATTTTCATGCTTCCAGGGGCCCAAAACACAAGATTTATGGAATGGTTAAAAGTGCATGAAAATGGCCAATTTACTCACTCTGAGTTCTCAAAAAGGGTTTCTTCACCCCGGGAAGTTAATTAAATACCATTTGGAGGCATTTAATGTTAGAGCAAAAACGGCTGATTTTCGACAAAAGAGATAACACCACCCCCATTACGTCATGCTTCAGAAATGTGGAAAATGGTCCGTTTTCAAATGTTTCATTTTTGAACGTCAGTTCACATTTGTAGGTGGATCATCAGTGTTAGAGCTAAAATTAGCATGTTTAAAGTGATTTTCATGCTTCCAGGGGCTCGGGAAGTTAATTAAATACCATTTGGAGGCATTTAATGTTCGAGCAAAAACGGCTGATTTTCGACAAAAGAGATAACACCCCCCCATTACGTCATGCTTCAGAAATGTGGAAAATGGTCAGTTTTCAAATGTTTTATTTTTGAACGTCAGTTCACATTTGTAGGTGGATCATCAGTGTTAGAGCTAAAATTAGCATGTTTAAAGTGATTTTCATGCTTCCAGGGGCCCAAAACACAAGATTTATGGAATGGTTAAAAGTGCATGAAAATGGCCAATTTACTCACTCTGAGTTCTCAAAAAGGGTTTCTTCACCCCGGGAAGTTAATTAAATACCATTTGGAGGCATTTAATGTTCGAGCAAAAACGGCTGATTTTCGACAAAAGAGATAACACCCCCCCCATTACGTCATGCTTCAGAAATGTGGAAAATGGTCCGTTTTCAAATGTTTCATTTTTGAACGTCAGTTCACATTTGTAGGTGGATCATCAGTGTTAGAGCTAAAATTAGCATGTTTAAAGTGATTTTCATGCTTCCAGGGGCTCGGGAAGTTAATTAAATACCATTTGGAGGCATTTAATGTTCGAGCAAAAACGGCTGATTTTCGACAAAAGAGATAACACCCCCCCATTACGTCATGCTTCAGAAATGTGGAAAATGGTCCGTTTTCAAATGTTTCATTTTTGAACGTCAGTTCACATTTGTAGGTGGATCATCAGTGTCAGAGCTAAAATTAGCATGTTTAAAGTGATTTTCATGCTTCCAGGGGCCCAAAACACAAGATTTATGGAATGGTTAAAAGTGCATGAAAATGGCCAATTTACTCACTCTGAGTTCTCAAAAAGGGTTTCTTCACCCCGGGAAGTTAATTAAATACCATTTGGAGGCATTTAATGTTCGAGCAAAAACGGCTGATTTTCGACAAAAGAGATAACACCCCCCCATTACGTCATGCTTCAGAAATGTGGAAAATGGTCCGTTTTCAAATGTTTTATTTTTGAACGTCAGTTCACATTTGTAGGTGGATCATCAGTGTTAGAGCTAAAATTAGCATGTTTAAAGTGATTTTCATGCTTCCAGGGGCTCGGGAAGTGAAATAAATACCATTTGGAGGCATTTAATGTTCGAGCAAAAACGGCTGATTTTCGACAAAAGAGATAACACCCCCCCATTACGTCATGCTTTAGAAATGTGGAAAATGGTCCGTTTTCAAATGTTTTATTTTTGAACGTCAGTTCACATTTGTAGGTGGATCATCAGTGTTAGAGCTAAAATTAGCATGTTTAAAGTGATTTTCATGCTTCCAGGGGCCCAAAACACAAGATTTATGGAATGGTTAAAAGTGCATGAAAATGGCCAATTTACTCACTCTGAGTTCTCAAAAAGGGTTTCTTCACCCCGGGAAGTTAATTAAATACCATTTGGAGGCATTTAATGTTCGAGCAAAAACGGCTGATTTTCGACAAAAGAGATAACACCCCCCCATTACGTCATGCTTCAGAAATGTGGAAAATGGTCCGTTTTCAAATGTTTTATTTTTGAACGTCAGTTCACATTTGTAGGTGGATCATCAGTGTTAGAGCTAAAATTAGCATGTTTAAAGTGATTTTCATGCTTCCAGGGGCCCAAAACACAAGATTTATGGAATGGTTAAAAGTGCATGAAAATGGCCAATTTACTCACTCTGAGTTCTCAAAAAGGTTTCTTCACCCCAGGAAGTTAATTAAATACCATTTGGAGGCATTTAATGTTAGAGCAAAAACGGCTGATTTTCGACAAAAGAGATAACACCCCCCCATTACGTCATGCTTCAGAAATGTGGAAAATGGTCCGTTTTCAAATGTTTTATTTTTGAACGTCAGTTCACATTTGTAGGTGGATCATCAGTGTTAGAGCTAAAATTAGCATGTTTAAAGTGATTTTCATGCTTCCAGGGGCTCGGGAAGTGAAATAAATACCATTTGGAGGCATTTAATGTTCGAGCAAAAAAGGCTGATTTTCCACTAAAGAGATAACACCCCCCCATTACGTCATGCTTCAGAAATGTGGAAAATGGTCCGTTTTCAAATGTTTCATTTTTGAACGTCAGTTCACATTTGTAGGTGGATCATCAGTGTTAGAGCTAAAATTAGCATGTTTAAAGTGATTTTCATGCTTCCAGGGGCTCGGGAAGTTAATTAAATACCATTTGGAGGCATTTAATGTTCGAGCAAAAACGGCTGATTTTCGACAAAAGAGATAACACCCCCCCCATTACGTCATGCTTCAGAAATGTGGAAAATGGTCCGTTTTCAAATGTTTTATTTTTGAACGTCAGTTCACATTTGTAGGTGGATCATCAGTGTTAGAGCTAAAATTAGCATGTTTAAAGTGATTTTCATGCTTCCAGGGGCTCGGGAAGTTAATTAAATACCATTTGGAGGCATTTAATGTTCGAGCAAAAACGGCTGATTTTCGACAAAAGAGATAACACCCCCCCATTACGTCATGCTTCAGAAATGTGGAAAATGGTCCGTTTTCAAATGTTTTATTTTTGAACGTCAGTTCACATTTGTAGGTGGATCATCAGTGTTAGAGCTAAAATTAGCATGTTTAAAGTGATTTTCATGCTTCCAGGGGCCCAAAACACAAGATTTATGGAATGGGTAAAAGTGCATGAAAATGGCCAATTTACTCACTCTGAGTTCTCAAAAAGGGTTTCTTCACCCCGGGAAGTTAATTAAATACCATTTGGAGGCATTTAATGTTAGAGCAAAAACGGCTGATTTTCGACAAAAGAGATAACACCCCCCCAATACGTCATGCTTCAGAAATGTGGAAAATGGTCCGTTTTCAAATGTTTTATTTTTGAACGTCAGTTCACATTTGTAGGTGGATCATCAGTGTTAGAGCTAAAATTAGCATGTTTAAAGTGATTTTCATGCTTCCAGGGGCCCAAAACACAAGATTTATGGAATGGTTAAAAGTGCATTGCATGAAAATGGCCAATTTACTCACTCTGAGTTCTCAAAAAGGGTTTCTTCACCCCGGGAAGTTAATTAAATACCATTTGGAGGCATTTAATGTTAGAGCAAAAACGGCTGATTTTCGACAAAAGAGATAACACCCCCCCATTACGTCATGCTTCAGAAATGTGGAAAATGGTCCGTTTTCAAATGTTTTATTTTTGAACGTCAGTTCACATTTGTAGGTGGATCATCAGTGTTAGAGCTAAAATTAGCATGTTTAAAGTGATTTTCATGCTTCCAGGGGCTCGGGAAGTGAAATAAATACCATTTGGAGGCATTTAATGTTCGAGCAAAAACGGCTGATTTTCGACAAAAGAGATAACACCCCCCATTACGTCATGCTTCAGAAATGTGGAAAATGGTCCGTTTTCAAATGTTTCATTTTTGAACGTCAGTTCACATTTGTAGGTGGATCATCAGTGTTAGAGCTAAAATTAGCATGTTTAAAGTGATTTTCATGCTTCCAGGGGCTCTGGAAGTTAATTAAATACCATTTGGAGGCATTTAATGTTCGAGCAAAAACGGCTGATTTTCGACAAAAGAGATAACACCCCCCCATTACGTCATGCTTCAGAAATGTGGAAAATGGTCCGTTTTCAAATGTTTTATTTTTGAACGTCAGTTCACATTTGTAGGTGGATCATCAGTGTTAGAGCTAAAATTAGCATGTTTAAAGTGATTTTCATGCTTCCAGGGGCCCAAAACACAAGATTTATGGAATGGTTAAAAGTGCATGAAAATGGCCAATTTACTCACTCTGAGTTCTCAAGAAGGGTTTCTTCACCCCGGGAAGTGAAATAAATACAATTTGGAGGCATTTAATGTTCGAGCAAAAACGGCTGATTTTCGACAAAAGAGATAACACCCCCCCCATTACGTCATGCTTCAGAAATGTGGAAAATGGTCCGTTTTCAAATGTTTCATTTTTGAACGTCAGTTCACATTTGTAGGTGGATCATCAGTGTTAGAGCTAAAATTAGCATGTTTAAAGTGATTTTCATGCTTCCAGGGGCCCAAAACACAAGATTTATGGAATGGTTAAAAGTGCATGAAAATGGCCAATTTACTCACTCTGAGTTCTCAAAAAGGGTTTCTTCACCCCGGGAAGTTAATTAAATACCATTTGGAGGCATTTAATGTTCGAGCAAAAACGGCTGATTTTCGACAAAAGAGATAACACCCCCCCATTACGTCATGCTTCAGAAATGTGGAAAATGGTCCGTTTTCAAATGTTTTATTTTTGAACGTCAGTTCACATTTGTAGGTGGATCATCAGTGTTAGAGCTAAAATTAGCATGTTTAAAGTGATTTTCATGCTTCCAGGGGCCCAAAACACAAGATTTATGGAATGGTTAAAAGTGCATGAAAATGGCCAATTTACTCACTCTGAGTTCTCAAAAAGGGTTTCTTCACCCCGGGAAGTTAATTAAATACCATTTGGAGGCATTTAATGTTAGAGCAAAAACGGCTGATTTTCGACAAAAGAGATAACACCACCCCCATTACGTCATGCTTCAGAAATGTGGAAAATGGTCCGTTTTCAAATGTTTCATTTTTGAACGTCAGTTCACATTTGTAGGTGGATCATCAGTGTTAGAGCTAAAATTAGCATGTTTAAAGTGATTTTCATGCTTCCAGGGGCTCGGGAAGTTAATTAAATACCATTTGGAGGCATTTAATGTTCGAGCAAAAACGGCTGATTTTCGACAAAAGAGATAACACCCCCCCATTACGTCATGCTTCAGAAATGTGGAAAATGGTCAGTTTTCAAATGTTTTATTTTTGAACGTCAGTTCACATTTGTAGGTGGATCATCAGTGTTAGAGCTAAAATTAGCATGTTTAAAGTGATTTTCATGCTTCCAGGGGCCCAAAACACAAGATTTATGGAATGGTTAAAAGTGCATGAAAATGGCCAATTTACTCACTCTGAGTTCTCAAAAAGGGTTTCTTCACCCCGGGAAGTTAATTAAATGCCATTTGGAGGCATTTAATGTTCGAGCAAAAACGGCTGATTTTCGACAAAAGAGATAACACCCCCCCATTACGTCATGCTTCAGAAATGTGGAAAATGGTCCGTTTTCAAATGTTTCATTTTTGAACGTCAGTTCACATTTGTAGGTGGATCATCAGTGTTAGAGCTAAAATTAGCATGTTTAAAGTGATTTTCATGCTTCCAGGGGCTCGGGAAGTTAATTAAATACCATTTGGAGGCATTTAATGTTCGAGCAAAAACGGCTGATTTTCGACAAAAGAGATAACACCCCCCCATTACGTCATGCTTCAGAAATGTGGAAAATGGTCCGTTTTCAAATGTTTCATTTTTGAACGTCAGTTCACATTTGTAGGTGGATCATCAGTGTCAGAGCTAAAATTAGCATGTTTAAAGTGATTTTCATGCTTCCAGGGGCCCAAAACACAAGATTTATGGAATGGTTAAAAGTGCATGAAAATGGCCAATTTACTCACTCTGAGTTCTCAAAAAGGGTTTCTTCACCCCGGGAAGTTAATTAAATACCATTTGGAGGCATTTAATGTTAGAGCAAAAACGGCTGATTTTCGACAAAAGAGATAACACCCCCCCAATACGTCATGCTTTAGAAATGTGGAAAATGGTCCGTTTTCAAATGTTTTTTTTTTGAACGTCAGTTCACATTTGTAGGTGGATCATCAGTGTTAGAGCTAAAATTAGCATGTTTAAAGTGATTTTCATGCTTCCAGGGGCCCAAAACACAAGATTTATGGAATGGTTAAAAGTGCATTGCATGAAAATGGCCAATTTACTCACTCTGAGTTCTCAAAAAGGGTTTCTTCACCCCGGGAAGTTAATTAAATACCATTTGGAGGCATTTAATGTTAGAGCAAAAACGGCTGATTTTCGACAAAAGAGATAACACCCCCCCATTACGTCATGCTTCAGAAATGTGGAAAATGGTCCGTTTTCAAATGTTTTATTTTTGAACGTCAGTTCACATTTGTAGGTGGATCATCAGTGTTAGAGCTAAAATTAGCATGTTTAAAGTGATTTTCATGCTTCCAGGGGCTCGGGAAGTGAAATAAATACCATTTGGAGGCATTTAATGTTCGAGCAAAAACGGCTGATTTTCGACAAAAGAGATAACACCCCCCATTACGTCATGCTTCAGAAATGTGGAAAATGGTCCGTTTTCAAATGTTTCATTTTTGAACGTCAGTTCACATTTGTAGGTGGATCATCAGTGTTAGAGCTAAAATTAGCATGTTTAAAGTGATTTTCATGCTTCCAGGGGCTCTGGAAGTTAATTAAATACCATTTGGAGGCATTTAATGTTCGAGCAAAAACGGCTGATTTTCGACAAAAGAGATAACACCCCCCCATTACGTCATGCTTCAGAAATGTGGAAAATGGTCCGTTTTCAAATGTTTCATTTTTGAACGTCAGTTCACATTTGTAGGTGGATCATCAGTGTCAGAGCTAAAATTAGCATGTTTAAAGTGATTTTCATGCTTCCAGGGGCCCAAAACACAAGATTTATGGAATGGTTAAAAGTGCATGAAAATGGCCAATTTACTCACTCTGAGTTCTCAAAAAGGGTTTCTTCACCCCGGGAAGTTAATTAAATACCATTTGGAGGCATTTAATGTTAGAGCAAAAACGGCTGATTTTCGACAAAAGAGATAACACCCCCCCATTACGTCATGCTTCAGAAATGTGGAAAATGGTCCGTTTTCAAATGTTTTATTTTTGAACGTCAGTTCACATTTGTAGGTGGATCATCAGTGTTAGAGCTAAAATTAGCATGTTTAAAGTGATTTTCATGCTTCCAGGGGCTCGGGAAGTGAAATAAATACCATTTGGAGGCATTTAATGTTCGAGCAAAAACGGCTGATTTTCGACAAAAGAGATAACACCCCCCATTACGTCATGCTTCAGAAATGTGGAAAATGGTCCGTTTTCAAATGTTTCATTTTTGAACGTCAGTTCACATTTGTAGGTGGATCATCAGTGTTAGAGCTAAAATTAGCATGTTTAAAGTGATTTTCATGCTTCCAGGGGCTCTGGAAGTTAATTAAATACCATTTGGAGGCATTTAATGTTCGAGCAAAAACGGCTGATTTTCGACAAAAGAGATAACACCCCCCCATTACGTCATGCTTCAGAAATGTGGAAAATGGTCCGTTTTCAAATGTTTTATTTTTGAACGTCAGTTCACATTTGTAGGTGGATCATCAGTGTTAGAGCTAAAATTAGCATGTTTAAAGTGATTTTCATGCTTCCAGGGGCCCAAAACACAAGATTTATGGAATGGTTAAAAGTGCATGAAAATGGCCAATTTACTCACTCTGAGTTCTCAAGAAGGGTTTCTTCACCCCGGGAAGTGAAATAAATACAATTTGGAGGCATTTAATGTTCGAGCAAAAACGGCTGATTTTCGACAAAAGAGATAACACCCCCCCCATTACGTCATGCTTCAGAAATGTGGAAAATGGTCCGTTTTCAAATGTTTCATTTTTGAACGTCAGTTCACATTTGTAGGTGGATCATCAGTGTTAGAGCTAAAATTAGCATGTTTAAAGTGATTTTCATGCTTCCAGGGGCCCAAAACACAAGATTTATGGAATGGTTAAAAGTGCATGAAAATGGCCAATTTACTCACTCTGAGTTCTCAAGAAGGGTTTCTTCACCCCGGGAAGTGAAATAAATACAATTTGGAGGCATTTAATGTTCGAGCAAAAACGGCTGATTTTCGACAAAAGAGATAACACCCCCCCCCATTACGTCATGCTTCAGAAATGTGGAAAATGGTCCGTTTTCAAATGTTTCATTTTTGAACGTCAGTTCACATTTGTAGGTGGATCATCAGTGTTAGAGCTAAAATTAGCATGTTTAAAGTGATTTTCATGCTTCCAGGGGCCCAAAACACAAGATTTATGGAATGGTTAAAAGTGCATGAAAATGGCCAATTTACTCACTCTGAGTTCTCAAAAAGGGTTTCTTCACCCCGGGAAGTTAATTAAATACCATTTGGAGGCATTTAATGTTCGAGCAAAAACGGCTGATTTTCGACAAAAGAGATAACACCCCCCCATTACGTCATGCTTCAGAAATGTGGAAAATGGTCCGTTTTCAAATGTTTTATTTTTGAACGTCAGTTCACATTTGTAGGTGGATCATCAGTGTTAGAGCTAAAATTAGCATGTTTAAAGTGATTTTCATGCTTCCAGGGGCCCAAAACACAAGATTTATGGAATGGTTAAAAGTGCATGAAAATGGCCAATTTACTCACTCTGAGTTCTCAAAAAGGGTTTCTTCACCCCGGGAAGTTAATTAAATACCATTTGGAGGCATTTAATGTTAGAGCAAAAACGGCTGATTTTCGACAAAAGAGATAACACCACCCCCATTACGTCATGCTTCAGAAATGTGGAAAATGGTCCGTTTTCAAATGTTTCATTTTTGAACGTCAGTTCACATTTGTAGGTGGATCATCAGTGTTAGAGCTAAAATTAGCATGTTTAAAGTGATTTTCATGCTTCCAGGGGCTCGGGAAGTTAATTAAATACCATTTGGAGGCATTTAATGTTCGAGCAAAAACGGCTGATTTTCGACAAAAGAGATAACACCCCCCCATTACGTCATGCTTCAGAAATGTGGAAAATGGTCAGTTTTCAAATGTTTTATTTTTGAACGTCAGTTCACATTTGTAGGTGGATCATCAGTGTTAGAGCTAAAATTAGCATGTTTAAAGTGATTTTCATGCTTCCAGGGGCCCAAAACACAAGATTTATGGAATGGTTAAAAGTGCATGAAAATGGCCAATTTACTCACTCTGAGTTCTCAAAAAGGGTTTCTTCACCCCGGGAAGTTAATTAAATACCATTTGGAGGCATTTAATGTTCGAGCAAAAACGGCTGATTTTCGACAAAAGAGATAACACCCCCCCATTACGTCATGCTTCAGAAATGTGGAAAATGGTCCGTTTTCAAATGTTTCATTTTTGAACGTCAGTTCACATTTGTAGGTGGATCATCAGTGTTAGAGCTAAAATTAGCATGTTTAAAGTGATTTTCATGCTTCCAGGGGCTCGGGAAGTTAATTAAATACCATTTGGAGGCATTTAATGTTCGAGCAAAAACGGCTGATTTTCGACAAAAGAGATAACACCCCCCCATTACGTCATGCTTCAGAAATGTGGAAAATGGTCCGTTTTCAAATGTTTCATTTTTGAACGTCAGTTCACATTTGTAGGTGGATCATCAGTGTCAGAGCTAAAATTAGCATGTTTAAAGTGATTTTCATGCTTCCAGGGGCCCAAAACACAAGATTTATGGAATGGTTAAAAGTGCATGAAAATGGCCAATTTACTCACTCTGAGTTCTCAAAAAGGGTTTCTTCACCCCGGGAAGTTAATTAAATACCATTTGGAGGCATTTAATGTTCGAGCAAAAACGGCTGATTTTCGACAAAAGAGATAACACCCCCCCATTACGTCATGCTTCAGAAATGTGGAAAATGGTCCATTTTCAAATGTTTTATTTTTGAACGTCAGTTCACATTTGTAGGTGGATCATCAGTGTTAGAGCTAAAATTAGCATGTTTAAAGTGATTTTCATGCTTCCAGGGGCTCGGGAAGTGAAATAAATACCATTTGGAGGCATTTAATGTTCGAGCAAAAACGGCTGATTTTCGACAAAAGAGCTAACACCCCCCATTACGTCATGCTTTAGAAATGTGGAAAATGGTCCGTTTTCAAATGTTTTATTTTTGAACGTCAGTTCACATTTGTAGGTGGATCATCAGTGTTAGAGCTAAAATTAGCATGTTTAAAGTGATTTTCATGCTTCCAGGGGCTCTGGAAGTTAATTAAATACCATTTGGAGGCATTTAATGTTCGAGCAAAAACGGCTGATTTTCGACAAAAGAGATAACACCCCCCCATTACGTCATGCTTCAGAAATGTGGAAAATGGTCCGTTTTCAAATGTTTTATTTTTGAACGTCAGTTCACATTTGTAGGTGGATCATCAGTGTTAGAGCTAAAATTAGCATGTTTAAAGTGATTTTCATGCTTCCAGGGGCCCAAAACACAAGATTTATGGAATGGTTAAAAGTGCATGAAAATGGCCAATTTACTCACTCTGAGTTCTCAAGAAGGGTTTCTTCACCCCGGGAAGTTAATTAAATACCATTTGGAGGCATTTAATGTTAGAGCAAAAACGGCTGATTTTCGACAAAAGAGATAACACCCCCCCAATACGTCATGCTTCAGAAATGTGGAAAATGGTCCGTTTTCAAATGTTTTATTTTTGAACGTCAGTTCACATTTGTAGGTGGATCATCAGTGTTAGAGCTAAAATTAGCATGTTTAAAGTGATTTTCATGCTTCCAGGAGCTCGGGAAGTTAATTAAATACCATTTGGAGGCATTTAATGTTCGAGCAAAAACGGCTGATTTTCGACAAAAGAGATAACACCCCCCCATTACGTCATGCTTCAGAAATGTGGAAAATGGTCCGTTTTCAAATGTTTCATTTTTGAACGTCAGTTCACATTTGTAGGTGGATCATCAGTGTCAGAGCTAAAATTAGCATGTTTAAAGTGATTTTCATGCTTCCAGGGGCCCAAAACACAAGATTTATGGAATGGTTAAAAGTGCATGAAAATGGCCAATTTACTCACTCTGAGTTCTCAAAAAGGGTTTCTTCACCCCGGGAAGTTAATTAAATACCATTTGGAGGCATTTAATGTTCGAGCAAAAACGGCTGATTTTCGACAAAAGAGATAACACCCCCCCATTACGTCATGCTTCAGAAATGTGGAAAATGGTCCGTTTTCAAATGTTTTATTTTTGAACGTCAGTTCACATTTGTAGGTGGATCATCAGTGTTAGAGCTAAAATTAGCATGTTTAAAGTGATTTTCATGCTTCCAGGGGCTCGGGAAGTGAAATAAATACCATTTGGAGGCATTTAATGTTCGAGCAAAAACGGCTGATTTTCGACAAAAGAGATAACACCCCCCCATTACGTCATGCTTTAGAAATGTGGAAAATGGTCCGTTTTCAAATGTTTTATTTTTGAACGTCAGTTCACATTTGTAGGTGGATCATCAGTGTTAGAGCTAAAATTAGCATGTTTAAAGTGATTTTCATGCTTCCAGGGGCCCAAAACACAAGATTTATGGAATGGTTAAAAGTGCATGAAAATGGCCAATTTACTCACTCTGAGTTCTCAAAAAGGGTTTCTTCACCCCGGGAAGTTAATTAAATACCATTTGGAGGCATTTAATGTTCGAGCAAAAACGGCTGATTTTCGACAAAAGAGATAACACCCCCCCATTACGTCATGCTTCAGAAATGTGGAAAATGGTCCGTTTTCAAATGTTTTATTTTTGAACGTCAGTTCACATTTGTAGGTGGATCATCAGTGTTAGAGCTAAAATTAGCATGTTTAAAGTGATTTTCATGCTTCCAGGGGCCCAAAACACAAGATTTATGGAATGGTTAAAAGTGCATGAAAATGGCCAATTTACTCACTCTGAGTTCTCAAAAAGGGTTTCTTCACTCCAGGAAGTTAATTAAATACCATTTGGAGGCATTTAATGTTAGAGCAAAAACGGCTGATTTTCGACAAAAGAGATAACACCCCCCCATTACGTCATGCTTCAGAAATGTGGAAAATGGTCCGTTTTCAAATGTTTTATTTTTGAACGTCAGTTCACATTTGTAGGTGGATCATCAGTGTTAGAGCTAAAATTAGCATGTTTAAAGTGATTTTCATGCTTCCAGGGGCTCGGGAAGTGAAATAAATACCATTTGGAGGCATTTAATGTTCGAGCAAAAAAGGCTGATTTTCCACAAAAGAGATAACACCCCCCCATTACGTCATGCTTCAGAAATGTGGAAAATGGTCCGTTTTCAAATGTTTCATTTTTGAACGTCAGTTCACATTTGTAGGTGGATCATCAGTGTTAGAGCTAAAATTAGCATGTTTAAAGTGATTTTCATGCTTCCAGGGGCTCGGGAAGTTAATTAAATACCATTTGGAGGCATTTAATGTTCGAGCAAAAACGGCGGATTTTCGACAAAAGAGATAACACCCCCCCCATTACGTCATGCTTCAGAAATGTGGAAAATGGTCCGTTTTCAAATGTTTTATTTTTGAACGTCAGTTCACATTTGTAGGTGGATCATCAGTGTTAGAGCTAAAATTAGCATGTTTAAAGTGATTTTCATGCTTCCAGGGGCTCGGGAAGTTAATTAAATACCATTTGGAGGCATTTAATGTTCGAGCAAAAACGGCTGATTTTCGACAAAAGAGATAACACCCCCCCATTACGTCATGCTTCAGAAATGTGGAAAATGGTCCGTTTTCAAATGTTTTATTTTTGAACGTCAGTTCACATTTGTAGGTGGATCATCAGTGTTAGAGCTAAAATTAGCATGTTTAAAGTGATTTTCATGCTTCCAGGGGCCCAAAACACAAGATTTATGGAATGGGTAAAAGTGCATGAAAATGGCCAATTTACTCACTCTGAGTTCTCAAAAAGGGTTTCTTCACCCCGGGAAGTTAATTAAATACCATTTGGAGGCATTTAATGTTAGAGCAAAAACGGCTGATTTTCGACAAAAGAGATAACACCCCCCCAATACGTCATGCTTCAGAAATGTGGAAAATGGTCCGTTTTCAAATGTTTTATTTTTGAACGTCAGTTCACATTTGTAGGTGGATCATCAGTGTTAGAGCTAAAATTAGCATGTTTAAAGTGATTTTCATGCTTCCAGGGGCCCAAAACACAAGATTTATGGAATGGTTAAAAGTGCATTGCATGAAAATGGCCAATTTACTCACTCTGAGTTCTCAAAAAGGGTTTCTTCACCCCGGGAAGTTAATTAAATACCATTTGGAGGCATTTAATGTTAGAGCAAAAACGGCTGATTTTCGACAAAAGAGATAACACCCCCCCATTACGTCATGCTTCAGAAATGTGGAAAATGGTCCGTTTTCAAATGTTTTATTTTTGAACGTCAGTTCACATTTGTAGGTGGATCATCAGTGTTAGAGCTAAAATTAGCATGTTTAAAGTGATTTTCATGCTTCCAGGGGCTCGGGAAGTGAAATAAATACCATTTGGAGGCATTTAATGTTCGAGCAAAAACGGCTGATTTTCGACAAAAGAGATAACACCCCCATTACGTCATGCTTCAGAAATGTGGAAAATGGTCCGTTTTCAAATGTTTCATTTTTGAACGTCAGTTCACATTTGTAGGTGGATCATCAGTGTTAGAGCTAAAATTAGCATGTTTAAAGTGATTTTCATGCTTCCAGGGGCTCTGGAAGTTAATTAAATACCATTTGGAGGCATTTAATGTTCGAGCAAAAACGGCTGATTTTCGACAAAAGAGATAACACCCCCCCATTACGTCATGCTTCAGAAATGTGGAAAATGGTCCGTTTTCAAATGTTTTATTTTTGAACGTCAGTTCACATTTGTAGGTGGATCATCAGTGTTAGAGCTAAAATTAGCATGTTTAAAGTGATTTTCATGCTTCCAGGGGCCCAAAACACAAGATTTATGGAATGGTTAAAAGTGCATGAAAATGGCCAATTTACTCACTCTGAGTTCTCAAGAAGGGTTTCTTCACCCCGGGAAGTGAAATAAATACAATTTGGAGGCATTTAATGTTCGAGCAAAAACGGCTGATTTTCGACAAAAGAGATAACACCCCCCCCATTACGTCATGCTTCAGAAATGTGGAAAATGGTCCGTTTTCAAATGTTTCATTTTTGAACGTCAGTTCACATTTGTAGGTGGATCATCAGTGTTAGAGCTAAAATTAGCATGTTTAAAGTGATTTTCATGCTTCCAGGGGCCCAAAACACAAGATTTATGGAATGGTTAAAAGTGCATGAAAATGGCCAATTTACTCACTCTGAGTTCTCAAAAAGGGTTTCTTCACCCCGGGAAGTTAATTAAATACCATTTGGAGGCATTTAATGTTCGAGCAAAAACGGCTGATTTTCGACAAAAGAGATAACACCCCCCCATTACGTCATGCTTCAGAAATGTGGAAAATGGTCCGTTTTCAAATGTTTTATTTTTGAACGTCAGTTCACATTTGTAGGTGGATCATCAGTGTTAGAGCTAAAATTAGCATGTTTAAAGTGATTTTCATGCTTCCAGGGGCCCAAAACACAAGATTTATGGAATGGTTAAAAGTGCATGAAAATGGCCAATTTACTCACTCTGAGTTCTCAAAAAGGGTTTCTTCACCCCGGGAAGTTAATTAAATACCATTTGGAGGCATTTAATGTTAGAGCAAAAACGGCTGATTTTCGACAAAAGAGATAACACCACCCCCATTACGTCATGCTTCAGAAATGTGGAAAATGGTCCGTTTTCAAATGTTTCATTTTTGAACGTCAGTTCACATTTGTAGGTGGATCATCAGTGTTAGAGCTAAAATTAGCATGTTTAAAGTGATTTTCATGCTTCCAGGGGCTCGGGAAGTTAATTAAATACCATTTGGAGGCATTTAATGTTCGAGCAAAAACGGCTGATTTTCGACAAAAGAGATAACACCCCCCCATTACGTCATGCTTCAGAAATGTGGAAAATGGTCAGTTTTCAAATGTTTTATTTTTGAACGTCAGTTCACATTTGTAGGTGGATCATCAGTGTTAGAGCTAAAATTAGCATGTTTAAAGTGATTTTCATGCTTCCAGGGGCCCAAAACACAAGATTTATGGAATGGTTAAAAGTGCATGAAAATGGCCAATTTACTCACTCTGAGTTCTCAAAAAGGGTTTCTTCACCCCGGGAAGTTAATTAAATACCATTTGGAGGCATTTGATGTTCGAGCAAAAACGGCTGATTTTCGACAAAAGAGATAACACCCCCCCATTACGTCATGCTTCAGAAATGTGGAAAATGGTCCGTTTTCAAATGTTTCATTTTTGAACGTCAGTTCACATTTGTAGGTGGATCATCAGTGTTAGAGCTAAAATTAGCATGTTTAAAGTGATTTTCATGCTTCCAGGGGCTCGGGAAGTTAATTAAATACCATTTGGAGGCATTTAATGTTCGAGCAAAAACGGCTGATTTTCGACAAAAGAGATAACACCCCCCCATTACGTCATGCTTCAGAAATGTGGAAAATGGTCCGTTTTCAAATGTTTCATTTTTGAACGTCAGTTCACATTTGTAGGTGGATCATCAGTGTCAGAGCTAAAATTAGCATGTTTAAAGTGATTTTCATGCTTCCAGGGGCCCAAAACACAAGATTTATGGAATGGTTAAAAGTGCATGAAAATGGCCAATTTACTCACTCTGAGTTCTCAAAAAGGGTTTCTTCACCCCGGGAAGTTAATTAAATACCATTTGGAGGCATTTAATGTTAGAGCAAAAACGGCTGATTTTCGACAAAAGAGATAACACCCCCCCAATACGTCATGCTTCAGAAATGTGGAAAATGGTCCGTTTTCAAATGTTTTTTTTTTGAACGTCAGTTCACATTTGTAGGTGGATCATCAGTGTTAGAGCTAAAATTAGCATGTTTAAAGTGATTTTCATGCTTCCAGGGGCCCAAAACACAAGATTTATGGAATGGTTAAAAGTGCATTGCATGAAAATGGCCAATTTACTCACTCTGAGTTCTCAAAAAGGGTTTCTTCACCCCGGGAAGTTAATTAAATACCATTTGGAGGCATTTAATGTTAGAGCAAAAACGGCTGATTTTCGACAAAAGAGATAACACCCCCCCATTACGTCATGCTTCAGAAATGTGGAAAATGGTCCGTTTTCAAATGTTTTATTTTTGAACGTCAGTTCACATTTGTAGGTGGATCATCAGTGTTAGAGCTAAAATTAGCATGTTTAAAGTGATTTTCATGCTTCCAGGGGCTCGGGAAGTGAAATAAATACCATTTGGAGGCATTTAATGTTCGAGCAAAAACGGCTGATTTTCGACAAAAGAGATAACACCCCCCATTACGTCATGCTTCAGAAATGTGGAAAATGGTCCGTTTTCAAATGTTTCATTTTTGAACGTCAGTTCACATTTGTAGGTGGATCATCAGTGTTAGAGCTAAAATTAGCATGTTTAAAGTGATTTTCATGCTTCCAGGGGCTCTGGAAGTTAATTAAATACCATTTGGAGGCATTTAATGTTCGAGCAAAAACGGCTGATTTTCGACAAAAGAGATAACACCCCCCCATTACGTCATGCTTCAGAAATGTGGAAAATGGTCCGTTTTCAAATGTTTCATTTTTGAACGTCAGTTCACATTTGTAGGTGGATCATCAGTGTCAGAGCTAAAATTAGCATGTTTAAAGTGATTTTCATGCTTCCAGGGGCCCAAAACACAAGATTTATGGAATGGTTAAAAGTGCATGAAAATGGCCAATTTACTCACTCTGAGTTCTCAAAAAGGGTTTCTTCACCCCGGGAAGTTAATTAAATACCATTTGGAGGCATTTAATGTTAGAGCAAAAACGGCTGATTTTCGACAAAAGAGATAACACCCCCCCAATACGTCATGCTTCAGAAATGTGGAAAATGGTCCGTTTTCAAATGTTTTATTTTTGAACGTCAGTTCACATTTGTAGGTGGATCATCAGTGTTAGAGCTAAAATTAGCATGTTTAAAGTGATTTTCATGCTTCCAGGGGCCCAAAACACAAGATTTATGGAATGGTTAAAAGTGCATGAAAATGGCCAATTTACTCACTCTGAGTTCTCAAGAAGGGTTTCTTCACCCCGGGAAGTGAAATAAATACAATTTGGAGGCATTTAATGTTCGAGCAAAAACGGCTGATTTTCGACAAAAGAGATAACACCCCCCCCATTACGTCATGCTTCAGAAATGTGGAAAATGGTCCGTTTTCAAATGTTTCATTTTTGAACGTCAGTTCACATTTGTAGGTGGATCATCAGTGTTAGAGCTAAAATTAGCATGTTTAAAGTGATTTTCATGCTTCCAGGGGCCCAAAACACAAGATTTATGGAATGGTTAAAAGTGCATGAAAATGGCCAATTTACTCACTCTGAGTTCTCAAAAAGGGTTTCTTCACCCCGGGAAGTTAATTAAATACCATTTGGAGGCATTTAATGTTCGAGCAAAAACGGCTGATTTTCGACAAAAGAGATAACACCCCCCCATTACGTCATGCTTCAGAAATGTGGAAAATGGTCCGTTTTCAAATGTTTTATTTTTGAACGTCAGTTCACATTTGTAGGTGGATCATCAGTGTTAGAGCTAAAATTAGCATGTTTAAAGTGATTTTCATGCTTCCAGGGGCCCAAAACACAAGATTTATGGAATGGTTAAAAGTGCATGAAAATGGCCAATTTACTCACTCTGAGTTCTCAAAAAGGGTTTCTTCACCCCGGGAAGTTAATTAAATACCATTTGGAGGCATTTAATGTTAGAGCAAAAACGGCTGATTTTCGACAAAAGAGATAACACCACCCCCATTACGTCATGCTTCAGAAATGTGGAAAATGGTCCGTTTTCAAATGTTTCATTTTTGAACGTCAGTTCACATTTGTAGGTGGATCATCAGTGTTAGAGCTAAAATTAGCATGTTTAAAGTGATTTTCATGCTTCCAGGGGCTCGGGAAGTTAATTAAATACCATTTGGAGGCATTTAATGTTCGAGCAAAAACGGCTGATTTTCGACAAAAGAGATAACACCCCCCCATTACGTCATGCTTCAGAAATGTGGAAAATGGTCAGTTTTCAAATGTTTTATTTTTGAACGTCAGTTCACATTTGTAGGTGGATCATCAGTGTTAGAGCTAAAATTAGCATGTTTAAAGTGATTTTCATGCTTCCAGGGGCCCAAAACACAAGATTTATGGAATGGTTAAAAGTGCATGAAAATGGCCAATTTACTCACTCTGAGTTCTCAAAAAGGGTTTCTTCACCCCGGGAAGTTAATTAAATACCATTTATAGGCATTTAATGTTCGAGCAAAAACGGCTGATTTTCGACAAAAGAGATAACACCCCCCCATTACGTCATGCTTCAGAAATGTGGAAAATGGTCCGTTTTCAAATGTTTCATTTTTGAACGTCAGTTCACATTTGTAGGTGGATCATCAGTGTTAGAGCTAAAATTAGCATGTTTAAAGTGATTTTCATGCTTCCAGGGGCTCGGGAAGTTAATTAAATACCATTTGGAGGCATTTAATGTTCGAGCAAAAACGGCTGATTTTCGACAAAAGAGATAACACCCCCCCATTACGTCATGCTTCAGAAATGTGGAAAATGGTCCGTTTTCAAATGTTTCATTTTTGAACGTCAGTTCACATTTGTAGGTGGATCATCAGTGTCAGAGCTAAAATTAGCATGTTTAAAGTGATTTTCATGCTTCCAGGGGCCCAAAACACAAGATTTATGGAATGGTTAAAAGTGCATGAAAATGGCCAATTTACTCACTCTGAGTTCTCAAAAAGGGTTTCTTCACCCCGGGAAGTTAATTAAATACCATTTGGAGGCATTTAATGTTCGAGCAAAAACGGCTGATTTTCGACAAAAGAGATAACACCCCCCCATTACGTCATGCTTCAGAAATGTGGAAAATGGTCCATTTTCAAATGTTTTATTTTTGAACGTCAGTTCACATTTGTAGGTGGATCATCAGTGTTAGAGCTAAAATTAGCATGTTTAAAGTGATTTTCATGCTTCCAGGGGCTCGGGAAGTGAAATAAATACCATTTGGAGGCATTTAATGTTCGAGCAAAAACGGCTGATTTTCGACAAAAGAGCTAACACCCCCCATTACGTCATGCTTTAGAAATGTGGAAAATGGTCCGTTTTCAAATGTTTTATTTTTGAACGTCAGTTCACATTTGTAGGTGGATCATCAGTGTTAGAGCTAAAATTAGCATGTTTAAAGTGATTTTCATGCTTCCAGGGGCTCTGGAAGTTAATTAAATACCATTTGGAGGCATTTAATGTTCGAGCAAAAACGGCTGATTTTCGACAAAAGAGATAACACCCCCCCATTACGTCATGCTTCAGAAATGTGGAAAATGGTCCGTTTTCAAATGTTTTATTTTTGAACGTCAGTTCACATTTGTAGGTGGATCATCAGTGTTAGAGCTAAAATTAGCATGTTTAAAGTGATTTTCATGCTTCCAGGGGCCCAAAACACAAGATTTATGGAATGGTTAAAAGTGCATGAAAATGGCCAATTTACTCACTCTGAGTTCTCAAAAAGGGTTTCTTCACCCCGGGAAGTTAATTAAATACCATTTGGAGGCATTTAATGTTAGAGCAAAAACGGCTGATTTTCGACAAAAGAGATAACACCCCCCCAATACGTCATGCTTCAGAAATGTGGAAAATGGTCCGTTTTCAAATGTTTTATTTTTGAACGTCAGTTCACATTTGTAGGTGGATCATCAGTGTTAGAGCTAAAATTAGCATGTTTAAAGTGATTTTCATGCTTCCAGGAGCTCGGGAAGTTAATTAAATACCATTTGGAGGCATTTAATGTTCGAGCAAAAACGGCTGATTTTCGACAAAAGAGATAACACCCCCCCATTACGTCATGCTTCAGAAATGTGGAAAATGGTCCGTTTTCAAATGTTTCATTTTTGAACGTCAGTTCACATTTGTAGGTGGATCATCAGTGTCAGAGCTAAAATTAGCATGTTTAAAGTGATTTTCATGCTTCCAGGGGCCCAAAACACAAGATTTATGGAATGGTTAAAAGTGCATGAAAATGGCCAATTTACTCACTCTGAGTTCTCAAAAAGGGTTTCTTCACCCCGGGAAGTTAATTAAATACCATTTGGAGGCATTTAATGTTCGAGCAAAAACGGCTGATTTTCGACAAAAGAGATAACACCCCCCCATTACGTCATGCTTCAGAAATGTGGAAAATGGTCCGTTTTCAAATGTTTTATTTTTGAACGTCAGTTCACATTTGTAGGTGGATCATCAGTGTTAGAGCTAAAATTAGCATGTTTAAAGTGATTTTCATGCTTCCAGGGGCTCGGGAAGTGAAATAAATACCATTTGGAGGCATTTAATGTTCGAGCAAAAACGGCTGATTTTCGACAAAAGAGATAACACCCCCCCATTACGTCATGCTTTAGAAATGTGGAAAATGGTCCGTTTTCAAATGTTTTATTTTTGAACGTCAGTTCACATTTGTAGGTGGATCATCAGTGTTAGAGCTAAAATTAGCATGTTTAAAGTGATTTTCATGCTTCCAGGGGCCCAAAACACAAGATTTATGGAATGGTTAAAAGTGCATGAAAATGGCCAATTTACTCACTCTGAGTTCTCAAAAAGGGTTTCTTCACCCCGGGAAGTTAATTAAATACCATTTGGAGGCATTTAATGTTCGAGCAAAAACGGCTGATTTTCGACAAAAGAGATAACACCCCCCCATTACGTCATGCTTCAGAAATGTGGAAAATGGTCCGTTTTCAAATGTTTTATTTTTGAACGTCAGTTCACATTTGTAGGTGGATCATCAGTGTTAGAGCTAAAATTAGCATGTTTAAAGTGATTTTCATGCTTCCAGGGGCCCAAAACACAAGATTTATGGAATGGTTAAAAGTGCATGAAAATGGCCAATTTACTCACTCTGAGTTCTCAAAAAGGGTTTCTTCACTCCAGGAAGTTAATTAAATACCATTTGGAGGCATTTAATGTTAGAGCAAAAACGGCTGATTTTCGACAAAAGAGATAACACCCCCCCATTACGTCATGCTTCAGAAATGTGGAAAATGGTCCGTTTTCAAATGTTTTATTTTTGAACGTCAGTTCACATTTGTAGGTGGATCATCAGTGTTAGAGCTAAAATTAGCATGTTTAAAGTGATTTTCATGCTTCCAGGGGCTCGGGAAGTGAAATAAATACCATTTGGAGGCATTTAATGTTCGAGCAAAAAAGGCTGATTTTCCACAAAAGAGATAACACCCCCCCATTACGTCATGCTTCAGAAATGTGGAAAATGGTCCGTTTTCAAATGTTTCATTTTTGAACGTCAGTTCACATTTGTAGGTGGATCATCAGTGTTAGAGCTAAAATTAGCATGTTTAAAGTGATTTTCATGCTTCCAGGGGCTCGGGAAGTTAATTAAATACCATTTGGAGGCATTTAATGTTCGAACAAAAACGGCTGATTTTCGACAAAAGAGATAACACCCCCCCCATTACGTCATGCTTCAGAAATGTGGAAAATGGTCCGTTTTCAAATGTTTTATTTTTGAACGTCAGTTCACATTTGTAGGTGGATCATCAGTGTTAGAGCTAAAATTAGCATGTTTAAAGTGATTTTCATGCTTCCAGGGGCTCGGGAAGTTAATTAAATACCATTTGGAGGCATTTAATGTTCGAGCAAAAACGGCTGATTTTCGACAAAAGAGATAACACCCCCCCATTACGTCATGCTTCAGAAATGTGGAAAATGGTCCGTTTTCAAATGTTTTATTTTTGAACGTCAGTTCACATTTGTAGGTGGATCATCAGTGTTAGAGCTAAAATTAGCATGTTTAAAGTGATTTTCATGCTTCCAGGGGCCCAAAACACAAGATTTATGGAATGGGTAAAAGTGCATGAAAATGGCCAATTTACTCACTCTGAGTTCTCAAAAAGGGTTTCTTCACCCCGGGAAGTTAATTAAATACCATTTGGAGGCATTTAATGTTAGAGCAAAAACGGCTGATTTTCGACAAAAGAGATAACACCCCCCCAATACGTCATGCTTCAGAAATGTGGAAAATGGTCCGTTTTCAAATGTTTTATTTTTGAACGTCAGTTCACATTTGTAGGTGGATCATCAGTGTTAGAGCTAAAATTAGCATGTTTAAAGTGATTTTCATGCTTCCAGGGGCCCAAAACACAAGATTTATGGAATGGTTAAAAGTGCATTGCATGAAAATGGCCAATTTACTCACTCTGAGTTCTCAAAAAGGGTTTCTTCACCCCGGGAAGTTAATTAAATACCATTTGGAGGCATTTAATGTTAGAGCAAAAACGGCTGATTTTCGACAAAAGAGATAACACCCCCCCATTACGTCATGCTTCAGAAATGTGGAAAATGGTCCGTTTTCAAATGTTTTATTTTTGAACGTCAGTTCACATTTGTAGGTGGATCATCAGTGTTAGAGCTAAAATTAGCATGTTTAAAGTGATTTTCATGCTTCCAGGGGCTCGGGAAGTGAAATAAATACCATTTGGAGGCATTTAATGTTCGAGCAAAAACGGCTGATTTTCGACAAAAGAGATAACACCCCCCATTACGTCATGCTTCAGAAATGTGGAAAATGGTCCGTTTTCAAATGTTTCATTTTTGAACGTCAGTTCACATTTGTAGGTGGATCATCAGTGTTAGAGCTAAAATTAGCATGTTTAAAGTGATTTTCATGCTTCCAGGGGCTCTGGAAGTTAATTAAATACCATTTGGAGGCATTTAATGTTCGAGCAAAAACGGCTGATTTTCGACAAAAGAGATAACACCCCCCCATTACGTCATGCTTCAGAAATGTGGAAAATGGTCCGTTTTCAAATGTTTTATTTTTGAACGTCAGTTCACATTTGTAGGTGGATCATCAGTGTTAGAGCTAAAATTAGCATGTTTAAAGTGATTTTCATGCTTCCAGGGGCCCAAAACACAAGATTTATGGAATGGTTAAAAGTGCATGAAAATGGCCAATTTACTCACTCTGAGTTCTCAAGAAGGGTTTCTTCACCCCGGGAAGTGAAATAAATACAATTTGGAGGCATTTAATGTTCGAGCAAAAACGGCTGATTTTCGACAAAAGAGATAACACCCCCCCCCATTACGTCATGCTTCAGAAATGTGGAAAATGGTCCGTTTTCAAATGTTTCATTTTTGAACGTCAGTTCACATTTGTAGGTGGATCATCAGTGTTAGAGCTAAAATTAGCATGTTTAAAGTGATTTTCATGCTTCCAGGGGCCCAAAACACAAGATTTATGGAATGGTTAAAAGTGCATGAAAATGGCCAATTTACTCACTCTGAGTTCTCAAAAAGGGTTTCTTCACCCCGGGAAGTTAATTAAATACCATTTGGAGGCATTTAATGTTCGAGCAAAAACGGCTGATTTTCGACAAAAGAGATAACACCCCCCCATTACGTCATGCTTCAGAAATGTGGAAAATGGTCCGTTTTCAAATGTTTTATTTTTGAACGTCAGTTCACATTTGTAGGTGGATCATCAGTGTTAGAGCTAAAATTAGCATGTTTAAAGTGATTTTCATGCTTCCAGGGGCCCAAAACACAAGATTTATGGAATGGTTAAAAGTGCATGAAAATGGCCAATTTACTCACTCTGAGTTCTCAAAAAGGGTTTCTTCACCCCGGGAAGTTAATTAAATACCATTTGGAGGCATTTAATGTTAGAGCAAAAACGGCTGATTTTCGACAAAAGAGATAACACCACCCCCATTACGTCATGCTTCAGAAATGTGGAAAATGGTCCGTTTTCAAATGTTTCATTTTTGAACGTCAGTTCACATTTGTAGGTGGATCATCAGTGTTAGAGCTAAAATTAGCATGTTTAAAGTGATTTTCATGCTTCCAGGGGCTCGGGAAGTTAATTAAATACCATTTGGAGGCATTTAATGTTCGAGCAAAAACGGCTGATTTTCGACAAAAGAGATAACACCCCCCCATTACGTCATGCTTCAGAAATGTGGAAAATGGTCAGTTTTCAAATGTTTTATTTTTGAACGTCAGTTCACATTTGTAGGTGGATCATCAGTGTTAGAGCTAAAATTAGCATGTTTAAAGTGATTTTCATGCTTCCAGGGGCCCAAAACACAAGATTTATGGAATGGTTAAAAGTGCATGAAAATGGCCAATTTACTCACTCTGAGTTCTCAAAAAGGGTTTCTTCACCCCGGGAAGTTAATTAAATACCATTTGGAGGCATTTAATGTTCGAGCAAAAACGGCTGATTTTCGACAAAAGAGATAACACCCCCCCATTACGTCATGCTTCAGAAATGTGGAAAATGGTCCGTTTTCAAATGTTTCATTTTTGAACGTCAGTTCACATTTGTAGGTGGATCATCAGTGTTAGAGCTAAAATTAGCATGTTTAAAGTGATTTTCATGCTTCCAGGGGCTCGGGAAGTTAATTAAATACCATTTGGAGGCATTTAATGTTCGAGCAAAAACGGCTGATTTTCGACAAAAGAGATAACACCCCCCCATTACGTCATGCTTCAGAAATGTGGAAAATGGTCCGTTTTCAAATGTTTCATTTTTGAACGTCAGTTCACATTTGTAGGTGGATCATCAGTGTCAGAGCTAAAATTAGCATGTTTAAAGTGATTTTCATGCTTCCAGGGGCCCAAAACACAAGATTTATGGAATGGTTAAAAGTGCATGAAAATGGCCAATTTACTCACTCTGAGTTCTCAAAAAGGGTTTCTTCACCCCGGGAAGTTAATTAAATACCATTTGGAGGCATTTAATGTTAGAGCAAAAACGGCTGATTTTCGACAAAAGAGATAACACCCCCCCAATACGTCATGCTTCAGAAATGTGGAAAATGGTCCGTTTTCAAATGTTTTTTTTTTGAACGTCAGTTCACATTTGTAGGTGGATCATCAGTGTTAGAGCTAAAATTAGCATGTTTAAAGTGATTTTCATGCTTCCAGGGGCCCAAAACACAAGATTTATGGAATGGTTAAAAGTGCATTGCATGAAAATGGCCAATTTACTCACTCTGAGTTCTCAAAAAGGGTTTCTTCACCCCGGGAAGTTAATTAAATACCATTTGGAGGCATTTAATGTTAGAGCAAAAACGGCTGATTTTCGACAAAAGAGATAACACCCCCCCATTACGTCATGCTTCAGAAATGTGGAAAATGGTCCGTTTTCAAATGTTTTATTTTTGAACGTCAGTTCACATTTGTAGGTGGATCATCAGTGTTAGAGCTAAAATTAGCATGTTTAAAGTGATTTTCATGCTTCCAGGGGCTCGGGAAGTGAAATAAATACCATTTGGAGGCATTTAATGTTCGAGCAAAAACGGCTGATTTTCGACAAAAGAGATAACACCCCCCATTACGTCATGCTTCAGAAATGTGGAAAATGGTCCGTTTTCAAATGTTTCATTTTTGAACGTCAGTTCACATTTGTAGGTGGATCATCAGTGTTAGAGCTAAAATTAGCATGTTTAAAGTGATTTTCATGCTTCCAGGGGCTCTGGAAGTTAATTAAATACCATTTGGAGGCATTTAATGTTCGAGCAAAAACGGCTGATTTTCGACAAAAGAGATAACACCCCCCCATTACGTCATGCTTCAGAAATGTGGAAAATGGTCCGTTTTCAAATGTTTCATTTTTGAACGTCAGTTCACATTTGTAGGTGGATCATCAGTGTCAGAGCTAAAATTAGCATGTTTAAAGTGATTTTCATGCTTCCAGGGGCCCAAAACACAAGATTTATGGAATGGTTAAAAGTGCATGAAAATGGCCAATTTACTCACTCTGAGTTCTCAAAAAGGGTTTCTTCACCCCGGGAAGTTAATTAAATACCATTTGGAGGCATTTAATGTTAGAGCAAAAACGGCTGATTTTCGACAAAAGAGATAACACCCCCCCAATACGTCATGCTTCAGAAATGTGGAAAATGGTCCGTTTTCAAATGTTTTATTTTTGAACGTCAGTTCACATTTGTAGGTGGATCATCAGTGTTAGAGCTAAAATTAGCATGTTTAAAGTGATTTTCATGCTTCCAGGGGCCCAAAACACAAGATTTATGGAATGGTTAAAAGTGCATTGCATGAAAATGGCCAATTTACTCACTCTGAGTTCTCAAAAAGGGTTTCTTCACCCCGGGAAGTTAATTAAATACCATTTGGAGGCATTTAATGTTAGAGCAAAAACGGCTGATTTTCGACAAAAGAGATAACACCCCCCCATTACGTCATGCTTCAGAAATGTGGAAAATGGTCCGTTTTCATATGTTTTATTTTTGAACGTCAGTTCACATTTGTAGGTGGATCATCAGTGTTAGAGCTAAAATTAGCATGTTTAAAGTGATTTTCATGCTTCCAGGGGCTCGGGAAGTGAAATAAATACCATTTGGAGGCATTTAATGTTCGAGCAAAAACGGCTGATTTTCGACAAAAGAGATAACACCCCCCATTACGTCATGCTTCAGAAATGTGGAAAATGGTCCGTTTTCAAATGTTTCATTTTTGAACGTCAGTTCACATTTGTAGGTGGATCATCAGTGTTAGAGCTAAAATTAGGATGTTTAAAGTGATTTTCATGCTTCCAGGGGCTCTGGAAGTTAATTAAATACCATTTGGAGGCATTTAATGTTCGAGCAAAAACGGCTGATTTTCGACAAAAGAGATAACACCCCCCCATTACGTCATGCTTCAGAAATGTGGAAAATGGTCCGTTTTCAAATGTTTTATTTTTGAACGTCAGTTCACATTTGTAGGTGGATCATCAGTGTTAGAGCTAAAATTAGCATGTTTAAAGTGATTTTCATGCTTCCAGGGGCCCAAAACACAAGATTTATGGAATGGTTAAAAGTGCATGAAAATGGCCAATTTACTCACTCTGAGTTCTCAAGAAGGGTTTCTTCACCCCGGGAAGTGAAATAAATACAATTTGGAGGCATTTAATGTTCGAGCAAAAACGGCTGATTTTCGACAAAAGAGATAACACCCCCCCCATTACGTCATGCTTCAGAAATGTGGAAAATGGTCCGTTTTCAAATGTTTCATTTTTGAACGTCAGTTCACATTTGTAGGTGGATCATCAGTGTTAGAGCTAAAATTAGCATGTTTAAAGTGATTTTCATGCTTCCAGGGGCCCAAAACACAAGATTTATGGAATGGTTAAAAGTGCATGAAAATGGCCAATTTACTCACTCTGAGTTCTCAAAAAGGGTTTCTTCACCCCGGGAAGTTAATTAAATACCATTTGGAGGCATTTAATGTTCGAGCAAAAACGGCTGATTTTCGACAAAAGAGATAACACCCCCCCATTACGTCATGCTTCAGAAATGTGGAAAATGGTCCGTTTTCAAATGTTTTATTTTTGAACGTCAGTTCACATTTGTAGGTGGATCATCAGTGTTAGAGCTAAAATTAGCATGTTTAAAGTGATTTTCATGCTTCCAGGGGCCCAAAACACAAGATTTATGGAATGGTTAAAAGTGCATGAAAATGGCCAATTTACTCACTCTGAGTTCTCAAAAAGGGTTTCTTCACCCCGGGAAGTTAATTAAATACCATTTGGAGGCATTTAATGTTAGAGCAAAAACGGCTGATTTTCGACAAAAGAGATAACACCACCCCCATTACGTCATGCTTCAGAAATGTGGAAAATGGTCCGTTTTCAAATGTTTCATTTTTGAACGTCAGTTCACATTTGTAGGTGGATCATCAGTGTTAGAGCTAAAATTAGCATGTTTAAAGTGATTTTCATGCTTCCAGGGGCTCGGGAAGTTAATTAAATACCATTTGGAGGCATTTAATGTTCGAGCAAAAACGGCTGATTTTCGACAAAAGAGATAACACCCCCCCATTACGTCATGCTTCAGAAATGTGGAAAATGGTCAGTTTTCAAATGTTTTATTTTTGAACGTCAGTTCACATTTGTAGGTGGATCATCAGTGTTAGAGCCAAAATTAGCATGTTTAAAGTGATTTTCATGCTTCCAGGGGCCCAAAACACAAGATTTATGGAATGGTTAAAAGTGCATGAAAATGGCCAATTTACTCACTCTGAGTTCTCAAAAAGGGTTTCTTCACCCCGGGAAGTTAATTAAATACCATTTGGAGGCATTTAATGTTCGAGCAAAAACGGCTGATTTTCGACAAAAGAGATAACACCCCCCCATTACGTCATGCTTCAGAAATGTGGAAAATGGTCCGTTTTCAAATGTTTCATTTTTGAACGTCAGTTCACATTTGTAGGTGGATCATCAGTGTTAGAGCTAAAATTAGCATGTTTAAAGTGATTTTCATGCTTCCAGGGGCTCGGGAAGTTAATTAAATACCATTTGGAGGCATTTAATGTTCGAGCAAAAACGGCTGATTTTCGACAAAAGAGATAACACCCCCCCATTACGTCATGCTTCAGAAATGTGGAAAATGGTCCGTTTTCAAATGTTTCATTTTTGAACGTCAGTTCACATTTGTAGGTGGATCATCAGTGTCAGAGCTAAAATTAGCATGTTTAAAGTGATTTTCATGCTTCCAGGGGCCCAAAACACAAGATTTATGGAATGGTTAAAAGTGCATGAAAATGGCCAATTTACTCACTCTGAGTTCTCAAAAAGGGTTTCTTCACCCCGGGAAGTTAATTAAATACCATTTGGAGGCATTTAATGTTCGAGCAAAAACGGCTGATTTTCGACAAAAGAGATAACACCCCCCCATTACGTCATGCTTCAGAAATGTGGAAAATGGTCCGTTTTCAAATGTTTTATTTTTGAACGTCAGTTCACATTTGTAGGTGGATCATCAGTGTTAGAGCTAAAATTAGCATGTTTAAAGTGATTTTCATGCTTCCAGGGGCTCGGGAAGTGAAATAAATACCATTTGGAGGCATTTAATGTTCGAGCAAAAACGGCTGATTTTCGACAAAAGAGCTAACACCCCCCATTACGTCATGCTTTAGAAATGTGGAAAATGGTCCGTTTTCAAATGTTTTATTTTTGAACGTCAGTTCACATTTGTAGGTGGATCATCAGTGTTAGAGCTAAAATTAGCATGTTTAAAGTGATTTTCATGCTTCCAGGGGCTCTGGAAGTTAATTAAATACCATTTGGAGGCATTTAATGTTCGAGCAAAAACGGCTGATTTTCGACAAAAGAGATAACACCCCCCCATTACGTCATGCTTCAGAAATGTGGAAAATGGTCCGTTTTCAAATGTTTTATTTTTGAACGTCAGTTCACATTTGTAGGTGGATCATCAGTGTTAGAGCTAAAATTAGCATGTTTAAAGTGATTTTCATGCTTCCAGGGGCCCAAAACACAAGATTTATGGAATGGTTAAAAGTGCATGAAAATGGCCAATTTACTCACTCTGAGTTCTCAAGAAGGGTTTCTTCACCCCGGGAAGTTAATTAAATACCATTTGGAGGCATTTAATGTTAGAGCAAAAACGGCTGATTTTCGACAAAAGAGATAACACCCCCCCAATACGTCATGCTTCAGAAATGTGGAAAATGGTCCGTTTTCAAATGTTTTATTTTTGAACGTCAGTTCACATTTGTAGGTGGATCATCAGTGTTAGAGCTAAAATTAGCATGTTTAAAGTGATTTTCATGCTTCCAGGGGCCCAAAACACAAGATTTATGGAATGGTTAAAAGTGCATTGCATGAAAATGGCCAATTTACTCACTCTGAGTTCTCAAAAAGGGTTTCTTCACCCCGGGAAGTTAATTAAATACCATTTGGAGGCATTTAATGTTAGAGCAAAAACGGCTGATTTTCGACAAAAGAGATAACACCCCCCCATTACGTCATGCTTCAGAAATGTGGAAAATGGTCCGTTTTCAAATGTTTTATTTTTGAACGTCAGTTCACATTTGTAGGTGGATCATCAGTGTTAGAGCTAAAATTAGCATGTTTAAAGTGATTTTCATGCTTCCAGGGGCCCAAAACACAAGATTTATGGAATGGTTAAAAGTGCATGAAAATGGCCAATTTACTCACTCTGAGTTCTCAAAAAGGGTTTCTTCACCCCGGGAAGTTAATTAAATACCATTTGGAGGCATTTAATGTTAGAGCAAAAACGGCTGATTTTCGACAAAAGAGATAACACCCCCCCATTACGTCATGCTTCAGAAATGTGGAAAATGGTCCGTTTTCATATGTTTTATTTTTGAACGTCAGTTCACATTTGTAGGTGGATCATCAGTGTTAGAGCTAAAATTAGCATGTTTAAAGTGATTTTCATGCTTCCAGGGGCTCGGGAAGTGAAATAAATACCATTTGGAGGCATTTAATGTTCGAGCAAAAACGGCTGATTTTCGACAAAAGAGATAACACCCCCCATTACGTCATGCTTCAGAAATGTGGAAAATGGTCCGTTTTCAAATGTTTCATTTTTGAACGTCAGTTCACATTTGTAGGTGGATCATCAGTGTTAGAGCTAAAATTAGCATGTTTAAAGTGATTTTCATGCTTCCAGGGGCTCTGGAAGTTAATTAAATACCATTTGGAGGCATTTAATGTTCGAGCAAAAACGGCTGATTTTCGACAAAAGAGATAACACCCCCCCATTACGTCATGCTTCAGAAATGTGGAAAATGGTCCGTTTTCAAATGTTTTATTTTTGAACGTCAGTTCACATTTGTAGGTGGATCATCAGTGTTAGAGCTAAAATTAGCATGTTTAAAGTGATTTTCATGCTTCCAGGGGCCCAAAACACAAGATTTATGGAATGGTTAAAAGTGCATGAAAATGGCCAATTTACTCACTCTGAGTTCTCAAGAAGGGTTTCTTCACCCCGGGAAGTGAAATAAATACAATTTGGAGGCATTTAATGTTCGAGCAAAAACGGCTGATTTTCGACAAAAGAGATAACACCCCCCCCATTACGTCATGCTTCAGAAATGTGGAAAATGGTCCGTTTTCAAATGTTTCATTTTTGAACGTCAGTTCACATTTGTAGGTGGATCATCAGTGTTAGAGCTAAAATTAGCATGTTTAAAGTGATTTTCATGCTTCCAGGGGCCCAAAACACAAGATTTATGGAATGGTTAAAAGTGCATGAAAATGGCCAATTTACTCACTCTGAGTTCTCAAAAAGGGTTTCTTCACCCCGGGAAGTTAATTAAATACCATTTGGAGGCATTTAATGTTCGAGCAAAAACGGCTGATTTTCGACAAAAGAGATAACACCCCCCCATTACGTCATGCTTCAGAAATGTGGAAAATGGTCCGTTTTCAAATGTTTTATTTTTGAACGTCAGTTCACATTTGTAGGTGGATCATCAGTGTTAGAGCTAAAATTAGCATGTTTAAAGTGATTTTCATGCTTCCAGGGGCCCAAAACACAAGATTTATGGAATGGTTAAAAGTGCATGAAAATGGCCAATTTACTCACTCTGAGTTCTCAAAAAGGGTTTCTTCACCCCGGGAAGTTAATTAAATACCATTTGGAGGCATTTAATGTTAGAGCAAAAACGGCTGATTTTCGACAAAAGAGATAACACCACCCCCATTACGTCATGCTTCAGAAATGTGGAAAATGGTCCGTTTTCAAATGTTTCATTTTTGAACGTCAGTTCACATTTGTAGGTGGATCATCAGTGTTAGAGCTAAAATTAGCATGTTTAAAGTGATTTTCATGCTTCCAGGGGCTCGGGAAGTTAATTAAATACCATTTGGAGGCATTTAATGTTCGAGCAAAAACGGCTGATTTTCGACAAAAGAGATAACACCCCCCCATTACGTCATGCTTCAGAAATGTGGAAAATGGTCAGTTTTCAAATGTTTTATTTTTGAACGTCAGTTCACATTTGTAGGTGGATCATCAGTGTTAGAGCTAAAATTAGCATGTTTAAAGTGATTTTCATGCTTCCAGGGGCCCAAAACACAAGATTTATGGAATGGTTAAAAGTGCATGAAAATGGCCAATTTACTCACTCTGAGTTCTCAAAAAGGGTTTCTTCACCCCGGGAAGTTAATTAAATACCATTTGGAGGCATTTAATGTTCGAGCAAAAACGGCTGATTTTCGACAAAAGAGATAACACCCCCCCATTACGTCATGCTTCAGAAATGTGGAAAATGGTCCGTTTTCAAATGTTTCATTTTTGAACGTCAGTTCACATTTGTAGGTGGATCATCAGTGTTAGAGCTAAAATTAGCATGTTTAAAGTGATTTTCATGCTTCCAGGGGCTCGGGAAGTTAATTAAATACCATTTGGAGGCATTTAATGTTCGAGCAAAAACGGCTGATTTTCGACAAAAGAGATAACACCCCCCCATTACGTCATGCTTCAGAAATGTGGAAAATGGTCCGTTTTCAAATGTTTCATTTTTGAACGTCAGTTCACATTTGTAGGTGGATCATCAGTGTCAGAGCTAAAATTAGCATGTTTAAAGTGATTTTCATGCTTCCAGGGGCCCAAAACACAAGATTTATGGAATGGTTAAAAGTGCATGAAAATGGCCAATTTACTCACTCTGAGTTCTCAAAAAGGGTTTCTTCACCCCGGGAAGTTAATTAAATACCATTTGGAGGCATTTAATGTTCGAGCAAAAACGGCTGATTTTCGACAAAAGAGATAACACCCCCCCATTACGTCATGCTTCAGAAATGTGGAAAATGGTCCGTTTTCAAATGTTTTATTTTTGAACGTCAGTTCACATTTGTAGGTGGATCATCAGTGTTAGAGCTAAAATTAGCATGTTTAAAGTGATTTTCATGCTTCCAGGGGCTCGGGAAGTGAAATAAATACCATTTGGAGGCATTTAATGTTCGAGCAAAAACGGCTGATTTTCGACAAAAGAGCTAACACCCCCCATTACGTCATGCTTTAGAAATGTGGAAAATGGTCCGTTTTCAAATGTTTTATTTTTGAACGTCAGTTCACATTTGTAGGTGGATCATCAGTGTTAGAGCTAAAATTAGCATGTTTAAAGTGATTTTCATGCTTCCAGGGGCTCTGGAAGTTAATTAAATACCATTTGGAGGCATTTAATGTTCGAGCAAAAACGGCTGATTTTCGACAAAAGAGATAACACCCCCCCATTACGTCATGCTTCAGAAATGTGGAAAATGGTCCGTTTTCAAATGTTTTATTTTTGAACGTCAGTTCACATTTGTAGGTGGATCATCAGTGTTAGAGCTAAAATTAGCATGTTTAAAGTGATTTTCATGCTTCCAGGGGCCCAAAACACAAGATTTATGGAATGGTTAAAAGTGCATGAAAATGGCCAATTTACTCACTCTGAGTTCTCAAGAAGGGTTTCTTCACCCCGGGAAGTTAATTAAATACCATTTGGAGGCATTTAATGTTAGAGCAAAAACGGCTGATTTTCGACAAAAGAGATAACACCCCCCCAATACGTCATGCTTCAGAAATGTGGAAAATGGTCCGTTTTCAAATGTTTTATTTTTGAACGTCAGTTCACATTTGTAGGTGGATCATCAGTGTTAGAGCTAAAATTAGCATGTTTAAAGTGATTTTCATGCTTCCAGGGGCCCAAAACACAAGATTTATGGAATGGTTAAAAGTGCATTGCATGAAAATGGCCAATTTACTCACTCTGAGTTCTCAAAAAGGGTTTCTTCACCCCGGGAAGTTAATTAAATACCATTTGGAGGCATTTAATGTTAGAGCAAAAACGGCTGATTTTCGACAAAAGAGATAACACCCCCCCATTACGTCATGCTTCAGAAATGTGGAAAATGGTCCGTTTTCAAATGTTTTATTTTTGAACGTCAGTTCACATTTGTAGGTGGATCATCAGTGTTAGAGCTAAAATTAGCATGTTTAAAGTGATTTTCATGCTTCCAGGGGCTCGGGAAGTGAAATAAATACCATTTGGAGGCATTTAATGTTCGAGCAAAAACGGCTGATTTTCGACAAAAGAGATAACACCCCCCATTACGTCATGCTTCAGAAATGTGGAAAATGGTCCGTTTTCAAATGTTTCATTTTTGAACGTCAGTTCACATTTGTAGGTGGATCATCAGTGTTAGAGCTAAAATTAGCATGTTTAAAGTGATTTTCATGCTTCCAGGGGCTCTGGAAGTTAATTAAATACCATTTGGAGGCATTTAATGTTCGAGCAAAAACGGCTGATTTTCGACAAAAGAGATAACACCCCCCCATTACGTCATGCTTCAGAAATGTGGAAAATGGTCCGTTTTCAAATGTTTTATTTTTGAACGTCAGTTCACATTTGTAGGTGGATCATCAGTGTTAGAGCTAAAATTAGCATGTTTAAAGTGATTTTCATGCTTCCAGGGGCCCAAAACACAAGATTTATGGAATGGTTAAAAGTGCATGAAAATGGCCAATTTACTCACTCTGAGTTCTCAAGAAGGGTTTCTTCACCCCGGGAAGTTAATTAAATACCATTTGGAGGCATTTAATGTTAGAGCAAAAACGGCTGATTTTCGACAAAAGAGATAACACCCCCCCAATACGTCATGCTTCAGAAATGTGGAAAATGGTCCGTTTTCAAATGTTTTATTTTTGAACGTCAGTTCACATTTGTAGGTGGATCATCAGTGTTAGAGCTAAAATTAGCATGTTTAAAGTGATTTTCATGCTTCCAGGGGCCCAAAACACAAGATTTATGGAATGGTTAAAAGTGCATTGCATGAAAATGGCCAATTTACTCACTCTGAGTTCTCAAAAAGGGTTTCTTCACCCCGGGAAGTTAATTAAATACCATTTGGAGGCATTTAATGTTAGAGCAAAAACGGCTGATTTTCGACAAAAGAGATAACACCCCCCCATTACGTCATGCTTCAGAAATGTGGAAAATGGTCCGTTTTCAAATGTTTTATTTTTGAACGTCAGTTCACATTTGTAGGTGGATCATCAGTGTTAGAGCTAAAATTAGCATGTTTAAAGTGATTTTCATGCTTCCAGGGGCTCGGGAAGTGAAATAAATACCATTTGGAGGCATTTAATGTTCGAGCAAAAACGGCTGATTTTCGACAAAAGAGATAACACCCCCCATTACGTCATGCTTCAGAAATGTGGAAAATGGTCCGTTTTCAAATGTTTCATTTTTGAACGTCAGTTCACATTTGTAGGTGGATCATCAGTGTTAGAGCTAAAATTAGCATGTTTAAAGTGATTTTCATGCTTCCAGGGGCTCTGGAAGTTAATTAAATACCATTTGGAGGCATTTAATGTTCGAGCAAAAACGGCTGATTTTCGACAAAAGAGATAACACCCCCCCATTACGTCATGCTTCAGAAATGTGGAAAATGGTCCGTTTTCAAATGTTTTATTTTTGAACGTCAGTTCACATTTGTAGGTGGATCATCAGTGTTAGAGCTAAAATTAGCATGTTTAAAGTGATTTTCATGCTTCCAGGGGCCCAAAACACAAGATTTATGGAATGGTTAAAAGTGCATGAAAATGGCCAATTTACTCACTCTGAGTTCTCAAGAAGGGTTTCTTCACCCCGGGAAGTGAAATAAATACAATTTGGAGGCATTTAATGTTCGAGCAAAAACGGCTGATTTTCGACAAAAGAGATAACACCCCCCCCATTACGTCATGCTTCAGAAATGTGGAAAATGGTCCGTTTTCAAATGTTTCATTTTTGAACGTCAGTTCACATTTGTAGGTGGATCATCAGTGTTAGAGCTAAAATTAGCATGTTTAAAGTGATTTTCATGCTTCCAGGGGCCCAAAACACAAGATTTATGGAATGGTTAAAAGTGCATGAAAATGGCCAATTTACTCACTCTGAGTTCTCAAAAAGGGTTTCTTCACCCCGGGAAGTTAATTAAATACCATTTGGAGGCATTTAATGTTCGAGCAAAAACGGCTGATTTTCGACAAAAGAGATAACACCCCCCCATTACGTCATGCTTCAGAAATGTGGAAAATGGTCCGTTTTCAAATGTTTTATTTTTGAACGTCAGTTCACATTTGTAGGTGGATCATCAGTGTTAGAGCTAAAATTAGCATGTTTAAAGTGATTTTCATGCTTCCAGGGGCCCAAAACACAAGATTTATGGAATGGTTAAAAGTGCATGAAAATGGCCAATTTACTCACACTGAGTTCTCAAAAAGGGTTTCTTCACCCCGGGAAGTTAATTAAATACCATTTGGAGGCATTTAATGTTAGAGCAAAAACGGCTGATTTTCGACAAAAGAGATAACACCACCCCCATTACGTCATGCTTCAGAAATGTGGAAAATGGTCCGTTTTCAAATGTTTCATTTTTGAACGTCAGTTCACATTTGTAGGTGGATCATCAGTGTTAGAGCTAAAATTAGCATGTTTAAAGTGATTTTCATGCTTCCAGGGGCTCTGGAAGTTAATTAAATACCATTTGGAGGCATTTAATGTTCGAGCAAAAACGGCTGATTTTCGACAAAAGAGATAACACCCCCCCATTACGTCATGCTTCAGAAATGTGGAAAATGGTCCGTTTTCAAATGTTTTATTTTTGAACGTCAGTTCACATTTGTAGGTGGATCATCAGTGTTAGAGCTAAAATTAGCATGTTTAAAGTGATTTTCATGCTTCCAGGGGCCCAAAACACAAGATTTATGGAATGGTTAAAAGTGCATGAAAATGGCCAATTTACTCACTCTGAGTTCTCAAGAAGGGTTTCTTCACCCCGGGAAGTTAATTAAATACCATTTGGAGGCATTTAATGTTAGAGCAAAAACGGCTGATTTTCGACAAAAGAGATAACACCCCCCCAATACGTCATGCTTCAGAAATGTGGAAAATGGTCCGTTTTCAAATGTTTTATTTTTGAACGTCAGTTCACATTTGTAGGTGGATCATCAGTGTTAGAGCTAAAATTAGCATGTTTAAAGTGATTTTCATGCTTCCAGGGGCCCAAAACACAAGATTTATGGAATGGTTAAAAGTGCATTGCATGAAAATGGCCAATTTACTCACTCTGAGTTCTCAAAAAGGGTTTCTTCACCCCGGGAAGTTAATTAAATACCATTTGGAGGCATTTAATGTTAGAGCAAAAACGGCTGATTTTCGACAAAAGAGATAACACCCCCCCATTACGTCATGCTTCAGAAATGTGGAAAATGGTCCGTTTTCAAATGTTTTATTTTTGAACGTCAGTTCACATTTGTAGGTGGATCATCAGTGTTAGAGCTAAAATTAGCATGTTTAAAGTGATTTTCATGCTTCCAGGGGCTCGGGAAGTGAAATAAATACCATTTGGAGGCATTTAATGTTCGAGCAAAAACGGCTGATTTTCGACAAAAGAGATAACACCCCCCATTACGTCATGCTTCAGAAATGTGGAAAATGGTCCGTTTTCAAATGTTTCATTTTTGAACGTCAGTTCACATTTGTAGGTGGATCATCAGTGTTAGAGCTAAAATTAGCATGTTTAAAGTGATTTTCATGCTTCCAGGGGCTCTGGAAGTTAATTAAATACCATTTGGAGGCATTTAATGTTCGAGCAAAAACGGCTGATTTTCGACAAAAGAGATAACACCCCCCCATTACGTCATGCTTCAGAAATGTGGAAAATGGTCCGTTTTCAAATGTTTTATTTTTGAACGTCAGTTCACATTTGTAGGTGGATCATCAGTGTTAGAGCTAAAATTAGCATGTTTAAAGTGATTTTCATGCTTCCAGGGGCCCAAAACACAAGATTTATGGAATGGTTAAAAGTGCATGAAAATGGCCAATTTACTCACTCTGAGTTCTCAAGAAGGGTTTCTTCACCCCGGGAAGTGAAATAAATACAATTTGGAGGCATTTAATGTTCGAGCAAAAACGGCTGATTTTCGACAAAAGAGATAACACCCCCCCCATTACGTCATGCTTCAGAAATGTGGAAAATGGTCCGTTTTCAAATGTTTCATTTTTGAACGTCAGTTCACATTTGTAGGTGGATCATCAGTGTTAGAGCTAAAATTAGCATGTTTAAAGTGATTTTCATGCTTCCAGGGGCCCAAAACACAAGATTTATGGAATGGTTAAAAGTGCATGAAAATGGCCAATTTACTCACTCTGAGTTCTCAAAAAGGGTTTCTTCACCCCGGGAAGTTAATTAAATACCATTTGGAGGCATTTAATGTTCGAGCAAAAACGGCTGATTTTCGACAAAAGAGATAACACCCCCCCATTACGTCATGCTTCAGAAATGTGGAAAATGGTCCGTTTTCAAATGTTTTATTTTTGAACGTCAGTTCACATTTGTAGGTGGATCATCAGTGTTAGAGCTAAAATTAGCATGTTTAAAGTGATTTTCATGCTTCCAGGGGCCCAAAACACAAGATTTATGGAATGGTTAAAAGTGCATGAAAATGGCCAATTTACTCACTCTGAGTTCTCAAAAAGGGTTTCTTCACCCCGGGAAGTTAATTAAATACCATTTGGAGGCATTTAATGTTAGAGCAAAAACGGCTGATTTTCGACAAAAGAGATAACACCACCCCCATTACGTCATGCTTCAGAAATGTGGAAAATGGTCCGTTTTCAAATGTTTCATTTTTGAACGTCAGTTCACATTTGTAGGTGGATCATCAGTGTTAGAGCTAAAATTAGCATGTTTAAAGTGATTTTCATGCTTCCAGGGGCTCGGGAAGTTAATTAAATACCATTTGGAGGCATTTAATGTTCGAGCAAAAACGGCTGATTTTCGACAAAAGAGATAACACCCCCCCATTACGTCATGCTTCAGAAATGTGGAAAATGGTCAGTTTTCAAATGTTTTATTTTTGAACGTCAGTTCACATTTGTAGGTGGATCATCAGTGTTAGAGCTAAAATTAGCATGTTTAAAGTGATTTTCATGCTTCCAGGGGCCCAAAACACAAGATTTATGGAATGGTTAAAAGTGCATGAAAATGGCCAATTTACTCACTCTGAGTTCTCAAAAAGGGTTTCTTCACCCCGGGAAGTTAATTAAATACCATTTGGAGGCATTTAATGTTCGAGCAAAAACGGCTGATTTTCGACAAAAGAGATAACACCCCCCCATTACGTCATGCTTCAGAAATGTGGAAAATGGTCCGTTTTCAAATGTTTCATTTTTGAACGTCAGTTCACATTTGTAGGTGGATCATCAGTGTTAGAGCTAAAATTAGCATGTTTAAAGTGATTTTCATGCTTCCAGGGGCTCGGGAAGTTAATTAAATACCATTTGGAGGCATTTAATGTTCGAGCAAAAACGGCTGATTTTCGACAAAAGAGATAACACCCCCCCATTACGTCATGCTTCAGAAATGTGGAAAATGGTCCGTTTTCAAATGTTTCATTTTTGAACGTCAGTTCACATTTGTAGGTGGATCATCAGTGTCAGAGCTAAAATTAGCATGTTTAAAGTGATTTTCATGCTTCCAGGGGCCCAAAACACAAGATTTATGGAATGGTTAAAAGTGCATGAAAATGGCCAATTTACTCACTCTGAGTTCTCAAAAAGGGTTTCTTCACCCCGGGAAGTTAATTAAATACCATTTGGAGGCATTTAATGTTCGAGCAAAAACGGCTGATTTTCGACAAAAGAGATAACACCCCCCCATTACGTCATGCTTCAGAAATGTGGAAAATGGTCCGTTTTCAAATGTTTTATTTTTGAACGTCAGTTCACATTTGTAGGTGGATCATCAGTGTTAGAGCTAAAATTAGCATGTTTAAAGTGATTTTCATGCTTCCAGGGGCTCGGGAAGTGAAATAAATACCATTTGGAGGCATTTAATGTTCGAGCAAAAACGGCTGATTTTCGACAAAAGAGATAACACCCCCCCATTACGTCATGCTTCAGAAATGTGGAAAATGGTCCGTTTTCAAATGTTTTATTTTTGAACGTCAGTTCACATTTGTAGGTGGATCATCAGTGTTAGAGCTAAAATTAGCATGTTTAAAGTGATTTTCATGCTTCCAGGGGCTCGGGAAGTTAATTAAATACCATTTGGAGGCATTTAATGTTCGAGCAAAAACGGCTGATTTTCGACAAAAGAGATAACACCCCCCCATTACGTCATGCTTCAGAAATGTGGAAAATGGTCCGTTTTCAAATGTTTTATTTTTGAACGTCAGTTCACATTTGTAGGTGGATCATCAGTGTTAGAGCTAAAATTAGCATGTTTAAAGTGATTTTCATGCTTCCAGGGGCTCGGGAAGTGAAATAAATACCATTTGGAGGCATTTAATGTTCGAGCAAAAACGGCTGATTTTCGACAAAAGAGATAACACCCCCCCATTACGTCATGCTTCAGAAATGTGGAAAATGGTCCGTTTTCAAATGTTTCATTTTTGAACGTCAGTTCACATTTGTAGGTGGATCATCAGTGTTAGAGCTAAAATTAGCATGTTTAAAGTGATTTTCATGCTTCCAGGGGCTCGGGAAGTTAATTAAATACCATTTGGAGGCATTTAATGTTCGAGCAAAAACGGCTGATTTTCGACAAAAGAGATAACACCCCCCCATTACGTCATGCTTCAGAAATGTGGAAAATGGTCCGTTTTCAAATGTTTTATTTTTGAACGTCAGTTCACATTTGTAGGTGGATCATCAGTGTTAGAGCTAAAATTAGCATGTTTAAAGTGATTTTCATGCTTCCAGGGCCCAAAACACAAGATTTATGGAATGGTTAAAAGTGCATGAAAATGGCCAATTTACTCACTCTGAGTTCTCAAAAAGGGTTTCTTCACCCCGGGAAGTTAATTAAATACCATTTGGAGGCATTTAATGTTAGAGCAAAAACGGCTGATTTTCGACAAAAGAGATAACACCCCCCCCCATTACGTCATGCTTCAGAAATGTGGAAAATGGTCCGTTTTCAAATGTTTCATTTTTGAACGTCAGTTCACATTTGTAGGTGGATCATCAGTGTTAGAGCTAAAATTAGCATGTTTAAAGTGATTTTCATGCTTCCAGGGGCTCGGGAAGTTAATTAAATACCATTTGGAGGCATTTAATGTTCGAGCAAAAACGGCTGATTTTCGACAAAAGAGATAACACCCCCCCATTACGTCATGCTTCAGAAATGTGGAAAATGGTCCGTTTTCAAATGTTTTATTTTTGAACGTCAGTTCACATTTGTAGGTGGATCATCAGTGTTAGAGCTAAAATTAGCATGTTTAAAGTGATTTTCATGCTTCCAGGGGCCCAAAACACAAGATTTATGGAATGGTTAAAAGTGCATGAAAATGGCCAATTTACTCACTCTGAGTTCTCAAAAAGGGTTTCTTCACCCCGGGAAGTTAATTAAATACCATTTGGAGGCATTTAATGTTCGAGCAAAAACGGCTGATTTTCGACAAAAGAGATAACACCCCCCCATTACGTCATGCTTCAGAAATGTGGAAAATGGTCCGTTTTCAAATGTTTCATTTTTGAACGTTAGTTCACATTTGTAGGTGGATCATCAGTGTTAGAGCTAAAATTAGCATGTTTAAAGTGATTTTCATGCTTCCAGGGGCTCGGGAAGTTAATTAAATACCATTTGGAGGCATTTAATGTTCGAGCAAAAATGGCTGATTTTCGACAAAAGAGATAACACCCCCCCATTACGTCATGCTTCAGAAATGTGGAAAATGGTCCGTTTTCAAATGTTTCATTTTTGAACGTCAGTTCACATTTGTAGGTGGATCATCAGTGTTAGAGCTAAAATTGGCATGTTTAAAGTGATTTTCATGCTTCCAGGGGCCCAAAACACAAGATTTATGGAATGGTTAAAAGTGCATGAAAATGGCCAATTTACTCACTCTGAGTTCTCAAAAAGGGTTTCTTCACCCCGGGAAGTTAATTAAATACCATTTGGAGGCATTTAATGTTCGAGCAAAAACGGCTGATTTTCGACAAAAGAGATAACACCCCCCCATTACGTCATGCTTCAGAAATGTGGAAAATGTTCCGTTTTCAAATGTTTTATTTTTGAACGTCAGTTCGCATTTGTAGGTGGATCATCAGTGTTAGAGCTAAAATTTGCATGTTTAAAGTGATTTTCATGCTTCCAGGGGCTCGGGAAGTGAAATAAATACCATTTGGAGGCATTTAATGTTCGAGCAAAAACGGCTGATTTTCCACAAAAGAGATAACACCCCCCCATTACGTCATGCTTCAGAAATGTGGAAAATGGTCCGTTTTCAAATGTTTTATTTTTGAACGTCAGTTCACATTTGTAGGTGGATCATCAGTGTTAGAGCTAAAATTAGCATGTTTAAAGTGATTTTCATGCTTCCAGGGGCTCGGGAAGTTAATTAAATACCATTTGGATGCATTTAATGTTCGAGCAAAAACGGCTGATTTTCGACAAAAGAGATAACACCCCCCCATTACGTCATGCTTCAGAAATGTGGAAAATGGTCCGTTTTCAAATGTTTTATTTTTGAACGTCTGTTCACATTTGTAGGTGGATCATCAGTGTTAGAGCTAAAATTAGCATGTTTAAAGTGATTTTCATGCTTCCAGGGGCTCGGGAAGTGAAATAAATACCATTTGGAGGCATTTAATGTTAGAGCAAAAACGGCTGATTTTCGACAAAAGAGATAACACCCCCCCATTACGTCATGCTTCAGAAATGTGGAAAATGGTCCGTTTTCAAATGTTTTATTTTTGAACGTCAGTTCACATTTGTAGGTGGATCCTCAGTGTTAGAGCTAAAATTAGCATGTTTAAAGTGATTTTCATGCTTCCAGGGGCCCAAAACACAAGATTTATGGAATGGTTAAAAGTGCATGAAAATGGCCAATTTACTCACTCTGAGTTCTCAAAAAGGGTTTCTTCACCCCGGGAAGTTAATTAAATACCATTTGGAGGCATTTTATGTTCGAGCAAAAACGGCTGATTTTCGACAAAAGAGATAACACCCCCCCATTACGTCATGCTTCAGAAATGTGGAAAATGGTCCGTTTTCAAATGTTTTATTTTTGAACGTCAGTTCACATTTGTAGGTGGATCATCAGTGTTAGAGCTAAAATTAGCATGTTTAAAGTGATTTTCATGCTTCCAAGGGCCCAAAACACAAGATTTATGGAATGGTTAAAAGTGCATGAAAATTGACAATTTACTCACTCTGAGTTCTCAAAAAGGGTTTCTTCACCCCGGGAAGTTAATTAAATACCATTTGGAGGCATTTAATGTTAGAGCAAAAACGGCTGATTTTCGACAAAAGAGATAACACCCCCCCATTACGTCATGCTTCAGAAATGTGGAAAATGGTCAGTTTTCAAATGTTTTATTTTTGAACGTCAGTTCACATTTGTAGGTGGATCATCAGTGTTAGAGCTAAAATTAGCATGTTTAAAGTGATTTTCATGCTTCTTGGGGCCCAAAACACAAGATTTATGGAATGGTTAAAAGTGCATGAAAATGGCCAATTTACTCACTCTGAGTTCTCAAAAAGGGTTTCTTCACCCCGGGAAGTTAATTAAATACCATTTGGAGGCATTTAATGTTAGAGCAAAAACGGCTGATTTTCGACAAAAGAGATAACACCCCCCCCATTACGTCATGCTTCAGAAATGTGGAAAATGGTCCGTTTTCAAATGTTTCATTTTTGAATGTCAGTTCACATTTGTAGGTGGATCATCAGTGTTAGAGCTAAAATTAGCATGTTTAAAGTGATTTTCATGCTTCTAGGGGCTCGGGAAGTTAATTAAATACCATTTGGAGGCATTTAATGTTCGAGCAAAAACGGCTGATTTTCGACAAAAGAGATAACACCCCCCCATTACGTCATGCTTCAGAAATGTGGAAAATGGTCCATTTTCAAATGTTTTATTTTTGAACGTCAGTTCACATTTGTAGGTGGATCATCAGTGTTAGAGCTAAAATTAGCATGTTTAAAGTGATTTTCATGCTTCCAGGGGCTCGGGAAGTGAAATAAATACCATTTGGAGGCATTTAATGTTCGAGCAAAAACTGCTGATTTTCGACAAAAGAGATAACACCCCCCCATTACGTCATGCTTCAGAAATGTGGAAAATGGTCCGTTTTCAAATGTTTTATTTTTGAACGTCAGTTCACATTTGTAGGTGGATCATCAGTGTTAGAGCTCAAATTAGCATGTTTAAAGTGATTTTCATGCTTCCAGGGGCCCAAAACACAAGATTTATGGAATGGTTAAAAGTGCATGAAAATGGCCAATTTACTCACTCTGAGTTCTCAAAAAGGGTTTCTTCACCCCGGGAAGTTAATTAAATACCATTTGGAGGCATTTAATGTTAGAGCTAAAACGGCTGATTTTCGACAAAAGAGATAACACCCCCCCCATTACGTCATGCTTCAGAAATGTGGAAAATGGTCCGTTTTCAAATGTTTTATTTTTGAACGTCAGTTCACATTTGTAGGTGGATCATCAGTGTTAGAGCTAAAATTAGCATGTTTAAAGTGATTTTCATGCTTCCAGGGGCCCAAAACACAAGATTTATGGAATGGTTAAAAGTGCATGAAAATGGCCAATTTACTCACTCTGAGTTCTCAAAAAGGGTTTCTTCACCCCGGGAAGTTAATTAAATACCATTTGGAGGCATTTAATGTTAGAGCAAAAACTGCTGATTTTCGACAAAAGAGATAACACCCCCCATTACGTCATGCTTCAGAAATGTGGAAAATGGTCCGTTTTCAAATGTTTTATTTTTGAACGTCAGTTCACATTTGTAGGTGGATCATCAGTGTTAGAGCTAAAATTAGCATGTTTAAAGTGATTTTCATGCTTCTTGAGGCCCAAAACACAAGATTTATGGAATGGTTAAAAGTGCATGAAAATGGCCAATTTACTCACTCTGAGTTCTCAAAAAGGGTTTCTTCACCCCGGGAAGTTAATTAAATACCATTTGGAGGCATTTAATGTTAGAGCAAAAACGGCTGATTTTCGACGAAAGAGATAACACCCCCCCATTACGTCATGCTTCAGAAATGTGGAAAATGGTCCGTTTTCAAATGTTTTATTTTTGAACGTCAGTTCACATTTGTAGGTGGATCATCAGTGTTAGAGCTAAAATTAGCATGTTTAAAGTGATTTTCATGCTTCCAGGGGCTCGGGAAGTGAAATAAATACCATTTGGAGGCATTTAATGTTCAAGCAAAAAACGGCTGATTTTCGACAAAAGAGATAACACCCCCCCATTACGTCATGCTTCAGAAATGTGGAAAATGGTCCGTTTTCAAATGTTTTATTTTTGAACGTCAGTTCACATTTGTAGGTGGATCATCAGTGTTAGAGCTAAAATTAGCATGTTTAAAGTGATTTTCATGCTTCCAGGGGCCCAAAACACAAGATTTATGGAATGGTTAAAAGTGCATGAAAATGGTCAATTTACTCAGTCTGAGTTCTCAAAAAGGGTTTCTTCACCCCGGGAAGTTAATTAAATACCATTTGGAGGCATTTAATGTTAGAGCAAAAACTGCTGATTTTCGACAAAAGAGATAACACCCCCCCATTACGTCATGCTTCAGAAATGTGGAAAATGGTCCGTTTTCAAATGTTTTATTTTTGAACGTCAGTTCACATTTGTAGGTGGATCATCAGTGTTAGAGCTAAAATTAGCATGTTTAAAGTGATTTTCATGCTTCCAGGGGCTCGGGAAGTTAATTAAATACCATTTGGAGGCATTTAATGTTCGAGCAAAAACGGCTGATTTTCAACAAAAGAGATAACACCCCCCCATTACGTCATGCTTCAGAAATGTGGAAAATGGTCCGTTTTCAAATGTTTTATTTTTGAACGTCAGTTCACATTTGTAGGTGGATCATCAGTGTTAGAGCTAAAATTAGCATGTTTAAAGTGATTTTCATGCTTCCAGGGGCCCAAAACACAAGATTTATGGAATGGTTAAAAGTGCATGAAAATGGCCAATTTACTCACTCTGAGTTCTCAAAAAGGGTTTCTTCACCCCGGGAAGTTAATTAAATACCATTTGGAGGCATTTAATGTTCGAGCAAAAACGGCTGATTTTCGACAAAAGAGATAACACCCCCCCATTACGTCATGCTTCAGAAATGTGGAAAATGGTCCGTTTTCAAATGTTTCATTTTTGAACGTCAGTTCACATTTGTAGGTGGATCATCAGTGTTAGAGCTAAAATTAGCATGTTTAAAGTGATTTTCATGCTTCCAGGGGCTCGAGAAGTTAATTAAATACCATTTGGAGGCATTTAATGTTCGAGCAAAAACGGCTTATTTTCGACAAAAGAGATAACACCCCCCCATTACGTCATGCTTCAGAAATGTGGAAAATGGTCCGTTTTCAAATGTTTTATTTTTGAACGTCAGTTCACATTTGTAGGTGGATCATCAGTGTTAGAGCTAAAATTAGCATGTTTAAAGTGATTTTCATGCTTCCAGGGGCCCAAAACACAAGATTTATGGAATGGTTAAAAGTGCATGAAAATGGCCAATTTACTCACTCTGAGTTCTCAAAAAGGGTTTCTTCACCCCGGGAAGTTAATTAAATACCATTTGGAGGCATTTAATGTTAGAGCAAAAACGGCTGATTTTCGACAAAAGAGATAACACCCCCCCATTACGTCATGCTTCAGAAATGTGGAAAATGGTCCGTTTTCAAATGTTTTATTTTTGAACGTCAGTTCACATTTGTAGGTGGATCATCAGTGTTAGAGCTAAAATTAGCATGTTTAAAGTGATTTTCATGCTTCCAGGGGCCCAAAACACAAGATTTATGGAATGGTTAAAAGTGCATGAAAATGGCCAATTTACTCACTCTGAGTTCTCAAAAAGGGTTTCTTCACCCCGGGAAGTTAATTAAATACCATTTGGAGGCATTTAATGTTCGAGCAAAAACGGCTGATTTTCGACAAAAGAGATAACACCCCCCCATTACGTCATGCTTCAGAAATGTGGAAAATGGTCCGTTTTCAAATGTTTTATTTTTGAACGTCAGTTCACATTTGTAGGTGGATCATCAGTGTTAGAGCTAAAATTAGCATGTTTAAAGTGATTTTCATGCTTCCAGGGGCTCGGGAAGTGAAATAAATACCATTTGGAGGCATTTAATGTTCGAGCAAAAAAGGCTGATTTTCCACCAAAGAGATAACACCCCCCCATTACGTCATGCTTCAGAAATGTGGAAAATGGTCCGTTTTCAAATGTTTTATTTTTGAACGTCAGTTCACATTTGTAGGTGGATCATCAGTGTTAGAGCTAAAATTAGCATGTTTAAAGTGATTTTCATGCTTCCAGGGGCCCAAAACACAAGATTTATGGAATGGTTAAAAGTGCATGAAAATGGCCTATTTACTCACTCTGAGTTCTCAAAAAGGGTTTCTTCACCCCGGGAAGTTAATTAAATACCATTTGGAGGCATTTAATGTTAGAGCAAAAACGGCTGATTTTCGACAAAAGAGATAACACCCCCCCATTACGTCATGCTTCAGAAATGTGGAAAATGGTCCGTTTTCAAATGTTTTATTTTTGAACGTCAGTTCACATTTGTAGGTGGATCATCAGTGTTAGAGCTAAAATTAGCATGTTTAAAGTGATTTTCATGCTTCCAGGGGCCCAAAACACAAGATTTATGGAATGGTTAAAAGTGCATGAAAATGGCCAATTTACTCACTCTGAGTTCTCAAAAAGGGTTTCTTCACCCCGGGAAGTTAATTAAATACCATTTGGAGGCATTTAATGTTAGAGCAAAAACGGCTGATTTTCGACAAAAGAGATAACACCCCCCCATTACGTCATGCTTCAGAAATGTGGAAAATGGTCCGTTTTCAAATGTTTTATTTTTGAACGTCAGTTCACATTTGTAGGTGGATCATCAGTGTTAGAGCTAAAATTAGCATGTTTAAAGTGATTTTCATGCTTCCAGGGGCCCAAAACACAAGATTTATGGAATGGTTAAAAGTGCATGAAAATGGCCAATTTACTCACTCTGAGTTCTCAAAAAGGGTTTCTTCACCCCGGGAAGTTAATTAAATACCATTTGGAGGCATTTAATGTTCGAGCAAAAACGGCTGATTTTCGACAAAAGAGATAACACCCCCCCATTACGTCATGCTTCAGAAATGTGGAAAATGGTCCGTTTTCAAATGTTTTATTTTTGAACGTCAGTTCACATTTGTAGGTGGATCATCAGTGTTAGAGCTAAAATTAGCATGTTTAAAGTGATTTTCATGCTTCCAGGGGCCCAAAACACAAGATTTATGGAATGGTTAAAAGTGCATGAAAATGGCCAATTTACTCACTCTGAGTTCTCAAAAAGGGTTTCTTCACCCCGGGAAGTTAATTAAATACCATTTGGAGGCATTTAATGTTCGAGCAAAAACGGCTGATTTTCGACAAAAGAGATAACACCCCCCCATTACGTCATGCTTCAGAAATGTGGAAAATGGTCCGTTTTCAAATGTTTTATTTTTGAACGTCAGTTCACATTTGTAGGTGGATCATCAGTGTTTGAGCTAAAATTAGCATGTTTAAAGTGATTTTCATGCTTCCAGGGGCTCGGGAAGTGAAATAAATACCATTTGGAGGCATTTAATGTTCGAGCAAAAACGGCTGATTTTCGACAAAAGAGATAACACCCCCCCATTACGTCATGCTTCAGAAATGTGGAAAATGGTCCGTTTTCAAATGTTTTATTTTTGAACGTCAGTTCACATTTGTAGGTGGATCATCAGTGTTAGAGCTAAAATTTGCATGTTTAAAGTGATTTTCATGCTTCCAGGGGCACGGGAAGTGAAATAAATACCATTTGGAGGCATTTAATGTTCGAGCAAAAAAGGCTGATTTTCCACAAAAGAGATAACACCCCCCCATTACGTCATGCTTCAGAAATGTGGAAAATGGTCCGTTTTCAAATGTTTTATTTTTGAACGTCAGTTCACATTTGTAGGTGGATCATCAGTGTTAGAGCTAAAATTAGCATGTTTAAAGTGATTTTCATGCTTCCAGGGGCTCGGGAAGTTAATTAAATACCATTTGGAGGCATTTAATGTTCGAGCAAAAACGGCTGATTTTCGACAAAAGAGATAACACCCCCCCATTACGTCATGCTTCAGAAATGTGGAAAATGGTCGTTTTCAAATGTTTTATTTTTGAACGTCAGTTCACATTTGTAGGTGGATCATCAGTGTTAGAGCTAAAATTAGCATGTTTAAAGTGATTTTCATGCTTCCAGGGGCTCGGGAAGTTAATTAAATACCATTTGGAGGCATTTAATGTTCGAGCAAAAAAGGCTGATTTTCCACAAAAGAGATAACACCCCCCCATTACGTCATGCTTCAGAAATGTGGAAAATGGTCCGTTTTCAAATGTTTTATTTTTGAACGTCAGTTCACATTTGTAGGTGGATCATCAGTGTTAGAGCTAAAATTAGCATGTTTAAAGTGATTTTCATGCTTCCAGGGGCTCGGGAAGTTAATTAAATACCATTTGGAGGCATTTAATGTTCGAGCAAAAACGGCTGATTTTCGACAAAAGAGATAACACCCCCCCATTACGTCATGCTTCAGAAATGTGGAAAATGGTCCGTTTTCAAATGTTTCATTTTTGAACGTCAGTTCACATTTGTAGGTGGATCATCAGTGTTAGAGCTAAAATTAGCATGTTTAAAGTGATTTTCATGCTTCCAGGGGCTCGAGAAGTTAATTAAATACCATTTGGAGGCATTTAATGTTCGAGCAAAAACGGCTGATTTTCGACAAAAGAGATAACACCCCCCCATTACGTCATGCTTCAGAAATGTGGAAAATGGTCCGTTTTCAAATGTTTTATTTTTGAACGTCAGTTCACATTTGTAGGTGGATCATCAGTGTTAGAGCTAAAATTAGCATGTTTAAAGTGATTTTCATGCTTCCAGGGGCCCAAAACACAAGATTTATGGAATGGTTAAAAGTGCATGAAAATGGCCAATTTACTCACTCTGAGTTCTCAAAAAGGGTTTCTTCACCCCGGGAAGTTAATTAAATACCATTTGGAGGCATTTAATGTTAGAGCAAAAACGGCTGATTTTCGACAAAAGAGATAACACCCCCCCATTACGTCATGCTTCAGAAATGTGGAAAATGGTCCGTTTTCAAATGTTTTATTTTTGAACGTCAGTTCACATTTGTAGGTGGATCATCAGTGTTAGAGCTAAAATTAGCATGTTTAAAGTGATTTTCATGCTTCCAGGGGCCCAAAACACAAGATTTATGGAATGGTTAAAAGTGCATGAAAATGGCCAATTTACTCACTCTGAGTTCTCAAAAAGGGTTTCTTCACCCCGGGAAGTTAATTAAATACCATTTGGAGGCATTTAATGTTCGAGCAAAAACGGCTGATTTTCGACAAAAGAGATAACACCCCCCCATTACGTCATGCTTCAGAAATGTGGAAAATGGTCCGTTTTCAAATGTTTTATTTTTGAACGTCAGTTCACATTTGTAGGTGGATCATCAGTGTTAGAGCTAAAATTAGCATGTTTAAAGTGATTTTCATGCTTCCAGGGGCCCAAAACACAAGATTTATGGAATGGTTAAAAGTGCATGAAAATGGCCAATTTACTCACTCTGAGTTCTCAAAAAGGGTTTCTTCACCCCGGGAAGTTAATTAAATACCATTTGGAGGCATTTAATGTTCGAGCAAAAACGGCTGATTTTCGACAAAAGAGATAACACCCCCCCATTACGTCATGCTTCAGAAATGTGGAAAATGGTCCGTTTTCAAATGTTTCATTTTTGAACGTCAGTTCACATTTGTAGGTGGATCATCAGTGTTAGAGCTAAAATTAGCATGTTTAAAGTGATTTTCATGCTTCCAGGGGCTCGGGAAGTTAATTAAATACCATTTGGAGGCATTTAATGTTCGAGCAAAAACGGCTGATTTTCGACAAAAAGATAACACCCCCCCATTACGTCATGCTTCAGAAATGTGGAAAATGGTCCGTTTTCAAATGTTTTATTTTTGAACGTCAGTTCACATTTGTAGGTGGATCATCAGTGTTAGAGCTAAAATTAGCATGTTTAAAGTGATTTTCATGCTTCCAGGGGCCCAAAACACAAGATTTATGGACTGGTTAAAAGTGCATGAAAATGGCCAATTTACTCACTCTGAGTTCTCAAAAAGGGTTTCTTCACCCCGGGAAGTTAATTAAATACCATTTGGAGGCATTTAATGTTAGAGCAAAAACGGCTGATTTTCGACAAAAGAGATAACACCCCCCCATTACGTCATGCTTCAGAAATGTGGAAAATGGTCCGTTTTCAAATGTTTTATTTTTGAACGTCAGTTCACATTTGTAGGTGGATCATCAGTGTTAGAGCTAAAATTAGCATGTTTAAAGTGATTTTCATGCTTCCAGGGGCCCAAAACACAAGATTTATGGAATGGTTAAAAGTGCATGAAAATGGCCAATTTACTCACTCTGAGTTCTCAAAAAGGGTTTCTTCACCCCGGGAAGTTAATTAAATACCATTTGGAGGCATTTAATGTTCGAGCAAAAACGGCTGATTTTCGACAAAAGAGATAACACCCCCCCATTACGTCATGCTTCAGAAATGTGGAAAATGGTCCGTTTTCAAATGTTTTATTTTTGAACGTCAGTTCACATTTGTAGGTGGATCATCAGTGTTAGAGCTAAAATTAGCATGTTTAAAGTGATTTTCATGCTTCCAGGGGCTCGGGAAGTGAAATAAATACCATTTGGAGGCATTTAATGTTCGAGCAAAAAAGGCTGATTTTCCACAAAAGAGATAACACCCCCCCATTACGTCATGCTTCAGAAATGTGGAAAATGGTCCGTTTTCAAATATTTTATTTTTGAACGTCAGTTCACATTTGTAGGTGGATCATCAGTGTTAGAGCTAAAATTAGCATGTTTAAAGTGATTTTCATGCTTCCAGGGGCACAGGAAGTGAAATAAATACCATTTGGAGGCATTTAATGTTCGAGCAAAAACGGCTGATTTTCGACAAAAGAGATAACACCCCCCCATTACGTCATGCTTCAGAAATGTGGAAAATGGTCCGTTTTCAAATGTTTTATTTTTGAACGTCAGTTCACATTTGTAGGTGGATCATCAGTGTTAGACCTAAAATCAGCATGTTTAAAGTGATTTTCATGCTTCCAGGGGCTCGGGAAGTTAATTAAATACCATTTGGAGGCATTTAATGTTCGAGCAAAAAAGGCTGATTTTCCACAAAAGAGATAACACCCCCCCATTACGTCATGCTTCAGAAATGTGGAAAATGGTCCGTTTTCAAATGTTTTATTTTTGAACGTCAGTTCACATTTGTAGGTGGATCATCAGTGTTTGAGCTAAAATTAGCATGTTTAAAGTGATTTTCATGCTTCCAGGGGCTCGGGAAGTGAAATAAATACCATTTGGAGGCATTTAATGTTCGAGCAAAAACGGCTGATTTTCGACAAAAGAGATAACACCCCCCCATTACGTCATGCTTCAGAAATGTGGAAAATGGTCCGTTTTCAAATGTTTTATTTTTGAACGTCAGTTCACATTTGTAGGTGGATCATCAGTGTTAGAGCTAAAATTTGCATGTTTAAAGTGATTTTCATGCTTCCAGGGGCACGGGAAGTGAAATAAATACCATTTGGAGGCATTTAATGTTCGAGCAAAAAAGGCTGATTTTCCACAAAAGAGATAACACCCCCCCATTACGTCATGCTTCAGAAATGTGGAAAATGGTCCGTTTTCAAATGTTTTATTTTTGAACGTCAGTTCACATTTGTAGGTGAATCATCAGTGTTAGAGCTAAAATTAGCATGTTTAAAGTGATTTTCATGCTTCCAGGGGCTCGGGAAGTTAATTAAATACCATTTGGAGGCATTTAATGTTCGAGCAAAAACGGCTGATTTTCGACAAAAGAGATAACACCCCCCCATTACGTCATGCTTCAGAAAGGTGGAAAATGGTCCGTTTTCAAATGTTTTATTTTTGAACGTCAGTTCACATTTGTAGGTGGATCATCAGTGTTAGAGCTAAAATTAGCATGTTTAAAGTGATTTTCATGCTTCCAGGGGCTCGGGAAGTGAAATAAATACCGTTTGGAGGCATTTAATGTTCGAGCAAAAAAGGTTGATTTTCCACAAAAGAGATAACACCCCCCCATTACGTCATGCTTCAGAAATGTGGAAAATGGTCCGTTTTCAAATGTTTTATTTTTGAACGTCAGTTCACATTTGTAGGTGGATCATCAGTGTTAGAGCTAAAATTAGCATGTTTAAAGTGATTTTCATGCTTCCAGGGGCTCGGGAAGTGAAATAAATACCATTTGGAGGCATTTAATGTTCAAGCAAAAAACGGCTGATTTTCGACAAAAGAGATAGCACCCCCCCATTACGTCATGCTTCAGAAATGTGGAAAATGGTCCGTTTTCAAATGTTTTATTTTTGAACGTCAGTTCACATTTGTAGGTGGATCATCAGTGTTAGAGCTAAAATTAGCATGTTTAAAGTGATTTTCATGCTTCCAGGGGCCCAAAACACAAGATTTATGGAATGGTTAAAAGTGCATGAAAATGGTCAATTTACTCACTCTGAGTTCTCAAAAAGGGTTTCTTCACCCCGGGAAGTTATTTAAATACCATTTGGAGGCATTTAATGTTAGAGCAAAAACTGCTGATTTTCGACAAAAGAGATAACACCCCCCCATTACGTCATGCTTCAGAAATTTGGAAAATGGTCCGTTTTCAAATGTTTTATTTTTGAACGTCAGTTCACATTTGTAGGTGGATCATCAGTGTTAGAGCTAAAATTAGCATGTTTAAAGTGATTTTCATGCTTCCAGGGGCTCGGGAAGTTAATTAAATACCATTTGGAGGCATTTAATGTTCGAGCAAAAACGGCTGATTTTCAACAAAAGAGATAACACCCCCCCATTACGTCATGCTTCAGAAATGTGGAAAATGGTCCGTTTTCAAATGTTTCATTTTTGAACGTCAGTTCACATTTGTAGGTGGATCATCAGTGTTAGAGCTAAAATTAGCATGTTTAAAGTGATTTTCATGCTTCCAGGGGCTCGAGAAGTTAATTAAATACCATTTGGAGGCATTTAATGTTCGAGCAAAAACGGCTGATTTTCGACAAAAGAGATAACACCCCCCCATTACGTCATGCTTCAGAAATGTGGAAAATGGTCCGTTTTCAAATGTTTTATTTTTGAACGTCAGTTCACATTTGTAGGTGGATCATCAGTGTTAGAGCTAAAATTAGCATGTTTAAAGTGATTTTCATGCTTCCAGGGGCCCAAAACACAAGATTTATGGAATGGTTAAAAGTGCATGAAAATGGCCAATTTACTCACTCTGAGTTCTCAAAAAGGGTTTCTTCACCCCGGGAAGTTAATTAAATACCATTTGGAGGCATTTAATGTTAGAGCAAAAACGGCTGATTTTCGACAAAAGAGATAACACCCCCCCATTACGTCATGCTTCAGAAATGTGGAAAATGGTCCGTTTTCAAATGTTTTATTTTTGAACGTCAGTTCACATTTGTAGGTGGATCATCAGTGTTAGAGCTAAAATTAGCATGTTTAAAGTGATTTTCATGCTTCCAGGGGCCCAAAACACAAGATTTATGGAATGGTTAAAAGTGCATGAAAATGGCCAATTTACTCACTCTGAGTTCTCAAAAAGGGTTTCTTCACCCCGGGAAGTTAATTAAATACCATTTGGAGGCATTTAATGTTCGAGCAAAAACGGCTGATTTTCGACAAAAGAGATAACACCCCCCCATTACGTCATGCTTCAGAAATGTGGAAAATGGTCCGTTCTCAAATGTTTTATTTTTGAACGTCAGTTCACATTTGTAGGTGGATCATCAGTGTTAGAGCTAAAATTAGCATGTTTAAAGTGATTTTCATGCTTCCAGGGGCTCGGGAAGTGAAATAAATACCATTTGGAGGCATTTAATGTTCGAGCAAAAAAGGCTGATTTTCCACCAAAGAGATAACACCCCCCCATTACGTCATGCTTCAGAAATGTGGAAAATGGTCCGTTTTCAAATGTTTTATTTTTGAACGTCAGTTCACATTTGTAGGTGGATCATCAGTGTTAGAGCTAAAATTAGCATGTTTAAAGTGATTTTCATGCTTCCAGGGGCCCAAAACACAAGATTTATGGAATGGTTAAAAGTGCATGAAAATGGCCTATTTACTCACTCTGAGTTCTCAAAAAGGGTTTCTTCACCCCGGGAAGTTAATTAAATACCATTTGGAGGCATTTAATGTTAGAGCAAAAACTGCTGATTTTCGACAAAAGAGATAACACCCCCCCATTACGTCATGCTTCAGAAATGTGGAAAATGGTCCGTTTTCAAATGTTTTATTTTTGAACGTCAGTTCACATTTGTAGGTGGATCATCAGTGTTAGAGCTAAAATTAGCATGTTTAAAGTGATTTTCATGCTTCCAGGGGCCCAAAACACAAGATTTATGGAATGGTTAAAAGTGCATGAAAATGGCCAATTTACTCACTCTGAGTTCTCAAAAAGGGTTTCTTCACCCCGGGAAGTTAATTAAATACCATTTGGAGGCATTTAATGTTCGAGCAAAAACGGCTGATTTTCGACAAAAGAGATAACACCCCCCCATTACGTCATGCTTCAGAAATGTGGAAAATGGTCCGTTTTCAAATGTTTCATTTTTGAACGTCAGTTCACATTTGTAGGTGGATCATCAGTGTTAGAGCTAAAATTAGCATGTTTAAAGTGATTTTCATGCTTCCAGGGGCTCGGGAAGTTAATTAAATACCATTTGGAGGCATTTAATGTTCGAGCAAAAACGGCTGATTTTCGACAAAAGAGATAACACCCCCCCCATTACGTCATGCTTCAGAAATGTGGAAAATGGTCCGTTTTCAAATGTTTTATTTTTGAACGTCAGTTCACATTTGTAGGTGGATCATCAGTGTTAGAGCTAAAATTAGCATGTTTAAAGTGATTTTCATGCTTCCAGGGGCCCAAAACACAAGATTTATGGACTGGTTAAAAGTGCATGAAAATGGCCAATTTACTCACTCTGAGTTCTCAAAAAGGGTTTCTTCACCCCGGGAAGTTAATTAAATACCATTTGGAGGCATTTAATGTTAGAGCAAAAACGGCTGATTTTCGACAAAAGAGATAACACCCCCCCATTACGTCATGCTTCAGAAATGTGGAAAATGGTCCGTTGTCAAATGTTTTATTTTTGAACGTCAGTTCACATTTGTAGGTGGATCATCAGTGTTAGAGCTAAAATTAGCATGTTTAAAGTGATTTTCATGCTTCCAGGGGCCCAAAACACAAGATTTATGGAATGGTTAAAAGTGCATGAAAATGGCCAATTTACTCACTCTGAGTTCTCAAAAAGGGTTTCTTCACCCCGGGAAGTTAATTAAATACCATTTGGAGGCATTTAATGTTCGAGCAAAAACGGCTGATTTTCGACAAAAGAGATAACACCCCCCTATTACGTCATGCTTCAGAAATGTGGAAAATGGTCCGTTTTCAAATGTTTTATTTTTGAACGTCAGTTCACATTTGTAGGTGGATCATCAGTGTTAGAGCTAAAATTAGCATGTTTAAAGTGATTTTCATGCTTCCAGGGGCTCGGGAAGTGAAATAAATACCATTTGGAGGCATTTAATGTTCGAGCAAAAAAGGCTGATTTTCCACAAAAGAGATAACACCCCCCATTACGTCATGCTTCAGAAATGTGGAAAATGGTCCGTTTTCAAATGTTTTATTTTTGAACGTCAGTTCACATTTGTAGGTGGATCATCAGTGTTAGAGCTAAAATTAGCATGTTTAAAGTGATTTTCATGCTTCCAGGGGCTCAGGAAGTTAATTAAATACCATTTGGAGGCATTTAATGTTCGAGCAAAAACGGCTGATTTTCGACAAAAGAGATAACACCCCCCCATTACGTCATGCTTCAGAAATGTGGAAAATGGTCCGTTTTCAAATGTTTTATTTTTGAACGTCAGTTCACATTTGTAGGTGGATCATCAGTGTTAGAGCTAAAATTAGCATGTTTAAAGTGATTTTCATGCTTCCAGGGGCACAGGAAGTGAAATAAATACCGATTTTCATGCTTCCAGGGGCTCGGGAAGTTAATTAAATACCATTTGGAGGCATTTAATGTTCGAGCAAAAAAGGCTGATTTTCCACAAAAGAGATAACACCCCCCCATTACGTCATGCTTCAGAAATGTGGAAAATGGTCCGTTTTCAAATGTTTTATTTTTGAACGTCAGTTCACATTTGTAGGTGGATCATCAGTGTTTGAGCTAAAATTAGCATGTTTAAAGTGATTTTCATGCTTCCAGGGGCTCGGGAAGTGAAATAAATACCATTTGGAGGCATTTAATGTTCGAGCAAAAACGGCTGATTTTCGACAAAAGAGATAACACCCCCCCATTACGTCATGCTTCAGAAATGTGGAAAATGGTCCGTTTTCAAATGTTTTATTTTTGAACGTCAGTTCACATTTGTAGGTGGATCATCAGTGTTAGAGCTAAAATTTGCATGTTTAAAGTGATTTTCATGCTTCCAGGGGCACGGGAAGTGAAATAAATACCATTTGGAGGCATTTAATGTTCGAGCAAAAAAGGCTGATTTTCCACAAAAGAGATAACACCCCCCATTACGTCATGCTTCAGAAATGTGGAAAATGGTCCGTTTTCAAATGTTTTATTTTTGAACGTCAGTTCACATTTGTAGGTGGATCATCAGTGTTAGAGCTAAAATTAGCATGTTTAAAGTGATTTTCATGCTTCCAGGGGCTCGGGAAGTTAATTAAATACCATTTGGAGGCATTTAATGTTCGAGCAAAAACGGCTGATTTTCGACAAAAGAGATAACACCCCCCCATTACGTCATGCTTCAGAAATGTGGAAAATGGTCGTTTTCAAATGTTTTATTTTTGAACGTCAGTTCACATTTGTAGGTGGATCATCAGTGTTAGAGCTAAAATTAGCATGTTTAAAGTGATTTTCATGCTTCCAGGGGCTCGGGAAGTTAATTAAATACCATTTGGAGGCATTTAATGTTCGAGCAAAAAAGGCTGATTTTCCACAAAAGAGATAACACCCCCCCATTACGTCATGCTTCAGAAATGTGGAAAATGGTCCGTTTTCAAATGTTTTATTTTTGAACGTCAGTTCACATTTGTAGGTGGATCATCAGTGTTAGAGCTAAAATTAGCATGTTTAAAGTGATTTTCATGCTTCCAGGGGCTCGGGAAGTTAATTAAATACCATTTGGAGGCATTTAATGTTCGAGCAAAAACGGCTGATTTTCGACAAAAGAGATAACACCCCCCCATTACGTCATGCTTCAGAAATGTGGAAAATGGTCCGTTTTCAAATGTTTCATTTTTGAACGTCAGTTCACATTTGTAGGTGGATCATCAGTGTTAGAGCTAAAATTAGCATGTTTAAAGTGATTTTCATGCTTCCAGGGGCTCGAGAAGTTAATTAAATACCATTTGGAACCATTTAATGTTCGAGCAAAAACGGCTGATTTTCGACAAAAGAGATAACACCCCCCCATTACGTCATGCTTCAGAAATGTGGAAAATGGTCCGTTTTCAAATGTTTTATTTTTGAACGTCAGTTCACATTTGTAGGTGGATCATCAGTGTTAGAGCTAAAATTAGCATGTTTAAAGTGATTTTCATGCTTCCAGGGGCCCAAAACACAAGATTTATGGAATGGTTAAAAGTGCATGAAAATGGCCAATTTACTCACTCTGAGTTCTCAAAAAGGGTTTCTTCACCCCGGGAAGTTAATTAAATACCATTTGGAGGCATTTAATGTTAGAGCAAAAACGGCTGATTTTCGACAAAAGAGATAACACCCCCCCATTACGTCATGCTTCAGAAATGTGGAAAATGGTCCGTTTTCAAATGTTTTATTTTTGAACGTCAGTTCACATTTGTAGGTGGATCATCAGTGTTAGAGCTAAAATTAGCATGTTTAAAGTGATTTTCATGCTTCCAGGGGCCCAAAACACAAGATTTATGGAATGGTTAAAAGTGCATGAAAATGGCCAATTTACTCACTCTGAGTTCTCAAAAAGGGTTTCTTCACCCCGGGAAGTTAATTAAATACCATTTGGAGGCATTTAATGTTCGAGCAAAAACGGCTGATTTTCGACAAAAGAGATAACACCCCCCCATTACGTCATGCTTCAGAAATGTGGAAAATGGTCCGTTTTCAAATGTTTTATTTTTGAACGTCAGTTCACATTTGTAGGTGGATCATCAGTGTTAGAGCTAAAATTAGCATGTTTAAAGTGATTTTCATGCTTCCAGGGGCCCAAAACACAAGATTTATGGAATGGTTAAAAGTGCATGAAAATGGCCAATTTACTCACTCTGAGTTCTCAAAAAGGGTTTCTTCACCCCGGGAAGTTAATTAAATACCATTTGGAGGCATTTAATGTTCGAGCAAAAACGGCTGATTTTCGACAAAAGAGATAACACCCCCCCATTACGTCATGCTTCAGAAATGTGGAAAATGGTCCGTTTTCAAATGTTTCATTTTTGAACGTCAGTTCACATTTGTAGGTGGATCATCAGTGTTAGAGCTAAAATTAGCATGTTTAAAGTGATTTTCATGCTTCCAGGGGCTCGGGAAGTTAATTAAATACCATTTGGAGGCATTTAATGTTCGAGCAAAAACGGCTGATTTTCGACAAAAGAGATAACACCCCCCCATTACGTCATGCTTCAGAAATGTGGAAAATGGTCCGTTTTCAAATGTTTTATTTTTGAACGTCAGTTCACATTTGTAGGTGGATCATCAGTGTTAGAGCTAAAATTAGCATGTTTAAAGTGATTTTCATGCTTCCAGGGGCCCAAAACACAAGATTTATGGACTGGTTAAAAGTGCATGAAAATGGCCAATTTACTCACTCTGAGTTCTCAAAAAGGGTTTCTTCACCCCGGGAAGTTAATTAAATACCATTTGGAGGCATTTAATGTTAGAGCAAAAACGGCTGATTTTCGACAAAAGAGATAACACCCCCCCATTACGTCATGCTTCAGAAATGTGGAAAATGGTCCGTTTTCAAATGTTTTATTTTTGAACGTCAGTTCACATTTGTAGGTGGATCATCAGTGTTAGAGCTAAAATTAGCATGTTTAAAGTGATTTTCATGCTTCCAGGGGCCCAAAACACAAGATTTATGGAATGGTTAAAAGTGCATGAAAATGGCCAATTTACTCACTCTGAGTTCTCAAAAAGGGTTTCTTCACCCCGGGAAGTTAATTAAATACCATTTGGAGGCATTTAATGTTCGAGCAAAAACGGCTGATTTTCGACAAAAGAGATAACACCCCCCCATTACGTCATGCTTCAGAAATGTGGAAAATGGTCCTTTTTCAAATGTTTTATTTTTGAACGTCAGTTCACATTTGTAGGTGGATCATCAGTGTTAGAGCTAAAATTAGCATGTTTAAAGTGATTTTCATGCTTCCAGGGGCTCGGGAAGTGAAATAAATACCATTTGGAGGCATTTAATGTTCGAGCAAAAAAGGCTGATTTTCCACAAAAGAGATAACACCCCCCCATTACGTCATGCTTCAGAAATGTGGAAAATGGTCCGTTTTCAAATATTTTATTTTTGAACGTCAGTTCACATTTGTAGGTGGATCATCAGTGTTAGAGCTAAAATTAGCATGTTTAAAGTGATTTTCATGCTTCCAGGGGCACAGGAAGTGAAATAAATACCATTTGGAGGCATTTAATGTTCGAGCAAAAACGGCTGATTTTCGACAAAAGAGATAACACCCCCCCATTACGTCATGCTTCAGAAATGTGGAAAATGGTCCGTTTTCAAATGTTTTATTTTTGAACGTCAGTTCACATTTGTAGGTGGATCATCAGTGTTAGAGCTAAAATCAGCATGTTTAAAGTGATTTTCATGCTTCCAGGGGCTCGGGAAGTTAATTAAATACCATTTGGAGGCATTTAATGTTCGAGCAAAAAAGGCTGATTTTCCACAAAAGAGATAACACCCCCCCATTACGTCATGCTTCAGAAATGTGGAAAATGGTCCGTTTTCAAATGTTTTATTTTTGAACGTCAGTTCACATTTGTAGGTGGATCATCAGTGTTAGAGCTAAAATCAGCATGTTTAAAGTGATTTTCATGCTTCCAGGGGCTCGGGAAGTTAATTAAATACCATTTGGAGGCATTTAATGTTCGAGCAAAAACGGCTGATTTTCGACAAAAGAGATAACACCCCCCCATTACGTCATGCTTCAGAAATGTGGAAAATGGTCCGTTTTCAAATGTTTTATTTTTGAACGTCAGTTCACATTTGTAGGTGGATCATCAGTGTTAGAGCTAAAATTAGCATGTTTAAAGTGATTTTCATGCTTCCAGGGGCACAGGAAGTGAAATAAATACCATTTGGAGGCATTTAATGTTCGAGCAAAAACGGCTGATTTTCGACAAAAGAGATAACACCCCCCCATTACGTCATGCTTCAGAAATGTGGAAAATGGTCCGTTTTCAAATGTTTTATTTTTGAACGTCAGTTCACATTTGTAGGTGGATCATCAGTGTTAGAGCTAAAATTAGCATGTTTAAAGTGATTTTCATGCTTCCAGGGGCTCAGGAAGTTAATTAAATACCATTTGGAGGCATTTAATGTTCGAGCAAAAACGGCTGATTTTCGACAAAAGAGATAACACCCCCCCATTACGTCATGCTTCAGAAATGTGGAAAATGGTCGTTTTCAAATGTTTTATTTTTGAACGTCAGTTCACATTTGTAGGTGGATCATCAGTGTTAGAGCTAAAATTAGCATGTTTAAAGTGATTTTCATGCTTCCAGGGGCTCGGGAAGTTAATTAAATACCATTTGGAGGCATTTAATGTTCGAGCAAAAAAGGCTGATTTTCCACAAAAGAGATAACACCCCCCCATTACGTCATGCTTCAGAAATGTGGAAAATGGTCCGTTTTCAAATGTTTTATTTTTGAACGTCAGTTCACATTTGTAGGTGGATCATCAGTGTTAGAGCTAAAATTAGCATGTTTAAAGTGATTTTCATGCTTCCAGGGGCTCGGGAAGTTAATTAAATACCATTTGGAGGCATTTAATGTTCGAGCAAAAACGGCTGATTTTCGACAAAAGAGATAACACCCCCCCATTACGTCATGCTTCAGAAAGGTGGAAAATGGTCCGTTTTCAAATGTTTTATTTTTGAACGTCAGTTCACATTTGTAGGTGGATCATCAGTGTTAGAGCTAAAATTAGCATGTTTAAAGTGATTTTCATGCTTCCAGGGGCTCGGGAAGTGAAATAAATACCGTTTGGAGGCATTTAATGTTCGAGCAAAAAAGGTTGATTTTCCACAAAAGAGATAACACCCCCCCATTACGTCATGCTTCAGAAATGTGGAAAATGGTCCGTTTTCAAATGTTTTATTTTTGAACGTCAGTTCACATTTGTAGGTGGATCATCAGTGTTAGAGCTAAAATTAGCATGTTTAAAGTGATTTTCATGCTTCCAGGGGCTCGGGAAGTGAAATAAATACCATTTGGAGGCATTTAATGTTCAAGCAAAAAACGGCTGATTTTCGACAAAAGAGATAGCACCCCCCCATTACGTCATGCTTCAGAAATGTGGAAAATGGTCCGTTTTCAAATGTTTTATTTTTGAACGTCAGTTCACATTTGTAGGTGGATCATCAGTGTTAGAGCTAAAATTAGCATGTTTAAAGTGATTTTCATGCTTCCAGGGGCCCAAAACACAAGATTTATGGAATGGTTAAAAGTGCATGAAAATGGTCAATTTACTCACTCTGAGTTCTCAAAAAGGGTTTCTTCACCCCGGGAAGTTATTTAAATACCATTTGGAGGCATTTAATGTTAGAGCAAAAACTGCTGATTTTCGACAAAAGAGATAACACCCCCCCATTACGTCATGCTTCAGAAATTTGGAAAATGGTCCGTTTTCAAATGTTTTATTTTTGAACGTCAGTTCACATTTGTAGGTGGATCATCAGTGTTAGAGCTAAAATTAGCATGTTTAAAGTGATTTTCATGCTTCCAGGGGCTCGGGAAGTTAATTAAATACCATTTGGAGGCATTTAATGTTCGAGCAAAAACGGCTGATTTTCAACAAAAGAGATAACACCCCCCCATTACGTCATGCTTCAGAAATGTGGAAAATGGTCCGTTTTCAAATGTTTCATTTTTGAACGTCAGTTCACATTTGTAGGTGGATCATCAGTGTTAGAGCTAAAATTAGCATGTTTAAAGTGATTTTCATGCTTCCAGGGGCTCGAGAAGTTAATTAAATACCATTTGGAGGCATTTAATGTTCGAGCAAAAACGGCTGATTTTCGACAAAAGAGATAACACCCCCCCATTACGTCATGCTTCAGAAATGTGGAAAATGGTCCGTTTTCAAATGTTTTATTTTTGAACGTCAGTTCACATTTGTAGGTGGATCATCAGTGTTAGAGCTAAAATTAGCATGTTTAAAGTGATTTTCATGCTTCCAGGGGCCCAAAACACAAGATTTATGGAATGGTTAAAAGTGCATGAAAATGGCCAATTTACTCACTCTGAGTTCTCAAAAAGGGTTTCTTCACCCCGGGAAGTTAATTAAATACCATTTGGAGGCATTTAATGTTCGAGCAAAAACGGCTGATTTTCGACAAAAGTGATAACACCCCCCCATTACGTCATGCTTCAGAAATGTGGAAAATGGTCCGTTTTCAAATGTTTCATTTTTGAACGTCAGTTCACATTTGTAGGTGGATCATCAGTGTTAGAGCTAAAATTAGCATGTTTAAAGTGATTTTCATGCTTCCAGGGGCTCGAGAAGTTAATTAAATACCATTTGGAGGCATTTAATGTTCGAGCAAAAACGGCTGATTTTCGACAAAAGAGATAACACCCCCCCATTACGTCATGCTTCAAAAATGTGGAAAATGGTCCGTTTTCAAATGTTTTATTTTTGAACGTCAGTTCACATTTGTAGGTGGATCATCAGTGTTAGAGCTAAAATTAGCATGTTTAAAGGGATTTTCATGCTTCCAGGGGCCCAAAACACAAGATTTATGGAATGGTTAAAAGTGCATGAAAATGGCCAATTTACTCACTCTGAGTTCTCAAAAAGGGTTTCTTCACCCCGGGAAGTTAATTAAATAACATTTGGAGGCATTTAATGTTAGAGCAAAAACGGCTGATTTTCGACAAAAGAGATAACACCCCCCCATTACGTCATGCTTCAGAAATGTGGAAAATGGTCCGTTTTCAAATGTTTTATTTTTGAACGTCAGTTCACATTTGTAGGTGGATCATCAGTGTTAGAGCTAAAATTAGCATGTTTAAAGTGATTTTCATGCTTCCAGGGGCCCAAAACACAAGATTTATGGAATGGTTAAAAGTGCATGAAAATGGCCAATTTACTCACTCTGAGTTCTCAAAAAGGGTTTCTTCACCCCGGGAAGTTAATTAAATACCATTTGGAGGCATTTAATGTTCGAGCAAAAACGGCAGATTTTCGACAAAAGAGATAACACCCCCCCATTACGTCATGCTTCAGAAATGTGGAAAATGATCCGTTTTCAAATGTTTTATTTTTGAACGTCAGTTCACATTTGTAGGTGGATCATCAGTGTTAGAGCTAAAATTAGCATGTTTAAAGTGATTTTCATGCTTCCAGGGGCTCGGGAAGTGAAATAAATACCATTTGGAGGCATTTAATGTTCGAGCAAAAAAGGCTGATTTTCCACCAAAGAGATAACACCCCCCCATTACGTCATGCTTCAGAAATGTGGAAAATGGTCCGTTTTCAAATGTTTTATTTTTGAATGTCAGTTCACATTTGTAGGTGGATCATCAGTGTTAGAGCTAAAATTAGCATGTTTAAAGTGATTTTCATGCTTCCAGGGGCCCAAAACACAAGATTTATGGAATGGTTAAAAGTGCATGAAAATGGCCTATTTACTCACTCTGAGTTCTCAAAAAGGGTTTCTTCACCCCGGGAAGTTAATTAAATACCATTTGGAGGCATTTAATGTTAGAGCAAAAACTGCTGATTTTCGACAAAAGAGATAACACCCCCCCATTACGTCATGCTTCAGAAATGTGGAAAATGGTCCGTTTTCAAATGTTTTATTTTTGAACGTCAGTTCACATTTGTAGGTGGATCATCAGTGTTAGAGCTAAAATTAGCATGTTTAAAGTGATTTTCATGCTTCCAGGGGCCCAAAACACAAGATTTATGGAATGGTTAAAAGTGCATGAAAATGGCCAATTTACTCACTCTGAGTTCTCAAAAAGGGTTTCTTCACCCCGGGAAGTTAATTAAATACCATTTGGAGGCATTTAATGTTCGAGCAAAAACGGCAGATTTTCGACAAAAGAGATAACACCCCCCCATTACGTCATGCTTCAGAAATGTGGAAAATGGTCCGTTTTCAAATGTTTCATTTTTGAACGTCAGTTCACATTTGTAGGTGGATCATCAGTGTTAGAGCTAAAATTAGCATGTTTAAAGTGATTTTCATGCTTCCAGGGGCTCGGGAAGTTAATTAAATACCATTTGGAGGCATTTAATGTTCGAGCAAAAACGGCTGATTTTCGACAAAAGAGATAACACCCCCCCATTACGTCATGCTTCAGAAATGTGGAAAATGGTCCGTTTTCAAATGTTTTATTTTTGAACGTCAGTTCACATTTGTAGGTGGATCATCAGTGTTAGAGCTAAAATTAGCATGTTTAAAGTGATTTTCATGCTTCCAGGGGCCCAAAACACAAGATTTATGGACTGGTTAAAAGTGCATGAAAATGGCCAATTTACTCACTCTGAGTTCTCAAAAAGGGTTTCTTCACCCCGGGAAGTTAATTAAATACCATTTGGAGGCATTTAATGTTAGAGCAAAAACGGCTGATTTTCGACAAAAGAGATAACACCCCCCCATTACGTCATGCTTCAGAAATGTGGAAAATGGTCCGTTTTCAAATGTTTTATTTTTGAACGTCAGTTCACATTTGTAGGTGGATCATCAGTGTTAGAGCTAAAATTAGCATGTTTAAAGTGATTTTCATGCTTCCAGGGGCCCAAAACACAAGATTTATGGAATGGTTAAAAGTGCATGAAAATGGCCAATTTACTCACTCTGAGTTCTCAAAAAGGGTTTCTTCACCCCGGGAAGTTAATTAAATACCATTTGGAGGCATTTAATGTTCGAGCAAAAACGGCTGATTTTCGACAAAAGAGATAACACCCCCCCATTACGTCATGCTTCAGAAATGTGGAAAATGGTCCGTTTTCAAATGTTTTATTTTTGAACGTCAGTTCACATTTGTAGGTGGATCATCAGTGTTAGAGCTAAAATTAGCATGTTTAAAGTGATTTTCATGCTTCCAGGGGCTCGGGAAGTTAATTAAATACCATTTGGAGGCATTTAATGTTCGAGCAAAAACGGCTGATTTTCGACAAAAGAGATAACACCCCCCCATTACGTCATGCTTCAGAAATGTGGAAAATGGTCCGTTTTCAAATGTTTTATTTTTGAACGTCAGTTCACATTTGTAGGTGGATCATCAGTGTTAGAGCTAAAATTAGCATGTTTAAAGTGATTTTCATGCTTCCAGGGGCTCGGGAAGTTAATTAAATACCATTTGGAGGCATTTAATGTTCGAGCAAAAACGGCTGATTTTCGACAAAAGAGATAACACCCCCCCATTACGTCATGCTTCAGAAATGTGGAAAATGGTCCGTTTTCAAATGTTTTATTTTTGAACGTCAGTTCACATTTGTAGGTGGATCATCAGTGTTAGAGCTAAAATTAGCATGTTTAAAGTGATTTTCATGCTTCCAGGGGCTCGGGAAGTGAAATAAATACCATTTGGAGGCATTTAATGTTCGAGCAAAAACGGCTGATTTTCGACAAAAGAGATAACACCCCCCCATTACGTCATGCTTCAGAAATGTGGAAAATGGTCCGTTTTCAAATGTTTTATTTTTGAACGTCAGTTCACATTTGTAGGTGGATCATCAGTGTTAGAGCTAAAATTAGCATGTTTAAAGTGATTTTCATGCTTCCAGGGGCACGGGAAGTGAAATAAATACCATTTGGAGGCATTTAATGTTCGAGCAAAAAAGGCTGATTTTCCACAAAAGAGATAACACCCCCCCATTACGTCATGCTTCAGAAATGTGGAAAATGGTCCGTTTTCAAATGTTTTATTTTTGAACGTCAGTTCACATTTGTAGGTGGATCATCAGTGTTAGAGCTAAAATTAGCATGTTTAAAGTGATTTTCATGCTTCCAGGGGCTCGGGAAGTTAATTAAATACCATTTGGAGGCATTTAATGTTCGAGCAAAAACGGCTGATTTTCGACAAAAGAGATAACACCCCCCCATTACGTCATGCTTCAGAAATGTGGAAAATGGTCGTTTTCAAATGTTTTATTTTTGAACGTCAGTTCACATTTGTAGGTGGATCATCAGTGTTAGAGCTAAAATTAGCATGTTTAAAGTGATTTTCATGCTTCCAGGGGCTCGGGAAGTTAATTAAATACCATTTCGAGGCATTTAATGTTCGAGCAAAAAAGGCTGATTTTCCACAAAAGAGATAACACCCCCCCATTACGTCATGCTTCAGAAATGTGGAAAATGGTCCGTTTTCAAATGTTTTATTTTTGAACGTCAGTTCACATTTGTAGGTGGATCATCAGTGTTAGAGCTAAAATTAGCATGTTTAAAGTGATTTTCATGCTTCCAGGGGCTCGGGAAGTTAATTAAATACCATTTGGAGGCATTTAATGTTCGAGCAAAAACGGCTGATTTTCGACAAAAGAGATAACACCCCCCCATTACGTCATGCTTCAGAAAGGTGGAAAATGGTCCGTTTTCAAATGTTTTATTTTTGAACGTCAGTTCACATTTGTAGGTGGATCATCAGTGTTAGAGCTAAAATTAGCATGTTTAAATTGATTTTCATGCTTCCAGGGGCTCGGGAAGTGAAATAAATACCGTTTGGAGGCATTTAATGTTCGAGCAAAAAAGGTTGATTTTCCACAAAAGAGATAACACCCCCCCATTACGTCATGCTTCAGAAATGTGGAAAATGGTCCGTTTTCAAATGTTTTATTTTTGAACGTCAGTTCACATTTGTAGGTGGATCATCAGTGTTAGAGCTAAAATTAGCATGTTTAAAGTGATTTTCATGCTTCCAGGGGCTCGGGAAGTGAAATAAATACCATTTGGAGGCATTTAATGTTCGAGCAAAAACGGCTGATTTTCCACAAAAGAGATAACACCCCCCCATTACGTCATGCTTCAGAAATGTGGAAAATGGTCCGTTTTCAAATGTTTTATTTTTGAACGTCAGTTCACATTTGTAGGTGGATCATCAGTGTTAGAGCTCAAATTAGCATGTTTAAAGTGATTTTCATGCTTCCAGGGGCTCGGGAAGTTAATTAAATACCATTTGGAGGCATTTAATGTTCGAGCAAAAACGGCTGATTTTCGACAAAAGAGATAACACCCCCCCATTACGTCATGCTTCAGAAATGTGGAAAATGGTCCGTTTTCAAATGTTTTATTTTTGAACGTCAGTTCACATTTGTAGGTGGATCATCAGTGTTAGAGCTAAAATTAGCATGTTTAAAGTGATTTTCATGCTTCCAGGGGCTCGGGAAGTTAATTAAATACCATTTGGAGGCATTTAATGTTCGAGCAAAAACGGCTGATTTTCGACAAAATAGATAACACCCCCCCATTACGTCATGCTTCAGAAATGTGGAAAATGGTCCGTTTTCAAATGTTTTATTTTTGAACGTCAGTTCACATTTGTAGGTGGATCATCAGTGTTAGAGCTAAAATTAGCATGTTTAAAGTGATTTTCATGCTTCCAGGGGCCCAAAACACAAGATTTATGGAATGGTTAAAAGTGCATGAAAATGGCCAATTTACTCACTCTGAGTTCTCAAAAAGGGTTTCTTCACCCCGGGAAGTTAATTAAATACCATTTGGAGGCATTTAATGTTAGATCAAAAACGGCTGATTTTCGACAAAAGAGATAACACCCCCCCATTACGTCATGCTTCAGAAATGTGGAAAATGGTCCGTTTTCAAATGTTTTATTTTTGAACGTCAGTTCACATTTGTAGGTGGATCATCAGTGTTAGAGCTAAAATTAGCATGTTTAAAGTGATTTTCATGCTTCCAGGGGCCCAAAACACAAGATTTATGGAATGGTTAAAAGTGCATGAAAATGGCCAATTTACTCACTCTGAGTTCTCAAAAAGGGTTTCTTCACCCCGGGAAGTTAATTAAATACCATTTGGAGGCATTTAATGTTAGAGCAAAAACGGCTGATTTTCGACAAAAGAGATAACACCCCCCCATTACGTCATGCTTCAGAAATGTGGAAAATGGTCAGTTTTCAAATGTTTCATTTTTGAACGTCAGTTCACATTTGTAGGTGGATCATCAGTGTTAGAGCTAAAATTAGCATGTTTAAAGTGATTTTCATGCTTCCAGGGGCCCAAAACAGAAGATTTATGGAATGGTTAAAAGTGCATGAAAATGGCCAATTTACTCACTCTGAGTTCTCAAAAAGGGTTTCTTCACCCCGGGAAGTTAATTAAATACCATTTGGAGGCATTTAATGTTCGAGCAAAAACGGCTGATTTTCGACAAAAGAGATAACACCCCCCCATTACGTCATGCTTCAGAAATGTGGAAAATGGTCCGTTTTCAAATGTTTTATTTTTGAACGTCAGTTCACATTTGTAGGTGGATCATCAGTGTTAGAGCTAAAATTAGCATGTTTAAAGTGATTTTCATGCTTCCAGGGGCCCAAAACACAAGATTTATGGAATGGTTAAAAGTGCATGAAAATGGCCAATTTACTCACTCTGAGTTCTCAAAAAGGGTTTCTTCACCCCGGGAAGTTAATTAAATACCATTTGGAGGCATTTAATGTTAGAGCAAAAACGGCTGATTTTCGACAAAAGAGATAACACCCCCCCATTACGTCAACGCCCCAGATCTTACCCCGCCTGTCTCTCAATCCTTTTGTGATGAATTGGCTAATTTCTTTTATTCCAAAGTCAATGACATCTATCAGGCTTTCTCTTCTAACCCCTCAAACTCGTCTCCCTCTAAGTCAGTACTGGACTATGAATTCACGAGTTTTAAACTTCTGACCATGGAACAAACCACAAACATAGTCTCCTCCATTAAGACAGGATCCATACTGGATCCATGTCCTTTCTCGGTCCTCCCTCCAGTGATGAATACTCTCATTCCGATGATAACTTCAGTCTGTAACACAATATTAGGCTCTGGAATCTTTCCAGAATCCCTTAAAAATACAATTGTGAAGCCACTGTTAAAGAAAGCCAGCTTGGACAAGACAGATCCAAAGAACTACAGACCAATAGCAAGCCTACCATTCTTAGCCAAAGTGGTCGAAAAGGCCATGAATCAACAGCTGGTTGAGTACATCGAGACACACCATCTACTGGATGACTCACAATTTGGCTTTCGAAAACACCACAGCACCGAAACCGCCTTAATCAAGGCTGCGGACGACATTAGGACCATCCGAGATCTTGGTGGAACAGCGGTCCTGGTCATGTTGGACCTGTCGGCGGCGTTCGACACGGTCGACCACAACACTCTAATCGACCGTGTCGAAAAGATGGGCATCCACCAATCGGCGAGCAAACTGATTGCCTCATTCCTAGCTGACAGATCACAAGCTGTCACCATTGGCCCTCACCAATCCATTAATCTGTCATTACCATGTGGGGTTCCTCAAGGCTCATCCCTAAGTCCGACACTTTTTAACATCTATGTGTCGGACCTTGCCAACGTCATCAAGGCATATGGGATGAGCATAACCTCTTACGCAGACGATACCCAGCTGGTTCTGGGTATTAAAGATAATGGACCTGAGGTGGCTGACCGATTTCGGCGCGGAATGCTCGCAATCAGTGAGTGGATGGCTTGCAACTGTCTCAAGCTAAACTCCGGAAAGACGGAAGTGCTAATTTTTGGACCCCTCAGACCCGATTGGTCATCAACTTGGTGGCCATCGGAAATGGGTGAGCCTCCAAAACCAACACCCAAGGTCAGGAACTTAGGAGTAACCTTTGATGTGGACCTCAACTTTATGGCACATGCTAACAAGGTAGCGGCAACAGCCCACCATAAACTGAGGCTGATTAGGAAGGTCCTTCCTTTTCTACCAGCTACTGCTGCAAAAACACTAGTTAGCTCGCTAGTGTTAACTTCTCTTGACTACTGCAACGGGCTATTTTTAAATGCCCAAACCAGGATTATAAATAAACTTCAGTCATTACAGAATGCCGCAGCACGGCTCCTTTCAGGAACACCTAAATTTTCCTCAGTATCAGACACACTTAAAAACTATCACTGGCTAACAATCCGCAACCGCATAAAATTTAAATCTCTATGCATAGTGTATAAAGCATTACATGACCAAGCTCCCCAATTCTTTAAGGCAAATCTGATACCCTATAAACCAACCAGAATGCTTCGATCCACCACTTTGAATCATCTAGTGGTACCTCGATCCAAGACAGTATCTTGGGGAGACCGTCGCTTTCTAGTTGCGGCCTCAAAGCTCTGGAATTCCCTGCCGATCTGCATCAAGTCCTCCCCTTCACTTATGCAATTTCGAAAGTTATTGAAAACCTGGCTTTTCGATCAGTAGTCCAATACAGCCTGTCATGAGCGATCAGGGTTTTTAATGGAATCAATTAGCGCCGAGACGCCCACGGGTATTCGCCGCGCTCAACAAATCACAAAAATAAATAAATAAATAAATGCTTCAGAAATGTGGAAAATGGTCCGTTTTCAAATGTTTTATTTTTGAAAGTCAGTTCACATTTGTAGGTGGATCATCAGTGTTAGAGCTAAAATTAGCATGTTTAAAGTGATTTTCATGCTTCCAGGGGCCCAAAACACAAGATTTATGGAATGGTTAAAAGTGCATGAAAATGGCCAATTTACTCACTCTGAGTTCTCAAAAAGGGTTTCTTCACCCCGGGAAGTTAATTAAATACCATTTGGAGGCATTTAATGTTAGAGCAAAAACGGCTGATTTTCGACAAAAGAGATAACACCCCCCCATTACGTCATGCTTCAGAAATGTGGAAAATGGTCCGTTTTCAAATGTTTCATTTTTGAACGTCAGTTCACATTTGTAGGTGGATCATCAGTGTTAGAGCTAAAATTAGCATGTTTAAAGTGATTTTCATGCTTCCAGGGGCTCGGGAAGTTAATTAAATACCATTTGGAGGCATTTAATGTTCGAGCAAAAACGGCTGATTTTTGACAAAAGAGATAACACCCCCCCATTACGTCATGCTTCAGAAATGTGGAAAATGGTCCGTTTTCAAATGTTTTATTTTTGAACGTCAGTTCACATTTGTAGGTGGATCATCAGTGTTAGAGCTAAAATTAGCATGTTTAAAGTGATTTTCATGCTTCCAGGGGCTCGGGAAGTTAATTAAATACCATTTGGAGGCATTTAATGTTCGAGCAAAAACGGCTGATTTTCGACAAAAGAGATAACACCCCCCCATTACGTCATGCTTCAGAAATGTGGAAAATGGTCCGTTTTCAAATGTTTTATTTTTGAACGTCAGTTCACATTTGTAGGTGGATCATCAGTGTTAGAGCTAAAATTAGCATGTTTAAAGTGATTTTCATGCTTCCAGGGGCTCGGGAAGTTTAATAAATACCATTTGGAGGCATTTAATGTTCGAGCAAAAACGGCTGATTTTCCACAAAAGAGATAACACCCCCCCATTACGTCATGCTTCAGAAATTTGGAAAATGGTCCGTTTTCAAATGTTTTATTTTTGAACGTCAGTTCACATTTGTAGGTGGATCATCAGTGTTAGAGCTAAAATTAGCATGTTTAAAGTGATTTTCATGCTTCCAGGGGCTCGGGAAGTTAATTAAATACCATTTGGAGGCATTTAATGTTCGAGCAAAAACGGCTGATTTTCGACAAAAGAGATAACACCCCCCCATTACGTCATGCTTCAGAAATGTGGAAAATGGCCCGTTTTCAAATGTTTTATTTTTGAACGTCAGTTCACATTTGTAGGTGGATCATCAGTGTTAGAGCTAAAATTAGCATGTTTAAAGTGATTTTCATGCTTCCAGGGGCTCGGGAAGTTAATTAAATACCATTTGGAGGCATTTAATGTTCGAGCAAAAACGGCTGATTTTCGACAAAAGAGATAACACCCCCCCATTACGTCATGCTTCAGAAATGTGGAAAATGGTCCGTTTTCAAATGTTTTATTTTTGAACGTCAGTTCACATTTGTAGGTGGATCATCAGTGTTAGAGCTAAAATTAGCATGTTTAAAGTGATTTTCATGCTTCCAGGGGCCCAAAACACAAGATTTATGGAATGGTTAAAAGTGCATGAAAATGGCCAATTTACTCACTCTGAGTTCTCAAAAAGGGTTTCTTCACCCCGGGAAGTTAATTAAATACCATTTGGAGGCATTTAATGTTAGAGCAAAAACGGCTGATTTTCGACAAAAGAGATAACACCCCCCCATTACGTCATGCTTCAGAAATGTGGAAAATGGTCCGTTTTCAAATGTTTTATTTTTGAACGTCAGTTCACATTTGTAGGTGGATCATCAGTGTTAGAGCTAAAATTAGCATGTTTAAAGTGATTTTCATGCTTCCAGGGGCCCAAAACACAAGATTTATGGAATGGTTAAAAGTGCATGAAAATGGCCAATTTACTCACTCTGAGTTCTCAAAAAGGGTTTCTTCACCCCGGGAAGTTAATTAAATACCATTTGGAGGCATTTAATGTTAGAGCAAAAACGGCTGATTTTCGACAAAAGAGATAACACCCCCCCATTACGTCATGCTTCAGAAATGTGGAAAATGGTCCGTTTTCAAATGTTTTATTTTTGAACGTCAGTTCACATTTGTAGGTGGATCATCAGTGTTAGAGCTAAAATTAGCATGTTTAAAGTGATTTTCATGCTTCCAGGGGCCCAAAACACAAGATATATGGAATGGTTAAAAGTGCATGAAAATGGCCAATTTACTCACTCTGAGTTCTCAAAAAGGGTTTCTTCACCCCGGGAAGATAATTAAATACCATTTGGAGGCATTTAATGTTAGAGCAAAAACGGCTGATTTTCGACAAAAGAGATAACACCCCCCCATTACGTCATGCTTCAGAAATGTGGAAAATGGTCCGTTTTCAAATGTTTCATTTTTGAATGTCAGTTCACATTTGTAGGTGGATCATCAGTGTTAGAGCTAAAATTAGCATGTTTAAAGTGATTTTCATGCTTCCAGGGGCCCAAAACACAAGATTTATGGAATGGTTAAAAGTGCATGAAAATGGCCAATTTACTCACTCTGAGTTCTCAAAAAGGGTTTCTTCACCCCGGGAAGTTAATTAAATACCATTTGGAGGCATTTAATGTTAGAGCAAAAACGGCTGATTTTCGACAAAAGAGATAACACCCCCCCATTACGTCATGCTTCAGAAATGTGGAAAATGGTCCATTTTCAAATGTTTTATTTTTGAACGTCAGTTCACATTTGTAGGTGGATCATCAGTGTTAGAGCTAAAATTAGCATGTTTAAAGTGATTTTCATGCTTCCAGGGACCCAAAACACAAGATTTATGGAATGGTTAAAAGTGCATGAAAATGGCCAATTTACTCACTCTGAGTTCTCAAAAAGGGTTTCTTCACCCCGGGAAGTTAATTAAATACCATTTGGAGGCATTTAATGTTAGAGCAAAAACGGCTGATTTTCGACAAAAGAGATAACACCCCCCCATTACGTCATGCTTCAGAAATGTGGAAAATGGTCCGTTTTCAAATGTTTCATTTTTGAACGTCAATTCACATTTGTAGGTGGATCATCAGTGTTAGAGCTAAAATTAGCATGTTTAAAGTGATTTTCATGCTTCCAGGGGCTCGGGAAGTTAATTAAATACCATTTGGAGGCATTTAATGTTCGAGCAAAAACGGCTGATTTTCGACAAAAGAGATAACACCCCCCCATTACGTCATGCTTCAGAAATGTGGAAAATGGTCCGTTTTCAAATGTTTTATTTTTGAACGTCAGTTCACATTTGTAGGTGGATCATCAGTGTTAGAGCTAAAATTAGCATGTTTAAAGTGATTTTCATGCTTCCAGGGGCCCAAAACACAAGATTTATGGAATGGTTAAAAGTGCATGAAAATGGCCAATTTACTCACTCTGAGTTCTCAAAAAGGGTTTCTTCACCCCGGGAAGTAAATTAAATACCATTTGGAGGCATTTAATGTTAGAGCAAAAACGGCTGATTTTCGACAAAAGAGATAACACCCCCCCATTACGTCATGCTTCAGAAATGTGGAAAATGGTCCGTTTTCAAATGTTTTATTTTTGAACGCCAGTTCACATTTGTAGGTGGATCATCAGTGTTAGAGCTAAAATTAGCATGTTTAAAGTGATTTTCATGCTTCCAGGGGCCCAAAACACAAGATTTATGGAATGGTTAAAAGTGCATGAAAATGGCCATTTACTCACTCTGAGTTCTCAAAAAGGGTTTCTTCACCCCGGGAAGTTAATTAAATACCATTTGGAGGCATTTAATGTTAGAGCAAAAACGGCTGATTTTCGACAAAAGAGATAACACCCCCCCATTACGTCATGCTTCAGAAATGTGGAAAATGGTCCGTTTTCAAATGTTTTATTTTTGAACGTCAGTTCACATTTGTAGGTGGATCATCAGTGTTAGAGCTAAAATTAGCATGTTTAAAGTGATTTTCATGCTTCCAGGGGCCCAAAACACAAGATTTATGGAATGGTTAAAAGTGCATGAAAATGGCCAATTTACTCACTCTGAGTTCTCAAAAAGGGTTTCTTCACCCCCGGAAGTTAATTAAATACCATTTGGAGGCATTTAATGTTCGAGCAAAAACGGCTGATTTTCGACAAAAGAGATAACACCCCCCCATTACGTCATGCTTCAGAAATGTGGAAAATGGTCCGTTTTCAAATGTTTTATTTTTGAACGTCAGTTCACATTTGTAGGTGGATCATCAGTGTTAGAGCTAAAATTAGCATGTTTAAAGTGATTTTCATGCTTCCAGGGGCCCAAAACACAAGATTTATGGAATGGTTAAAAGTGCATGAAAATGGCCAATTTACTCACTCTGAGTTCTCAAAAAGGGTTTCTTCACCCCGGGAAGTTAATTAAATACCATTTGGAGGCATTTAATGTTAGAGCAAAAATGGCTGATTTTTGACAAAAGAGATAACACCCCCCCATTACGTCATGCTTCAGAAATGTGGAAAATGGTCCGTTTTCAAATGTTTCATTTTTGAACGTCAATTCACATTTGTAGGTGGATCATCAGTGTTAGAGCTAAAATTAGCATGTTTAAAGTGATTTTCATGCTTCCAGGGGCTCGGGAAGTTAATTAAATACCATTTGGAGGCATTTAATGTTCGAGCAAAAACGGCTGATTTTCGACAAAAGAGATAACACCCCCCCATTACGTCATGCTTCAGAAATGTGGAAAATGGTCCGTTTTCAAATGTTTTATTTTTGAACGTCAGTTCACATTTGTAGGTGGATCATCAGTGTTAGAGCTAAAATTAGCATGTTTAAAGTTATTTTCATGCTTCCAGGGGCTCGGGAAGTTAATTAAATACCATTTGGAGGCATTTAATGTTCGAGCAAAAACGGCTGATTTTCGACAAAAGAGATAACACCCCCCCATTACGTCATGCTTCAGAAATGTGGAAAATGGTCCGTTTTCAAATGTTTTATTTTTGAACGTCAGTTCACATTTGTAGGTGGATCATCAGTGTTAGAGCTAAAATTAGCATGTTTAAAGTGATTTTCATGCTTCCAGGGGCCCAAAACACAAGATTTATGGAATGGTTAAAAGTGCATGAAAATGGCCAATTTACTCACTCTGAGTTCTCAAAAAGGGTTTCTTCACCCCGGGAAGTTAATTAAATACCATTTGGAGGCATTTAATGTTAGAGCAAAAACGGCTGATTTTCGACAAAAGAGATAACACCCCCCCATTACGTCATGCTTCAGAAATGTGGAAAATGGTCCGTTTTCAAATGTTTTATTTTTGAACGCCAGTTCACATTTGTAGGTGGATCATCAGTGTTAGAGCTAAAATTAGCATGTTTAAAGTGATTTTCATGCTTCCAGGGGCCCAAAACACAAGATTTATGGAATGGTTAAAAGTGCATGAAAATGGCCAATTTACTCACTCTGAGTTCTCAAAAAGGGTTTCTTCACCCCGGGAAGTTAATTAAATACCATTTGGAGGCATTTAATGTTAGAGCAAAAACGGCTGATTTTCGACAAAAGAGATAACACCCCCCCATTACGTCATGCTTCAGAAATGTGGAAAATGGTCCGTTTTCAAATGTTTTATTTTTGAACGTCAGTTCACATTTGTAGGTGGATCATCAGTGTTAGAGCTAAAATTAGCATGTTTAAAGTGATTTTCATGCTTCCAGGGGCCCAAAACACAAGATTTATGGAATGGTTAAAAGTGCATGAAAATGGCCAATTTACTCACTCTGAGTTCTCAAAAAGGGTTTCTTCACCCCCGGAAGTTAATTAAATACCATTTGGAGGCATTTAATGTTCGAGCAAAAACGGCTGATTTTCGACAAAAGAGATAACACCCCCCCATTACGTCATGCTTCAGAAATGTGGAAAATGGTCCGTTTTCAAATGTTTTATTTTTGAACGTCAGTTCACATTTGTAGGTGGATCATCAGTGTTAGAGCTAAAATTAGCATGTTTAAAGTGATTTTCATGCTTCCAGGGGCCGAAAACACAAGATTTATGGAATGGTTAAAAGTGCATGAAAATGGCCAATTTACTCACTCTGAGTTCTCAAAAAGGGTTTCTTCACCCCGGGAAGTTAATTAAATACCATTTGGAGGCATTTAATGTTAGAGCAAAAACGGCTGATTTTCGACAAAAGAGATAACACCCCCCCATTACGTCATGCTTCAGAAATGTGGAAAATGGTCCGTTTTCAAATGTTTCATTTTTGAACGTCAATTCACATTTGTAGGTGGATCATCAGTGTTAGAGCTAAAATTAGCATGTTTAAAGTGATTTTCATGCTTCCAGGGGCTCGGGAAGTTAATTAAATACCATTTGGAGGCATTTAATGTTCGAGCAAAAACGGCTGATTTTCGACAAAAGAGATAACACCCCCCCATTACGTCATGCTTCAGAAATGTGGAAAATGGTCCGTTTTCAAATGTTTTATTTTTGAACGTCAGTTCACATTTGTAGGTGGATCATCAGTGTTAGAGCTAAAATTAGCATGTGTAAACTGATTTTCATGCTTCCAGGGGCTCGGGAAGTTAATTAAATACCATTTGGAGGCATTTAATGTTCGAGCAAAAACGGCTGATTTTCGACAAAAGAGATAACACCCCCCCATTACGTCATGCTTCAGAAATGTGGAAAATGGTCCGTTTTCAAATGTTTTATTTTTGAACGTCAGTTCACATTTGTAGGCGGATCATCAGTGTTAGAGCTAAAATTAGCATGTTTAAAGTGATTTTCATGCTTCCAGGGGCCCAAAACACAAGATTTATGGAATGGTTAAAAGTGCATGAAAATGGCCAATTTACTCACTCTGAGTTCTCAAAAAGGGTTTCTTCACCCCGGGAAGTTAATTAAATACCATTTGGAGGCATTTAATGTTATAGCAAAAACGGCTGATTTTCGACAAAAGAGATAACACCCCCCCATTACGTCATGCTTCAGAAATGTGGAAAATGGTCCGTTTTCAAATGTTTTATTTTTGAACGCCAGTTCACATTTGTAGGTGGATCATCAGTGTTAGAGCTAAAATTAGCATGTTTAAAGTGATTTTCATGCTTCCAGGGGCCCAAAACACAAGATTTATGGAATGGTTAAAAGTGCATGAAAATGGCCAATTTACTCACTCTGAGTTCTCAAAAAGGGTTTCTTCACCCCGGGAAGTTAATTAAATACCATTTGGAGGCATTTAATGTTAGAGCAAAAACGGCTGATTTTCGACAAAAGAGATAACACCCCCCCATTACGTCATGCTTCAGAAATGTGGAAAATGGTCCGTTTTCAAATGTTTTATTTTTGAACGTCAGTTCACATTTGTAGGTGGATCATCAGTGTTAGAGCTAAAATTAGCATGTTTAAAGTGATTTTCATGCTTCCAGGGGCCCAAAACACAAGATTTATGGAATGGTTAAAAGTGCATGAAAATGGCCAATTTACTCACTCTGAGTTCTCAAAAAGGGTTTCTTCACCCCCGGAAGTTAATTAAATACCATTTGGAGGCATTTAATGTTCGAGCAAAAACGGCTGATTTTCGACAAAAGAGATAACACCCCCCCATTACGTCATGCTTCAGAAATGTGGAAAATGGTCCGTTTTCAAATGTTTCATTTTTGAACGTCAGTTCACATTTGTAGGTGGATCATCAGTGTTAGAGCTAAAATTAGCATGTTTAAAGTGATTTTCATGCTTCCAGGGGCCCAAAACACAAGATTTATGGAATGGTTAAAAGTGCATGAAAATGGCCAATTTACTCACTCTGAGTTCTCAAAAAGGGTTTCTTCACCCCGGGAAGTTAATTAAATTCCATTTGGAGGCATTTAATGTTAGAGCAAAAACGGCTGATTTTCGACAAAAGAGATAACACCCCCCATTACGTCATGCTTCAGAAATGTGGAAAATGGTCCGTTTTCAAATGTTTCATTTTTGAACGTCAGTTCACATTTGTAGGTGGAACATCAGTGTTAGAGCTAAAATTAGCATGTTTAAAGTGATTTTCATGCTTCCAGGGGCTCGGGAAGTTAATTAAATACCATTTGGAGGCATTTAATGTTCGAGCAAAAATGGCTGATTTTCGACAAAAGAGATAACACCCCCCCATTACGTCATGCTTCAGAAATGTGGAAAATGGTCCGTTTTCAAATGTTTTATTTTTGAACGTCAGTTCACATTTGTAGGTGGATCATCAGTGTTAGAGCTAAAATTAGCATGTTTAAAGTGATTTTCATGCTTCCAGGGGCTCGGGAAGTTAATTAAATACCATTTGGAGGCATTTAATGTTCGAGCAAAAACTGCTGATTTTCGACAAAAGAGATAACACCCTCCCATTACGTCATGCTTCAGAAATGTGGAAAATGGTCCGTTTTCAAATGTTTTATTTTTGAACGTCAGTTCACATTTGTAGGTGGATCATCAGTGTTAGAGCTAAAATTAGCATGTTTAAAGTGATTTTCATGCTTCCAGGGGCCCAAAACACAAGATTTATGGGATGGTTAAAAGTGCATGAAAATGGCCAATTTACTCACTCTGAGTTCTCAAAAAGGGTTTCTTCACCCCGGGAAGTTAATTAAATACTATTTGGAGGCATTTAATGTTAGAGCAAAAACGGCTGATTTTCGACAAAAGAGATAACACCCCCCCATTACGTCATGCTTCAGAAATGTGGAAAATGGTCCGTTTTCAAATGTTTTATTTTTGAACGTCAGTTCACATTTGTAGGTGGATCATCAGTGTTAGAGCTAAAATTAGCATGTTTAAAGTGATTTTCATGCTTCCAGGGGCCCAAAACACAAGATTTATGGAATGGTTAAAAGTGCATGAAAATGATCAATTTACTCACTCTGAGTTCTCAAAAAGGGTTTCTTCACACCGGGAAGTTAATTAAATACCATTTGGAGGCATTTAATGTTAGAGCAAAAACGGCTGATTTTCGACAAAAGAGATAACACCCCCCCATTACGTCATGCTTCAGAAATGTGGAAAATGGTCCGTTTTCAAATGTTTTATTTTTGAACGTCAGTTCACATTTGTAGGTGGATCATCAGTGTTAGAGCTAAAATTAGCATGTTTAAAGTGATTTTCATGCTTCCAGGGGCTCGGGAAGTTAATTAAATACCATTTGGAGGCATTTAATGTTCGAGCAAAAACGGCTGATTTTCGACAAAAGAGATAACACCCCCCCCTTACGTCATGCTTTAGAAATGTGGAAAATGGTCCGTTTTCAAATGTTTTATTTTTGAACGTCAGTTCACATTTGTAGGTGGATCATCAGTGTTAGAGCTAAAATTAGCATGTTTAAAGGGATTTTCATGCTTCCAGGGGCTCGGGAAGTGAAATAAATACCATTTGGAGGCATTTAATGTTCGAGCAAAAACGGCTGATTTTCGACAAAAGAGATAACACCCCCCCATTACGTCATGCTTCAGAAATGTGGAAAATGGTCCGTTTTCAAATGTTTCATTTTTGAACGTCAGTTCACATTTGTAGGTGGATCATCAGTGTTAGAGCTAAAATTAGCATGTTTAAAGTGATTTTCATGCTTCCAGGGGCTCGGGAAGTTAATTAAATACCATTTGGAGGCATTTAATGTTCGAGCAAAAACGGCTGATTTTCGACAAAAAGAGATAACACCCCCCCATTACGTCATGCTTCAGAAATGTGGAAAATGGTCCGTTTTCAAATGTTTTATTTTTGAACGTCAGTTCACATTTGTAGGTGGATCATCAGTGTTAGAGTTAAAATTAGCATGTTTAAAGTGATTTTCATGCTTCCAGGGGCCCAAAACACAAGATTTATGGAATGGTTAAAAGTGCATGAAAATGGCCAATTTACTCACTCTGAGTTCTCAAAAAGGGTTTCTTCACCCCGGGAAGTTAATTAAATACCATTTGGAGGCATTTAATGTTAGAGCAAAAACGGCTGATTTTCGACAAAAGAGATAACACCCCCCCCATTACGTCATGCTTCAGAAATGTGGAAAATGGTCCGTTTTCAAATGTTTCATTTTTGAACGTCAGTTCACATTTGTAGGTGGATCATCAGTGTTAGAGCTAAAATTAGCATGTTTAAAGTGATTTTCATGCTTCCAGGGGCTCGGGAAGTTAATTAAATACCATTTGGAGGCATTTAATGTTCGAGCAAAAACGGCTGATTTTCGACAAAAGAGATAACACCCCCCCATTACGTCATGCTTCAGAAATGTGGAAAATGGTCCGTTTTCAAATGTTTTATTTTTGAACGTCAGTTCACATTTGTAGGTGGATCATCAGTGTTAGAGCTAAAATTAGCATGTTTAAAGTGATTTTCATGCTTCCAGGGGCCCAAAACACAAGATTTATGGAATGGTTAAAAGTGCATGAAAATGGCCAATTTACTCACTCTGAGTTCTCAAAAAGGGTTTCTTCACCCCGGGAAGTTAATTAAATACCATTTGGAGGCATTTAATGTTCGAGCAAAAACGGCTCATTTTCGACAAAAGAGATAACACCCCCCCCATTACGTCATGCTTCAGAAATGTGGAAAATGGTCCGTTTTCAAATGTTTTATTTTTGAACGTCAGTTCACATTTGTAGGTGGATCATCAGTGTTAGAGCTAAAATTAGCATGTTTAAAGTGATTTTCATGCTTCCAGGGGCCCAAAACACAAGATTTATGGAATGGTTAAAAGTGCATGAAAATGGCCAATTTACTCACTCTGAGTTCTCAAAAAGGGTTTCTTCACCCCGGGAAGTTAATTAAATACCATTTGGAGGCATTTAATGTTAGAGCAAAAACGGCTGATTTTCGACAAAAGAGATAACACCCCCCCATTACGTCATGCTTCAGAAATGTGGAAAATGGTCCGTTTTCAAATGTTTTATTTTTGAACGCCAGTTCACATTTGTAGGTGGATCATCAGTGTTAGAGCTAAAATTAGCATGTTTAAAGTGATTTTCATGCTTCCAGGGGCCCAAAACACAAGATTTATGGAATGGTTAAAAGTGCATGAAAATGGCCAATTTACTCACTCTGAGTTCTCAAAAAGGGTTTCTTCACCCCGGGAAGTTAATTAAATACCATTTGGAGGCATTTAATGTTAGAGCAAAAACGGCTGATTTTCGACAAAAGAGATAACACCCCCCCATTACGTCATGCTTCAGAAATGTGGAAAATGGTCCGTTTTCAAATGTTTTATTTTTGAACGTCAGTTCACATTTGTAGGTGGATCATCAGTGTTAGAGCTAAAATTAGCATGTTTAAAGTGATTTTCATGCTTCCAGGGGCCCAAAACACAAGATTTATGGAATGGTTAAAAGTGCATGAAAATGGCCAATTTACTCACTCTGAGTTCTCAAAAAGGGTTTCTTCACCCCCGGAAGTTAATTAAATACCATTTGGAGGCATTTAATGTTCGAGCAAAAACGGCTGATTTTCGACAAAAGAGATAACACCCCCCCATTACGTCATGCTTCAGAAATGTGGAAAATGGTCCGTTTTCAAATGTTTTATTTTTGAACGTCAGTTCACATTTGTAGGTGGATCATCAGTGTTAGAGCTAAAATTAGCATGTTTAAAGTGATTTTCATGCTTCCAGGGGCCCAAAACACAAGATTTATGGAATGGTTAAAAGTGCATGAAAATGGCCAATTTACTCACTCTGAGTTCTCAAAAAGGGTTTCTTCACCCCGGGAAGTTAATTAAATACCATTTGGAGGCATTTAATGTTAGAGCAAAAACGGCTGATTTTCGACAAAAGAGATAACACCCCCCCATTACGTCATGCTTCAGAAATGTGGAAAATGGTCCGTTTTCAAATGTTTCATTTTTGAACGTCAATTCACATTTGTAGGTGGATCATCAGTGTTAGAGCTAAAATTAGCATGTTTAAAGTGATTTTCATGCTTCCAGGGGCTCGGGAAGTTAATTAAATACCATTTGGAGGCATTTAATGTTCGAGCAAAAACGGCTGATTTTCGACAAAAGAGATAACACCCCCCCATTACGTCATGCTTCAGAAATGTGGAAAATGGTCCGTTTTCAAATGTTTTATTTTTGAACGTCAGTTCACATTTGTAGGTGGATCATCAGTGTTAGAGCTAAAATTAGCATGTTTAAAGTGATTTTCATGCTTCCAGGGGCCCAAAACACAAGATTTATGGAATGGTTAAAAGTGCATGAAAATGGCCAATTTACTCACTCTGAGTTCTCAAAAAGGGTTTCTTCACCCCGGGAAGTTAATGAAATACCATTTGGAGGCATTTAATGTTCGAGCAAAAACGGCTGATTTTCGACAAAAGAGATAACACCCCCCCCATTACGTCATGCTTCAGAAATGTGGAAAATGGTCCGTTTTCAAATGTTTTATTTTTGAACGTCAGTTCACATTTGTAGGTGGATCATCAGTGTTAGAGCTAAAATTAGCATGTTTAAAGTGATTTTCATGCTTCCAGGGGCCCAAAACACAAGATTTATGGAATGGTTAAAAGTGCATGAAAATGGCCAATTTACTCACTCTGAGTTCTCAAAAAGGGTTTCTTCACCCCGGGAAGTTAATTAAATACCATTTGGAGGCATTTAATGTTAGAGCAAAAACGGCTGATTTTCGACAAAAGAGATAACACCCCCCCATTACGTCATGCTTCAGAAATGTGGAAAATGGTCCGTTTTCAAATGTTTTATTTTTGAACGCCAGTTCACATTTGTAGGTGGATCATCAGTGTTAGAGCTAAAATTAGCATGTTTAAAGTGATTTTCATGCTTCCAGGGGCCCAAAACACAAGATTTATGGAATGGTTAAAAGTGCATGAAAATGGCCAATTTACTCACTCTGAGTTCTCAAAAAGGGTTTCTTCACCCCGGGAAGTTAATTAAATACCATTTGGAGGCATTTAATGTTAGAGCAAAAACGGCTGATTTTCGACAAAAGAGATAACACCCCCCCATTACGTCATGCTTCAGAAATGTGGAAAATGGTCCGTTTTCAAATGTTTTATTTTTGAACGTCAGTTCACATTTGTAGGTGGATCATCAGTGTTAGAGCTAAAATTAGCATGTTTAAAGTGATTTTCATGCTTCCAGGGGCCCAAAACACAAGATTTATGGAATGGTTAAAAGTGCATGAAAATGGCCAATTTACTCACTCTGAGTTCTCAAAAAGGGTTTCTTCACCCCGGGAAGTTAATTAAATACCATTTGGAGGCATTTAATGTTAGAGCAAAAACGGCTGATTTTCGACAAAAGAGATAACACCCCCCCATTACGTCATGCTTCAGAAATGTGGAAAATGGTCCGTTTTCAAATGTTTCATTTTTGAACGTCAATTCACATTTGTAGGTGGATCATCAGTGTTAGAGCTAAAATTAGCATGTTTAAAGTGATTTTCATGCTTCCAGGGGCTCGGGAAGTTAATTAAATACCATTTGGAGGCATTTAATGTTCGAGCAAAAACGGCTGATTTTCGACAAAAGAGATAACACCCCCCCATTACGTCATGCTTCAGAAATGTGGAAAATGGTCCGTTTTCAAATGTTTTATTTTTGAACGTCAGTTCACATTTGTAGGTGGATCATCAGTGTTAGAGCTAAAATTAGCATGTTTAAAGTGATTTTCATGCTTCCAGGGGCTCGGGAAGTTAATTAAATACCATTTGGAGGCATTTAATGTTCGAGCAAAAACGGCTGATTTTCGACAAAAGAGATAACACCCACCCTTTACGTCATGCTTCAGAAATGTGGAAAATGGTCCGTTTTCAAATGTTTTATTTTTGAACGTCAGTTCACATTTGTAGGTGGATCATCAGTGTTAGAGCTAAAATTAGCATGTTTAAAGTGATTTTCATGCTTCCAGGGGCCCAAAACACAAGATTTATGGAATGGTTAAAAGTGCATGAAAATGGCCAATTTACTCACTCTGAGTTCTCAAAAAGGGTTTCTTCACCCCCGGAAGTTAATTAAATACCATTTGGAGGCATTTAATGTTCGAGCAAAAACGGCTGATTTTCGACAAAAGAGATAACACCCCCCCATTACGTCATGCTTCAGAAATGTGGAAAATGGTCCGTTTTCAAATGTTTTATTTTTGAACGTCAGTTCACATTTGTAGGTGGATCATCAGTGTTAGAGCTAAAATTAGCATGTTTAAAGTGATTTTCATGCTTCCAGGGGCCCAAAACACAAGATTTATGGAATGGTTAAAAGTGCATGAAAATGGCCAATTTACTCACTCTGAGTTCTCAAAAAGGGTTTCTTCACCCCGGGAAGTTAATTAAATACCATTTGGAGGCATTTAATGTTAGAGCAAAAACGGCTGATTTTCGACAAAAGAGATAACACCCCCCCATTACGTCATGCTTCAGAAATGTGGAAAATGGTCCGTTTTCAAATGTTTTATTTTTGAACGTCAGTTCACATTTGTAGGTGGATCATCAGTGTTAGAGCTAAAATTAGCATGTTTAAAGTGATTTTCATGCTTCCAGGGGCTCGGGAAGTGAAATAAATACCATTTGGAGGCATTTAATGTTCGAGCAAAAAAGGCTGATTTTCCACAAAAGAGATAACACCCCCCCATTACGTCATGCTTCAGAAATGTGGAAAATGGTCCGTTTTCAAATGTTTCATTTTTGAACGTCAGTTCACATTTGTAGGTGGATCATCAGTGTTAGAGCTAAAATTAGCATGTTTAAAGTGATTTTCATGCTTCCAGGGGCCCAAAACACAAGATTTATGGAATGGTTAAAAGTGCATGAAAATGGCCAATTTACTCACTCTGAGTTCTCAAAAAGGGTTTCTTCACCCCGGGAAGTTAATTAAATTCCATTTGGAGGCATTTAATGTTAGAGCAAAAACGGCTGATTTTCGACAAAAGAGATAACACCCCCCCATTACGTCATGCTTCAGAAATGTGGAAAATGGTCCGTTTTCAAATGTTTCATTTTTGAACGTCAGTTCACATTTGTAGGTGGAACATCAGTGTTAGAGCTAAAATTAGCATGTTTAAAGTGATTTTCATGCTTCCAGGGGCTCGGGAAGTTAATTAAATACCATTTGGAGGCATTTAATGTTCGAGCAAAAACGGCTGATTTTCGACAAAAGAGATAACACCCCCCCATTACGTCATGCTTCAGAAATGTGGAAAATGGTCCGTTTTCAAATGTTTTATTTTTGAACGTCAGTTCACATTTGTAGGTGGATCATCAGTGTTAGAGCTAAAATTAGCATGTTTAAAGTGATTTTCATGCTTCCAGGGGCTCGGGAAGTTAATTAAATACCATTTGGAGGCATTTAATGTTCGAGCAAAAACTGCTGATTTTCGACAAAAGAGATAACACCCTCCCATTACGTCATGCTTCAGAAATGTGGAAAATGGTCCGTTTTCAAATGTTTTATTTTTGAACGTCAGTTCACATTTGTAGGTGGATCATCAGTGTTAGAGCTAAAATTAGCATGTTTAAAGTGATTTTCATGCTTCCAGGGGCCCAAAACACAAGATTTATGGAATGGTTAAAAGTGCATGAAAATGGCCAATTTACTCACTCTGAGTTCTCAAAAAGGGTTTCTTCACCCGGGAAGTTAATTAAATTCCATTTGGAGGCATTTAATGTTAGAGCAAAAACTGCTGATTTTCGACAAAAGAGATAACACCCCCCCATTACGTCATGCTTCAGAAATGTGGAAAATGGTCCGTTTTCAAATGTTTCATTTTTGAACGTCAGTTCACATTTGTAGGTGGAACATCAGTGTTAGAGCTAAAATTAGCATGTTTAAAGTGATTTTCATGCTTCCAGGGGCCCAAAACACAAGATTTATGGAATGGTTAAAAGTGCATGAAAATGGCCAATTTACTCACTCTGAGTTCTCAAAAAGGGTTTCTTCACCCCGGGAAGTTAATTAAATACCATTTGGAGGCATTTAATGTTAGAGCAAAAACGGCTGATTTTCGACAAAAGAGATAACACCCCCCCATTACGTCATGCTTCAGAAATGTGGAAAATGGTCCGTTTTCAAATGTTTCATTTTTGAACGTCAATTCACATTTGTAGGTGGATCATCAGTGTTAGAGCTAAAATTAGCATGTTTAAAGTGATTTTCATGCTTCCAGGGGCTCGGGAAGTTAATTAAATACCATTTGGAGGCATTTAATGTTCGAGCAAAAACGGCTGATTTTCGACAAAAGAGATAACACCCCCCCATTACGTCATGCTTCAGAAATGTGGAAAATGGTCCGTTTTCAAATGTTTTATTTTTGAACGTCAGTTCACATTTGTAGGTGGATCATCAGTGTTAGAGCTAAAATTAGCATGTTTAAAGTGATTTTCATGCTTCCAGGGGCTCGGGAAGTTAATTAAATACCATTTGGAGGCATTTAATGTTCGAGCAAAAACGGCTGATTTTCGACAAAAGAGATAACACCCCCCCATTACGTCATGCTTCAGAAATGTGGAAAATGGTCCGTTTTCAAATGTTTTATTTTTGAACGTCAGTTCACATTTGTAGGTGGATCATCAGTGTTAGAGCTAAAATTAGCATGTTTAAAGTGATTTTCATGCTTCCAGGGGCCCAAAACACAAGATTTATGGAATGGTTAAAAGTGCATGAAAATGGCCAATTTACTCACTCTGAGTTCTCAAAAAGGGTTTCTTCACCCCGGGAAGTTAATTAAATACCATTTGGAGGCATTTAATGTTAGAGCAAAAACGGCTGATTTTCGACAAAAGAGATAACACCCCCCCATTACGTCATGCTTCAGAAATGTGGAAAATGGTCCGTTTTCAAATGTTTTATTTTTGAACGCCAGTTAACATTTGTAGGTGGATCATCAGTGTTAGAGCTAAAATTAGCATGTTTAAAGTGATTTTCATGCTTCCAGGGGCCCAAAACACAAGATTTATGGAATGGTTAAAAGTGCATGAAAATGGCCAATTTACTCACTCTGAGTTCTCAAAAAGGGTTTCTTCACCCCGGGAAGTTAATTAAATACCATTTGGAGGCATTTAATGTTAGAGCAAAAACGGCTGATTTTCGACAAAAGAGATAACACCCCCCCATTACGTCATGCTTCAGAAATGTGGAAAATGGTCCGTTTTCAAATGTTTTATTTTTGAACGTCAGTTCACATTTGTAGGTGGATCATCAGTGTTAGAGCTAAAATTAGCATGTTTAAAGTGATTTTCATGCTTCCAGGGGCCCAAAACACAAGATTTATGGAATGGTTAAAAGTGCATGAAAATGGCCAATTTACTCACTCTGAGTTCTCAAAAAGGGTTTCTTCACCCCCGGAAGTTAATTAAATACCATTTGGAGGCATTTAATGTTCGAGCAAAAACGGCTGATTTTCGACAAAAGAGATAACACCCCCCCATTACGTCATGCTTCAGAAATGTGGAAAATGGTCCGTTTTCAAATGTTTTATTTTTGAACGTCAGTTCACATTTGTAGGTGGATCATCAGTGTTAGAGCTAAAATTAGCATGTTTAAAGTGATTTTCATGCTTCCAGGGGCTCGGGAAGTGAAATAAATACCATTTGGAGGCATTTAATGTTCGAGCAAAAAAGGCTGATTTTCCACAAAAGAGATAACACCCCCCCATTACGTCATGCTTCAGAAATGTGGAAAATGGTCCGTTTTCAAATGTTTCATTTTTGAACGTCAGTTCACATTTGTAGGTGGATCATCAGTGTTAGAGCTAAAATTAGCATGTTTAAAGTGATTTTCATGCTTCCAGGGGCCCAAAACACAAGATTTATGGAATGGTTAAAAGTGCATGAAAATGGCCAATTTACTCACTCTGAGTTCTCAAAAAGGGTTTCTTCACCCCGGGAAGTTAATTAAATTCCATTTGGAGGCATTTAATGTTAGAGCAAAAACGGCTGATTTTCGACAAAAGAGATAACACCCCCCCATTACGTCATGCTTCAGAAATGTGGAAAATGGTCCGTTTTCAAATGTTTCATTTTTGAACGTCAGTTCACATTTGTAGGTGGAACATCAGTGTTAGAGCTAAAATTAGCATGTTTAAAGTGATTTTCATGCTTCCAGGGGCTCGGGAAGTTAATTAAATACCATTTGGAGGCATTTAATGTTCGAGCAAAAACGGCTGATTTTCGACAAAAGAGATAACACCCCCCCATTACGTCATGCTTCAGAAATGTGGAAAATGGTCCGTTTTCAAATGTTTTATTTTTGAACGTCAGTTCACATTTGTAGGTGGATCATCAGTGTTAGAGCTAAAATTAGCATGTTTAAAGTGATTTTCATGCTTCCAGGGGCTCGGGAAGTTAATTAAATACCATTTGGAGGCATTTAATGTTCGAGCAAAAACTGCTGATTTTCGACAAAAGAGATAACACCCTCCCATTACGTCATGCTTCAGAAATGTGGAAAATGGTCCGTTTTCAAATGTTTTATTTTTGAACGTCAGTTCACATTTGTAGGTGGATCATCAGTGTTAGAGCTAAAATTAGCATGTTTAAAGTGATTTTCATGCTTCCAGGGGCCCAAAACACAAGATTTATGGAATGGTTAAAAGTGCATGAAAATGGCCAATTTACTCACTCTGAGTTCTCAAAAAGGGTTTCTTCACCCCGGGAAGTTAATTAAATTCCATTTGGAGGCATTTAATGTTAGAGCAAAAACTGCTGATTTTCGACAAAAGAGATAACACCCCCCCATTACGTCATGCTTCAGAAATGTGGAAAATGGTCCGTTTTCAAATGTTTCATTTTTGAACGTCAGTTCACATTTGTAGGTGGAACATCAGTGTTAGAGCTAAAATTAGCATGTTTAAAGTGATTTTCATGCTTCCAGGGGCTCGGAAGTTAATTAAATACCATTTGGAGGCATTTAATGTTCGAGCAAAAACGGCTGATTTTCGACAAAAGAGATAACACCCCCCCATTACGTCATGCTTCAGAAATGTGGAAAATGGTCCGTTTTCAAATGTTTTATTTTTGAACGTCAGTTCACATTTGTAGGTGGATCATCAGTGTTAGAGCTAAAATTAGCATGTTTAAAGTGATTTTCATGCTTCCAGGGGCTCGGGAAGTTAATTAAATACCATTTGGAGGCATTTAATGTTCGAGCAAAAACTGCTGATTTTCGACAAAAGAGATAACACCCTCCCATTACGTCATGCTTCAGAAATGTGGAAAATGGTCCGTTTTCAAATGTTTTATTTTTGAACGTCAGTTCACATTTGTAGGTGGATCATCAGTGTTAGAGCTAAAATTAGCATGTTTAAAGTGATTTTCATGCTTCCAGGGGCCCAAAACACAAGATTTATGGGATGGTTAAAAGTGCATGAAAATGGCCAATTTACTCACTCTGAGTTCTCAAAAAGGGTTTCTTCACCCCGGGAAGTTAATTAAATACTATTTGGAGGCATTTAATGTTAGAGCAAAAACGGATGATTTTCGACAAAAGAGATAACACCCCCCCATTACGTCATGCTTCAGAAATGTGGAAAATGGTCCGTTTTCAAATGTTTTATTTTTGAACGTCAGTTCACATTTGTAGGTGGATCATCAGTGTTAGAGCTAAAATTAGCATGTTTAAAGTGATTTTCATGCTTCCAGGGGCCCAAAACACAAGATTTATGGAATGGTTAAAAGTGCATGAAAATGGCCAATTTACTCACTCTGAGTTCTCAAAAAGGGTTTCTTCACACCGGGAAGTTAATTAAATACCATTTGGAGGCATTTAATGTTAGAGCAAAAACGGCTGATTTTCGACAAAAGAGATAACACCCCCCCATTACGTCATGCTTCAGAAATGTGGAAAATGGTCCGTTTTCAAATGTTTTATTTTTGAACGTCAGTTCACATTTGTAGGTGGATCATCAGTGTTAGAGCTAAAATTAGCATGTTTAAAGTGATTTTCATGCTTCCAGGGGCTCGGGAAGTGAAATAAATACCATTTGGAGGCATTTAATGTTCGAGCAAAAAAGGCTGATTTTCCACAAAAGAGATAACACCCCCCCATTACGTCATGCTTCAGAAATGTGGAAAATGGTCCGTTTTCAAATGTTTCATTTTTGAACGTCAGTTCACATTTGTAGGTGGATCATCAGTGTTAGAGCTAAAATTAGCATGTTTAAAGTGATTTTCATGCTTCCAGGGGCCCAAAACACAAGATTTATGGAATGGTTAAAAGTGCATGAAAATGGCCAATTTACTCACTCTGAGTTCTCAAAAAGGGTTTCTTCACCCCGGGAAGTTAATTAAATTCCATTTGGAGGCATTTAATGTTAGAGCAAAAACGGCTGATTTTCGACAAAAGAGATAACACCCCCCCATTACGTCATGCTTCAGAAATGTGGAAAATGGTCCGTTTTCAAATGTTTCATTTTTGAACGTCAGTTCACATTTGTAGGTGGAACATCAGTGTTAGAGCTAAAATTAGCATGTTTAAAGTGATTTTCATGCTTCCAGGGGCTCGGGAAGTTAATTAAATACCATTTGGAGGCATTTAATGTTCGAGCAAAAACGGCTGATTTTCGACAAAAGAGATAACACCCCCCCATTACGTCATGCTTCAGAAATGTGGAAAATGGTCCGTTTTCAAATGTTTTATTTTTGAACGTCAGTTCACATTTGTAGGTGGATCATCAGTGTTAGAGCTAAAATTAGCATGTTTAAAGTGATTTTCATGCTTCCAGGGGCTCGGGAAGTTAATTAAATACCATTTGGAGGCATTTAATGTTCGAGCAAAAACTGCTGATTTTCGACAAAAGAGATAACACCCTCCCATTACGTCATGCTTCAGAAATGTGGAAAATGGTCCGTTTTCAAATGTTTTATTTTTGAACGTCAGTTCACATTTGTAGGTGGATCATCAGTGTTAGAGCTAAAATTAGCATGTTTAAAGTGATTTTCATGCTTCCAGGGGCCCAAAACACAAGATTTATGGAATGGTTAAAAGTGCATGAAAATGGCCAATTTACTCACTCTGAGTTCTCAAAAAGGGTTTCTTCACCCCGGGAAGTTAATTAAATTCCATTTGGAGGCATTTAATGTTAGAGCAAAAACTGCTGATTTTCGACAAAAGAGATAACACCCCCCCATTACGTCATGCTTCAGAAATGTGGAAAATGGTCCGTTTTCAAATGTTTCATTTTTGAACGTCAGTTCACATTTGTAGGTGGAACATCAGTGTTAGAGCTAAAATTAGCATGTTTAAAGTGATTTTCATGCTTCCAGGGGCTCGGAAGTTAATTAAATACCATTTGGAGGCATTTAATGTTCGAGCAAAAACGGCTGATTTTCGACAAAAGAGATAACACCCCCCCATTACGTCATGCTTCAGAAATGTGGAAAATGGTCCGTTTTCAAATGTTTTATTTTTGAACGTCAGTTCACATTTGTAGGTGGATCATCAGTGTTAGAGCTAAAATTAGCATGTTTAAAGTGATTTTCATGCTTCCAGGGGCTCGGGAAGTTAATTAAATACCATTTGGAGGCATTTAATGTTCGAGCAAAAACTGCTGATTTTCGACAAAAGAGATAACACCCTCCCATTACGTCATGCTTCAGAAATGTGGAAAATGGTCCGTTTTCAAATGTTTTATTTTTGAACGTCAGTTCACATTTGTAGGTGGATCATCAGTGTTAGAGCTAAAATTAGCATGTTTAAAGTGATTTTCATGCTTCCAGGGGCCCAAAACACAAGATTTATGGGATGGTTAAAAGTGCATGAAAATGGCCAATTTACTCACTCTGAGTTCTCAAAAAGGGTTTCTTCACCCCGGGAAGTTAATTAAATACTATTTGGAGGCATTTAATGTTAGAGCAAAAACGGATGATTTTCGACAAAAGAGATAACACCCCCCCATTACGTCATGCTTCAGAAATGTGGAAAATGGTCCGTTTTCAAATGTTTTATTTTTGAACGTCAGTTCACATTTGTAGGTGGATCATCAGTGTTAGAGCTAAAATTAGCATGTTTAAAGTGATTTTCATGCTTCCAGGGGCCCAAAACACAAGATTTATGGAATGGTTAAAAGTGCATGAAAATGGCCAATTTACTCACTCTGAGTTCTCAAAAAGGGTTTCTTCACACCGGGAAGTTAATTAAATACCATTTGGAGGCATTTAATGTTAGAGCAAAAACGGCTGATTTTCGACAAAAGAGATAACACCCCCCCATTACGTCATGCTTCAGAAATGTGGAAAATGGTCCGTTTTCAAATGTTTTATTTTTGAACGTCAGTTCACATTTGTAGGTGGATCATCAGTGTTAGAGCTAAAATTAGCATGTTTAAAGTGATTTTCATGCTTCCAGGGGCTCGGGAAGTTAATTAAATACCATTTGGAGGCATTTAATGTTCGAGCAAAAACGGCTGATTTTCGACAAAAGAGATAACACCCCCCCATTACGTCATGCTTTAGAAATGTGGAAAATGGTCCGTTTTCAAATGTTTTATTTTTGAACGTCAGTTCACATTTGTAGGTGGATCATCAGTGTTAGAGCTAAAATTAGCATGTTTAAAGGGATTTTCATGCTTCCAGGGGCTCGGGAAGTGAAATAAATACCATTTGGAGGCATTTAATGTTCGAGCAAAAACGGCTGATTTTCGACAAAAGAGATAACACCCCCCCATTACGTCATGCTTCAGAAATGTGGAAAATGGTCCGTTTTCAAATGTTTCATTTTTGAACGTCAGTTCACATTTGTAGGTGGATCATCAGTGTTAGAGCTAAAATTAGCATGTTTAAAGTGATTTTCATGCTTCCAGGGGCTCGGGAAGTTAATTAAATACCATTTGGAGGCATTTAATGTTCGAGCAAAAACGGCTGATTTTCGACAAAAAGAGATAACACCCCCCCATTACGTCATGCTTCAGAAATGTGGAAAATGGTCCGTTTTCAAATGTTTTATTTTTGAACGTCAGTTCACATTTGTAGGTGGATCATCAGTGTTAGAGTTAAAATTAGCATATTTAAAGTGATTTTCATGCTTCCAGGGGCCCAAAACACAAGATTTATGGAATGGTTAAAAGTGCATGAAAATGGCCAATTTACTCACTCTGAGTTCTCAAAAAGGGTTTCTTCACCCCGGGAAGTTAATTAAATACCATTTGGAGGCATTTAATGTTAGAGCAAAAACGGCTGATTTTCGACAAAAGAGATAACACCCCCCCCATTACGTCATGCTTCAGAAATGTGGAAAATGGTCCGTTTTCAAATGTTTCATTTTTGAACGTCAGTTCACATTTGTAGGTGGATCATCAGTGTTAGAGCTAAAATTAGCATGTTTAAAGTGATTTTCATGCTTCCAGGGGCTCGGGAAGTTAATTAAATACCATTTGGAGGCATTTAATGTTCGAGCAAAAACGGCTGATTTTCGACAAAAGAGATAACACCCCCCCATTACGTCATGCTTCAGAAATGTGGAAAATGGTCCGTTTTCAAATGTTTTATTTTTGAACGTCAGTTCACATTTGTAGGTGGATCATCAGTGTTAGAGCTAAAATTAGCATGTTTAAAGTGATTTTCATGATTCCAGGGGCCCAAAACACAAGATTTATGGAATGGTTAAAAGTGCATGAAAATGGCCAATTTACTCACTCTGAGTTCTCAAAAAGGGTTTCTTCACCCCGGGAAGTTAATTAAATACCATTTGGAGGCATTTAATGTTCGAGCAAAAACGGCTGATTTTCGACAAAAGAGATAACACCCCCCCATTACGTCATGCTTCAGAAATGTGGAAAATGGTCCGTTTTCAAATGTTTCATTTTTGAACGTCAGTTCACATTTGTAGGTGGATCATCAGTGTTAGAGCTAAAATTAGCATGTTTAAAGTGATTTTCATGCTTCCAGGGGCTCGGGAAGTTAATTAAATACCATTTGGAGGCATTTAATGTTCGAGCAAAAATGGCTGATTTTCGACAAAAGAGATAACACCCCCCCATTACGTCATGCTTCAGAAATGTGGAAAATGGTCCGTTTTCAAATGTTTCATTTTTGAACGTCAGTTCACATTTGTAGGTGGATCATCAGTGTTAGAGCTAAAATTAGCATGTTTAAAGTGATTTTCATGCTTCCAGGGGCCCAAAACACAAGATTTATGGAATGGTTAAAAGTGCATGAAAATGGCCAATTTACTCACTCTGAGTTCTCAAAAAGGGTTTCTTCACCCCGGGAAGTTAATTAAATACCATTTGGAGGCATTTAATGTTCGAGCAAAAACGGCTGATTTTCGACAAAAGAGATAACACCCCCCCATTACGTCATGCTTCGGAAATGTGGAAAATGGTCCGTTTTCAAATGTTTTTTTTTTGAAAGTCAGTTCACATTTGTAGGTGGATCATCAGTGTTAGAGCTAAAATTAGCATGTTTAAAGTGATTTTCATGCTTCCAGGGGCTCGGGAAGTGAAATAAATACCATTTGGAGGCATTTAATGTTCGAGCAAAAACGGCTGATTTTCGACAGAAGAGATAACTCCCCCTCATTACGTCATGCTTCAGAAATGTGGAAAATGGTCCGTTTTCAAATGTTTTATTTTTGAACGTCAGTTCACATTTGTAGGTGGATCATCAGTGTTAGAGCTAAAATTAGCATGTTTAAAGTGATTTTCATGCTTCCAGGGGCTCGGGAAGTGAAATAAATACCATTTGGAGGCATTTAATGTTCGAGCAAAAACGGCTGATTTTCGACAAAAGAGATAACACCCCCCCATTACGTCATGCTTCAGAAATGTGGAAAATGGTCCGTTTTCAAATGTTTTATTTTTGAACGTCAGTTCACATTTGTAGGTGGATCATCAGTGTTAGAGCTAAAATTAGCATGTTTAAAGTGATTTTCATGCTTCCAGGGGCTCGGGAAGTTAATTAAATACCATTTGGAGGCATTTAATGTTCGAGCAAAAACGGCTGATTTTCGACAAAAGAGATAACACCCCCCATTACGTCATGCTTCAGAAATGTGGAAAATGGTCCGTTTTCAAATGTTTTATTTTTGAACGTCAGTTCACATTTGTAGGTGGATCATCAGTGTTAGAGCTAAAATTAGCATGTGTAAAGTGATTTTCATGCTTCCAGGGGCCCAAAACACAAGATTTATGGAATGGTTAAAAGTGCATGAAAATGGCCAATAAACTCACTCTGAGTTCTCAAAAAGGGTTTCTTCACCCCGGGAAGTTAATTAAATACCATTTGGAGGCATTTAATGTTCGAGCAAAAACGGCTGATTTTCGACAAAAGAGATAACACCCCCCCATTACGTCATGCTTCAGAAATGTGGAAAATGGTCCGTTTTCAAATGTTTCATTTTTGAACGTCAGTTCACATTTGTAGGTGGATCATCAGTGTTAGAGCTAAAATTAGCATGTTTAAAGTGATTTTCATGCTTCCAGGGGCCCAAAACACAAGAATTATGGAATGGTTAAAAGTGCATGAAAATGGCCAATTTACTCACTCTGAGTTCTCAAAAAGGGTTTCTTCACCCCGGGAAGTTAATTAAATACCATTTGGAGGCATTTAATGTTAGAGCAAAAACGGCTGATTTTCGACAAAAGAGATAACACCCCCCCATTACGTCATGTTTCAGAAATGTGGAAAATGGTCCGTTTTCAAATGTTTTATTTTTGAACATCAGTTCACATTTGTAGGTGGATCATCAGTGTTAGAGCTAAAATTAGCATGTGTAAAGTGATTTTCATGCTTCCAGGGGCCCAAAACACAAGATTTATGGAATGGTTAAAAGTGCATGAAAATGGCCAATTTACTCACTCTGAGTTCTCAAAAAGGGTTTCTTCACCCCGGGAAGTTAATTAAATACCATTTGGAGGCATTTAATGTTAGAGCAAAAACGGCTGATTTTCGACAAAAGAGATAACACCCCCCCATTACGTCATGCTTCAGAAATGTGGAAAATGGTCCGTTTTCAAATGTTTCATTTTTGAACGTCAGTTCACATTTGTAGGTGGATCATCAGTGTTAGAGCTAAAATTAGCATGTTTAAAGTGATTTTCATGCTTCCAGGGGCTCGGGAAGTTAATTAAATACCATTTGGAGGCATTTAATGTTCGAGCAAAAACGGCTGATTTTCGACAAAAGAGATAACACCCCCCATTACGTCATGCTTCAGAAATGTGGAAAATGGTCCGTTTTCAAATGTTTTATTTTTGAACGTCAGTTCACATTTGTAGGTGGATCATCAGTGTTAGAGCTAAAATTAGCATGTTTAAAGTGATTTTCATGCTTCCAGGGGCTCGGGAAGTTAATTAAATACCATTTGGAGGCATTTAATGTTCGAGCAAAAACGGCTGATTTTCGACAAAAGAGATAACACCCCCCCATTACGTCATGCTTCAGAAATGTGGAAAATGGTCCGTTTTCAAATGTTTTATTTTTGAATGTCAGTTCACATTTGTAGGTGGATCATCAGTGTTAGAGCTAAAATTAGCATGTTTAAAGTGATTTTCATGCTTCCAGGGGCCCAAAACACAAGATTTATGGAATGGTTAAAAGTGCATGAAAATGGCCAATTTACTCACTCTGAGTTCTCAAAAAGGGTTTCTTCACCCCGGGAAGTTAATTAAATACCATTTGGAGGCATTTAATGTTAGAGCAAAAACGGCTGATTTTCGACAAAAGAGATAACACCCCCCCATTACGTCATGCTTCAGAAATGTGGAAAATGGTCCGTTTTCAAATGTTTTATTTTTGAACGCCAGTTCACATTTGTAGGTGGATCATCAGTGTTAGAGCTAAAATTAGCATGTTTAAAGTGATTTTCATGCTTCCAGGGGCCCAAAACACAAGATTTATGGAATGGTTAAAAGTGCATGAAAATGGCCAATTTACTCACTCTGAGTTCTCAAAAAGGGTTTCTTCACACCGGGAAGTTAATTAAATACCATTTGGAGGCATTTAATGTTAGAGCAAAAACGGCTGATTTTCGACAAAAGAGATAACACCCCCCCATTACGTCATGCTTCAGAAATGTGGAAAATGGTCCGTTTTCAAATGTTTTATTTTTGAACTTCAGTTCACATTTGTAGGTGGATCATCAGTGTTAGAGCTAAAATTAGCATGTTTAAAGTGATTTTCATGCTTCCAGGGGCCCAAAACACAAGATTTATGGAATGGTTAAAAGTGCATGAAAATGGCCAATTTACTCACTCTGAGTTCTCAAAAAGGGTTTCTTCACCCCCGGAAGTTAATTAAATACCATTTGGAGGCATTTAATGTTCGAGCAAAAACGGCTGATTTTCGACAAAAGAGATAACACCCCCCCATTACGTCATGCTTCAGAAATGTGGAAAATGGTCCGTTTTCAAATGTTTTATTTTTGAACGTCAGTTCACATTTGTAGGTGGATCATCAGTGTTAGAGCTAAAATTAGCATGTTTAAAGTGATTTTCATGCTTCCAGGGGCCCAAAACACAAGATTTATGGAATGGTTAAAAGTGCATGAAAATGGCCAATTTACTCACTCTGAGTTCTCAAAAAGGGTTTCTTCACCCCGGGAAGTTAATTAAATACCATTTGGAGGCATTTAATGTTAGAGCAAAAACGGCTGATTTTCGACAAAAGAGATAACACCCCCCCATTACGTCATGCTTCAGAAATGTGGAAAATGGTCCGTTTTCAAATGTTTTATTTTTGAACGTCAGTTCACATTTGTAGGTGGATCATCAGTGTTAGAGCTAAAATTAGCATGTTTAAAGTGATTTTCATGCTTCCAGGGGCTCGGGAAGTGAAATAAATACCATTTGGAGGCATTTAATGTTCGAGCAAAAAAGGCTGATTTTCCACAAAAGAGATAACACCCCCCCATTACGTCATGCTTCAGAAATGTGGAAAATGGTCCGTTTTCAAATGTTTCATTTTTGAACGTCAGTTCACATTTGTAGGTGGATCATCAGTGTTAGAGCTAAAATTAGCATGTTTAAAGTGATTTTCATGCTTCCAGGGGCCCAAAACACAAGATTTATGGAATGGTTAAAAGTGCATGAAAATGGCCAATTTACTCACTCTGAGTTCTCAAAAAGGGTTTCTTCACCCCGGGAAGTTAATTAAATTCCATTTGGAGGCATTTAATGTTAGAGCAAAAACGGCTGATTTTCGACAAAAGAGATAACACCCCCCCATTACGTCATGCTTCAGAAATGTGGAAAATGGTCCGTTTTCAAATGTTTCATTTTTGAACGTCAGTTCACATTTGTAGGTGGATCATCAGTGTTAGGGCTAAAATTAGCATGTTTAAAGTGATTTTCATGCTTCCACGGGCTCGGGAAGTTAATTAAATACCATTTGGAGGCATTTAATGTTCGAGCAAAAACGGCTGATTTTCGACAAAAGAGATAACACCCCCCCATTACGTCATGCTTCAGAAATGTGGAAAATGGTCCGTTTTCAAATGTTTTATTTTTGAACGTCAGTTCACATTTGTAGGTGGATCATCAGTGTTAGAGCTAAAATTAGCATGTTTAAAGTGATTTTCATGCTTCCAGGGGCTCGGGAAGTTAATTAAATACCATTTGGAGGCATTTAATGTTCGAGCAAAAACTGCTGATTTTCGACAAAAGAGATAACACCCTCCCATTACGTCATGCTTCAGAAATGTGGAAAATGGTCCGTTTTCAAATGTTTTATTTTTGAACGTCAGTTCACATTTGTAGGTGGATCATCAGTGTTAGAGCTAAAATTAGCATGTTTAAAGGGATTTTCATGCTTCCAGGGGCTCGGGAAGTGAAATAAATACCATTTGGAGGCATTTAATGTTCGAGCAAAAACGGCTGATTTTCGACAAAAGAGATAACACCCCCCCATTACGTCATGCTTCAGAAATGTGGAAAATGGTCCGTTTTCAAATGTTTCATTTTTGAACGTCAGTTCACATTTGTAGGTGGATCATCAGTGTTAGAGCTAAAATTAGCATGTTTAAAGTGATTTTCATGCTTCCAGGGGCTCGGGAAGTTAATTAAATACCATTTGGAGGCATTTAATGTTCGAGCAAAAACGGCTGATTTTCGACAAAAAGAGATAACACCCCCCCATTACGTCATGCTTCAGAAATGTGGAAAATGGTCCGTTTTCAAATGTTTTATTTTTGAACGTCGGTTCACATTTGTAGGTGGATAATCAGTGTTAGAGTTAAAATTAGCATGTTTAAAGTGATTTTCATGCTTCCAGGGGCCCAAAACACAAGATTTATGGAATGGTTAAAAGTGCATGAAAATGGCCAATTTACTCACTCTGAGTTCTCAAAAAGGGTTTCTTCACCCCGGGAAGTTAATTAAATACCATTTGGAGGCATTTAATGTTAGAGCAAAAACGGCTGATTTTCGACAAAAGAGATAACACCCCCCCCCATTACGTCATGCTTCAGAAATGTGGAAAATGGTCCGTTTTCAAATGTTTCATTTTTGAACGTCAGTTCACATTTGTAGGTGGATCATCAGTGTTAGAGCTAAAATTAGCATGTTTAAAGTGATTTTCATGCTTCCAGGGGCTCGGGAAGTTAATTAAATACCATTTGGAGGCATTTAATGTTCGAGCAAAAACGGCTGATTTTCGACAAAAGAGATAACACCCCCCCATTACGTCATGCTTCAGAAATGTGGAAAATGGTCCGTTTTCAAATGTTTTATTTTTGAACGTCAGTTCACATTTGTAGGTGGATCATCAGTGTTAGAGCTAAAATTAGCATGTTTAAAGTGATTTTCATGCTTCCAGGGGCCCAAAACACAAGATTTATGGAATGGTTAAAAGTGCATGAAAATGGCCAATTTACTCACTCTGAGTTCTCAAAAAGGGTTTCTTCACCCCGGGAAGTTAATTAAATACCATTTGGAGGCATTTAATGTTCGAGCAAAAACGGCTGATTTTCGACAAAAGAGATAACACCCCCCATTACGTCATGCTTCAGAAATGTGGAAAATGGTCCGTTTTCAAATGTTTTATTTTTGAACGTCAGTTCACATTTGTAGGTGGATCATCAGTGTTAGAGCTAAAATTAGCATGTGTAAAGTGATTTTCATGCTTCCAGGGGCCCAAAACACAAGATTTATGGAATGGTTAAAAGTGCATGAAAATGGCCAATTTACTCACTCTGAGTTCTCAAAAAGGGTTTCTTCACCCCGGGAAGTTAATTAAATACCATTTGGAGGCATTTAATGTTCGAGCAAAAACGGCTGATTTTCGACAAAAGAGATAACACCCCCCCATTACGTCATGCTTCAGAAATGTGGAAAATGGTCCGTTTTCAAATGTTTCATTTTTGAACGTCAGTTCACATTTGTAGGTGGATCATCAGTGTTAGAGCTAAAATTAGCATGTTTAAAGTGATTTTCATGCTTCCAGGGGCCCAAAACACAAGAATTATGGAATGGTTAAAAGTGCATGAAAATGGCCAATTTACTCACTCTGAGTTCTCAAAAAGGGTTTCTTCACCCCGGGAAGTTAATTAAATACCATTTGGAGGCATTTAATGTTAGAGCAAAAACGGCTGATTTTCGACAAAAGAGATAACACCCCCCCATTACGTCATGTTTCAGAAATGTGGAAAATGGTCCGTTTTCAAATGTTTTATTTTTGAACGTCAGTTCACATTTGTAGGTGGATCATCAGTGTTAGAGCTAAAATTAGCATGTGTAAAGTGATTTTCATGCTTCCAGGGGCCCAAAACACAAGATTTATGGAATGGTTAAAAGTGCATGAAAATGGCCAATTTACTCACTCTGAGTTCTCAAAAAGGGTTTCTTCACCCCGGGAAGTTAATTAAATACCATTTGGAGGCATTTAATGTTAGAGCAAAAACGGCTGATTTTCGACAAAAGAGATAACACCCCCCCATTACGTCATGCTTCAGAAATGTGGAAAATGGTCCTTTTTCAAATGTTTCATTTTTGAACGTCAGTTCACATTTGTAGGTGGATCATCAGTGTTAGAGCTAAAATTAGCATGTTTAAAGTGATTTTCATGCTTCCAGGGGCTCGGGAAGTTAATTAAATACCATTTGGAGGCATTTAATGTTCGAGCAAAAACGGCTGATTTTCGACAAAAGAGATAACACCCCCCATTACGTCATGCTTCAGAAATGTGGAAAATGGTCCGTTTTCAAATGTTTTATTTTTGAACGTCAGTTCACATTTGTAGGTGGATCATCAGTGTTAGAGCTAAAATTAGCATGTTTAAAGTGATTTTCATGCTTCCAGGGGCTCGGGAAGTTAATTAAATACCATTTGGAGGCATTTAATGTTCGAGCAAAAACGGCTGATTTTCGACAAAAGAGATAACACCCCCCCATTACGTCATGCTTCAGAAATGTGGAAAATGGTCCGTTTTCAAATGTTTTATTTTTGAACGTCAGTTCACATTTGTAGGTGGATCATCAGTGTTAGAGCTAAAATTAGCATGTTTAAAGTGATTTTCATGCTTCCAGGGGCTCGGGAAGTTAATTAAATACCATTTGGAGGCATTTAATGTTCGAGCAAAAACTGCTGATTTTCGACAAAAGAGATAACACCCTCCCATTACATCATGCTTCAGAAATGTGGAAAATGGTCCGTTTTCAAATGTTTTATTTTTGAACGTCAGTTCACATTTGTAGGTGGATCATCAGTGTTAGAGCTAAAATTAGCATGTTTAAAGTGATTTTCATGATTCCAGGGGCCCAAAACACAAGATTTATGGAATGGTTAAAAGTGCATGAAAATGGCCAATTTACTCACTCTGAGTTCTCAAAAAGGGTTTCTTCACCCCGGGAAGTTAATTAAATACCATTTGGAGGCATTTAATGTTAGAGCAAAAACGGCTGATTTTCGACAAAAGAGATAACACCCCCCCATTACGTCATGCTTCAGAAATGTGGAAAATGGTCCGTTTTCAAATGTTTTATTTTTGAACGCCAGTTCACATTTGTAGGTGGATCATCAGTGTTAGAGCTAAAATTAGCATGTTTAAAGTGATTTTCATGCTTCCAGGGGCCCAAAACACAAGATTTATGGAATGGTTAAAAGTGCATGAAAATGGCCAATTTACTCACTCTGAGTTCTCAAAAAGGGTTTCTTCACCCCGGGAAGTTAATTAAATACCATTTGGAGGCATTTAATGTTAGAGCAAAAACGGCTGATTTTCGACAAAAGAGATAACACCCCCCCATTACGTCATGCTTCAGAAATGTGGAAAATGGTCCGTTTTCAAATGTTTTATTTTTGAACGTCAGTTCACATTTGTAGGTGGATCATCAGTGTTAGAGCTAAAATTAGCATGTTTAAAGTGATTTTCATGCTTCCAGGGGCCCAAAACACAAGAATTATGGAATGGTTAAAAGTGCATGAAAATGGCCAATTTACTCACTCTGAGTTCTCAAAAAGGGTTTCTTCACCCCGGGAAGTTAATTAAATACCATTTGGAGGCATTTAATGTTAGAGCAAAAACGGCTGATTTTCGACAAAAGAGATAACACCCCCCCATTACGTCATGTTTCAGAAATGTGGAAAATGGTCCGTTTTCAAATGTTTTATTTTTGAACGTCAGTTCACATTTGTAGGTGGATCATCAGTGTTAGAGCTAAAATTAGCATGTGTAAAGTGATTTTCATGCTTCCAGGGGCCCAAAACACAAGATTTATGGAATGGTTAAAAGTGCATGAAAATGGCCAATTTACTCACTCTGAGTTCTCAAAAAGGGTTTCTTCACCCCGGGAAGTTAATTAAATACCATTTGGAGGCATTTAATGTTAGAGCAAAAACGGCTGATTTTCGACAAAAGAGATAACACCCCCCCATTACGTCATGCTTCAGAAATGTGGAAAATGGTCCGTTTTCAAATGTTTCATTTTTGAACGTCAGTTCACATTTGTAGGTGGATCATCAGTGTTAGAGCTAAAATTAGCATGTTTAAAGTGATTTTCATGCTTCCAGGGGCTCGGGAAGTTAATTAAATACCATTTGGAGGCATTTAATGTTCGAGCAAAAACGGCTGATTTTCGACAAAAGAGATAACACCCCCCATTACGTCATGCTTCAGAAATGTGGAAAATGGTCCGTTTTCAAATGTTTTATTTTTGAACGTCAGTTCACATTTGTAGGTGGATCATCAGTGTTAGAGCTAAAATTAGCATGTTTAAAGTGATTTTCATGCTTCCAGGGGCTCGGGAAGTTAATTAAATACCATTTGGAGGCATTTAATGTTCGAGCAAAAACGGCTGATTTTCGACAAAAGAGATAACACCCCCCCATTACGTCATGCTTCAGAAATGTGGAAAATGGTCCGTTTTCAAATGTTTTATTTTTGAACGTCAGTTCACATTTGTAGGTGGATCATCAGTGTTAGAGCTAAAATTAGCATGTTTAAAGTGATTTTCATGCTTCCAGGGGCCCAAAACACAAGATTTATGGAATGGTTAAAAGTGCATGAAAATGGCCAATTTACTCACTCTGAGTTCTCAAAAAGGGTTTCTTCACCCCGGGAAGTTAATTAAATACCATTTGGAGGCATTTAATGTTAGAGCAAAAACGGCTGATTTTCGACAAAAGAGATAACACCCCCCCATTACGTCATGCTTCAGAAATGTGGAAAATGGTCCGTTTTCAAATGTTTTATTTTTGAACGCCAGTTCACATTTGTAGGTGGATCATCAGTGTTAGAGCTAAAATTAGCATGTTTAAAGTGATTTTCATGCTTCCAGGGGCCCAAAACACAAGATTTATGGAATGGTTAAAAGTGCATGAAAATGGCCAATTTACTCACTCTGAGTTCTCAAAAAGGGTTTCTTCACCCCGGGAAGTTAATTAAATACCATTTGGAGGCATTTAATGTTAGAGCAAAAACGGCTGATTTTCGACAAAAGAGATAACACCCCCCCATTACGTCATGCTTCAGAAATGTGGAAAATGGTCCGTTTTCAAATGTTTTATTTTTGAACGTCAGTTCACATTTGTAGGTGGATCATCAGTGTTAGAGCTAAAATTAGCATGTTTAAAGTGATTTTCATGCTTCCAGGGGCCCAAAACACAAGATTTATGGAATGGTTAAAAGTGCATGAAAATGGCCAATTTACTCACTCTGAGTTCTCAAAAAGGGTTTCTTCACCCCCGGAAGTTAATTAAATACCATTTGGAGGCATTTAATGTTCGAGCAAAAACGGCTGATTTTCGACAAAAGAGATAACACCCCCCCATTACGTCATGCTTCAGAAATGTGGAAAATGGTCCGTTTTCAAATGTTTTATTTTTGAACGTCAGTTCACATTTGTAGGTGGATCATCAGTGTTAGAGCTAAAATTAGCATGTTTAAAGTGATTTTCATGCTTCCAGGGGCCCAAAACACAAGATTTATGGAATGGTTAAAAGTGCATGAAAATGGCCAATTTACTCACTCTGAGTTCTCAAAAAGGGTTTCTTCACCCCGGGAAGTTAATTAAATACCATTTGGAGGCATTTAATGTTAGAGCAAAAACGGCTGATTTTCGACAAAAGAGATAACACCCCCCCATTACGTCATGCTTCAGAAATGTGGAAAATGGTCCGTTTTCAAATGTTTTATTTTTGAACGTCAGTTCACATTTGTAGGTGGATCATCAGTGTTAGAGCTAAAATTAGCATGTTTAAAGTGATTTTCATGCTTCCAGGGGCTCGGGAAGTGAAATAAATACCATTTGGAGGCATTTAATGTTCGAGCAAAAAAGGCTGATTTTCCACAAAAGAGATAACACCCCCCCATTACGTCATGCTTCAGAAATGTGGAAAATGGTCCGTTTTCAAATGTTTCATTTTTGAACGTCAGTTCACATTTGTAGGTGGATCATCAGTGTTAGAGCTAAAATTAGCATGTTTAAAGTGATTTTCATGCTTCCAGGGGCCCAAAACACAAGATTTATGGAATGGTTAAAAGTGCATGAAAATGGCCAATTTACTCACTCTGAGTTCTCAAAAAGGGTTTCTTCACCCCGGGAAGTTAATTAAATTCCATTTGGAGGCATTTAATGTTAGAGCAAAAACGGCTGATTTTCGACAAAAGAGATAACACCCCCCCATTACGTCATGCTTCAGAAATGTGGAAAATGGTCCGTTTTCAAATGTTTCATTTTTGAACGTCAGTTCACATTTGTAGGTGGATCATCAGTGTTAGGGCTAAAATTAGCATGTTTAAAGTGATTTTCATGCTTCCACGGGCTCGGGAAGTTAATTAAATACCATTTGGAGGCATTTAATGTTCGAGCAAAAACGGCTGAATTTCGACAAAAGAGATAACACCCCCCCATTACGTCATGCTTCAGAAATGTGGAAAATGGTCCGTTTTCAAATGTTTTATTTTTGAGCGTCAGTTCACATTTGTAGGTGGATCATCAGTGTTAGAGCTAAAATTAGCATGTTTAAAGGGATTTTCATGCTTCCAGGGGCTCGGGAAGTGAAATAAATACCATTTGGAGGCATTTAATGTTCGAGCAAAAACGGCTGATTTTCGACAAAAGAGATAACACCCCCCCATTACGTCATGCTTCAGAAATGTGGAAAATGGTCCGTTTTCAAATGTTTCATTTTTGAACGTCAGTTCACATTTGTAGGTGGATCATCAGTGTTAGAGCTAAAATTAGCATGTTTAAAGTGATTTTCATGCTTCCAGGGGCTCGGGAAGTTAATTAAATACCATTTGGAGGCATTTAATGTTCGAGCAAAAACGGCTGATTTTCGACAAAAAGAGATAACACCCCCCCATTACGTCATGCTTCAGAAATGTGGAAAATGGTCCGTTTTCAAATGTTTTATTTTTGAACGTCAGTTCACATTTGTAGGTGGATCATCAGTGTTAGAGTTAAAATTAGCATGTTTAAAGTGATTTTCATGCTTCCAGGGGCCCAAAACACAAGATTTATGGAATGGTTAAAAGTGCATGAAAATGGCCAATTTACTCACTCTGAGTTCTCAAAAAGGGTTTCTTCACCCCGGGAAGTTAATTAAATACCATTTGGAGGCATTTAATGTTAGAGCAAAAACGGCTGATTTTCGACAAAAGAGATAACACCCCCCCCCATTACGTCATGCTTCAGAAATGTGGAAAATGGTCCGTTTTCAAATGTTTCATTTTTGAACGTCAGTTCACATTTGTAGGTGGATCATCAGTGTTAGAGCTAAAATTAGCATGTTTAAAGTGATTTTCATGCTTCCAGGGGCTCGGGAAGTTAATTAAATACCATTTGGAGGCATTTAATGTTCGAGCAAAAACGGCTGATTTTCGACAAAAGAGATAACACCCCCCCATTACGTCATGCTTCAGAAATGTGGAAAATGGTCCGTTTTCAAATGTTTTATTTTTGAACGTCAGTTCACATTTGTAGGTGGATCATCAGTGTTAGAGCTAAAATTAGCATGTTTAAAGTGATTTTCATGCTTCCAGGGGCCCAAAACACAAGATTTATGGAATGGTTAAAAGTGCATGAAAATGGCCAATTTACTCACTCTGAGTTTTCAAAAAGGGTTTCTTCACCCCGGGAAGTTAATTAAATACCATTTGGAGGCATTTAATGTTCGAGCAAAAACGGCTGATTTTCGACAAAAGAGATAACACCCCCCCATTACGTCATGCTTCAGAAATGTGGAAAATGGTCCGTTTTCAAATGTTTCATTTTTGAACGTCAGTTCACATTTGTAGGTGGATCATCAGTGTTAGAGCTAAAATTAGCATGTTTAAAGTGATTTTCATGCTTCCAGGGGCTCGGGAAGTTAATTAAATACCATTTGGAGGCATTTAATGTTCGAGCAAAAACGGCTGATTTTCGACAAAAGAGATAACACCCCCCCATTACGTCATGCTTCAGAAATGTGGAAAATGGTCCGTTTTCAAATGTTTCATTTTTGAACGTCAGTTCACATTTGTAGGTGGATCATCAGTGTTAGAGCTAAAATTAGCATGTTTAAAGTGATTTTCATGCTTCCAGGGGCCCAAAACACAAGATTTATGGAATGGTTAAAAGTGCATGAAAATGGCCAATTTACTCACTCTGAGTTCTCAAAAAGGGTTTCTTCACCCCGGGAAGTTAATTAAATACCATTTGGAGGCATTTAATGTTCGAGCAAAAACGGCTGATTTTCGACAAAAGAGATAACACCCCCTATTACGTCATGCTTCGGAAATGTGGAAAATGGTCCGTTTTCAAATGTTTTTTTTTTTAACGTCAGTTCACATTTGTAGGTGGATCATCAGTGTTAGAGCTAAAATTAGCATGTTTAAAGTGATTTTCATGCTTCCAGGGGCTCGGGAAGTGAAATAAATACCATTTGGAGGCATTTAATGTTCGAGCAAAAACGGCTGATTTTCGACAAAAGAGATAACTCCCCCTCATTACGTCATGCTTCAGAAATGTGGAAAATGGTCCGTTTTCAAATGTTTTATTTTTGAACGTCAGTTCACATTTGTAGGTGGATCATCAGTGTTAGAGCTAAAATTAGCATGTTTAAAGTGATTTTCATGCTTCCAGGGGCTCGGGAAGTGAAATAAATACCATTTGGAGGCATTTAATGTTCGAGCAAAAACGGCTGATTTTCGACAAAAGAGATAACACCCCCCCATTACGTCATGCTTCAGAAATGTGGAAAATGGTCCGTTTTCAAATGTTTTATTTTTGAACGTCAGTTCACATTTGTAGGTGGATCATCAGTGTTAGAGCTAAAATTAGCATGTTTAAAGTGATTTTCATGCTTCCAGGGGCTCGGGAAGTTAATTAAATACCATTTGGAGGCATTTAATGTTCGAGCAAAAACGGCTGATTTTCGACAAAAGAGATAACACCCCCCATTACGTCATGCTTCAGAAATGTGGAAAATGGTCCGTTTTCAAATGTTTTATTTTTGAACGTCAGTTCACATTTGTAGGTGGATCATCAGTGTTAGAGCTAAAATTAGCATGTGTAAAGTGATTTTCATGCTTCCAGGGGCCCAAAACACAAGATTTATGGAATGGTTAAAAGTGCATGAAAATGGCCAATTTACTCACTCTGAGTTCTCAAAAAGGGTTTCTTCACCCCGGGAAGTTAATTAAATACCATTTGGAGGCATTTAATGTTAAAGCAAAAACGGCTGATTTTCGACAAAAGAGATAACACCCCCCCATTACGTCATGCTTCGGAAATGTGGAAAATGGTCCGTTTTCAAATGTTTTTTTTTTGAACGTCAGTTCACATTTGTAGGTGGATCATCAGTGTTAGAGCTAAAATTAGCATGTTTAAAGTGATTTTCATGCTTCCAGGGGCTCGGGAAGTGAAATAAATACCATTTGGAGGCATTTAATGTTCGAGCAAAAACTGCTGATTTTCGACAAAAGAGATAACACCCTCCCATTACGTCATGCTTCAGAAATGTGGAAAATGGTCCGTTTTCAAATGTTTTATTTTTGAACGTCAGTTCACATTTGTAGGTGGATCATCAGTGTTAGAGCTAAAATTAGCATGTTTAAAGGGATTTTCATGCTTCCAGGGGCTCGGGAAGTGAAATAAATACCATTTGGAGGCATTTAATGTTCGAGCAAAAACGGCTGATTTTCGACAAAAGAGATAACACCCCCCCATTACGTCATGCTTCAGAAATGTGGAAAATGGTCCGTTTTCAAATGTTTCATTTTTGAACGTCAGTTCACATTTGTAGGTGGATCATCAGTGTTAGAGCTAAAATTAGCATGTTTAAAGTGATTTTCATGCTTCCAGGGGCTCGGGAAGTTAATTAAATACCATTTGGAGGCATTTAATGTTCGAGCAAAAACGGCTGATTTTCGACAAAAAGAGATAACACCCCCCCATTACGTCATGCTTCAGAAATGTGGAAAATGGTACGTTTTCAAATGTTTTATTTTTGAACGTCAGTTCACATTTGTAGGTGGATCATCAGTGTTAGAGTTAAAATTAGCATGTTTAAAGTGATTTTCATGCTTCCAGGGGCCCAAAACACAAGATTTATGGAATGGTTAAAAGTGCATGAAAATGGCCAATTTACTCACTCTGAGTTCTCAAAAAGGGTTTCTTCACCCCGGGAAGTTAATTAAATACCATTTGGAGGCATTTAATGTTAGAGCAAAAACGGCTGATTTTCGACAAAAGAGATAACACCCCCCCCCATTACGTCATGCTTCAGAAATGTGGAAAATGGTCCGTTTTCAAATGTTTCATTTTTGAACGTCAGTTCACATTTGTAGGTGGATCATCAGTGTTAGAGCTAAAATTAGCATGTTTAAAGTGATTTTCATGCTTCCAGGGGCTCGGGAAGTTAATTAAATACCATTTGGAGGCATTTAATGTTCGAGCAAAAACGGCTGATTTTCGACAAAAGAGATAACACCCCCCCATTACGTCATGCTTCAGAAATGTGGAAAATGGTCCGTTTTCAAATGTTTTATTTTTGAACGTCAGTTCACATTTGTAGGTGGATCATTAGTGTTAGAGCTAAAATTAGCATGTTTAAAGTGATTTTCATGCTTCCAGGGGCCCAAAACACAAGATTTATGGAATGGTTAAAAGTGCATGAAAATGGCCAATTTACTCACTCTGAGTTCTCAAAAAGGGTTTCTTCACCCCGGGAAGTTAATTAAATACCATTTGGAGGCATTTAATGTTCGAGCAAAAACGGCTGATTTTCGACAAAAGAGATAACACCCCCCCATTACGTCATGCTTCAGAAATGTGGAAAATGGTCCGTTTTCAAATGTTTCATTTTTGAACGTCAGTTCACATTTGTAGGTGGATCATCAGTGTTAGAGCTAAAATTAGCATGTTTAAAGTGATTTTCATGCTTCCAGGGGCTCGGGAAGTTAATTAAATACCATTTGGAGGCATTTAATGTTCGAGCAAAAACGGCTGATTTTCGACAAAAGAGATAACACCCCCCCATTACGTCATGCTTCAGAAATGTGGAAAATGGTCCGTTTTCAAATGTTTCATTTTTGAACGTCAGTTCACATTTGTAGGTGGATCATCAGTGTTAGAGCTAAAATTAGCATGTTTAAAGTGATTTTCATGCTTCCAGGGCCCAAAACACAAGATTTATGGAATGGTTAAAAGTGCATGAAAATGGCCAATTTACTCACTCTGAGTTCTCAAAAAGGGTTTCTTCACCCCGGGAAGTTAATTAAATACCATTTGGAGGCATTTAATGTTCGAGCAAAAACGGCTGATTTTCGACAAAAGAGATAACACCCCCCCATTACGTCATGCTTCGGAAATGTGGAAAATGGTCCGTTTTCAAATGTTTTTTTTTTGAACGTCAGTTCACATTTGTAGGTGGATCATCAGTGTTAGAGCTAAAATTAGCATGTTTAAAGTGATTTTCATGCTTCCAGGGGCTCGGGAAGTGAAATAAATACAATTTGGAGGCATTTAATGTTCGAGCAAAAACGGCTGATTTTCGACAAAAGAGATAACTCCCCCTCATTACGTCATGCTTCAGAAATGTGGAAAATGGTCCGTTTTCAAATGTTTTATTTTTGAACGTCAGTTCACATTTGTAGGTGGATCATCAGTGTTAGAGCTAAAATTAGCATGTTTAAAGTGATTTTCATGCTTCCAGGGGCTCGGGAAGTGAAATAAATACCATTTGGAGGCATTTAATGTTCGAGCAAAAACGGCTGATTTTCGACAAAAGAGATAACACCCCCCCATTACGTCATGCTTCAGAAATGTGGAAAATGGTCCGTTTTCAAATGTTTTATTTTTGAACGTCAGTTCACATTTGTAGGTGGATCATCAGTGTTAGAGCTAAAATTAGCATGTTTAAAGTGATTTTCATGCTTCCAGGGGCTCGGGAAGTTAATTAAATACCATTTGGAGGCATTTAATGTTCGAGCAAAAACGGCTGATTTTCGACAAAAGAGATAACACCCCCCATTACGTCATGCTTCAGAAATGTGGAAAATGGTCCGTTTTCAAATGTTTTATTTTTGAACGTCAGTTCACATTTGTAGGTGGATCATCAGTGTTAGAGCTAAAATTAGCATGTGTAAAGTGATTTTCATGCTTCCAGGGGCCCAAAACACAAGATTTATGGAATGGTTAAAAGTGCATGAAAATGGCCAATTTACTCACTCTGAGTTCTCAAAAAGGGTTTCTTCACCCCGGGAAGTTAATTAAATACAATTTGGAGGCATTTAATGTTAAAGCAAAAACGGCTTATTTTCGACAAAAGAGATAACACCCCCCCATTACGTCATGCTTCGGAAATGTGGAAAATGGTCCGTTTTCAAATGTTTTTTTTTTGAACGTCAGTTCACATTTGTAGGTGGATCATCAGTGTTAGAACTAAAATTAGCATGTTTAAAGTGATTTTCATGCTTCCAGGGGCTCGGGAAGTGAAATAAATACCATTTGGAGGCATTTAATGTTCGAGCAAAAACGGCTGATTTTCGACAAAAGAGATAACTCCCCCTCATTACGTCATGCTTCAGAAATGTGGAAAATGGTCCGTTTTCAAATGTTTTATTTTTGAACGTCAGTTCACATTTGTAGGTGGATCATCAGTGTTAGAGCTAAAATTAGCATGTTTAAAGTGATTTTCATGCTTCCAGGGGCTCGGGAAGTGAAATAAATACCATTTGGAGGCATTTAATGTTCGAGCAAAAACGGCTGATTTTCGACAAAAGAGATAACACCCCCCCATTACGTCATGCTTCAGAAATGTGGAAAATGGTCCGTTTTCAAATGTTTTATTTTTGAACGTCAGTTCACATTTGTAGGTGGATCATCAGTGTTAGAGCTAAAATTAGCATGTTTAAAGTGATTTTCTTGCTTCCAGGGGCTCGGGAAGTTAATTAAATACCATTTGGAGGCATTTAATGTTCGAGCAAAAACGGCTGATTTTCGACAATCGAGATAACACCCCCCATTACGTCATGCTTCAGAAATGTGGAAAATGGTCCGTTTTCAAATGTTTTATTTTTGAACGTCAGTTCACATTTGTAGGTGGATCATCAGTGTTAGAGCTAAAATTAGCATGTGTAAAGTGATTTTCATGCTTCCAGGGGCCCAAAACACAAGATTTATGGAATGGTTAAAAGTGCATGAAAATGGCCAATTTACTCACTCTGAGTTCTCAAAAAGGGTTTCTTCACCCCGGGAAGTTAATTAAATACCATTTGGAGGCATTTAATGTTCGAGCAAAAACGGCTGATTTTCGACAAAAGAGATAACACCCCCCCATTACGTCATGCTTCAGAAATGTGGAAAATGGTCCGTTTTCAAATGTTTCATTTTTGAACGTCAGTTCACATTTGTAGGTGGATCATCAGTGTTAGAGCTAAAATTAGCATGTGTAAAGTGATTTTCATGCTTCCAGGGGCCCAAAACACAAGATTTATGGAATGGTTAAAAGTGCATGAAAATGGCCAATTTACTCACTTTGAGTTCTCAAAAAGGGTTTCTTCACCCCGGGAAGTTAATTAAATACCATTTGGAGGCATTTAATGTTAGAGCAAAAACGGCTGATTTTCGACAAAAGAGATAACACCCCCCCATTACGTCATGCTTCAGAAATGTGGAAAATGGTCCGTTTTCAAATGTTTCATTTTTGAACATCAGTTCACATTTGTAGGTGGATCATCAGTGTTAGAGCTAAAATTAGCATGTTTAAAGTGATTTTCATGCTTCCAGGGGCTCGGGAAGTTAATTAAATACCATTTGGAGGCATTTAATGTTCGAGCAAAAACGGCTGATTTTCGACAAAAGAGATAACACCCCCATTACGTCATGCTTCAGAAATGTGGAAAATGGTCCGTTTTCAAATGTTTTATTTTTGAACGTCAGTTCACATTTGTAGGTGGATCATCAGTGTTAGAGCTAAAATTAGCATGTTTAAAGTGATTTTCATGCTTCCAGGGGCTCGGGAAGTTAATTAAATACCATTTGGAGGCATTTAATGTTCGAGCAAAAACGGCTGATTTTCGACAAAAGAGATAACACCCCCCCATTACGTCATGCTTCAGAAATGTGGAAAATGGTCCGTTTTCAAATGTTTTATTTTTGAACGTCAGTTCACATTTGTAGGTGGATCATCAGTGTTAGAGCTAAAATTAGCATGTTTAAAGTGATTTTCATGCTTCCAGGGGCCCAAAACACAAGATTTATGGAATGGTTAAAAGTGCATGAAAATGGCCAATTTACTCACTCTGAGTTCTCAAAAAGGGTTTCTTCACCCCGGGAAGTTAATTAAATACCATTTGGAGGCATTTAATGTTAGAGCAAAAACGGCTGATTTTCGACAAAAGAGATAACACCCCCCCATTACGTCATGCTTCAGAAATGTGGAAAATGGTCCGTTTTCAAATGTTTTATTTTTGAACGCCAGTTCACATTTGTAGGTGGATCATCAGTGTTAGAGCTAAAATTAGCATGTTTAAAGTGATTTTCATGCTTCCAGGGGCCCAAAACACAAGATTTATGGAATGGTTAAAAGTGCATGAAAATGGCCAATTTACTCACTCTGAGTTCTCAAAAAGGGTTTCTTCACCCCGGGAAGTTAATTAAATACCATTTGGAGGCATTTAATGTTAGAGCAAAAACGGCTGATTTTCGACAAAAGAGATAACACCCCCCCATTACGTCATGCTTCAGAAATGTGGAAAATGGTCCGTTTTCAAATGTTTTATTTTTGAACGTCAGTTCACATTTGTAGGTGGATCATCAGTGTTAGAGCAAAAATTAGCATGTTTAAAGTGATTTTCATGCTTCCAGGGGCCCAAAACACAAGATTTATGGAATGGTTAAAAGTGCATGAAAATGGCCAATTTACTCACTCTGAGTTCTCAAAAAGGGTTTCTTCACCCCCGGAAGTTAATTAAATACCATTTGGAGGCATTTAATGTTCGAGCAAAAACGGCTGATTTTCGACAAAAGAGATAACACCCCCCCATTACGTCATGCTTCAGAAATGTGGAAAATGGTCCGTTTTCAAATGTTTTATTTTTGAACGTCAGTTCACATTTGTAGGTGGATCATCAGTGTTAGAGCTAAAATTAGCATGTTTAAAGTGATTTTCATGCTTCCAGGGGCCCAAAACACAAGATTTATGGAATGGTTAAAAGTGCATGAAAATGGCCAATTTACTCACTCTGAGTTCTCAAAAAGGGTTTCTTCACCCCGGGAAGTTAATTAAATATCATTTGGAGGCATTTAATGTTCGAGCAAAAACGGCTGATTTTCGACAAAAGAGATAACACCCCCCCATTACGTCATGCTTCAGAAATGTGGAAAATGGTCCGTTTTCAAATGTTTTATTTTTGAACGTCAGTTCACATTTGTAGGTGGATCATCAGTGTTAGAGCTAAAATTAGCATGTTTAAAGTGATTTTCATGCTTCCAGGGGCTCGGGAAGTGAAATAAATACCATTTGGAGGCATTTAATGTTCGAGCAAAAAAGGCTGATTTTCCACAAAAGAGATAACACCCCCCCATTACGTCATGCTTCAGAAATGTGGAAAATGGTCCGTTTTCAAATGTTTCATTTTTGAACGTCAGTTCACATTTGTAGGTGGATCATCAGTGTTAGAGCTAAAATTAGCATGTTTAAAGTGATTTTCATGCTTCCAGGGGCCCAAAACACAAGATTTATGGAATGGTTAAAAGTGCATGAAAATGGCCAATTTACTCACTCTGAGTTCTCAAAAAGGGTTTCTTCACCCCGGGAAGTTAATTAAATTCCATTTGGAGGCATTTAATGTTAGAGCAAAAACGGCTGATTTTCGACAAAAGAGATAACACCCCCCCATTACGTCATGCTTCAGAAATGTGGAAAATGGTCCGTTTTCAAATGTTTCATTTTTGAACGTCAGTTCACATTTGTAGGTGGATCATCAGTGTTAGGGCTAAAATTAGCATGTTTAAAGTGATTTTCATGCTTCCACGGGCTCGGGAAGTTAATTAAATACCATTTGGAGGCATTTAATGTTCGAGCAAAAACGGCTGATTTTCGACAAAAGAGATAACACCCCCCCATTACGTCATGCTTCAGAAATGTGGAAAATGGTCCGTTTTCAAATGTTTTTTTTTTGAACGTCAGTTCACATTTGTAGGTGGATCATCAGTGTTAGAGCTAAAATTAGCATGTTTAAAGTGATTTTCATGCTTCCAGGGGCTCGGGAAGTTAATTAAATACCATTTGGAGGCATTTAATGTTCGAGCAAAAACTGCTGATTTTCGACAAAAGAGATAACACCCTCCCATTACATCATGCTTCAGAAATGTGGAAAATGGTCCGTTTTCAAATGTTTCATTTTTGAACGTCAGTTCACATTTGTAGGTGGATCATCAGTGTTAGAGCTAAAATTAGCATGTTTAAAGTGATTTTCATGCTTCCAGGGGCTCGGGAAGTTAATTAAATACCATTTGGAGGCATTTAATGTTCGAGCAAAAACGGCTGATTTTCGACAAAAAGAGATAACACCCCCCCATTACGTCATGCTTCAGAAATGTGGAAAATGGTCCGTTTTCAAATGTTTTATTTTTGAACGTCAGTTCACATTAGTAGGTGGATCATCAGTGTTAGAGTTAAAATTAGCATGTTTAAAGTGATTTTCATGCTTCCAGGGGCCCAAAACACAAGATTTATGGAATGGTTAAAAGTGCATGAAAATGGCCAATTTACTCACTCTGAGTTCTCAAAAAGGGTTTCTTCACCCCGGGAAGTTAATTAAATACCATTTGGAGGCATTTAATGTTAGAGCAAAAACGGCTGATTTTCGACAAAAGAGATAACACCCCCCCCCATTACGTCATGCTTCAGAAATGTGGAAAATGGTCCGTTTTCAAATGTTTCATTTTTGAACGTCAGTTCACATTTGTAGGTGGATCATCAGTGTTAGAGCTAAAATTAGCATGTTTAAAGTGATTTTCATGCTTCCAGGGGCTCGGGAAGTTAATTAAATACCATTTGGAGGCATTTAATGTTCGAGCAAAAACGGCTGATTTTCGACAAAAGAGATAACACCCCCCCATTACGTCATGCTTCAGAAATGTGGAAAATGGTCCGTTTTCAAATGTTTTATTTTTGAACGTCAGTTCACATTTGTAGGTGGATCATTAGTGTTAGAGCTAAAATTAGCATGTTTAAAGTGATTTTCATGCTTCCAGGGGCCCAAAACACAAGATTTATGGAATGGTTAAAAGTGCATGAAAATGGCCAATTTACTCACTCTGAGTTCTCAAAAAGGGTTTCTTCACCCCGGGAAGTTAATTAAATACCATTTGGAGGCATTTAATGTTCGAGCAAAAACGGCTGATTTTCGACAAAAGAGATAACACCCCCCCATTACGTCATGCTTCAGAAATGTGGAAAATGGTCCGTTTTCAAATGTTTCATTTTTGAACGTCAGTTCACATTTGTAGGTGGATCATCAGTGTTAGAGCTAAAATTAGCATGTTTAAAGTGATTTTCATGCTTCCAGGGGCTCGGGAAGTTAATTAAATACCATTTGGAGGCATTTAATGTTCGAGCAAAAACGGCTGATTTTCGACAAAAGAGATAACACCCCCCCATTACGTCATG